>NC_064421.1:3779166-4435833 GCF_023375975.1 Astyanax mexicanus
TAATACAATAAAGCAGTCTAGAGAGTCCTAGAGAGCATAACTGTGCTTGCTGTAGAATTAGTAGCTAGTGTTCTCCTCCAAGCGTGTTGAGCTCCAGTGCTGTGTTTAGCAGTATTAGCAGCAGTTCAGAAAGATTGTGATCGATGGAGGACATGCACGTGTCTCAGAGTCTGTAAATGGATCAGTAGCAGGATGCTGGGGGTTTATAGGGTATTTAAATCTCTCAGCAGGTCTTGTCGGAGCTGTAGCAGTGCGTGTGGATGAGTTCACCAGTCGGCCTGCGCAGAAACTCAGGCCCTGTCAGCTGCAGACGACAGCAGTGGCAAACACAGCTTCTGTCCAGTCTGACCTTTTCTTGCGTCGCCTCCATCTGTGGGAATAAGACAGAATACAATCAGAAACACGGCATGACTGGGTTGATTTGAATGGTGCAAACAGCACTAACAGCTGTATGATCTTCAATAACAGGCCTGAATCATGAATTCAGTCTAATGCACAAGTTATCCTCTGTAAAAGAATAGATTTTGAATATTCATGTATAGATTCTTAAAAGGACCAGAGAGTCATGTAGTAAATTAAAGGTGAGCCATCAACTAGGCACCATGCAGCTTGATTTAGGGCGTGTCAGTGTGTCTTTGCTATCGTAACGACAGGAAAAGTATGACTTGCGTGGCTCGAAATGCTCAAAAGAAATGTGCTGACTTTGGCGGATTGGTATCTTAATGGCGTAGCCCTTTTGGTTTGGAGAGACATGCCATCTGCTGGACCAACACCAGCAGATGACATGTCTCTGCAAACCATCACTGATTGGTGGAAACTTCACACTAGACCTCGAGCAGTTTGGACTGTGTGTCTCTCCACTCTTCCTCCAGACTCTGCTCCCTTGATCTACAAATGAAATGTAAAATGTACTGATGATCAGTGATGGTTTGGAGAGACATGTCATCTGCTGGTGTTGATCCACTGTGTTTTATTATCAAGTCTAAAGTCAGTGCAGTTTTGTTTTCCCACAAAATCTTACAGCACTTCATATCTTACAGCTTCCCTCTGCTGATAACAACTTTTATAGAGATGCAGATTTCATTTTCCAGCAGGACTTGGCACACTGCCTAAAGTATATAATATTGTAATTTTCTGAGACACTGATTTGTTGGTTTTCATTGGCTGTAAGCACTTCAGAGAGCACTTCAGTTTCTGAATCAGTTTCTCTGATTTTGCTATTTATAGGTTTATGTTTGAGTAAAATTAACATTGTGGTTTTATTTCATAAACCACAGACAAAATTTGTCCCAAATTCCAAATACAAATATGGTCATTTAGAGCATTTATTGCAAAAAAGAGAATGTTGAGAAATGACTGAAATAACAAATAATGCAAAGAAAACAAGTTCGTATTCATAAAGTTTTAAGAGTTAAGAAATCAATATTTGGTGGAATAATCCTGGTTTTTAATCACAGTTTTCATGCATCTTGGCATCATGTTCTCCTCCACCAGTCTTAGACACTGCTTTTGGATAACTTTATGCTGCTTTACTCCTGGTGCAAAAATTCGAAGAAGTTCAGCTTGGTTTGATGGCCTCTTGATTATTTTTTTAATGGTCTGATATATTGTAATTTTATGAGATGCACCTGTATCGTGATTCAGGCCTTTTAAAGCAGGTTCTCACCCAGGCGTTTTTGTGTCTGAGGTTCTCCACGTGGGCCAGGTTCTTCTCCAGGCCTCTCATCCTGCTCTCGTGGACCGTCTCCCTCAGCGAGTCACACAGGAAACGCCTCAGCAGCTGGAGGGACCAGGAGCTGGGGAGGACCTGCAGGACCCGGGCCGGGTTAAAGGTGGCGGCGTTGTTGTTGAGGAGGTCCACGGCCGCAGTGATGCCCTGACTCGACTCCAGATAGACCTGGAGGAGGCAGAGGAAGAGCTGCTGGGTAAAGTCCCGGCTCTGGCCAGCAGAGGTCCTCCTGCAGTAGCTTTCTGCAGCCTGATGATCTTTTTCCTGGATGACCAGAATCTGCAGGGCCGCTCTGTGCTGGCCGGCTCGCCCCAGCAGGATCGCTCTCTCCACATGCAGCGCTGATGACTTTATTTTAGCTGCGGGATTCAGAAAATCAGGTCAATTTTTTCACACTTTCGCTGAACAGATTGCGTGAGGCTTTGGAGAGTTAGAGGTGCAGAGGAGGAGTAGAGTAGCACCAGAATTTTATAATGTAGAAGACATACACTCTAGGTGCAAGTTTTAAATAAATTATTAGGAGGTATTCTAACCTTTTCTAATTGTGATTAAATATATATTTAAAAATAAATAAATAAATAAACTGTAGCTTAGATAGAGGCAGTTTTACACATCTCTGCTGGATTTTCTCCGTCAGCTTTATGAGTTAAAGTCACCTGGAATTCAGGCGGCTTTCAGTTAACAGCTGTGCTGAACTCATCAAGAGTTAATTACTTGAATTTCTTGTCTCTTAATAAAGTGTTTGAGAGCATCAGTTAAAGTAAAGTAGTGAAGAGGTAGAGTTACAGGTATACAGTAAATAGTGAATATTTGAGTAAAAATGAAGGTCAGTCAATCCGAAAAGAAGAATTTCAGTGCAGTCACCACAAAGAGTGCCAAAGACATTATAATGATGGAACTGGCACTCATCAGGGCCATCCTAGGAAAGAAAGAGCATCACCAGATCTATCATTTTAACCAGTGTGACCAGCTTGAGTTGGCCAGGATGTGTTTTAAACACATTTCTTTTGAAATGAAGGGTAAAAATAGTATTAAAATAGTTTATCCTGTTTTTGTTGAAGTAACTGCCTTTACTGTCCAGAGAAGGCTTTTTATTAGAGTTTGAAACTGTGTGGAAAGAAGTAAGTAGAAGCAATTTGACCATATTTGACCAAAAGTGTCTCTGAAGATGGCAGACCTTTGTTGCATATATACTAGTTTATCTAAAAAAAAACTATCATTGAAAAGTTACTTTATTTCAGTAAAAAAGTGAAACTATATATTATATAGATGTATTAAACACACAGAGTGATCTATTTTAAGCGTTTATTTATTTTATTATTGTTGATGATTATGGTTTACAGCCAATGAAAACCCAAAAAATCAGTGTCTCAGAAAAAAAAATATTTGATACTAGACAAATTGGTACTTTTGGGAGTGTGGGCAGTGTGCCAAATCCTGCTGGAAAATGAAATCCACATCTCCATAAAAGTCGTTAGTAGTAGAGGGAAGCATGAAGTGCTGTAAGATTTTGTGGGAAAACAAAACTGCACTGACTTTAGACTTGATAATAAAACACAGTGGATCAACACCAGCAGATGACATGTCTCTCCAAAACCATCACTGATTGGTGGAAACTTCACACTAGACCTCGAGCAGTTTGGACTGTGTGTCTCTCCACTCTTCCTCCAGACTCTGATCCCTTGATTTACTTTAAATGAAATGTAAAATGTACTGATGATCAGTGATGGTTTGGAGAGACACGTCTGTCATCTGCTGGTGTTGATCCACTGTGTTTTATTATCAAGTCTAAAGTCAGTGCAGTTTTATTTTCCCACAAAATCTTACAGCACTTCATATCTTACAGCTTCCCTCTGATACTGACAACTTTTATAGAGATGCAGATTTCATTTTCCAGCAGGACTTGGCACACTGCCCACACTGCCAAAAGATATTTTAATTATCTGAGATGCACTAGTGTATAAGTATGTTTTTGTTACTGTGTGAGGACGTGAGGATTGTAATATTCCATTACCTTGAACAGTATTAACGTTGTAGATGGAGGACTCCCACAGTAAGTGCTGCAGTTTGTCTCTGATCTCTGTGTTCTCCTCACTGTGCCGGGCTCTCTGTGCGGTCTGGAGGATGTGTGTGATGTATGCGGTGGCCAGCAGGGTGTGGTGCTTCTCCTCCTGGTGAGAGAGGGATGCGTGTTTAGACTGCGCTGCATTAATCCGAGTGAAATACTGAACCGATCTCTGTGTGAGGTAAACGATCGCCGGCGGTGAGGCTGTGTGTACTGAGCAGGATGCTTGTGGTTCGAACCTGAGCATCCGGCTGTGTGTGAGGTGATGGACTAACCTCACTGTGCAGCTCATGAACCAGATATTCCAGATACACAGTCAGAGCGGCCGGGTACTTCTCCAGGAACGTTAGAACCTCTTCTGGTGCGAACATGTTCTGATCTTGTGGTTTTCTCTTGGTGAAGATCTGAACCCCTGTCTGTTGAGATACAGTAATACGTTGATTAGCTTCAGTAGAAGTTGTAGTAGTCAGTTAATTACCTGTTAATTAAAAGCATATGTTTTTTGATATCTCTATTTTTACACATTTTAAGTAAAATGAGATATGCCACAACATCACTACACTCATTACTTGGTTGGATAATCAGCTAAAATGAAGTAAATATTACCATCATTTCTATAAGTTATAAGATGCTACTTTTTTCACACGCTCTGAACACTGCAGGTTACTGTAAATAAACAAATGTGTTATTCTCACCCAAATAAATTGTTTAAAACTGTTTTCAGTAGAGATAAGTGTGTAGATTAATAAGTGTGTAGATTAATCCAGTACATATGGACGTAAGTACATATTTCAGTGTAAAACTGTTCAGACATTTATAAAATCAGATTTTACTCAGTTGCTTCATTTAAACTCATTCATTTATGTTGGACTCACTTTAAGTGCGTATTCTCCTCTATAGAGATTCTCTGCATAGCATCACTAGTTCTCATGTGTTTAGGTCTGGTGTGTTCTTGTGACCAAATTTGTTTCCCAAGAACATCAACCTCAAAAACTGACTGTTTGCTCACTAAGAGAGAGCTTAAAAAAGTTTATTTTATTCTACCAAATTGAAAACCTCTTGAATATAATTAAGAGGAAGATGGATTGGGTTATCCAAAAGCAGTGTGTAAGACTGGTGGAGAAGAACATGCCAAGATGCATGAAAACTGTGATTAAAAACCAGGGTATATGTTTTTTGATATCTCTATTTTTACACATTTTAAGTAAAATGAGATATGCCACAACATCACTACACTCATTACTTGGTTGGTTAATTGGGTAAAAAGAAGTAAATATTACCATAATTTCTGAGCTATAAGCTGCTACTTTACTTTTTTCACATGCTTGGAACACTGCAGCTAATTTATATATATATATATATATATGTATATATATATATATATATATATATATATATATATATATATATATATATATATATATATATTTTTTTTTTTTTATACTTATTTTTGTTTACGGGCTAACAAGCTTCATGCCACCAAAACACACCAGTTCAGTCAAAATACAGGAAATCTTAGCTTATTGTAAATAAACAAATGTGTTATTCTCACCCAAATAAATTGTTTAAAACTGTTTTCAGTAGAGATAAGTGTGTAGATTAATACGTGTATAGATAATTAAGTGTGTAGATTAATCCAGTACATATGCACATAACTACATATTTCAATATAAAACTGATCAGACATTTATAAACTCTGCTTTTACTCAGTTGCTTCATTTAAACTCATTCATTTATGTTGGACTCACTTTAAGTGCGTATTCTCCTCTATAGAGATGTGTTTAGTTCTGGTGTGTTCTCGTGATGAAACGTGTTTCTGGAGAGCAGCCAGTTGAGTTAGCAATTTCCCACAATGAGAAATCGTGTAATTTTTGACCCTGTGTCACTGATCAGTCAAGTAGTGTGAAAGTCTCAACAACTGAAGGACCAATGAAGAGTTTCTTTGATTTTACCAAATTGAAAATCTCTGGAATATAATCAAGAGGAAGATGGATGATCACAAGCCATCAAACCACCAAACTGAACTGCTTGAATTTTTGCACCAGGAGTAAAGCAGCATAAAGTTATCCAAAAGCAGTGTGTAAGACTGGTGGAGGAGAACATGATGCCAAGATGCATGAAAAAAACTGTGATCAAAAAACAGGGTTATTCCACCAAATATTGATTTCTGAACTCGAAAAAATGTTGTCTGTAGTTTATAGAATAAAACAACAATGTTCATTTTACTCAAACATAAACCTATAAATAGCAAAATCAGAGAAACTGATTCAGTCTCTTAATTTTTTCCAGAGCTGTATCTATTAGGCAAAGAGCCAGTGGTCATAATGTTGTGGCTGATTGGTGTATATCAACTTCAGCTGCTCAGTATGAAAAGCTTGGTTGGTACAGGGTGAGATGGAGGTGATTTTTTTTTTATCTCTTAGATGTGTTAAACTCTGTTCACATTCATAAATATGCTTATAGATTTTTACTTCTAAAGGAACGTTATCCTCACCTCGCCTCTCCTCACTGACTGATATATCAACAGACGAGCCCACACGAAAGTAAACTTCACGTTATAACTCTGAGTGGATTTACCCTCAGTGTGTGAGTGTGTGTGTGTGTGTGTGTGTGTGTGTGTGTGTGTGTGTGTGCAAGAGATCACTTTCCTTTTGGTCTTTTTGAAGAACCCAATCTATGAATTTCATGATGATGGATTTCTGCTGGAACTGAGAGAGAGTTTTCACGATGTGCAGAAACACACCCGGCCGAGGGTCCTCACACACCCCGTCCACGATCCGCACCCACGTCTAACAAACACACATTTACAACATTCTGTTAAATCTGCATATATATACTAGTGCATCTTAAAAAAAATTTAAATTATTGAAAAGTTACTTTATTTCAGTAATTCAGCTCAAAATGTGAAGCTCATATATTATATAGATGTATTAAACACAAAGTTATCTATTTTAAGCAGTTATATCTTTTATTGTTGATGATTATGGCCATTGGTACTTTTGGCAGTGTGGGCAGTGTGCCAAGTCCTGCTGGAAAATAAAATCCCCATCTCCATAAAAGTTGTCAGTAGCAGAGAGAAGCTGTAAGATATGAAGTGCTGTAAGATTTTGTGCGAAAACAAAACTGCCCTGACTTTAGACTTGATAATAAAACACAGTGGATCAACACCAGCAGATGACAGACATGACTCTCCAAACCATCACTGATCATCAGTAAATTTTACATTTCATTTAAAGTAAATCAAGGAAGCAGAGTCTGGAGGAAGAGTGGAGAGAAACACAGTCCAAACTGCTCGAGGTCTAGTGTGAAGTTTCCACCAATCAGTGATGGTTTGGAGAGACATGTCATCTGCTGGTGTTGGCCATCTACCCACCCAGACAGACCAAGACAAATTATGCTCTCTCGGGGCTCCGGCAGCTGATGGCTGATGGCTTTTTTCATTTAGTAAATAATTACATGTGTTTTTTCTCTATAGTTTGGACAAAACACAACATTTTAAAACAATACATTTAGGTGTGTCCACACTTTTGACTGGGACTGTAAAATTATTACTTACGTATTATTAATCAGACAAAAAACTGACCTGAATTGCATTGAAATGCTGATCATGGCTTTGATAGAGCAGTCCAACTGTGAAAAATCTGGAATATACAAACATAAAATAGAAACTTCAAAAAACATCGACTCATAGTTGGCTGTGTGATGTACTGTGAACTTTATAGCATTTTATTTCACCATCCAATTTTCAAATCTATATTTTACTGAAATAAAATAAAAAGAAAGTCCAAATACAAGTATATTTTTCACCTGCTCATAAAACTAAAAGTAGAATTATTGTGCAAAGCATTTTTTTACAACCTATTAAACTAACTTACAATTTAGGCATAATAAATAATAGTTTTAAATCTAATTAACTCACGTTTTCAGTAAACATTACTTAAAATGTTTGAGGCAACAAATAATTACCACATTAATTAAGTACATTTAGCTTATCCAGGCTTACTGTGTAGGTGTTTCTTATGAAGTGGCCAGTCAGAGAATTTAGTATAAGGCAGTGGTGTGCAGTGAGGCCCTTCTAACCCCTTCAGCAAAGGGGTGAAAATAAGTGCATGTAAATAATTATATAATTTTTTTAAATCAGGAAATATATATTATAGTTATTGTAAGTGTATGGACTAATTTTTATAAATTAACTAAAATAAAAAACAGCAACTAATTCTTAGCATTAGTTGCTGTTTCAGTTGCTACAGGACTCCTATCTTTTTTTTTTTTTTTTTTTTTTTTGGCCCAACCACCACCCCCCCTCTTCGGAGGACAATTAATACTTTATTTTTATTTATTTATTTATTTATTTTATTTTTTATTATTATTATTATTATTATTATTATTTTTTTTTTTTTTTTTTTTTTTTTTTATATATATATATATATTTTGTGCGGATATAATTGTGGGAGTTCAGGGTTGGAAGGATCGGAGTGTGAGGTACAGGAGGGGGGCACAAGAAGAAGAAAAAGAAAAGAAAGAAAAGAAAAAAAAAAAAAAAAAAAAAAAACGAAACAAAAAACAAACAAACAAAAAAAAAAAATACAGGACTCCTATCTGACTGACAGCTCTTTAAAACGGCTTCTGCCCCCTTGTGTCTGCGTGACCCTTCTCCTGATTATGAGAAGGGTGTAGTAATGAGTCTGTTAGCACAGTCGTTGGACAATCTAACCAATCATATTCATGATTTTCACTCCGGGGGCGGGACCATGGCTGCCTAACCCCTTCTCAGCGCTCTGCTGAAGGGGTGCGCATTGATTAGTCGTAAAACAGCGTGCATGCTGGATTGGTTTAATAGTTAGTTAGTTAACTATATTATGTCACGATATTGTGTCACATCATATTAAAAAGCCATTTTAAAGGCTGTCCTTCAATGTGAAACTAATCCATAATAACAGGCTGTCTGACTGGTGAGTTTTTGTGTGTACTTAATGTTTTGGCTGCCCTGGCAGACTGTCGTCATACAAATGAGTGATATTAAGCATTGATTGTTGGGTCTATTGTACACTTTTGTGGTTTGTAGCTGTTGTATTTGTGGGCTGTTAATGTTTGTTAAGTTCATATAATTCAATATAAGGGTTGGGGGGGCGGATGGTTTGCAGAAGGGGTAAGTGTTTCTAATAAAGTGGCCAGTAATCTACTATATATAACACTAGTGTTGTAATTGATCATATACAGTTGTGGTCAAAAGTTTACATACACTTGTAAAAAAACATAATGTTATGGCTGTCTTGAGTTTTCAATAAGTTCTACAACTCTTATTTTTCTGTGATAGAGTGATCGGAACACATACATGTTTGTCACAAAAAACAGTCATAAAATTTGGTTCTTTCATAAATTTATTATGGGTCTGCTGAAAATGTCACCAAATCTGCTGGGTCAAAAATATACATACAGCAACAAAATTTGTCAATTTTGGTGATGTAGCGAGTTGTGTCAATCAAATTAGCTTCATGTCATGGCCTCTTCACTTCTTGTAAGTGATTCTGATTGACTACAGCTGTTGACTTCTCATGAGCCCATTTAAATAGGGCTCATTTGACCCAGTGATTAGACTCAGCTACAAAAGCTACAATGGGAAAGTCAAAGGAACTCAGTGTGGATCTGAAAAAGCGAATTATTGACTTGAACAAGTCAGGGAAGTCACTTGGAGCCATTTCAAAGCAGCTACAGGTCCCAAGAGCAACTGTGCAGACAATTATACGCAAGTATAAAGTGCATGGAACAGTTGTGTCACTGCCACGATCAGGAAGAAAACGCAAGCTATCACATGCTGCCGAGAGGAGATTGGTCAGGATGGTCAAGAGTCAACCAAGAATCACCAAGAAGCAGGTCTGCAAGGATTTGGAAGCTGATGGAACACAGGTGTCAGTCTCCACAGTCAAGCGTGTTTTACATCGCCATGGACTGAGAGGCTGCCGTGCAAGAAAGAAGCCCTTGCTCCAGAAAAGGCACCTTAAGACTCGGCTGAAGTTTGCTGCTGATCACATGGACAAAGATAAAACCTTCTGGAGGAAAGTTCTCTGGTCAGACGAAACAAAAATTGAGCTGTTTGGCCACAACACCCAGCAATATGTTTGGAGGAGAAAAGGTGAGGCCTTTAATCCCAGGAACACCATGCCTACTGTCAAGCATGGTGGTGGTAGTATTATGCTCTGGGGATGTTTTGCTGCCAGTGGAACTGGTTCTTTGCAGAAAGTAAATGGGATAATGAAGAAGGAGGATTACCTCCAAATTCTGCAGGAAAACTTAAAACCATCAGCCCGAAGGTTGGGTCTTGGGCGCAGTTGGGTGTTCCAACAAGACAATGACCCAAAACACACATCAAAAGTGGTAAAGGAATGGCTAAACCAGGCTAGAATTAAGGTTTTAGAATGGCCTTCCCAAAGTCCTGACTTAAACCCCATTGAGAACATGTGGACAGTGCTAAAGAAACGGGTTCATGCAAGAAAACCATCACATTTAGCTGAACTGCACCAATTCTGTCAAGAAGAGTGGTCAAACATTCGACCTGAAGCTTGCCAGGAGCTTGTGGATGGCTACCAAAAGCGCCTAGTTGCCGTGAAAATGGCCAAGGGACATGTAACCAAATACTAATGTTGCTGTATGTATATTTTTGACCCAGCAGATTTGGTGACATTTTCAGCAGACCCATAATAAATTTATGAAAGAACCAAATTTTATGACTGTTTTTTGTGACAAACATGTATGTGTTCCGATCACTCTATCACAGAAAAATAAGAGTTGTAGAACTTATTGAAAACTCAAGACAGCCATAACATTATGTTTTTTTACAAGTGTATGTAAACTTTTGACCACAACTGTATGATTAGATATTTCTAATAAATTAAAGTGTTCAGCTGTATTGACCTGTTGTGCTGCTCCAGTTCAGGAACACACACTGGTAGAAGGCAGTGATTGGGAGAAGATACGAGCTCCTCCAGAAGTTCCTGCTCCTCCTGCTGTAAATACAGCTTAAACAGCGCCGTGTCCACGTCCTGCGGGCAGGTCTGACCCAGGACCGTCTCGCGAGTCTCTCTTAAGAACTGGCTCAGGAAGCTCAGGTACTGCTGAAACGCTGGCCGGTCGTCTCGGCTTAGCATCCGCAGGTCTCTAGCATTGCTCACGGCCGGACGCTGAGATTTATAGTCCGGGGTGATGACGTCCATTCCTGGGTAGAGACTGATGAGGTCCCTCGGGTCCAGCCCACCTTCACTAATGCATAAAGAACAAATATATATTTATTATATATTTAGCATGTTTAATGGACGAGCTCTTAGACATCTGTACTCTTAAAACACGTCTTATATTTAATTCATTTTTATTATTTTATTTGTATTTTATTTTCCCCTTTGAGGTTGATTTCCAATATTTATATTGCATTCTTTATTGTCTTGTTAAAATCATATACACAATATATGAACAACTATATAAAAGTGATCTCACAGCTCTGGACTCCATTGCCCAGAATGCACCACACACTGACATCACTTATTCATTCCCTCAAATGACACCTCCCAGTCCAAAATCACCTGAGTATTGATTTCACCTGTTCCCCTCACTATATATACCCCTGCACTTCCTCACTCCCGTCCAAGTAATAGATCGGGTTCTGTCCAGTTTCAGTGTACTGACTGTACAGACTGGAGTGGGGATGGTAAATATTAAATAATCCTTAATTTGTTTGCTGTGATATGGACCCTTTTACTAATATATTTCAGTGAAATGTGTTGAAATATATTGCAACAATTACATGAAATGCTCTTTGGCCTCAGAAAAGTCTTCCCTGTAGAACTTCAACCATCCAGATGTGCAGATGATACTTCTGTGCAAATCCTGAAAGAGAAACAAATCATATGTTTATTATTTATACAGATAAACAGTTTATAGTGATAATCTGCTAGGCTAGCTGTCCAGTGCAGTAACAGATAGACAAAAGATGGATAAGAATTACAATAGACAACAGATAATAAATGTGTAGGTACAAGAGGGATTAAGGTGCAACTATATATAGGTGCATATATGTATATATATCACACTGTCACACATACTATATCTCTGTCACATATGACAAATCTTGGATTTAGATGTAGATAAAGTGAATTTAATATGTATACACTATACAAGCCACTAATATGTATGTAATCTTTAAAGTGTACATGTACAGCTCTGGAAAAAATAAGAGTTCACTTAAAAATTATGAGTTTTGAAAACCTCTAGAATAGCCATCAAACCAAACTGAACTGCTTGAATTTTTGCACCAGGAGTAAAGCAGCATAAAGTTATCCAAAAGCAGTGTGAAAGACTGGTGGAGGAGAACCAGGGTTATTCCACCAAGTATTGATTTCTGAACTCTTTAAACTTTATAAATATGAACTTGTTTTCTTTGCATTATTTTGTTATTTCAGCCATTTCTCATATTTTCTGCAAATAAATGCTTTAAATGACAATATTTTATAGGGATTTTTTATTTGGCAGAAATGTTGTCTGTAGTTTATAGAATAAAACAACAATGTTCATTTTACTTAAATATAAACCTATAAATAGCAAAATCAGAGAAACTGATTCAGAAACTGAAGTGCTCTCTTCATTTTTTCCAGAACTGTATACATATCGGCTCTTATTGACAGATATTAATAGTTTAAATGTACGTCCAGTGTAAAAATGAGTCTATTTGTTCTTATTAAGACAGACGGTTTGATGTTCAGTCCTGAAATCTTGTCCTGTTACTTTAAGAGTCGGTAACGTTGGAATTAAATCTGCATCTGTTCCCGTTTCTATGTGAATATCTCTGCGATGTGTTTATAAGCAGCTCAGAGAGCCAGCTGCTTAACTCTGCTGATCTGATGACATCACTTCCATTACAGATGATATATATATATATATATATATATATACGCTACAGGACTATTATTAGTAATCCTCAGCCGGTCCTGGCCTTTAGCTGCTCATCAGTATTAATTAAGTGTGATCCGAGTTGCCGTGGAGGTGATAATTGAGGGAGATGTGCTCTCCGGTATGCAGGGGATTACGCTCTCTGTCGTATCTGAAGAGGATCGGTATTATTAACTCTCTGTCATCACTTCCTTACCTTATACGAGTCCTCCGGCAGGAGAGCTCGAACTCCGTCCAGCAGAGTCAGAGCCTCATCCGCTCGCTCGCGGCCGAGCAGGCCTTCAATCTGATCCTCCAGGGGCGTCTGTGACAGGCAGTGAATCTCCCTCTCAGCAGCTACCAGCACATTCTCTACACACAGGAGAAAAGACCAGAGAGAAATGACACAGCAAAAAGCAAAACTGCTGCTGTTAATACTGGTAGTATTATACTGCTGAGTGGGGATACTCTAATTCTAATTCAAAATATGTCATGTTGATGCTCCACTGACTGTAATAGTGAGAAAATGACATATCCATGTTTCCCACTTTGTTTTTTAAGCCATTTATTCACCTGTTTTATGACACTGCAGCAGTTTATTTCGTTTCTTTAGGAACATATGTGCCTCCCAGTTTAGTTTGAACACAGACACAGACGCTCTGGTAGCATACTGTCCCATCACTGAAACCCTCACTCACTACTGTCATCCATTTCCCCTTTTTTTCAGAAACGTTTCAGAGATGTTTAAATATTCAGTTGTATTTAAATTTATTGTCATTGTACCGAAACTAGGTTGCACAGAATAACGAAACTCTGCTAGGCTAGATCTCTGGTGCAGTAACAGATAGACATTAGAGACACAATACGTACAATAGACAACCCACAATAAATACAGGTATGTAAATAAGAGATTAAAGTGCAGCTATATACAGGTATGTGTGTATCACACTGTTACACATACTATATCAATGTCACTTATGACAAATCTAAGATTTAGAACATTTTTCATCTGTAGAGGGAGCTATTTTTTTGCAGTGTTGCTTTAATATGTATAAACTATGTATACACGCCACTAAAAAGCTCTGGAAAATATATGTAAATTATGAATTTCTTTGATTTTACCAAATTGTAAACCTCCAGAATTATAATGTATTGTAATGTGCCAACATCCCCTGTTGCTGAGTATAATATGGGATTTAACCTGAGCTGCTTGTGCCAATACTAATTTTTAATCTGTACTGTAATCACACTCTGTAACATGAACATCTACACCTTTAGGACTCTATTGACATTTCACTGTACATCCTGTTCATTTGCACTCCTGAACACTATAGACTCTTAATGGTACTTCCTGTATATTCACGCTCCTGGGCACTACACTACTCACTTAACTTAAATACAATACTTGCACAGGTTTATCTATCCATCCATCCATCCATACATACAGACATACAGACATACATACATACATACAGACATACCCCGGATGCTGAGTATTATATGGAAATCAGCCCAAGCTGCTTGTGCCAACACCCCGGTTGCTGAGTATAATTTGGAAATTAGACTCAGCTGCTTGTGCCGACTCTCTGGTTGCCAAGTATATAATGGAAATCAGCTTGAGCTGATTGTGCCAACACTCCAGTTGCTGAGTATAATACAACAACTGGCACAGGTTTATCTATCCATCCATCTATTCATCCATCCATACATACATACATACAGACATACATATAGACATACCCCGGATGCTGAGTATTATATGGAAATCAGCCCAAGCTGCTTGTACCAACACCTGGGTTGCTGAGTATAATATGCCAATTGGCCCCACCTGCTTACTCCAACATAACTGTTGCCAAATATAATATAGAAATTGACCTGAGCTGCTTGTGCCAATACCCAGGTTGCCAAGTATAATATGGAAATCAGCCTGAGCTGATTGTGCCAACACCCGGGTTGCTGAGTATAATATGGAAATTAGCCCCACCTGCTTACGCCAACATAACAGTTGGCAAATTATATAAAAATTGACCTGAGCTGCTTCTGCCAACACTTCGGTTGCCAAGTATTATATGAAAATCAGCCTGATCTACTTGTGCCAGCAACCCGGTTTCCGAGTATAATACAGCAATTGGCTCTACCTGCTTATACCAACATACAATTTGCTAAATATAATATAGAAATTGACCTGAGCTGTTTGTGCCAATACCCAGGTTGGTTGCCAAGTATAATATGGAAATCAGCCTGAGCTGATTGTGCCAACACTCCAGTTGCTGAGTATAATATGGCGATTAGCCCCACATGCTTACGCCAACATACCAGTTGCCGAATATAATATATAATATAATATAATACAAATTGACCTGAGCTGCTTGTACCAACATCCTGGTTGCTGAGTATAATATGTAAAATAACCTGAGCTGCTTTTGTTGACACCCCGGTTTCTGATTATAATATGGGAATCGCCCTGAGCTGCTTCTGCTGACACCTCGGTTGCCAAGTATTATATGAAAATCAGCCTGAGCTGCTTGTGCTGACACCCTGGTTGCCGAGTATAATATAACAATTAGCTCTACCTGCTTATGCCAACATACCATTTGCAGAATATAATATAGAAATTGACCTGAGCTGCTTGTGCCAACACCCCGGTTGCTGAGTATAATATGTAAAATAACCTGAGCTGCTTCCTACACCGATTCCAGAGTATAAACCACATTCAGTCCAAGTTTGCATGCTCAAAATCAAGTTTCTGCTATACTTCAGCTGATTCTTCATGCTATCTAGGTGATATCAGTGTCCTAGCACAGCCATTACTGCAGCCTCTAATATATTCATTCTAAAAACAGAGTGTTTTTCATAAATTAACATTTTTCTAGTAAAGATAACAGTGAGGCAAACGTGAAATGGGTGTTCAGAGAAGAACCTGTGGTGGACAGCAGTATCTTGGGGTTCTGTATTGAGATGGTCTGTTTGAGCTGCTGGTCCAGCATACTGTAGATATGGAGGGTCTGACCCTGAAGAGCCAGAACATACGGGAAATCCACCACCGCGTCCAGAACTCCATCAGCCCACGGCACAGGAGGCCTCTCAGAGATACCGTCCGTCTTCACAAACATACCTGAACAAAAATCACACGTCACCCAGTTCAATAGAATTAAACTAATCCCATTCGTGACATTAAATTAGGATACTTAATAATAATAATAAAAACACATATTAAACAATTTGCAGTGGGAACTGAATAAGTCATAGTAGATACTGAAGAATAATTTATAGTGGATGATGATAAACAATTCAGATATTACATTAATAAATAGTGTATACTAAATAATTTATAATAGTAGATACATAATCATTTAAGTTAGATACTAAATAGTCAATGAATCATTCTTAGCAGTTACTGAACAGTTTATGGTGAATTCTTAACAAAAATAGAAATGATTAATATGTGGATAATTAAACGATTCATAGTAGCTGAGTAAATTCTGAATCATTCTTATTAGAAACGGAGAAATTTATAGTAAATATACAGCTCTGGAATCAGTTTTTCTGATTTTGCTATTTATGGGTTTATGTTTGAGTAAAATGAACATTGTTGTTTTACTCTATAAACTATCATTTAGAGCATTTATTTGCAGAAAATGAGAAATGTCTATAATAACAAAAATATTCAAAAAGATTTAAGAGTTTAGACATCAATATTTGGTGCATTAATAACCCTGTTTTTTAATGCATCACAGTTTTCATGCATCTTGGCATCATGTTCTCCTCCACCAGTTTTACACACTGCTTTTGGATAACTTTCAGCTTGGTTTGATGGCTTGTGATCATCCATCTTACTCTTGATTATGTTGCAGAGGTTTTTGAATTTGGTAAAATCAAAGAAAAACACACAATTTTAAGTTTTCTCTCATTTTTTTCCCGAGCTGTGTATTTTTTCTTATGAGTAAATGATGTAAGTAAATGTGAATGTGTGCTGGTGTGAATCACCCTCATTTACCCAGATTTCCTGGCCCGTTCAGGAGGAACTCTCGCGCTCCGCTTTCATTGAGGAGGATGTTCTGCTTGGGGAGGTTGTGGGGGAACAGGTCGAGGGTGCTGTGGGTGAGATAGTCGTGGAGAAAGTATCTGTCGCTCGTGGCCACACACAGACAGGTCTCACACACGGCCAGAGCCACGGGGTCCTGAGGCAGCGCCACATGGCCCACACACTCCCATCTGTCCACACACACCTTGTGCACGCTGATGGCCCGGCGCTTGGTGGAGGCTGTGAAGAGGTTCACGGAGACCGGCTGAGTGTGAGCAGCAGGCTGGCTGACGCAGAGCACCGACACGTTCTGGATCTTCTTCAAGCCTGGGACGGGCTCCAGGGAGAACATGTTTAGAGCGCTGACGGATCCGTCCCAGAGCACTAGAAGGTGGTTCAGAACTGGGACCGTCTTCAGCTGGCTGACGGCCCCGCCCCGGCCCATCTGCCTCCTGCCCACCTCCCGCGCTCCTCCAGGCCCCGCGCTCGGCCTCCCCGCGCTCAGATACAGGACCGCTCCGTCTCTCAGGCCGAGGTACAGGTTGTTGCAGAACCACTCCACGCTCTCGATGCTGGATCTGTCTCTGCTTTTTCCAGTGGGCACCTTCTCAAAGAGCAGCGAGGAGCTGAAGATGCTCATACTGTCGCCTGTTTTTGAACTGGCTCTGATAAAAATAGAGACAACAAACATAAAGAACACATTAAGAGCGTTTTAAAACCTGTAGTTTTTAGGTTTCTATGATTCAGATCAGTTGATGAGTTTTTTTTGTTTATTTCGATCGTTTCTCCCTCTGTTTGGTTTGGTTTCACACAGGCATAAAAACCTAAACGCAACAGAATGCACAACAATAAACCATGCAAGCACATCGTCTCCTCTGATTGGTCAGAGCTGTCTGTTGCGGGAGGAAGAATTTAGTAAACATAGCGAGAAGATTCTGTGTTCTTTTAAACACAGTGTTTTTAATGGGACATGCAATGTGAGCAGTGAACACTGCACAGATTAAGCTCAGTGTGTAAACAGCATGGAGCAGCAGAGACAGTATCCAGAGAGCCCTGACATTTAAAACGAGGCATTAATGACTTAAAAAGTGCAGAAGAAGCTTATTAAAAAACACTGTTTATATCCAATAATGCTAGTTTCAGCTCCGAGCACCGCCATCACTGTACTGATAATATTATAGACATAAATATACATAGACACTGTATAGCCTGCCTCCTGGCACCTGCTGCTATGCTATGCGGATACATGTATATATATATATGTATGTTATTATCAGTACAGTGATGGCAGCGCTCGGAGCTGAAGCTAGTAGCGTTATAGGATGTAAGCAGTGTTTTTTTATTAACTTCTTGTGCACTTTTTAAATTATTAATGCCTCGTTTTAAATGTCAGGGCTCTCCGGATGCTAGTAAGGAGGTGTGGAGCTACTTTGAGCTGGATAACGGTGTAAAAAGTGATTTATCAGGGTAAATTATGCCACATGTCTCCCAGTCTGAAGGGTGTTTGTTGGACAAACTGTTAAAATTTCTGGATCTCTGAACGCTGTGGGAGAACGGAGGTGTGCTATTCATCAAAGGTAAGAACTTTTTATCATGTTTTACTACAACAAAAGTCCATTTTACACCAGAGTTCTCCTTTAACAGGCCAGGATTTTTGTCAACTGTCTGCCTGACATTACACCACTAAATATTGAGGATTTCTATTCAAGCATTACATAAAAAGTATTTTTATGTTTGACACGGAACATTGCTGAAAAGCATATTTGTAGTTGTTTAGCAAAAAACAGTAGATAATTCAGCCGGTAATTTTTTATCTCAGAGGACGTCTGAGAAAAACTCGTACATGGTCGTTCTGGACGGGAATAAAATCACAGAGGATAAAAACCCCCCTTAAAAGAGAAAATTACCCCAGAACCCCCTGAGAAACTAATCTTGTCCAGATAGAGCGTTTGTTTGAATACACTGTGCACCACAAACATGATTTTTCAGCTGTTTTTGGCTACTTCACCTGCGCACATCTCCACATCAAGGGGTGGCAAAATACAATAAGGCTATTTAATAATTTAATGACACACCAATTGTCCAATATTCATTAATACTGCTGGGTCATTATTAGAATATTGAACGTTTTGCTGTCTTTTATATTTCCAAAAGAATATTTGACTATTAATCATTATTATTTTTAAGACTTATAATATTATTTTCCAGCTTAATCATTTTTTTTATTTTCACTTTTTATACCCTGTCATGCATGCATTTACTCTTTTATGGCAAACTGCACGACAGGGTGGACAATTCTAGCAAAGTGAAAAAGCGTAATAAAAAATGTTATTTAACCACTAATTAAAAAAAAAAAATATCCAGCTTAACCAGACATCACTGTGGACATGACAAATCCCCTCATCCACCACATTAAAGAAAACTGTATAACATCTACATACTACTTCATGTATGTAACCCCATATTTTAATGAGCATTACAACTGTATCACTATTACCAGATCAGGAGAATCTCTCGCTATCTTTAATAAACTCCTGAAGACAGAGCTCTTCAAAGAGCAGCTACTCTCCTAACACCTCTAACTAACTACCTTCTACTACCAGATCAGGAGAATCTCTCACTATCTTTAATAAACTCCTGAAGACAGAGCTCTTCAAAGAGCACTTACTCTCCTAACACCTCTAACTAACTACCTTCTACTACCAGATCAGGAGAATCTCTCACTATCTTTAAGAAACTCCTGAAGACAGAGCTCTTCAAAGAGCACTTACTCTCCTAACACCTCTAACTAACTACCTTCCACTACCAGATCAGGAGAATCTCTCACTATCTTTAACAAACTCCTGAAGACAGAGCTCTTCAAAGAGCAGCTACTCTCCTAACACCTCTAACTAACTACCTTCTACTACCAGATCAGGAGAATCTCTCAGTATCTTTAATAAACTCCTGAAGACTGAGCTCTTCAAAGAGCACTTACTCTCCTAACACCTCTAACTAACTACCTTCCACTACCAGATCAGGAGAATCTCTCGCTATCTTTAATAAACTCCTGAAGACAGAGCTCTTCAAAGAGCACTTACTCTCCTAACACCTCTAACTAACTACCTTCTACTACCAGATCAGGAGAATCTCTCACTATCTTTAATAAACTCCTGAAGACAGAGCTCTTCAAAGAGCTCTTACTCTCCTAACACCTCTAACTAACTACCTTCCACTACCAGATCAGGAGAATCTCTCGCTATCTTTAATAAACTCCTGAAGACTGAGCTCTTCAAAGAGCACCTACTCTCCTAACACCTCTAACACACTAACTACTTCTAACCTCATTTCCTTCTTCCCCTCCTTCACTCCTCTATCCTATTATTCCCCTTTGACCTCCTTTTATCCCTATCCAAAGATGTTTTACCTTTAAACTTATTTTACATTGTACTTGACTATTGTAAGTCGCTTTGGACAAAAGCGTCTGCCAAATGTAATGTAATGTAATGTAATGTATTATATTATAATAGAAATATAATACAAATATAATAGAAATATATTATATTATATTAGAAATTTACTAAAAATTGATGTTAAATATATGTGATCTATATTTACATTAGAGTACAAATATACATCTTATTCCTGTCTTTTATAAGAAGCACATTTCTAGTAGGCTACACTTCGTTGTGTATAAAAAATATATTTTAATATACTGTACTATAGTTTTGGCGTGTTACAAATTTACTATACATTTTATAAATGTAGTAATTTAATTCACTTTCTGAAAGTGACATGATACATTGTACTTTAAGTACAAGTTTAACTACTGTAACAGTTGTTTTTATGTGTGTAAATGTAACAAAAATGCAAAAAGTATATTTGGAAGGAAGTATATTAAATTACATTGAACTAAAAGTGTACTTCATAGTAAATGTGATAAATGTGATACTTATTTAGAAGAATCTAAAGTATAATTCTAACATATTCTGGTTTGTTTAACAAAATTATTCTTTTTTTTATAGAATAATTCAGCATGTGTTCCTGTATAGCTTTAATATATATATATATATAGTCTTTAATATTAAATTTACAATGGAAACAGTCATAAAAAGAATCTAAGAAAATGTAAGAAAGCTTTTGACTGGTACTGTATAAAAAGTTAATTCTCTATATGTGTAATAATGTGCTAATTCAGAGTACATTTTCTATATAAAAAAATATTGTTACATAGTGTTTGTATGCAATTTAAGCTGCAACACTAAATTATACATGTTATATTAGTATTGATCCTGCAGTGTATTTGATGATTATAGATAAGCTCACCTCTGCAGCGCTGTGTTGGTCCCGCTGTAGTAAAGTGATTTTTCTCTGGGTGTATTTTGACCTTACCATGTGACTCATCCTGTGAGGAAGTAGCAGTCAGCAGTTTACAGGCCTCAGTGTGGACCGTCACACACTGCCGTAACGCTGAGCGTGATCTGTGTGTTTATTAGCTACACTTTGAGTAAAAGGAACATTGTTGTTTTATTCTATAAACTCCCAAATTCTCCCAAATTCCTAATAAAAATATTGTCATTTAGAGCATTTATTTACAGAAAATGAGAAATGACTGAAATAACAAAAAAGATGCAGAGATTTCAGACCTCAAATAAAGCATAAAAATTCATAAAGTTTTAAGAGTTCAGAAATCAATGTTTGGTGGAATAACCCTGGTTGGTTTTTAATCACAGTTTTTTTTCATGCATCTTGGCATCATGTTCTCCTCCACCAGTCTTACACACTGCTTTTGGATAACTTTATGCTGCTTTACTCCTGGTGCAAAAATTCAAGCAGTTCAGTTTGGTGGTTTGATGGCTTGTGATCATCCATCTTCCTTATGATTATATTCCAGAGGTTTTTTAATTTGGTAAAATCAAAGAAACTCTTCATTTTTAAGTGCTTTCTTATTTTTTTTTTCTAATTAAAGAGAAAATCTCTACATTTTATTAACATCTTGCCCCCTATTATAGTTATGCACAGGTCATCAGCTGTGCACCAGCAGCTTGATTTAGAGTGCATCAATGTGCCTTTGCTATCATAACCACGGGAAAAGTACACCTTGAAGTTTCATGTATGGATTGCAATGCATGAAAGGAGTGCACTAATTATCTTAATTAATTATGGGTGTGTTTCATTTTGGGCGTAACGTGAAAAAAAAAAAAACAATCAGCATGTCTCTTGCTTCCCATTGCAAAGACTGTTATTAGTGTAGAAATTTCTTTATTCAAAAAAATTTGTTTTGTTCGTCTCGCTGTCTCACAGGGCTTTTAACCAATCAAACGCGATATGTTTGCATGTATGAATATTCATGAGCAAGAGCCGAAATCCTATCGTTTCTCCTCCCACCCCCACTCCTCCACCGGACTAAAGCAGTGTTATACCAGATCACCAGGGGCCTCATGTACTAAAGGTGCGTTCGCACAAAAACATTGCATACGGCATATTTCACGCTCATAGTCAGATGTACTAAATTTGACTTGATTCTTGTGTTTTTGTTATTTGGTGACACTTAGAGGCAATGCATTGAAATTACAACTATTAAGATATTCTTTATGTACACATTGTAGTAAGTATTAGTGGGTAAAATAAAGTAAATTAATCAGACAATTTCTTTCTTACTGAAGTAATAGTTTAACGTGTTTCCACGTAGCCTAGATTATATAAAAATGCATGAAAGTTTGCGCTGGAGTTGTTGGAGATGGCAGAGTTGGCATTGTTGGAAAATATTGCTAATGGCCAAATTCATTGAGAGCGCATTTTACGTGACCATTATGTTTTTTTGGCGCATGATGATGACTGGCTTATAAACCGTTTCAGATTTCCGAGAGCATAAGAGGATAAGAAAACAAGCTGAGTGCGTGACGTGTGGCTTCTTGGTAAGCAACTCATTTAAAGCATTTATTATCCATCTTAGAATAATGCATTTAAACATGGGTAATTATTAGTTATTACACTACGCGTCTTGCAACACTTTTCTTTCTTGACTTGCATATTATACTCTAGCATATTATTATTATTATTATTATTATTATAAAATTATACTCTGCGTAATTAAGAGAGGAGTCGTGGCAGGTGTGATGTTTTTGTGCATTTGCGCTTGATTTCAAGTTGATTGCGATGTACTAAGAGAAAGTACATGTGATTCTGCTTATGCACGGTTTGATAAATCTTGATAAAGTCTCAGTACATGAGGCCCCAGAGCACTTTTTTCACAAAGAACAGCTCACATGTCATTCATTCATACTAAAGACCAGAACAAGACATTTTAAAATGAATGAAAAATAGATGGAATGAGACTTTTAAGCACTTTTATTATTTTTGTACATTAGGCCTTTAAGGGCACATTTACAGTGTTTTACATCAGTTCAGTCATTATATGATAATCAAAAGCAGCAGTAAAAGTATTAAGTGAACTATTTATTCAAATCTACTCAACATTAAAAGCTGATAAAAGCTGAAAAGTCCTTAAAAGTGATTTTAGTGTAAAGTAAACTGCGCTATAAGCAGGCTGTAGAGTAGGACCTGCTCAGATTCTGCAGGGTTTCTGGTGTTTCTGGTGTTTTCCGTGTTTTGAGGTCACTTTTCACGCCCGCAGTCGGTGCACAGGACGTCGTCGCGCTGGGTGAGGAAGCCACGCCCCACCAGAGACACAGAGCACTGCATGCAGGTGAAGCACTCGCTGTGCCACTGCCGCTCCTCAAACGACACGTACTTCGCCCCCGCCAAGCCTGAAAAACACTCTGCGTTAATACAGGACGTATTATGGCTTGATGTACTTTTGTTGTAGTACAACATGATAAAAAGTTCTTATCTTTGATGAATAGCTCACCCTGATAAATCACTTTTTACACCGTTATCCAGCTCAAAGTAGCTCCACACCTCCTTACTAGAATCAGGAGAGTCCTGACATTTAAAATGAGGCATTAATAACTTAAAAAGTGCACAAGAAGCTTATTAAAAAATACTGTTTACATCCTAAAACACTATAGCTTCAGCTCCGAGCGCCGCCATCACTGTACTGATAATAACATAGACATATATTACATTACATTACATTACATTTGGCAGACGCTTTTGTCCAAAGCGACTTACAATATTGAAGTGCAAATAATAGAAGAGGTTAAGTACAAAAATAATAGAAGTTAAAAATAAAGCATCTATAGATAGGGCCTTAAGGAGGTCAGAGGGAAATAATGGGATAGAGCAGTAGAGAAGAGGAAGAAGGAGATGAGGTTAGAATTAGTTAGTGTGTTAGAGGTGTTAGGAGAGTAAGAGCTCTTTGAAGAGCTCTGTCTTCAGGAGTTTATATATAAAGATAGTGAGAGATTCTCCTGATCTGGTAGTAGAAGGTAGTTAGTTAGAGGTGTTAGGAGAGTAAGTGCTCTTTGAAGAGCTCAGTCTTCAGGAGTTTATTAAAGATAGTGAGAGATTCTCCTGATCTGGTAGTAGAAGGTAGTTAGTTAGAGGTGTTAGGAGAGTAAGTGCTCTTTGAAGAGCTCAGTCTTCAGGAGTTTATTAAAGATAGTGAGAGACGCTCCTGATCTGGTAGTAGAAGGTAGTTAGTTAGAGGTGTTAGGAGAGTAAGTGCTCTTTGAAGAGCTCTGTCTTCAGGAGTTTATTAAAGATAGTGAGAGATTCTCCTGATCTGGTAGTGGAAGGTAGTTTGTTCCACCATTGGGGAACTCTGTATAAGAACAGTCTGGATTGCTTTGTGTGAATGTTTGGCAAAGCGAGGCGACGTTCATTGGAGGAGCGCAGCGGCCGGGAGGTAGCGTAAGCCTTCAGGAGCGAGTGCAGGTATACATACATATATATATACATAGACTCCACATAGCCTAGCATAGCAGCCAGCACCAGGAGGCAGGCTATGCAGAGTCTATGTATATCTCTATATATGTATATGTCTATGTTATTTTCAGTTCAGTGATGGCGGCACACGGAGCTGAGGTTTTTAATAAGCTTCTTGTGCACTGTTTGAGCTGGATAACGGTGTAAAAAGTGATTTATCAGGGTAAATTATGTCCCGTGTCTCTCAGTCTGAAGGGTGTTTGGATAAACTGTAAAAATTTCTGGATCTATGAACGCTGTGGGAGAACGGAAGTGTGCTATTCATCAAAGGTAAGTACTGAAGTACAGCGTTATAAGGGTGAGTTTTCAGTAAAGTTTCTCCAGCACTAAGGCTGGAGCAGTATTAGCATTAGCTGCTAAATGCAGCGCTAGCTCTTTTACCACTTAAAGTTGTTAAGTTGTAGATGCTCGGATGCACTGAAAATGTGGGTTACACTCAGTGTATTACAGAGTAAAAAATAAAGGTTGTTTGATTAATTTATATAGTATTATATATATTATTATTATATATATTTTTTACATTGACAGTGACTCTTTGGAAAAGGAGAGGTAACACTTTTTGCTCCTCTAAAGTTTCCATTTTGGACATGCATGGTTTTTGCATGATCGTGACAATTTTTAAAAATGTGCAATTTAAAATATATTAATTTGTAGTAAAATGTGTGAATAGAATTGAACAGTATAAAAATTAAGGATTTCATGGGAAAGTATTATTTTTAAACAATTAATTGATTGATGGATGGATGGATGGATGGATGGGCTGTGTGGTCCGCAGGAAGACTCACTGGTGATGGGTTTGGTGCAGCCGACGCATTTCTTGGCGTACAGGTTGCTGAAGCAGTCCAGGCAGTAGGGGTAGTTCTCTCTGGAGGTGAAGCGCTGTCCGGCCAGCTGCCTCTTACAGCCGATACAGGTGAAGCACTCGCGGTGCCACGGCTTATCCTGATACGTGACTCCGCCCGTAGTGATCGCCTTCAGAAAACAACCATTTATATTCTTACAGTTTACTTCCAGCATTAGATTCTATACAGAGGAATTAGTGCCACAACTGTGGAAAATGGAAATGCAATCCACACAATACATTGAGTTTTCCTCACTAACATGCAGAATTTGTGTTAAAGTAATAATGTAAAACCATTATTATATTACATTTCACTGCACTTGATCTCTTTATTAAAAACAATACACAAAAAATTACATTTTTTAAAACCAAACACTGTTCAGTTCAGCATCAAGTTCAGTACTGTGTTCTGATTGGACAGTGATTACTTTTTTTTGTGGCACCTAGATGAACTGCAATCCTGTGCATTGTGGTTTGCTGTTGAATATTTGCAGCGTTACACAGTGGAACACATTGGGGTTGAGCTGATTGCATTTTAAGGAGGTTTTTGTGCAATTCTGACTCAAATTCAGTGTTTGGTTTTGGAAAAGTAAATTAATGTGTTTTGTTTTTTTAATTAAGATATTAAGCGCAGTGATATTTACTGTATTTTACAATTTCAGTGAAGTTTCTCCAGCACTAGGGCTGGAGCAGTATTAGCATTAGCCGCAAACTGCAGCACAGTTCCATCATTATAATGTTTTTGATGGTCTTTGCGGTGACTGCACTTGAGGATAAGGCAATAATGTTTTGGAAATGTTTGAAGTAAAATTCCCCAAATTAGACTTAGCATTTAATGAATGTGATTAAATTTGTTTCTGAAATCTAAATAATTGGAACATTTATTTAAACATGAAATAAATAATGTATTAGTTTACCATATTTTTAGGACTATAAGGGAAAGTTTTCAGCAAAGGTTTCTCTTTCGCTTGTTTAACTTTAAAGGAAAATGTGTTTAATAAAATGCAATATATAAAACACCCTATAAAATAAAGATTAGAGCACTAAATAAACGTTGCGCTCAGTCTGGTCGTGTGTATGGGGGGGGGGGGGTGTTCACCTTTTTGCAGGCGCAGCACTGGTAGGCGAACTGCTTCTCGAAACAGGGGACGCAGTAGTAGCTGTTCTCTTTGGGGATGAAGGACTTGGTTCCTATTGGCTGCTGGCAGCGCTGACACAGGAAGCACGTCTCGTGCCAGCTGTTCCCCTTGTACTCCATTTTTCTGGAGCCTAAAACAAACACAGACTTTTAGATCTCCTCAGAAAGAGACATGACTGGACATCCTCCAGGTTCAGCTACAGTGCAGCGCTCTCTGATAGGCTGGACTGAGTTTATAAACCATAGAAATGTGGTGAAAGTTGCCCAAATCTAATCTATTACATAATAATTAGTCTTCATGTGTTTTTTGAATGATAAAAATACACTCATTTTGACATTTTCAATTCAAATTTGACATTTAAAAGGAAAAAGAATGGGAATCAAAAGAAGGGGAAATGGATGACAGTAGTGAGTAAGGGTTTCAGTGGTACAAAAGTTTTACAGTGTTACCATGAATTTTGTACCTTTAGTCCAGTAAATTTTGGTTTCACATTGCAGTTTATAGTAACTGAGCGCACTAAACAATGTTTAATGGGTGAAGGTAGAAAAAATTGGACTGAGATTTGTTTGGACCAAATTTGGTAATTTAGTGCAGTTCATTGTTAACAAAACCTTGTCAGGGTTTTAATCAGTCAGTGGAACTCCTGTGTGTATTTTTTCTGTTCCCAAGATAAACAAGCAAAAATCCAGAAATTTATCTGAACACACCTCATTTCCAGAACACCACACCCATCAGTGTAGATATATATATAATAGACTGTTGGCGGGGTGTAAGATAGCAATGAGCAGCTCAATGCTCAATGCCTTGCACAGGGTGTAATATAAAGGGCCCTGCAATTGTGTTACAACAGTGAAAACTGTTTGTTTTTGTGTCGACTCTACAGCAGGATAAAAGCGAGTATATAAATGATTGATGCTGGTGATCCACCTCCAGCAGCGCAGCATCAGACGGGTAACTGTAGCGCAGGTGGAGGGTGCGGAGGGGCACCGGGTCCTACCTGGCATGATGGTCTTCTTGCAGGTGGAGCACTTTGAGGAGTACTCGTGGGAATAGCACTCAGTGCACAGCAGCAGATCGTCTTTAGCAGCAAACGCTTTCTCTACCAGAGAGCGGCTGCATTTAGCACACTTAAAGCAGCCCTCGTGCCAGTGCCGGTCCTTATACGACAGATCCTAAAGTTTAAACACACATACAACAAAATATTAATGCAAACCCATTATATACATTTAGCTTTAATCAATTTGGTCTTGCTCTCTCTAGGTGGGTACAATACAGTAGATGGCGCTCTTTCTTTCCCCTCATCACTCCTAGGGTGATGTGGATCAGCACAAGGCTGCGTCTGTGAGCTGGTGTATCAGAACCGAGTCTCTGTTTTTTCTACCGAGCGTTAGCGCTGTGATGCTACTCGGCAATGCTAAAGCATCAGCAGCAGTTCAAAAACAGGCGAAGTCTGACTTGACATGTATTGGAGGAGGCGTCTGCTAGTCAGTCTTCACGCTCCTGGTGTGTTGGGCGATCACTAGTGATAGGGGGAGTCCTAATGAGTGGGTTGGGTAATTGGCCGTGTAAATTGGGGAGAAAATGGAAAAAATAAAGAAAATACTCAATACTGAATAGTTACCATGTACTGAATAAGAATGTATTTAATTAATTATTTATTTTCTTCATTGTAGACAAACAAATAGTGTTTAATAGATTAATATTTAAGACAGTAAAAAAAGTGTTAGTCCTCCACATTACACCCCTGATCTAAACCTGATCAACTGAGATTAAAAACCAGGGTTATTCCACCAAATATTGATTTCTGAACTCATCTCTGAACGTTTCCCATTTTCTGCAAATAAATGCTCTGAATGCTGATATTTTTATTTGGAATTTGGGAGTTTATAGAATAAACAGCAATGTTAATTTTACTCAAACATAAACCTATAAATAGCAAAATCAGAGAAACTGATTCAGAAACTGAAGTCCTTTAAAAATTTTCCAAGGCTGTATTGCTCAGCACCTCCAGGAACTCCTTCAGGTCTATCTTACCTTACTGTTGCAGCCTATAGGTGAGGAGCACTCCTCACAGCAGTTGGCGAACAGGTTCTCATAGCACTTAGTGCAGTACTGAGTGTCCTCCTTCAGGATGTACTTCTTCCCCAGCAGGGAGTCTTTACAGTAATGGCAGTCGAATCGCTCGGTGGACATGACTGTTCACGACCTGCGGGCGACAGAGCAATGAACAGACACTGAGGAATCCAGACGCTGCCTTTAAACACAGTTAAAGTCTTCAGTTCAGACTCTACAGTACAATAACACACAGCACACACTGTTAACAGTAACGATATACAGTAAACAGAGCCAGTAGTGAAGTGTGTTGATGGTGAAACTGGTGAAACTGGTAAAACCGTACCTTCAGTGCAGTCTGGAGGTGCTGGGAGTGGAGGCTTGCAGGCTGGTGGTCCAGTCTGGGTGGGAGAGGCAGGGATTAAGGGGATGCATTGAAAAGACCCCCTATAAATACCATCGCTCTTATTAGCTGAAATCCCTGGGGCGCATGAATGACCACCCTGCACATATCTACACCTTTTATGGGAGTTCACCCACTCCACACGTATTGCTTCTTGCCTGTGTGTGTATATGTGTGTGTGTGTGTGTGTGTTAGGAATGGGAATTCCTCAAGGCTTCTCAAAATTCAGTATTTTGATGATATGTTGCCCACAATATAATGAGGATATCACGATACTGTGATTCCGCAACACTTCACATCATCTGTATTACTGAAGAGGATAAAATACTCCTAAATAATAAAATACCAGAAATTATGGATTTAATTCAGTTTCACTTTCACAGAATTTAATAACCAATATTCTTATTTTTCCACACAAGGCAGTCAAGGATGCTTACAATTATATTCTGCACAAACCAGGGGCATTGCCTGGCCTGGGCTTCTGGGGCTTTAGCCCCGAATAAATTTCCAGTAGCCCCCAATCGTTTCGCTCAGCTCAGCAGTATTATTATTAAGGAGACAGGCCGCTGTCTGCTGTGAACGGAAAATCTCTTAACGGCAATCACGGAGCCAGTTCAAGGATAAAGTTCCACCTTTCAGGAGCAACAGCCAATCAGCTTGCTGGTTTTGTGGAAAGCGGTGGGCTAGTAGGAGAGACCCCACCCATCCCCGCCTCACTGGGGAGGATTTTTGAGTTCTTGCACCGAGTTTCAGTGGTGATGTTAAAACATATCTGCATATACAGCGATTTTTCTAATAGAAAGGTAACTGAACTAACCATGTAAACTGTGATGAGATGTTTCTGATAGCTGGTTAAAAAGACTCGTCTCTGAATCAAAAACACACAGATCAAGGTTTGAGAAAATAAAACTATATATATGTTTAACTTGCCCTGATGTACCTAATCCGCCAATAACTATTTTATTTTCAAATTGTTTTTATTAATTTAGGTTTGCAGGATTACTCTAAGCTATAATTACTGATAATGTATTTGGCTAGCAAGTTGAAGATAGCCAGAATTTAGTTCTATAATTAGTTTAAATTAGTTTCTTAACCCTGCTCTCTGCCCTAAAATTGTATGTTTTCCACCGGATCCAACTGATCAGCTAAGAAACTAATATAATTCACTGGGCTGAGCCCCAGATTTTTACATACCAGGGCAACGCCCCTGGCACAAAGTCAACACACACCGGTGAGAAGCAGCAACCCATAACGCACAGCGTACTCTCAACCGGAAACAACCGTCCACCTGGAGGACTGCATCTGGAAACTGAAGAGTTGACCCAGCACAGAGTACCAATCCATATCCACTGGGCATTCAGTCGCACATACATTCCCACACTAGAGCAATTTTTATGGTATCCAATTGTCTGGCCAATGTACCTGATCTCCATGTTATGGACTGTGGGAGAAAACCAGAGTCCCCAGAAGAAACCCACACAGACATACAGACACAGGGAGAACATGGAAACTCCACCCAGATACGGACTTGAACCCAAGACCCCAGTGCTGGAAGGCAAATTTGCCAACCACTAAGGGCGTTTTTAACACTCGTAGTTGATTTCTATGGTCCGGATCAGTTTATGAGTACCAGTCACCATTAAGTAATTTTAAATGCAATACTTTTACACTTTTACTTAAAGAGTAAAAAGCTTGAGTTGATTCTTCAACTTCTACAGAAGTATTTTATCAAACACTAGTATCTATACATCTACCTACAGAGTGATAATTGTTTGTTTGTTCTATGGGGAGTATTGCTTTACAGGGACTAGACAAGCTGTGAGTGTGCTTTTGCACCTCTGCATTAAAAATGGGTGCAACTTAAAGTAAAGAGTGCATTCATTTCATTCGTTACTTTAGTCTTAGAGACTTAAGGTCAGATACAGTACCAGCCAAACATCTGTACTCACCTTAAAATGATGTTTTTTTTCATTCACAAACTATGAAGAAAAACATATGGAACTATTTAATGAATGAAAATATTTTATATATATATATATTATACATTCTTCAAAAGTAGCTCCTCTTACTTAGATGATCAGTTTTGCTCATCTCTGCTGGATTTTCTCAGTCAGTTTTATGAGGTAGAATCACCTGGAATTCAGGCTTTCAGTTAACAGCTGTGCTGAACTCATCAAGAGTTAATTACTTGAATTTCTTGTCTCTTAATAAAGTGTTTGAGAGCATCAGTTAAAGTAAAGTAGTGAAGAGGTAGAGTTACAGGTATACAGAGAATAGTGAATATTTGAGTAATGTTCTAATCCAGTGGTTGACAATGGGCGGTCTGTGGGCCAGATGTGGCCCATAAGCATGAAACCTCTGAAAATAAATAAATCAATAAAATTCTTCTTTTGTTGACATCCCTCTCCTGTCTGTCTCTCTGTCGCACTCGGCGTGACTTTAGTTTGCGCCAGTTCTCATTTTTCCACCCGTTATTGTTTTTCCGCATGTTCTTGGGCTCCCTATCTCTTTATAAGGCCGTTTTTTCCGGGTCATGTCACAATTCATTAGCCGGGGCAGCAGTAGTGTATTGGAGCGCGACCCTGACGACACGGGTTTGATCCCGCATGAGGAGCGGTGTGTTTATTTATTTATCTTTTTCCTTTCTTCCTGGGTTTACCTGCTTTGAGATCAACTGTTCTGCCATTGGGTTCAACAACCCTCTGGGCTGGAGAGATACTACTAGTCTGTAACACTCCATCCCATTACACTTTATTTTACAAAACAGAATATTTTTTGTGGCCTGCTATGTTATGGCATAGAAAATAGAAAAAAATATCAGTTAAGGTCAGTTAATCTAAAAAAAGAAGAATTTCAAGAACTTTGAAATCAAAAGCATTATAATGGTGAAACTGGCACTCATCAGGACCACCCCAGAAAAGGAAGAGCAAGAGTTTTTTTGGTTTGTTTAAGACTTTTAAGTTACTACATGATTCCTTATGTGTTCCTTCATAGTCTCTGTTGACGGATACTGTATAGTGTAGAAGGTCAGTCTTAATCCAAGCAGACTTTAAAGCTGTATAGTAAGATGGTGTCAATTTTTTTTGCTTTGTGAACGTATTAGCTGTATGGCTAACACTCTATTAACCTCAGATATCTGACATTTTCATGGCGCTGGGTCCTCAGACACCCAATGCCTGGCTGTGTGTGTGTGTGTGTGTGTGTGTAATGGAGAGGGCCTGTAGGCAGTTGCTGAAGGCTTAGCGAGCGTGATCCAGTGCCAAAGGCTTGCTGGTTGCCAAGCGTCTTAGTAACCACTGACATTGCCTTGGCTCGGCTGAGCATCAGCTGAAAGGAGCTGTGAACTGATTCTCCACAGCCAGACTTCCTAGAGAGGGGATTTCTTTCAGTTTATCCAGTCATGGCTGAATAAACATCACGTTCATCATCAGGAGAAAAACCTTCACCAAAAGCACAGATCATGGTAACACTTAACCATAAGCATACAACACAATATCTCAACTTATTATTCATTAACACTAGTTAAGAAATTATAAGCATTAATATTTAGGGTACCACTTTAAAATAAGGTTAATTCACAACAGGATAATAAATACAGCTCTGGAAAAAAAGAGAGAACTTAAAAATGATGAGTTGAACTGCTTGAAGTTTTGCACCAGGAGTAAAGCAGCATAAAGTTATCCAAAAGCAGTGTGTAAGACTGGTGGAGGAGAACATGATGCCAAGATGCATGAAAACTGTGATTAAAGCAAGTTCATATTCAGAAAGTTTTAAGAGTTCAAAAATCAATATTTGGTGGAATAACCCTGGTTGTTTTTTAATCACAGTTTTTTTCATGCATCTTGGCATCATGTTCTCCTCCTCTACCAGTCTTACACACTGCTTTTGCAAAAACTCAAGCAGTTCAGTTTGGTGGTTTGATGGTTGTGATCATCTATCTTCCTCTTGATTATATTCCAGAGGTTTTCAATGTGGTAAAATCAAAGAAACTCATCATCAGCTGTATATTTCGTCTAGTTCTTGCCAATGGATTATGGATTTTTTTGCAATGTAGAGCATGGACTCTTTATATTTATAGCCAAATATAGTTTTAAAAATGGCAAATTTAAGAAGGTCTGTATGTCACTTCATTAGCTTTAGGAACTCTTTCTGTAAATGCAGTGAAACACTGAGCTAATTGCTAACTGTGGAGTTTAAAAACATGCAGGGCCGTTTTAAGGTGCTATATTGCTGTGGAGTTTAAGGTGTGAAGCGCATCCAACCCCTTTGTAATTGAATGGTTAAAGTGAGCATGCTGTGGTATCATTTTTCAGCCAGATACACGGGCAAAAATAGCTCAGTAGCTGCAGCACTTCAGCAGCTTAATCTATCATGCCTACACTCAGTTTTCCCAGCTAAAGCGGGCAGAATACCGACTCCCAGCATCCTTATCGTCTCCCAGCATTCGTGTCTCTTCATCCCAACATGCATACCAAATGTCTACATGACCCTGCGCCGTGTTCGGGAGTGGACATGCGTTCTGAGCCGTCACCGCGGGGCTTTTAGCTCCGACAAATCGCACGGCGGCCTTTAGATTAATCTGGGCGGCTGGTTTTTGGCTCCTCCCACAAGAAACAGACAAACAGACGGAGTTGCTAGGCATCGCTGATATGATCCTGTGGCTTATGTAATTGTCAGTGGATGCATCTTTCTGTGGGTTTAAATGTGTTATGTGTGTGTGTGTGTGTGTGTGTGTGTGTGTGGAGTAACCTACAAAGTTAGGACAAACAAAAAGCTAAAAATACTCACTGTAAGAAAGGATAGAGGGAGTACAGTAAGATGCGTAGCCTTCTCTGAACCGTCTGTCCGTCTCCATAGTTGTCTCAACAGTTAGTTTTCTCTGTGCTCATTTTACCACATATTTTATTTCCCCACAGAATTTAGTTTATGTACAATATTCTGCTATATTATCATAAGAAGGTCGAGCTACACATAGGAATGAAGTGATTGACATCCTTGCCTGGAGCAGACTGGTGGTCTGCATTTGGTTAAATAAGCTAGTTGAGTTTTAATCGATCTGTCAGATAACCAGCTAGTTTATTTCTAATATTCTTTTTTCCCATTTCCTCCTCAATTTACATGGCCAATTACCCAACCCACTAATTAGGACTCCTCCCTATCACTAGTGATTCTACAACACCAGGAAAGTGATGACTAGCACATATGAAGTCAGACTCCGCCTCTTTTTGAACTGCTGCTGATGCTTTAGCATTACTCGGTTATGATACAACAGCTCACAGACGCAGCCTTGTGCTAATTAACATCACCCTAGGAGTGATGAGGGGAAAGAAAGAGCGCCATCTACTGTCCTGTACCCACCCAGAGAGAAAAAGCAAGGACAATTGCGTGTGCTCTCTCTCAGGGCTCCGACAGCTGATGGCAGGCTGCATTAAAAAAAATGATTTGAACCAGCGATCTTCTGATCACAGTGGCAGCGCTTTAGACTACTGTACTACTCGTAGAGAGTGTCAGTGTGTCTTTGCTATCGTAACGACAGGAAAAGTACACATCTCGTCACTTCTCATTATTATAATCATTAGTGTGTTTTATTTTGGGTGTAATGTAAAATAAACCAATCAGTGTGTCATTCCCTCTTCATTCCCTTTAAGAACCAGGTGAGCTCTGACTTTGGCAGAGCCCTCTGGCCAGGTGGGAGCATTCCCAAGCCGTCCCCTAACGGTAACACTTCGCTTTCAGTAACTACATACTGCAGTTCCATGACTTTTTTTTCTTTTTGTTTGTTTTGTTGTTTGCTGCAAAAACAAGAGAAGCTTCGTATGAGAGAATCTCTTCTCTTCTGACTGACTTCAAAAGCTCAGCAGCTCAGGCAGGTATCTTTAGCTGTTGACTGAAATGCAAAGCAGCGTCTTGCTGATTTAGATTGTTTTCTGTAAGCCTGAGACGAAGAGAGATGAAGAGAGACGCTGCTGCTGCTTCTGCCGCTTCGCTATTTTGCTGTTTTGAGCTTTTCAGCTAATCTGATCAGCGCTTAAAGTGCAGCTCGGCTTCTGCGAGTCTTATCTGAAAGCCATTACCTCTGAGAGTGAGGTGTCGGTGACAGTTCAGCCTGCATGAAGGAATCTGTTGATTTAACCCCTTTCTGATGACAGCGGAGAGAGGGCGAACACTTCAGACCCGTCTCTCTCTGAATAACAGAGCCATGTTTCACAGGCCAGACAGCTGCTTAACCCGGCGCTGACAGCATAAGTGGAGCCGTTGGCTGGCCATCACCGTAATGACTGACCTCACACAATCCGGTCAATTGGAGCTCGGTGATATCCCGGCTGGAACCGGATACGGCTCAGGAGAGAAGGAGACAAGGAGACACAGTGGAGAACCTTCTGATCCTGCAGAACTGTACACCCCTTCCCAGACCGTCTGAAGTGCTGGTGTCATCCAGACCCCCGCAGAGAGACGGCCATACAGCCGAGGGTGAGACAGAGAGACAGCGCTCGCAGAAAAACTCACCTGAATTCACCAGATCATTCTGCACCGATAATACTCTCTCAGCTCTCTCCTCTCTCCCTGATGACCCAGAGTCTGAAGAAATGAAAAGATGAAAAGCTGAGTTTACACTGTGCTGGTAGAGAGATTTCTTCAGGGAGTCTGGACCACAGATAATTCCCCCACTGAAATGAGCTTGGAATTGAAAAGAACGGCCCTATTATTTTAGTGATCTATAGGCTTGATTTATAAGCTTGATTTAGGGCGTGTCGGTGTGTCTTTGCTATCGTAACACTGGGAAAAGTACACCTTGCGACTCTTGAAATGCGCAAACTAATTCTCTTATAGATTAGTCATGGGTGTGGTTAATTTTGGGCATAATGTAAAATAAACCAATCAGCGTGTCACTTGCACAATTGCTCACATACAAACATCCCGACTTTTCTCTGTGCTGGAGCACCAAAGTGGTGGAATGAACTTCCACTGGGTGTAGGAAAAGCAGAGTCACTCACGGTCCTCAAACGCCGACTGAAGACTCATCTTTTTTAAAGAATTCTCCTAGGGTTCTAAACATTACCAAGCTTGGTGTATCTCTTGTTTCTAGTCTCTACAAACTAGCTATGAATATTTTAAAGTAAACAACGAAGCACTGTTGTAGTCCCTACAAGTCCCTCTGTATAAAGGCATCTGCTAAAAATGCCTTAAATGTAAATGTAAATGCTCTTCATTCCCTTTAAGAGTCAGGTGCGCTCTGACTTTGGCACGTTGATATCTTAACAGCCCAGTGCTTCTGCGCTTCTCAGCAGAGGAAACTGAGTACAAGGGTGGGGCACTATGAATGTGGGATCACAGGTGTCTAGTAATGAAGTACAAATACCTTGTTACCTTACTTAAGTACAAATGTAGGTTATCTATACTTAAGTGGAGTAATAATTTTACATTTGCATACAATTATCTGAACTTTCTACTTTTTACATTTTAAAAATATCCTCGTTACTCCTATTTCATTTCAGCTCATTTTTATTCTGGCTTGTCATTGTTAAAAAAAAAAAAAACCTATCCCAGGGGTGTCCAAACTACGGCACGCAGGCCATTTGCGGCCCGTTTCCTTTTTTGAAGTGGCCTGCGAGGTATTTTAGAAATAAAATTAAAGTTGGCCCGCAGGTTTTTATAATGTGAGATTCAAAGTGTAAACGCTAGGTGTCAGAAAAGAGTGTAAAAGAGGCGAGAGTGCGCAGTTCTAGAGCAGGAAACAGACCAAAGAGTCTATATGCGGCGAGAATACGCAGTTGTGGCGCAGAAAACGGGCCAAAGAGTGTAAAAGCGGCGAGAGTGTGCAGTTGTAGCGTGGGAAACACCTCAAAGAGTCTATATGCTGCGAGAGTGTGCAGTTGTAGCGAGGGAAACAGCTCAAAGAGTCTATATGCTGCAAGAATTCTCAGTTATGGCGCAGAAAACGGACCAAAGAGTGTAAAAGCCGCGAGAGTGTGCAGTTGTAGCACAAAAAACGGACCAAAGAGTCTAAAAGCTGCGAGAGTGCGCAGTTGTAGCACAAAAAACGGACCAAAGAGTCTAAAAGCTGCGAGTGTGCGCAGTTGTAGCGCAGGAAACAGACCAAAGGTCTATATGCTGCAAGAATGCTCAGTTATGGCACAGAAAACGGGCCAAAGAGTCTAAAAGCGGTGAGAGTGTGCAGTTGTAGCACGGGAAACAGGCCAAAGAGTCTAAAAGCGGCGAGAGTGTGCAGCTGTGCCGCAGAATACGTGCCAAAGAGTCTAAAAGCGGCGAGAATGCGCAGTTGTAGCACGGGAAACAGGCCAAAGAGTCTAAAAGCGGCGAGAGTGTGCAGTTGTGGCGCAGAAAACGGGCCAAAGAGTCTAAAAGCGGTGAGAGTGTGCAGTTGTGGCGCAGAAAACGCGCCAAAGAGTCTAAAAGCGGCGAGAATGCGCAGTTGTAGCACGGGAAACAGGCCAAAGAGTCTAAAAGCGGCGAGAATGCGCGGTTGTGGCGCAGAAAACGGGCCAAAGAGTCTAAAAGCGGTGAGAGTGTGCAGTTGTGGCGCAGAAAACGCGCCAAAGAGTCTAAAAGCGGCGAGAATGCGCAGTTGTGGCGCAGAAAACGGGCCAAAGAGTCTAAAAGCTGCGAGAATGCGCAGTTGTGGCGCAGAAAACGGGCCAAACAGTGTCAAAGCAGCGAGAGTGCGCAGTTGTAGTGCAGAAAATGGACCAAAGAGTGTAAAAGCGGCGAGAATGCTCAGTTATGGCGCAGAAAACGGGCCAAAGAGTCGAACAACTCCAAAGAAATGAAAAATGGACAGCAAATGCAGAACGTTTCAGGCATGTTGGGAAATGACTATTTTTAACTGAGCTCAGAGTGAAGCGTGTTTAATATTTAATTTGTCAGGAATCAGTTGCCTAAATAGTAGTATAATATTAAGAGACATCATGAAACAAAACATCAATTTGAAAAATCTTAGTTTACACAACACTGTCAAAGATAAAGATAGTAAGTCAAGTAAAATGGTGTGTAAATGAAAGTAATTAAGAAAATGTATTATTATAAGTAGTATATTTCATTATATGTTTTATTATAGAGTCTGTGGCCCATCACTGCACATATATTTCGCCTTATATATCTCTCCATCCAGATAGAGGGAATCTGATTGTGATTGGATGTAGAGAAGTATAAACATATACCATTCCCACTCCCTATTGGTTTATACTGTGATTCATCACACCTGCACACGTCCCCCGGACCCTGGGGTATGGCCTAAGCATTTGTCCTTAATGATGCACCTGTATATGGTGCTAAAAGCAAATGGGAAAATGTATGTTTTATAAACCAACACTTTCTTGTTGAGTTGAATCAATGTGAAATCACTAGTTTCTCTTACTAAAATACAAAATCACGTTTTTAAGTGCACATATTTGATTTATCTGCACGGTTGTCATCATGTGGGGAATTGTAAATGCAGCGCTGGCTTTCCCAGACTGGGATTAAGGGAAATACCGGACTAAACAGGTTTTATCTACAGAGGAGGATCCATGTGGACATTAATCTGCATCCAGAAGACAGGCCCTGAATATATAATATAGCAGAATAACATCACATTCATAATCCCTGATATTTATGCACACATGTACATACAGAGTAATCAAGCCTTCATCATAAGCATACACACACACACACACATTCCCAGGACATGGAGTCTTACACATGTCCCATATGTATTTATAATGACATGTCCCACATACAGTTTGATAATATGGAAGAGAGTAATACATAGTATAGGCAGTATGGTCCATGATTTATACATGTATAGACATCTGCAGTACCAGTCAAAAGTTCACAATTACATTTTTAAGTTTAATGTAAATGTTCTAACTACATTGTAAATGAATATCTAAGTCATCCAGACTTTGTTAACTTGCAGTTTCTCAGGCTGGTAACTCTGATAAATTATCCTGTGCAACAGAGGAAACTCTTGCTCTTCCTTTCCTGTGGTGGTCCTGATGAGTGCCAGTTTCATCATAACATTTTTGATGGTCTTTTTTTGCAAATACACATTCTTTACTTAGTTAGTTCTTTACTTTTCAAGTAATTAACTCTTGATGAGTTCAGCACAGCTGTTAACTGAAAGCCTGAATTCCTGGTAACTCTACCTCATAAAGCTGACTGAGAAAATGATGTCCAAGATGTGCAAAGCCGTCATCTATGCAAAAGTAGCTACTTTTAAGAAGTATATTCGGGTTTGTTCAACACTTTCTTTTTGGTTACTAAATAATTCTGTATGTTTTTCTTCATTGGATGAGTTTAGTATTCATCTACAATGCAAAACATTTTAAAGTAATGAAAAAACAAACATATGACTAGTACTGTATATGTAATAACTGTGTGACCAAATGTGTAATATTTGTGCCTATATACTCCAATAATGTGACATTATGCTGTATTATACTGTATATATGAGTAGTGATCTGAAATAACCCCTATAGTTCATAAACAGCTCTGGAAAAATGACAGAGCACTTCAGTTTCTGAATCAGTTTCTCTGATTTTGCTATTTATAGGTTTATGTTTGAGTAAAATGAACATTGTTGTTTTATTCTATAAACTACAGACAACATTTCTCCCAAATTCCATATTAAAATATTGTCATTAAGAGCATTAATTTGCAGAACATAAGAAATGGCTGAAATAACAAAAAAAGCAGATCTTTCAGACCTCAAATAATGCAAAGAAAACAAGTTCATATTCATAAAGTTTTAAGAGTTCAGAAATCAATATTTGGTGGAATAACCCTGATGGTTTATTCCTTATCTTGGCATCATGTTCTCCTCCACCAGTCTTACACACTGCTTTGGGATAACTTTTGGAAAACCTTTTTACTCAGATAAAGATTTAAAAGGTTTTAATTCAGAAATCCTCACAACCAAGCTGAGATGTTTATGATAAAGTAAAAAAAGGTTTCCTCTATTCAATTTATCATGCATTCTTTATTCCAGCGCCCCACGTCCAGGGTTTTATCTCCCCTCAAACATTCAAGTATATACTAGTATTTTGATTAACACCACTAATATAAATATAATAGCATTTGAAATTTCTTACTTTCATTGTTTTAATACCTTTAAATATCCACTATAAAAGCTTACATCCTAAAAAGAACAAGTGCGATTAATCACATTTAATCATAGAATATTGTTGTGATTAATCAGATTAAATCTTTGAATCGACTGACACCACTAATAATAGCATGATTAACTAGCTATTGCCTATACGGCAGCTCGCCTATAACTCAACTCATAACTTACACACTGCTTTTGGATAACTTTGTGCCGCTCCTGGTGCAAAAAAAAAATATATATTTTGATTATATTCCAGAGGTTTTAAATTCGGTAAAATAAAAAATAAAAACTCGTCATTTTTAAGTAATTTCTTATTTTTTCCAGAGCTGTATGTAAATGTATCTATCTATAATAACCTCTATATAACCCCCAATAATACTAATACTAATAATATGACTCCTACATGTTCTTTATGCTTTAGTATTTTTTACAGTATATTAGCTGTCCAATGAAAAATGAGTTTCTAAGTGTCACATACACTGCGTCAGACTTTCTTGATGAATGAACCCATCAATAGAAATTCTCCAAAATGGCCTGAAATTGTGTTTGTATGTATTATAGTTCTGTATGTTCCTCAGTAATCTCGAGCGGTGGATCTATTCCAGACTCTGAGCAGCTGTTAGCAGTGATGTGGGCAGGCTGAGTAAACTCAGCGGGTTCAGGAGGATAACTTCAAAATGCCAGAGTATCACCGGCCCGCGGGGTCACCGACAACAGCCGGAGGATTTGGTGGTTAGCATGGCAATATCGTCCCATTGGTGTCATCCATCAACTTACAGTGCATGTGGTGGCTATTTATACCGGCTGAAAAAACACACAGCTCAGCGGCTGGCTGCGGTGCGGTGTGGGCTGCAGGCTGCTGGATGCGCTGGGCCTATTATTCCTTGCATATAGATTCCCAGAACCTATTTTAGAGGTGTTTAAACCTCCAGACCTCAGCCACGGATGTGCGACTGATTGGAGGCTGTGTCGGCCTGACTGTGTGTGGTAATTTAAGCTTGTGTGGATGGGCTAAAGTGGGCTAATGTAACCAATATAGGCAATGTGTGGATACTGATATGTGGAAATTGATTATACACTCACAGTTCACTTCATTACAGACATTTAGCTTAGAGCTTTCAATACACGGACCACTTTATGAGCTCCATCATCCAATTACAAAGCAGATGTATGTATGTGGTTGCACATTTTGGCAGCAGTAGACCACAGGTTCACTGTTATATACCATATACAGGGGCATCTTGAAAATAATTGAATATCCTAGAAAAGTTACTTTATTTCAATAATTCAGTTCAAAATTTGAAACTCATATTGTCACGGTTGACCCAGGCAGGGAGACGAGGAGAGCGGACATAAAAGCAGGTATAACAAAACAACAATATAACAAAGTATAACAAAGAAACAAAGAAAACAAGTAAACACAGAACAAAGAAATAAACCAAAACAAACGAGGATGTAAAGATAACATAAACAGACTAGGAAGCAGTGGCGGTTGCTCTAAGACTGCAAGGGAAGCTCAGCTTCCCCTAAAATGTAAAAAAATAAGTGATTAAATATATACTGTTGTGTGTACATGTCACTGATTAAATATGCGCTACACCGCGCTGAACTTAGTTCAGAATCAGCTTCTTATCACTGGTAACACCGCGGCTTTCCTCTCACTCATTCCCGCAGCTTCACAGCGCTGCTTTAAACAGTGCACAGACTTCAATAGCGGAGCAAAGCGCGCGGCCAAACCAGACGAGTCATTGGATAAATGCTGGGCTTTGTCCCGCCCATCGGACGCTCAGCGTCTCTGGCGGTCTATGGAGCAGTGGGCTGGCCTCGACCGGCCCGGACGCTCAGCTTCTGCGTGATGATTGGATGATCTGTCTGAGGCGGAGTCCCTTTTTGATTGACAGCGAAATGAGCGAATCAGCGATCTTTTAGTGGAAAATTCCGTTTTGGAGAAGCCATTTGATAGTCTTCCTTACGAATAAAAACTTAGAGCAGGGCTGATCAACTGCTCAGATTAATTTGGTGTAAAAGGTGGGAAGAGTAACAGGTATTTTCAGCTGTTCTGGTGTGATAAAGTGAGCTGGCTGACTGGAAGTGCTGTAACTAATAAAATGTACTGATGACCATTCCTCTTGATGAAACTATCTCAGGACATAAATGAACAGGGGCCAGTAGTAAGTATTGTGTTATTATTAAAAATAATTTAAATAATTTAAATTAATAAAGGGATTATTTAAGGAAATTAAAACTGTCCAAAAAGGAAATAAATTTACCTGCATTTTTTCCTTTACCAACTTTAAAGATTTTGCGTAATGTTTTTTTTTTACTGATCATTTTACGTTTATTCATGTCATAGCGTCTTTTTTAAGTAATTGTTCAATGTAAAGAATGGGTACCTTTTTGTTGTGTAGTAAAAACCTGAAAATAATGCCTTTTGTTTCCAAAAAACACCTGGGGCTAGGGGGCGGAGCTACAAATTGACACAGGTGGAAAAGTACTGGGACAGAACAAAGGGGCACAGGTCACGTGGAACACACACAGGCACGAGGACAGACAGGAAACAGGGTCAGGACATGACACATATATTATATATATGTATTAAACACACAGAGTGATCTAGTGATCTGAGAGCGTGAGCTGGTTTCGATTTGACTCAGCTATCAAATATCAAACTTTTTTAATTGAGTTAAACTGCTGATAAGGCGCAGTTTAATCTGATATATATTAGCCAGATAATATACTGCTTTTAACACAAATGCTATCTCTGCTGCTGCTCCATGCTGTTTACACACTGAGAGCATGTTTTGTGCTGTGCTCGCTACTCGCACAGCATTTAAGTTGTCAGCGTTTTGTGTTAAAGCAGCTTCACACTGAACAGATATACGTGCTAGGACACAGAATCTTCTCACTATATTTACTTTCTTGCTCCCACACCAGACAGCTCTGACCAATCAGAGGAGACGATGTGCTTGCATGGTTTATTGGTGCACATTTTAGTGCGTTTAGGTTTTTATGCCTGTGTGAAACCAAACCAAACAGAGGGAGAAACTGAAGCTCCAAATAAATAAACAAACTCATCAACTGATCCGGATCATAGAAACTATAACACAACTACAAGGTGTGAAAACACTCTTTTATAAATATATAAATATAATTGCATTTTACATTTCTTACATTCATTGTTTTAATACCTTTAAATATCCACTATAAAAACTTACATCTTAAGAAGAACAAGTGCGATTAATCGCAGTTAATCATAGAACATTGTTGTGATTAATCAGATTAAATATTTGAATCGGCTGACACCACTTATAATAGCTTGATTAACTAGCTAGTTACCTACACGGCATCTCGACTATCACTCAAATAGCGTTATAAATCAAATGCAGATCATCTATCTGCTCCAGGCAAGGCTGTCAATCAATTCATCAGCCCGACCTTCTTACAAAAATATAGTAGAATATGGTTTATAAACTGATTTCCGTGGGGAAAAAAAATATGTGGTAATATTAGCACAGAGAAAAACAAACTGTTGAGACACTGGAGACTGAATCATTAAGTGCCATTAATCGCAGTTAATCATAGAATATTCTTGTGATCAATCGGATAGTTTTTTTTAAATGTAGTATAATCACAATAATAATAATAATATACTCAAGGTTTGTGCAGTATACTCTTGCCAATATCTAATGTATCTCATATTCTAGCAGTGTTTAACCCTTAGAACCCTACGGACGGATTTTCTGTCCAAAATCTCACCTTGTGTTCTCAGCTTAATTACTCAGGAAACCCTTCACACATAAACATAATCCATATATGGTTGGAAAGTGTGGAGCTTACTCTTTCTAAAAATAGTGATCACATCCCAGTGCGGTAAAGCTAAATCTACAAGAAACCCATTGAGAGAAAAACACCTAAAAAAGTGAAAAATCTCCTTCCCCAACCAATATTATTTACCTTTAGTGCTTCAAACATATTTATATGATGTTTCAAACCAAATAATATCAGTAAATAAAGACTCAAAAGTGTCCACAGAAAAAAAAGTGTGAAACTACCTGCTTTACTCAAACTAAAGCTAGCTATGGTGTGCGCACTACTTTATATAGTTTTTATTATTTTACTCGCACATTTTTACTAAGTAGTTATTTTGCACTAAACTAAATTTTTATTTATTTAGACTAAAAAGTTTACATTTTTGTATATAGTTTTCTTTGTGTGTCCTGATCCTCAAAATACTGAAAGGCATAGTCTGCTCTAAGTGCTCATTTTTTTAAATGTATCCTAGAGGTGTGATTATTGATTATCAAGAAAAATAAATCCACCTGATGCTGTATGCCATGTATATTGTCAAAGTAATAATTAATAAACCATGTAATTAACTATATATCATCAATATTCTTATGCTTTTAACTCATAAACACTCTAGTCTAACCATTTTTGAAAAGATATCTTAGGTGTGAATATATTTAAAGTCTGTACATTCAAAAACATGATCAGTTCCAGGAAAATATAACAATTCTGCTTCCTTTTATATTTTAAATGATTATATTTTTGAGCAGCCGTATGTCTTCTGGAGTAAAAGAGATCAGGGCATGTGTCTGTCTGATATAATTACTGTGTTATAAGACTTGGAAGAGGAGCTGAAAACAAAAAAACTGAGAAAAAACACCAAAACATCCTAGAGTTAATGAACATAGATTGAGATTCACAGCAGACAGTTTAACACAAGTGCAGTTTAATTTAGTCACTTTATTTTCATGACACTAACAGACATCTACGATAAATCATTTGGCAAACAATGTTTTGGCAGAGTATTTTGCAATGATCGGCTCAAGAGGCGCTCCAGTACTTTTGCACATAGGGAATGTAGGTCGTTTCCGATGGGAGTCCGTAATGCATAGAGAACCCACTCCGCCGTGTCACCAGCCTACACGTACGATCCAACGATCCAGCGGGGGCACCGAGCCGGAAACATACACCACTGACCAAGAGTCGAGATGCAAAGACTGCTCGTTTTTAAAGGGAACGAAGAGCTCACAGCGAAAGTTTGTGCCGAGAAAGAGAGTGAGAGCGCGAGAGAGAGGATTAGAGAGAGAGAGAGAGAGAGAGAGAGAGAGAAAAAGAGAACGAGGACGATGATGAAAATACAGTACAAATGTGTTCCATGATCGCAGTCAGGAAGCAACCTGTTTCACAAAAGAAACGTGTACATATACAAACACAAAACCATAAAGAAAAGTTTTTCTTCTCGTTTTTTGATATTTCTTCACATTTTTCGTCACTTCTGAGACGTACTCTGAGTCAGAGTGAGAGCAGCCACTGTTGCAATGAATCACACACTCAGGGATAGGTATAAATGCCAACTCTCGGATGAATTTCCTCTAGAAGGCATCATCAGTCTGATAGTGTCAAAAGGATTAGTGCTAATCCTCAAACCGTCCATTTTCCTTGGGAGCGCTGCCTTTGCCGGAGGAGAATGGCCTGGCCTTTTCTTCTCCTCCGTTTCTCTTCATCACGAAAGGCCTACTTTCCTCATCACGTTTCAGTGCATTCAATTTGTCCTCACAGTATCCAACAGCTACAGGTTAGAAATCCTCAAACAGTTATTTACAGTACATACAGAGTGATCACAGCTGATTCTTCTTCATCAACAAACATTAAGGATTGGTCAGAAAATAGAACTGTGTACAGCTGGCATGAAACAACAGTGTAAAAAAAACGAAACAAATAAAGTCCAGTTTGTGTTCATTTCATCAGTTTTCATCTGATCACAAGAGCAATACAGAGAATATTGTGAACTGGAACCAACAGCTCACTGTTCAACCAGCAACACCTTCTGTCAAAATTCATTAAGATTACAGAGCACTGGAAAAAAACAGCGCTTTCAGTATGAATAAATGCGAAATAAAACGCGCATCAGCACAACTGCCGTCTTTCTGCTTACGTTTGGCAGCAGCTGCAGCGCTGCTTAATCATGTTTAAATCATGTGCAATCCACAGACAACATTACAATTCTGATTCAAAGCACTGTTTTGTGATAAAGCAAAAAAAAAAATCATACTGGCATATTGCAGCATCTTCTGACCGATATAGTCATGATATAATATGAAACCATATGAGACTGTGTATAAGAGTAGACGCTACGCCCCCATTCACTCCCTTTCAAATTGTTTCAAAGCTAAAAGATGTCAGAGAAAGAAATAGAAGCTGCCATCTTGTTTGCGCTTGCAAAGTAAAAAAAGTATAAATCTCTAAACCAGGACTGATTTTTACTTTACTTTACTTTACTCAATCAACAGCACACCTAGGGTGTGCAGTTCGCTTGAAACGCTCGAATCGCGTTTCTAACATTGAACGATTCAGAATCGATTCTCATTTTTAAAAAATCTTTTTTTTTTTGCGGGTGCAGCTACTGTTGTGCGGAGCTCATAGAGTCTCGGGGAGCTCACCTACTGTCCTCCTGTTAAAGAGCTCCGCAGGACAGTAGCTAAGCTCGGCGGTACAGTTAAAAAAACTCTGCACGATAGTAGCTAAGCTCTGTGGTACAGCTTAAAAGCTCCACGCGACAGTAGCTAAGCTCCGCGGTACAGTTAAAAAAGCTCTGTGCGACAGTAGCTGAGCTCTGCGGTACAGTTAAAAAGCTCTGCGCGACAGTAGCTGAGCTCCGCGGTACAGTTTAAAAGCTCCGCGGGACAATAGCTGAGCTCCGCGGCACAGTTAAAAAGCTCTGCGCGACAGTAGCTGAGCTCTGCGGTGCAGTTAAAAAGCTCTGCGCGACAGTAGCTGAGCTCTGCGGTGCAGTTAAAAAGCTCTGCGCGACAGTAGCTGAGCTCTGCGGTGCAGTTAAAAAGCTCTGCGCGACAGTAGCTGAGCTCTGCGGTGCAGTTAAAAAGCTCTGCGCGACAGTAGCTAAGCTCTGTGGTACAGTTAAAAAGCTCCGCGGGACAATAGCTGAGCTCCGCGGTACAGTTTAAAAGCTCCGCGGGACAATAGCTGAGCTCCGCGGCACAGTTAAAAAGCTCTGCGCGACAGTAGCTGAGCTCTGCGGTGCAGTTAAAAAGCTCTGTGCGACAGTAGCTGAGCTCTGTGGTACAGTTAAAAAGCTCCGCGGGACAATAGCTGAGCTCCGCGGTACAGTTTAAAAGCTCCGCGGGACAATAGCTGAGCTCCGCGGTACAGTTAAAAAGCTCTGCGCGACAGTAGCTGAGCTCTGCGGTGCAGTTAAAAAGCTCTGCGCGACAGTAGCTGAGCTCTGCGGTGCAGTTAAAAAGCTGTGCGCGACAGTAGCTGAGCTCTGCGGTGCAGTTAAAAAGCTCCGCGGGACAATAGCTGAGCTCCGCGGTACAGTTAAAAAGCTCCGCGGGACAATAGCTGAGCTCCGCGGTACAGTTTAAAAGCTCCGCGGGACAATAGCTGAGCTCCGCGGTACAGTTAAAAAGCTCCGCGGGACAATAGCTGAGCTCCGCGGCACAGTTAAAAAGCTCCGCGAGACAGTAGCTAAGCTCCACGCGACAGTAGCTAAGCTCGGCGGTACAGTTAAATTGCACATAGTTCTCTGGGTTCTCAGTCACATTCACAATGCAGCCGGTTGTCTAAGCGAACGCATGGGCAAACAGCAAGTATGTTTCTACCCTAACAATTAAGTTGCTGTAACCGTTCATGATCTGACCTGCAGCATTAAGTAATAGCAATAGAAATGAAATGTTGTTGCATGTTCATAGTCATTATTAACTGTTTTACGAATTCATGTTGTACTGCAACCAGCCAGTTTTCACATCAGCACTATTTGGTTTGGTTTAAACGGACTCTGATTTGTTCGTACCCTTAGTTCGGTTCGATTGAGCAGGTGTGAAGACAGCAATCGCACTCGGGTGCAGATCATAAACAAACTCTGAAGCGGTTCGCTTGTAGTAAGAACGTAATCCGGTCTCGATCTGACCCAGCTGTCAAATATACTCCTATTCTGTAAGCCAGGGGTCGGCAATTAAGTAGGCCCAGATGTTTTCCAAGCCATTACATGGTGGCTTTTGAAAAATGAAGTGTAATGGGATGGAGTGCTACTACAGCTCTCCAGCCCAGAGGGTTGTTGAACTCAATTGCAGAACAGTTGATCTCAAAGCAGGTAAACCCAAGAAAAAAGGAAAAAATAAATAGTGAATTGGGACATGGCCGGGGAAAAACGGCCTTATAAGGAGATAGGGAGCCCAAGAACGGGCTGAAAAACTAGAACGGACGGAAAGTAAAGTCACGCCGAGGGGAGGATGTAAACAAAAGCTCACCAGAGAAGCATTTTATTTTTTATTTTTTCCAATATCTTTCATTATAGTTCAAACAACCTCATGGGCCCGATGTTTCATACCACGGGCCGTCTATTGCCGACCACTGCTTTAAGCTAAACTGCTGATAAGGTGCAGTTTAAAATGATATAGTATTAGCAAGATAACGCCATATAATTAAGGTTTACTACCACAGCTATGAACAAACGCTGTCTCTGCTGCTCCATGCTGTTTATACACCTAGAGAGCGCTCTGTGCAGAGTTCACTGCTCGCAGCTGCGCGACTCAGTTTAGTGCGTGTACATCTGTGCTGCACATCCCATTGAAAACACTGTGTTTAGCAGAAAGCGCAACAGCGTTCTGTGTTAAAGCAGCTTTACACTGCACAGATACTTTCTTGCTCCCGTGCAAGACAGCTCTGACCAATCAGAGGAGATGATGTGTTTGCGTGATTTATTGGTGAACATTTTGGTGCGTTTTGGTTTGTGCCTGTGTGAAACCAAACCAAACTTCACTTCACTTGGACCACAGCAGCTTTGTTTGGCTTTGATTTCAGCAGTAAACAGTGTTAACAGAGCTGTAATTTGAGGAACGGTTTGGAAAAATCTACTACAGTCTATTTCCAGTCCTTTAGGCTGCACTGTAAACTCAATGATGGCAGTCTGAGACGCTTGGTCTGGGAGGAGAAGGGTGCAGGCCTACCAAATCTATAGGAAAGTCTGGCTCCACCTCTGATCTTTACTGCGCAAACTCTGGTTGAAAATTTGATAAAATGACAGACATTTTTGGCTTGTTTTTTCAGTGGAAAGGAAAAGCAGCGAAGCAAAGCGTCCACTCTTATATACAGTAACTGTTCAAACCCCATAGTAGATTCAGTGCAGAGCTTAATTCACTCTTGTTCCAGCAAGCAGAGAAAACTGTTCTACTGACGACTTGGGGTGGCTTCATGAATCTCGTTGATAGAGCGCTACTAATGAGAAAATATATTTTTTATTTTAATTTAAATAAAGCCTACTCTAACTGTGCTAGGAGCTAAATTGCATTTAGCACAGCATTTGGCATGTGCTTGCTACGCATTTCAAAAATACGTTCTTAGCTTTTTCACTTATTTAACTTATTTAGTTCAATATTTCTTTCTTGGTCTTTCATGATCTCCTGTGGGAAGGAAATCTTTGGCACCATGTTTGCGAAGCTTATATTTTTGTAGAGTTATGATGTCCCTAAAATAAAGGGATGCTTTCCCCTCCATTAACTTATTAACGACATCTGCAGTGAATGTAAACTAAAATCTAATATAAAAAACCTTGTCCCAAAAAAACACACGATGAAAACATGACAGCGAGTGAAATCATGCATGCACTTGGTCAAACCCATATGGTGGCATTTGCTAAAAGATTATCTGTATGCATGTGAATGCTGCAGTCCCACACACTGCCATATGCATTCTGGACTTGTGCTCTCAATTCAGTGTTTTACCATCTGCTAGACAAAAGATAATGCAACATTTAAATATTTAAAAAAAAAAAAATACAGTACAGTACTGTGATGCATTCCCAGGCGCTGCGTGCTACCACTGTGTGTATGAATGCAGTTAAACTCATTTTGTAGCTGAAGAAATAATAAAAAAGTAATGCCAGTGTTGCGCCGTGTGACGTTACACATCACTGCAGTCAAAACGCAAAACTCTCTCACCTGGCTGTGCAAGTTACGTCCGTACAAAAATATGGAGAGAGAAAATAAAAAATAAAGGCAGATATCGTCCAAAAAAAGACACGAAAGAATAAAAAGACACAAATTGCACACAATACAGCAGATGGACTACACGCACAAATTCAGTTCAGTTCTGTAAACACTGCATAGATGATGACCGACGAACACTAACATCTACGACGTCACGTCAGAATGAAATAATAAATAATACACAAATATATTTATAACGGTTACATGATTATTCCGTCTGTGGCGATACCTTTTAAGGTGTGGTCGACAACAGTAGTGTATGCAGACGTACAGCATATGTGTGCAGGTGGACCGCCGTTCTGAATCACATTGAACGTTGAGGTGTGTCTGCGTGTTAAATAAGAAGGCAGTAAGAAAAACACACAGTAGCAAATGTCGTCACATAATAATAATAATAATAATTAAAAATACGCTCTCTCGCTCTTTGCATTCAAACGAATAAATATGGAGGATGGTGTAAACTAGCAGAGACTAGCAAAGACTAGCGAAGACTAGCAAAATAAATTAACATCTACATCATACAAAAATAAAACCAGGCAATCTATGTGGCTCACGGGAGACCCTCCTCCCTCCCTTCTTCGTCTGATTCGAATGAAATGGAAATCTCGAGAGCTTGAGAATTTTGAGAAATCGGATTCGGCCGAACTCCAGGTGTCGGCTCACCATTAACCCCAATACCATTTGTCGAGATTATTAAAAGCCTTGTACTCATTGTGCCTTCTGATGTAATCGCAAGCAAGGCAAGTGTGCTCGGCCCAGAAATAGGCTTTCTTCACCTTGAAGTGCTTGCGCCAGTCAAAATACCTCAGGTAGAGCTCCTCGTTTTTATCCAGAAACAGAAGATACTCAGCCAGCTCCTTCGGGGAGGAGAAGTCATCCACGTGGACGAAGGCATCGCCCTCCACGAAATTCTGATAGTTCTCCCTCGGTGGGCCCAGAACCACGGGCACCGTGCCGACGGAGAGAGGGTTGTACAGTTTCTCTGTGATGTAGTCTTTGTGAATTGAGTTCTCGAACGCCAAGTAGAACTTACAGCTGGCGATGGTGGGGAAATAGTCCTGATCCGATATGTACTCGCCGAACGCTTGGCCGTACGCATGAATCTCGATGTGCTTGTACAGTTCATTGTAGTACTTTACTCTGACATGATCAGGGTTCCAGTTGCTCACGATCCAGCAGATCAGCTTGTTCTTGCTCGGCGGAACGAAATCTTCCTCAGACGGAGACGCGACGATGGCTCCGTAAGGCACTTCGATATCAGCGTCCTGCCGATAGTTCAGAGTCAGATTGAACAAGTTTTCAATCCCGGGTAACTGAGACGAATGCGACGGCGACTCCAAATTCATCCAAATCCATTTCTGAAGGGGAGGCCGATACGCCGGCGGCATGTTGGACAGGTCAGTGCTGATGTCCCTGTGATGGATAACGACGGCATCGGACTTGTTGTAAAGGTTCCGGTCGGCCGTGATAAAACAGCCCTCGATGCTGAAGAGAGAGCCGCAGACGTTCAGGTCGTAGGTTTCTCCGAAAGGCCAGAGCCAGACGAGCACCGTGGTCTGGTTCTGTTCGCTCCTGTTGGACAGCAGGCTCTTCACGCGGGCAGTGGAGGTTTCCGATTCGACGGGGCCTGACAACCAGCTAGTGGACGGTTTGATGTACATCAAAAACAAAGTCACAAAGCAGCCCAGTAAGAAGGTACCAAGCAGAAGGGGTCGTAGAATCCTGTGGGTTGGTGCAGATGGCATACTCTGGCCTTTAAAAAAGAATAACATTATCAGGAATTGCTGTGGTAAAGTTTGCACTTTAGATTCATTCATGTTATTCCTCTATATCTCTCTATATATTTTTTTTATCCTATTATATTTCATTATATTTTAACTTTACTTTTGATCTTTATTTTACAGATCTTATCTTATTATTGAAAGAATTTCATTAATAGCATGTAGTTAATCATAGTAAGGCTGTAAGATTAATTAAATTCATTTGATTGTTGATAACAGAAATCGTACATCTTTACGTATACAGTTCTGAAAAGAAAGTTAAGAGAGCACTTCAGTTTCTGAATCAGTTTATCTGATTTTGCTATTTATAGGTTTATGTTTGAGTAAAATGAACATTGTTGTTTTATTCTATAAACTACAGACAACATTTCTTAAAAATTCCATTCAGAGCATTTATTTGCAGAAAATGAGAAATGGCTGAAATAACAAAAAAAGATTCAGAGCTTTTAGACCTCAAATAATGCAAAGAAAACAACAAATTAATACTCATAAAGTTTTAAGAGTTCAGAAATCAAATATTTGGTGGAATAACCCTGGTGGTTTTTAATCACAGTTTTCATGCATCTTGGCATCATGTTCTCCTCCACCAGTCTTGCACACTTTGATTTTATTTTTTTAGTTTTTAGTCTTATTTTTTTTCCAGAGCTGTAGAAGGAAATCTGGTCAGTGTAACATTTACTCATTTAATTTTCTGACCGCTTCTAAATGCAAAAATAGAAAATTGGATGTAAAAACTCCATGTATTACTCCGCCACATACAGGTAACCTAGCAACGATGCAGCGCTTACAAGCCAAACAGCACAGCTACAAATGGAGTGTTTACACATTATAGCACTACCTCTCGTGAATTATTGCTTAAATATAAAATTATTACTGTTCCTAAAAAATTATAGATGTTTTTTGTGAATGTGAAAATGTAAATGTGAAGGAAACAGTAGTTTGTGCATAATTTTAATGGTACTGCTTGTTACATTTAGAAAACAGAAGTTGAACTTAAAATCATAATTTAGAATCACTGAAGGAATAATCATAAACATATTTGTATATATTTAAACATGCACACATAATAAAACTACACTGTAATGTAGAATTATGCTATACTTTTAATTATGAATAACTGCTTCAGAATCATGTTGAGACTCCACTAGCTTGTAAAAAGGAGAACAGCATCTCTATATTTGTTATTCTGGCTTGGCACACTACTACCTGCACTTTAAAGCATTGGTAAAGCATGAATAAAAATATATTAGTCATATTAGAGTAGACTCCTGTATAATGTAACTCTACCTCTTTAATCTTTGTTTACCCTTTAAAAGAAAAGTGTAATTAAGTATATTTTTTTAAAGTATACTAAACATGAAAAATTACATACTTTTTAAAATTTAAATGTGTACTTACATACTAAATACATACTAAATGTACTATTTTGGAACAAATTATGGCAACTTAAGTATATTTCAATTAAGCTTTAAATAAGCTATATTTAAATACAACATCAAAGCTTAAAAAATGTTGCTTTTGAGTGCTTTTTCGTACAACTCCTGCAAACTAAAGTAGATTTAAGTACTCTGGAAGTATATTGTAAATTTTGCATATTGATGCACATATTGTGTACACCTTAATGCTACTGGAAAAAATACACTAAAAAGTACACTTTAGGCAGTAATATATTTATTGCCAGTACATATATTTTCTATCAACACAACGTACAATTTAAAGCATATTGCTTAAAAATACAAAACAATTATGGAAAGACAGAGAAAGTATATTTAATGTGTATTTTCGTAAAGTATATTAAATAGAAAATGCACTTTTAGTATTCTTTACCTAATTTGAACTTACTTTTAATGCTTTTAAGTATATTTTATAAAGGTAAAGCATGTCATTTAGGGGTAAGTTAAAGTGCAAATTACACTTCCTGACTGCAGAGGGAGCCAAGGAGCAAGAAAATACAACTTCTCTAATAATACTGCTTTAACTGATTTTCTGTACCAATATTTATCTGGTTGGTGGAACTTGGTTTAATTTACTCAGTTTAATGTTCTTACACTATATTTTCATGTATTTTGTATTTTTACTCATTAATATTAACAAGGAAATTAATTTGCTTTTTCTCCAGTCCATTGTAGTCACTAAATTTGAGTTATATATATATTTTTTTCTATTCACAAGGTTTACATTATATCACTTCATTACACGATTATAAGAAAAGAATATAGCCGCAAGCGGCAATCATCGGGTTCAAGCACCAACTTGCACAATGGTGCCTACTGGAGCATTGAATGGTGATGTGTAAGAAGGTCTAATATGATTGGAGATGCCCTGTCACATTTAGAAATTATCAAGTTTTTCACCTGTTATTAATGTTGAGCAGAGGCCTTTCAACCTGATCAGTGCTTAAATTCACATGTAAATCTAGTGAACTTTGTAGGATATTCATTAAGTGAGTTAGAACTAGTCAAAAGGTGTCTACATGTTATTGGTATTGATCAGGTGGCTTCAACCAGAATGTTCACAAAGTGGTATTCAGATTGACCTTTGAACCTTTGCAGAACAAGCTGAAATGTTTGACCAAACAAGTTTAAATTAACACAAAGGAGTGAATGTTCTGATATGACATGTAATTACGAAGTTATTATAAATCTAGTTCTGAATTAAATGGCGCTTCATCAAGCACCAACTAGCACAATGGTGCCTACTAGAGCATAGGATGGTGATGTGTAAGAAGGTCTGACACAATTGGAGACATTCTGTCACATTTAGAAATGATCAAAAGTCTTTCACCTGTTATTAATGTTGAGAAGAGGCACAAAGGAGTGAATGTTCTGATATGACATGTAATGTCAAGTTATTCTTAATCTAGTTCTGTATTAAATGGCGCTTCATCAGAGTGATATTGTACAGAGGTCTTTAACATTGTGAGATTACAGCAAATACTGCAGAGTTACAGCAATTTAGGTTAGAAATTCCAAGGACGCACAGATTGCTTGATGCCTGGAGAGTATTGTATGTGAAATTTTCACAAATGTTTTTAATGAACATTTACCTAGAGACTCTACAGTGTGCAGCAAGACTGAAATGGAGGTGATAGGCCAAATATCCAGAGAGTAGTTTCAATATAGCTATTTTCAAACAATTAGCAATTATGAATGAACAAAGCACTTTTTAAACATAGTTGTATTGAGAAATTTGTCAGAGCCATTGTACTAAATATGGCAAAAACAATTAGATGTCAAAATAGTACAGCATGATTGACATATACTCGTTTTTTTGGAACAGCGCCCCCCAGTGGGCGGATTGTTTCAGCACTTTGCAGGTCACTACAGTGTCTCCACCTGAACATAACTTCCAAATATCATCCAGATTGGGCAACATTCAGCCTGCCAAAATGTCTGCTGAATGCTGATTGGCTGATGGTGTTCAGCCATGTTGATTGATTAAGTTGCCCTTTGAACATCCTTTAGAGGCTGTATGATAGATTCTGCATGCAAAGTTTCAACTTGCTAGGTTGCACGGTTGCTGAGAAACAGTGCTCCAAATTTACCTCTTGAAGTGAATGGGGCATATATCCGGAAGGACTAATTTGCATATGGCGGCCATATTGTTTACATATTTCAACTTTTTCTTAATGAATATTGAAGCGCATGCTCTCACGAGTGTTTTGATACCAAACATGCCAGGATTGGTCAAAATTCCTAGGACTAGTTTGCAAAAGTAGGTTTTGCATATTGTGCAAATTAGCACAAAATCTATATAGACGGAAGTGCATGGTCCAAATTGGTCCAAATTGTTGGTATTGACCCAAGGAATCCATCAAAAAAAGAATTTTGAATGTAGGTCTTATGGTTTTTGAGTTATTGAGAAAATTGTGAAAAATGAATTTCCTTGTTTATAGCGCCACCACTTGACCAATCGGTGCCATTTTTGTTGTCCACCGAGATGCACTGATCCTACATCTACCTACCAAGTTTCATTTCTCTATGACTTACGGTTTAGGCTGCACAACTGTTTTTACAGGAGAAAAAGAATAATAATAAGAAGAAGAAGAAGAAGAAGAAGAAGAAGAAGAAAAATCTTAGCAAAAACAATAGGGTTCTACGCACCTTCGGTGCTTGAACCCTAATAATCCTGTTTTATTCTCACAGAAGGGAAATATGCAAAAAATAAAAATAAAAATGTGCTGTGCATTGGCCGGGAATCGAACCCGAGCCTTAACAGGAATGAAAGTAACAATAATGAGTTTTTAGCATATAATTAGCAAAAACATAAAAAATAGCTAAATGGTGGCTATGCAAATAGCATGAGCACATTCTAGGGATTTTCCCAAAATTTGTATTTTTAAAAATTAACCAATAAGATCCAAGAATTAATTTAGCTAACAGGACAGATTGAACTTTTTGGTCTTCCCGTGGTCTTCAGAAGAACCAACTAGATGTGACTTTTAGATATTTCAGATGGGGTAATTAGTTATGGTCACAGGAATAAGTGTTACAAAGGGACAAATCTAAAATGTGTATTTTTACTTAAATAGTATGGTTTTGTTATTTTAAAAAGGTTTGGATTACATTAGATAGGATTTAGATAGGAGTCGCACAACAACACAAAAAAAATACATCGCTGAAGGACTTTAATAATTATATTTAATGGTAAAGTTTATAGTTAGAGTGTGGGGACGGGTAACAAAAGCAGTTTTTCAGTGTTCTAAGTAGTTTTTATTAATGTTTTACTTATCTTACTTTTGCAATTAGGTAAATTATGATATTATTAATATTAATGATATACAAGGGAATAACTTTTCAGTCAAAGTAAAACTATTTTCAGTGTCTTCTTCTCATACTTCCCATGTTTTATAATACTTCAGTAGGTATTTATACCCTGTATTTTGTGGAATTTAAAGTAATGAAAGGCACAAAAAAGTATTTCAGCACCTTGGACAAAGAAAAAATTAAGCTTCCTTCCTATTGGCTGTTTTTCTGTTACAACTTTTCACAACTGGCCCCCGCGTGGCAGGCGAGAATTCTACCACTGAACCACCAATGCTGAGCTGCCATGTAACTCTGGTGGAGTACCATAAGAAGATTCATAAACTGGTGTTATACCAGTACAGAACTTTAATAAACTGGTAGAAATACTCATGTACAAACCAATAAAAGTAGAAAAAAGCTTTTGTTTCTTAATTTAAGATAGTCTTTCATAATTTAAGATAATCTAAAAGTAGGCTATCATGCTTAAACTACAACTACAAACTACAAACAAAAGCCACTCGGGGTTCATTGTCTTCATTTAGGAACGAGCAAAGCTCATAACTTCACTGTTCAAATATTCTTTCCAATAATACCTCAGTCTGCACCATAAACAGGTTACATTTTAATATCTAGCCCTATGGATGACAGGTGGTGTCTGATCTAATGCAGAGTATCAGCATTGGGCAGTAGGAGTGGGCAATATTATATCGTATACAATATATCGTGACACAGAAATATCATGATATTAAAAATCCATATCGTGATAATAGGGCTGTTCTGTCTTAAAAGTAGTCTATTATTTACTGTGAAGCTTTAGGTGTATTTATTGTATAATTGTTTTAGTTTGCAGTTTATATTCATGCACTAAATATTCTGCAATATTATTTGCTGCATTATATTATTTTATGCTATATTATTTATTTTGCCACATTATGATTATACTGTTATTCTCTTATACTATATTCCTGAAATGAATTAATTATTTTAGTTTTCCTATATCGCCTATATTTTCCTATATTGTTATCACAAAAATACCCTGAAATATCGTGATATTATTTTAGAGCCATATCGGCCACCCCTATAGGGCAGTATCTGCAAAAAAGTATGAATGAGTATATCAGTGTGTATAAACTAGGGGTGTGCCATATTGTATCGTACGCAATAATATCGCCAACATTATATTTTTTACTGTGTTTAGCAAAAAGAAAATTCACACTGTTCCCATTTCCCATTATATATCTGCTAGAGACAGATTATATCTGTCCAGTATAATTTATTTTACTTTAATCCTGGATATATGGAGATATTTGGAGTGCATTATCATTAGTATCATGATATTCTGTTTCTGATAAATTGATTGTATTTTTTTATATCTCAGTTAGGGGTGTGCCATATAATTTCTTTTTACATGATCTTAAATTAAAAGCAGCTCATTTAAAAGTATCTCAAAAAATTAGAATATTATTGAAAAGTTACTTTATTTCAGTAATTCAGTACAAAATGTGAAACTCATATATTATACAGATGTATTACACACAGAGTGATCGATTTTAAGTGTTTATTTCTTTTACAGCCAATGAAAACCCAAAAATCAGTGTCTTAGAAAATTTGAATATTATATAAGACCAATTGGTACTTTTGTCCTGCTGGAAAATGAAATCTGCTTCTCCAAAAAGTTGTCAGTAGCAGAGGGAAGCATGAAGTGCTGTAAGATTTTGTGGGAAAACAAAACTGAACTGACTTTAGACTTGATAATAAAACACAGTGGATCAACACCAGCAGATGACATGTCTCTCCAAAACCATCACTGATTGGTGGAAACTTCTTACTAGACCTCGAGCAGTTTGGACTGTGTTTCTCTCCACTCTTCCTCCAGACTCTGATCCCTTCATTTACTTTAAATGAAATGTAAAATGTACTGATGATCAGTGATGGTTTGGAGAGTCATGTCATCTGCTGGTGTTGATCCACTGTGTTTTATTATCAAGTCTAAAGTCAGTGCAGTTTTGTTTTCCCAGAAAATCTTAAAGCACTTCCCTCTGCTGACAACTTTTATGGAGATGTGGATTTAATTTTCCAGTAAGAATTAAGAAGCCTGATGATCATATCTCCTTTTATTTTAGTCCACTGGTATACAGCCCTTTTTACAGATTTCCCTTTTCAAACATACCAACAGCAAAAATAATAAAAAAAAATAATAATTTTTTGCACTATAAGGTGCACTTAAAATAGTTTAATTTTTCCAAAAATCGTCAGTGCGTCTTATAATCTGGTGCTCCTTATGTATGAATTCTACCGGTCAGGTATTAAGGAGCAGTAAAGCCACTCTGCTGAAGTACAGAGTTATACAGGAGATTCAGTTTAGTTCTCTAGCATAGAGACTCGAGCAGCATTAAAATAAGCCACTTACTGCGCTAAGCGCTAGCTTATTTGCTGTTCAGAGGTCAGTATTAACAGCCTGTAGCCTGCTGCTAACCCTGACTAGCACTGCTGAAGCAGCATTAGCATTAACTGCTGTTCAGAGTCAAGTATACTGGACTGTAGTCTACGTTTTTACCATGTTAAAACGAGTTATATAGGACAAACCGCTAGCTAATATCGCCTGGCTTACCGGAACACTCAGGGTTCCTCAGTGTAGCGCTGTCGGGTGGCATTAGCTGCTAACCGCGGCTAGCCTTAGCGGAAATCTGCAAATCTAAGCTTACTGTAAATAAACGAAAACACTTTACTCACCCAAATAAAAAGGTGTTTTTAGGAGATTAATCTGTGTAGATTAACATCCAGCGCTCATTTGACTTAAAAAATGTAATGTTTTTTGTTTATTAATTACAATATTGCCACCCAGCAGCGACACCTCTGTTCCTTACTAGTGTCGCATAATGCGCCTTATAATCCAGTGCATATTATAGTGCGAAAAGTAGGGTAGATATGACAAATTATATTTGGGTTGTCAGTCTGAAAAAGCTAACAAGATATGAAGCTCCATTGTAGTCTTAGATGTTACTCAGTATTTTTGGGATTCTTGTGTTTTTGGGCTGTTACTTTAGTTTTTCTACTCAAGTTGTTTTATTGTTAATCATTATTTATTATACACATAAACAGATATGTACTTAGGATTTACTGTAATGCCTGTAATTCCATATATTCCTTTACCTGGTAGGTTTGCTGTTGCAGGCAGGGAAAATGGTCTTGGGAAGCAGGTGCTACGTTTCAGGTTGTCTGCTGCTTTTTTTCGTTGTAAAAAAGCAGGATGTAGCTACAAAGGGCTGCACAGATTTGAGCCTCCAGGTGGTCCAGTCTTGGAAGGGCGGGTTTTCTCTGCGTGGATCCCTTCAGGAAAGATGAAACAATAATTATCTCATTTCTCCTCGTCTATCTCGCAAAACAAACTGCAGCATAGCGTGAATAAACGTGTACCAGGATGTAACGCTCTGAAAGCTTTGAGTGAAACAATAAATTAGCCCATTTATTAAATCGTCCTACATAATAATGGAGGAGGTGAGGGTTTTATGTGTGTGAAAGTGTGTGTGGGTGCATCTGATCTCAGTACATGGGAATACTGCCATCTTCAGGAGAGCTTCGTGAGCAGCCGTCTCCTGCAGGACTTGCAGAGATGCATATTGCATGAAGACGTACCCAAACAACACACAAGAGCACTGAGGATGAGCTGCTGCTCATTTCGCTCATTTTCCTCTCTATCCTGCCGCAGTTCTTTGTTACGCTCTGTCAGGAGCATCTTCTAAAGTTCAGTAGCCTGCCTTAATGCTGAGGCCGAGGAAAGGTCAGCATCTGAGGCTGCTGTATCTTTCTAATGGAGCGCAGTTTTAGCTTCAGATCTCAGCACTGACGGATCATTTTAGCGGCTTTTATCTGGAATAAACTCATGCGTTGACAGAATGTGACAGCTGTTTAAAAAGGCTTATCAATGCACACAACCAAATCCTCTTAAGCTAGGGTACAGAATCACAGCATTCTGCACTCAAACATGACATAACTGAGACTTCATAGATCCGGAGATGAAGTTCATAATAATTGCCGCATATTTGTATATATAAAACTGGAAAAAACAAGAGAGCACTTGAGTTCCTGAATCAGATTCTTTGATTTTGCTATTTATAGGCATATATTTGAGTCAAATGAACATTGTTGTTGTATTCTACGGACAACAAAAATCAGTTTTAAGAGTTCAGAAATCATTATTTGGTGGAATAACCCTGGTTTTTAAACACAGTTTTTATGCATCTGAACGAGAGGCTAAACCGTGGTTGATGTGTTTGATACATTGTGTTCTGTACATTTGGTTACAGTCTGGTTAGTATTGGTGTCGCACAAAAAGAGCCAATCAGCTTGCTGCTTGTGCAGACTTAAGAGTTTTAAGAGTTCAGAAATCAAGATTTCGTGGAATAACTCACCCTGGTTTAATCACAGTTTTCATGCATCTTGGCATCATGTTCTCCTCCACCAGTCTTACACACTGCTTTTAAACAACTTTATGCCTTTACTCCTGGTGCAAAAATTCAAGCAGTTTGGTTTGGTTTGATGGCTTGTGATCATCCATCTTCCAGAGGTTTTCAATTTGGTAAAATCACAGAAACTTCTAGAGCTGTATATACATATATATTAGGGTTGCATGGTGTATCATTTCAGCATTGTTTTCATAATGTTCAATAACATACATAAACAGTTTACGAAAATGTGCTTATTCTCTTGCTTGATACAAAAAAGAAAATTCACATTATTGCAATTTACTTGCCGTATCTTCCAAAGACAGATTATATCTGCCTAGTATGATTTACGTGACTGCAATATTGGATGCATAGAATACATTATTAATATGACAAGCTGGATTAGCAGCAAACAGCAAAATTACAAAGTGTCAGCTTTTTTGCTATATTTTGCAGACCTTGCATATACTGTGCTTGGGTACCTAGATACCAATATTTTTTGTACATTGCACCTTCACTGTACACTATCTAAGTTTAGGGCTGGGGCAACTCATTGACCTAATTGACGTAACTGATTAAAAAATATGTTCATTTGAATTGGCTGTGTCCCAAATCGCACATTAGCAAAGTGAATAGTGCGTTAAAAATATTGCACCACCCTTAGAAATGCATTAAAAAATGTAAAGAAACGGTAAGAAGTGTGAGAGTTGAAATGCAGCCATTTTCCTGCAAGGAACCAGCAGCTAAAAACTCGCCCTCGGGCTTCTAGTGTGGGAGTTTTCTGGACAAAGACCAACAGTGTGGTGCTCTGTAAGCTTTGTTGTAGATGTGTAGATGTATATATGGTAGCTATGCACGAGCACGTAGTTAGCACGTATCATAACAACAACGTAATGCTACCACATGGACCACCTGCCTCATGAAGAGCAGCTATCTATACTGTGGTGCTAGCAGTGCAAACGCTGTTATCATCATCTGCTTCAGCTGCTTTAACGATCGATTATCGTCGTTTTGTAGTCCTTTGTTACTTTTATGGTGGTGTACAAGTTAGAGCATGGGTTCTATTGTAGCCATCTATAGGCGAGCCGTCGGCCGTGCACCGTGCAACTTGATTTAGGGCGTGTCAGTGTGTCTTTGCTATCATAACGACAGGTAAAGTACACCTTGTGCTGCTCGAAACGTGCAAAGGGCATGTACTAATTCCCCTAATTAATCATGAATGTGTTTTAAGCATAATGTGCAATAACCAATCAGCTTGTCACTTGGCGTTCCTTTTAGGAACAAGATGAGCTCTGACTTTGGCAGATTGCTAGTTTAACAGCGCATCGCTTCTGCACTTCTTAGCAGAGGAATCTGCCAAGGTGCTCCAGCAGCTCATTTACGTGAACAGCATGTTATTTTATGATATATTGGGTTTGCAAACTGCTGCATAGGGGTTCAAATCAGTCAGTGGTGCAACTGTGTTTTCCGTTGCCAAGATAGCAATATGCCATAAATATCCCTGAACACAACTCACTTCAAAACTACCATGCATATGAGTGTAGATATATTCACAAGCACTGTTGCTTTTTAAACGATGGCACAAGGAGTGTAAATAGACTGTTGTCGGGGGTTAAGATAGCAATGAGCATCACAACGCGCCTTGTGCATGGTGTAAGATACCTTCCCATGCCTTAAACTAACATCACAGCCTGATACTACAGCCTGTACATCGTTCCATTATGTTATCAGCTACACACAAACCCCCTTTAAGTTATTTGATAAATTAGTAGTTGATTAGTAGTAAAAATAATAGTAGTTTGATTAATGTTGACAAAAATAATCTAATACATCTATACATAAGTGAACACTGGAATATAATCAAGAGGAAGATGGATGATCACAAGCCATCAAACCACCAAACTGAACTGCTTGAATTTTTGCACCAGGAGTAAAGCAGCATAAAGTTATCCAAAAGCAGTGTGTAAGACTGGTGGAGGAGAACATGATGCCAAGATGTATGAAAACTGTAATTAAATACCAGGGTTATTCCACCAAATACTGATTTCAGAAATCTTAAACATGTTATGAATATTAACTTGTTTTCTTTGCATTATTTGAGGTCTGAAAGCTCAGCATCTTTTTGTTATTTCAGCCATTTCTCATTTACGTAAACATACACCTATAAATAGCAAAATCAGAGAAACTGATTTCAGAAACTGAAGTAGTCTCTTAATTTTTTCTAGAGCTGTAAATTGAACTAGGTGTCTATACTATACTTGTACTTTGCAGTCACTTTACACTCCTTACATTCAATTCTGTCTTTTTTATATTTCGTATACAAGCAAACAAACTGTAATTAACAAAATGATCAATTTATCCACCAAATTACTCTATGTTTTCCTCATTCAAAGCCTGTTTACTACTTGTTTTCATTCACACAAACCTTCTTCTAGGTTTCTAATTTCTGCCTATGGGCCTCTTACAGGCTGTATAAAATACTCTTGCATATTATGCAAGAAATAAAGCCATGAGGGAGAGGAGCACAGCTCTATGCTGGCGTATGACTGCTTTAAAAAGCCCAGCCATTTCATTTGGAATATATTGTGATGTATTTAGGGCATGCAGAATGGTAGTAGGCTGGAGCTCATGTGTTTAGGATGGCAGAGAAAAAGAGCAATGAGAGATAAATGAGAAAAAGATGGGAAAGGCTCTAATTGTCCTTATTTTCTTGGGATAACAGAAAAGGCATTATACGAATAATACAAATAACATTATTATTATTATTACACCATCTAAAAATAATCATCAAAATACATCCATCATGCCTGCCTGCCTGCCTGTGTCCCAGATAGCTAAAGTATGTTGAACCAACATTCATTTTTCCGTTTTCTGTTTTAAGTGCAACTAAAACAACGTTAATCTGATCTCTGATGTCAGAACTGATTTATCTATGCACACTGATTTTACGTTGAAATAAAATGATGGTATTACTAAAAGCATAGTAATAAGAGTATAGGAGAGTGTCAGAACTTAGCCAATCAATGCAATGCATATAACCAACATTTATTCAATGTCAGAATGTCAGAATTTCAACACTAAGCAATGAATTAACATTAGTCAGAGTTAAATGTCGTTTTTGTTCAACATCTTCAACATTGAAATACATAGTTAATGCAATCAAAGAAAATTAACGTTGATTCAATGTTAGAATCTCAGAATTTCAATTAATTTTCTTCAACATATTCAACATTGAATTGTGTAGCTAATGCAATCATAGAAAATTAATGTTACCAATGAATTATTATTAGTCAATGTTAAATGTTTTTTCTTTAACAATGAATGATAGCTATTGCAACCAAAGAAAATAAACATTGATTCAATGTCAGAATTCCTACACTAACCAATGAATTAACGTTTAACATTGACTTTCAACATCTTTAACATTGAAAGATGTAGTGAATGCAACCATTCACTAACCAATAAATTAATTTTAGTTAATGTTAAATGTTGTTTATCTTCAACATTAAAAGATGTAGGCTAGCTAATGCAACCAAATAAAATGTATGCTGATTAAATGTTAGAACGTCCGTGTTTTTAAATGTTAGAACAGTGTTTAATGTTTTTTTCTTTAACACTGAATGATGTTGCTAATGCAACCAACCAGAAGAAACGTGGATTTAATGTCCGAATTTCAACACTAACCAATAAATTAACATTTAACATTGACTACTACTATTATTCAACATCTTCCACAATAAAAGACTACCATAAAGTTAAATGTTTATTTTTTTCTTAAATGCATTTTTTCTTTAACATCTTCAACATTGAAAGATGTAGCTAATGCAACCAAAGCAAATGAACACTGACTATATGTCAGAATTCCAACACTAACCATTGAATTAACATTTAGCATTGACTACTACTGTTTTTCAACATTTTCAATATTGAAAGATGTAGCTAACACAGCCAATTGAACATTGATTCAATGTCAGAAAGGTCTGAATTTCTAGACCAACCAATGAATAAACATTTAACATTGACTAATATTGTTTTTCAACATCTTCAACATTGAAAGACGTAGGCTAGCTAACCAAAGAAACAAACTAATTCTATCATATAGTCAAAAACCAAAAAATCAGTGTTAAATGTTGCTTTTTTCTTTAACATCTTCAATATTGAAAGATGTAGCTAATGCAACCAAAGAAAATGAACATTGACTGAATGTCAGAATTCCAACACTAACCAATGAATTAACATTTTAAAATTGACTATTACTGTTGATCAGCATTAAAAGATGTAGCTAGCTAGTGCAGCCAAAGAAAATTAACATTTATTCACTAACTGGTGAATTAACATTAGTCAGTGTTAAATGTTTAACATAAAAAGATGTAGCTAGGAAGTGCAACCCCCCAAAAAATAACATTTATTCACTAACCAATTAATTAATATTAATGTTAAATGTTGCTTTTTTAATCTTCAACATTGAAAGATGTAGCTTAGGCAACCAATTAAAAAATGAACGTTGATTCAATATCAGAATGACAAAATTTCAACATTAACCAGTGAATTAATAAAAGTCAATGTTAAATGTTGCTTTTCTTCAACACTGAAATATGTAGGCTAGCTAATGCAACCAAAGAAAATGAACGTTTATTCAATGTTCTTTGCTCTCAGGGGTGTGTGTATATGTGTGTGTATGTATGTGTGTGTGTATTCTCTCTCTGGCTTTGAGAGGACATCATTTAACTAGCTAGTCCTCTCCATCCAAGGTGAGCAGTGATTTTATTTAGAGCTGTTGAAGATGACTGACTGAAGGTCAACAGTCTTATTTAGGACACACCAGTGACTCGTTTTTTTCTGTAAAAATCGTTTTTTTCTGAATTAACCACACGTTTTTACAGCCAGTTCTGAGATTAAACGCATTGTGTTCGTCCTGAAAGGTCGTCAGAATGAGTCAAGGCTACACTGTCCACGTTTTCTCCGCTCAGAAAAGCCCAGAAATGCACAGGACTGTGATGGAAGGTGATGAAATGTGATGAAATTAGCTGCAACGTTAAGCCAATGTTAACGTTAATGTGATGAAGACTGAGGACTGGAGGCTGGCTCTGCTCGCATCCCCCCTCACTTTGAGGCAGAGGGGAGGGAAGAGAAAAGGAGAGATGTGCCCACTTACCATTCCCTTATCTGAGGGAAATTAGCATCATGCTATCGCTTTTCGCCTTCATCGTACCTCAGATTCCCGCCATCACACATCTGGAAAAATCCTCAGCGGCGGTAACGAGCAGTCGGGCTAATATCTGACACGGCTAGCTTGGTCCAGACGATACTCTAACCCATTTCAGCCCGATATCACCGAGTATCGCGTCAAATTTCGCGTAAAAATCCCACTTTTCGACGCATAATCAGAGGAAAAAACAGCTAGTTTAACTAGCCCGCTAAAACCGCTCCCACAGCGACCGTTACGCGATTTGAAATTACAGGCTGCCCACGCGCCAGTTACCTTTACACTGTTTACCGTTAACCCGTACGTTTTGCCGTTCCTTTTTCCCACACCCGCATTCCGGCAGCTCCCGCCTCTCCTCCTCAGCGATTGGCTACCACCGAACGCGCCTTCCGCACCGTGATTGGCCGCTGTGTCGCACTCGCGCAGCACACAGCCAATCGCAGCTTGGCAGCAGGCGGGATGGAGCGGAATACAGGTGGGGAATGAAATAATAGCGCCAGCCTTCCAATGCAATGCGGCTCTGTGAAGCGTGGACTGATCTGCACTCCAGTGAAGCAGTGAAGCAGCGCAACGCTGGGAATATGGGAATATATTTAACTCAATATATTTAACTGAATATATATTAACTGAACATATTTTCCTGAATATATTTATTTGATGCTTGCTGGGTAGACTGTTGAAGCCTCCATTAACATATACAAAAAGCATATATTACATAAAAAATAATAATTTGATATACTGTCTCATTATTATGCAATACTATAGTCGTTTTTCAAAGATGTAGTTTGCTTTTGGAAAAAATGGTATCAGAAAAATGACTAAATCTAAAAATAATGATTTAGTATTTTAAATTAAGGAGATTCTCAAAATGATGACTTAGCATCTCAAAATAATGAGATAACATCTCAAAATAATGAGATTGTGGTTCAAAATGATACTGCAGTATCTCAAAATTATGACTTAGTATTTTAAATTAAGGAGATTGTCAAAATGATGACTTAGTATCTTAGTATTTCTTTACTACAAAAAGAGGGGCTTACAGAGCCTCCCCCCTCCCCCACCTCGGAGCATCTGACCACCTCACCATTATGCTAATGCCAGCTTACAGACCACTGGTTAAAGTCTCCAAACCAGTTCTGAAGCAGGTACGAGTGTGGCCAGAGGGTTCCTCAGAGGCACTTCAGGACTGTTTCAGCACAACAGACTGGAACATGTTTAGAGAGGCTGCCACCCACAACAACTCCACGGACATTCAGGAGTACACAGAAACTGTCTCTGCCTACATCACCAAGTGCATTGATGATGTAACCGACCTCAAGACCATCACTGTTCGGGCTAATCAGAAGCCATGGCTGACAGGAGAGGTCCACAAGCTCCTGAAGGCTAGAAATGCAGCCTTCACAGCTGGAGACCAGGCAGGCCTGAGGACAGCCAGGGCCAACCTGTCCCGCGGCATCAGGAAAGCTAAGAGGCAGTACTCCAAGAAGATATCCCAACGCTTCAGCGACAGCAGAGACACACGGAACCTGTGGCAAGGGATTCAGTCTATCACAGGCTACAAACCCCATCCACAGACCTGCAACAGCGACACATCTCTGCTGAACGACCTGAATGGATTCTTCGCAAGGTTCGAGCCACTCAACAACACACCCGCCCAGAAATCCATCCCTCCTCCTGGTGACCAGGTGCTAACGCTCTCCCAAGACAGTGTGAGGAGAGCATTCAGCAGGATCAATGCTCGAAAATCTCCTGGACCTGACAACATTCCTGGTCGTGTGCTGAAGGACTGTGCCTGGGAACTCGCAGAGGTTTATACGGACATCTACAACACCTCTCTGAGTCAGGCAGTGGTTCCCACATGCTTCAAAGCCACCACCATCATCCCTGTCCCTAAGAAGGCATCGCCATCCTGTCTCAACGACTATCGTCCGGTTGCACTCACCCCCATCCTCATGAAGTGCTTCGAACGACTAGTCATGCACCATATCAAGTCTTCACTCCCCTCCTCCCTGGACCCCTACCAGTTTGCATATCGGTCAAATCGCTCGACCGATGATGCCATCTCCACTGTTCTCCACTCAGCCCTCACACACCTGGACAAGAAAGACACCTACGTCAGAATGCTGTTTGTTGACTTCAGTTCAGCATTCAACACAATCATCCCCCAACAGCTCATACACAAACTGGACAGTCTGGGGCTGAGCACTTCCCTGTGCAACTGGCTGTTGGACTTCCTGACTGGTAGACCACAGGCAGTGCGGGTTGGCAGCAACACATCCAGCATCACCACACTGAACACAGGGGCTCCCCAAGGATGTGTACTGAGCCCCCTCCTGTTCACTCTGCTGACCCACGACTGCACACCAGAACACACCTCCAACCTCTTCGTCAAGTTTGCGGATGACACGACGGTGGTGGGTCTCATCAGCAACAACGATGAGTCACACTACAGGAGCGAGGTGAGCCGCCTGGCCTCCTGGTGCAAACACAACAATCTCTCTCTGAACACAGAGAAGACTAAGGAGATTGTTGTGGACTTCAGGAGAACTCACACACTGCACACTCCTCTGTCCATCAACGGAACTGCTGTGGAGAGGGTGAGCAGCACCAAGTTCCTGGGTGTGCACGTCACAGAGGACCTCTCCTGGAGCACCAACTCAGCATCACTGGCCAGGAAGGCAAACCAGCGTCTCTACTTTCTCCGCAAGCTGAGAAGAGCTGGAACCCCCACCCCCATCATGACCACTTTCTACAGAGGGGCCATCGAGAGCATCCTGACCAGCTGTTTCACCGTGTGGTACGGGGCCTGCACAGCATCCTGCCGCAGGACCCTCCAGCGCATCGTGAGAGCAGCTGAGAAGATCGTTGGCACCTCTCTCCCCTCCCTTCAGGACCTGTACAGCTCCCGCCTCACGCGGAAAGCCCTCCGTCTGGCAGGAGATCCCTCCCACCCACTACACAGCTTCTTCAGCCTGCTGCCATCAGGGAGGAGACTGCGGAGTCTCGGGGCGAGGACCAGCAGACTGCGAGACAGCCCCATCCATCAGGCTGTGAGGATGCTGAACTCTCTTCCCGCACTACCCCCCATCCCAATCCTGCCCACAGCACACACACTCTCATCATCCTGACCCCACATCCTCCCACCAACACAGTACTGAAACTCTGCACTAGAACACACACAGTACTGTAACTTTTGTAAAGGACCTGCACTACACACCCAATACCTGCACTACTGTTACGCTGCACTGTCATACACACTTTAATTCCCCAAGAACTGGGAACTTTAAGAACTTTACCAGCCTTAAGCTAGATACAACATTGCACTACTGTTATACGGGTTCTATTTATATTGTCACTTGATCTTAATCACCATTAATATTGCACTATTATCTTCTGTCTCACAAATGTCTATTGTGTTTTTGTTGTATTGTACATATAGTGTCTCCCACTCATTTAGATTTAGATTATATATTTATTTCTTTTTATTTCTATTTATATATCTATTTCACCCCCACCACTACTGCACCTTGTTCTGTCTCATGTATGTCTGTGTCCCTGCTGCTGTATTGTACACATAGTGTCTCCCCTTTTTCTTTATTTTTCTTTATTATCCATTATCTGTACTTGCTGTAAAATTGGGAAGGAGAGTAACGTAATTTCAATTCTATGTATGTCCTGTACATATGCAGCATTGACAATAAAACTACTTGACTTGACTTGACTTGAAAATAATGAGATAACATCTCATAATTATGACTTGGTATCACAAATTAATAAGAATCTCAAAATGATGACTAATCTTAAAATAATTACTTCGTATCTCAAAATAATTCGATAACATCTCAAAAATATGACTTAGTATCTCAAAATAATGAGATTGTGTATAAAATGACATTGTAATATCTCAAAATAATGACTTAATATCTTAAAATAATGAGATAAAATCTTAAAATTATGACTTAGTATCTCAAATGAACAAGAATCTCAAAATGATGGTTTAATATCTTAATATAATGACTGTATCTCAAAATAATGAGATAACATTTTAAAATAATGACTTATTGTCGCAAAATAATGAGATAAGATCTTAAATCAATGACATTGTATCTCAAAATATGACTTAGCATCCGTGAAAGCAGTGTACAATATAATGACGTTCAAACAGATTAAATATATTTTATTAAATATATCAATAAAAAAATAGGAGGCATATATGTACTACAATTATTATTATTATTATTATTATTATTATGTATTTATTTTGCTATTTGATACAAAAACTAAATCTCCCTATTCTTATTTTTATGCCATATCCAATGGCATATTATACCTGCCCAATAAAAAACTTTTTTTTTTGCTTTCCAATATTTTATGAGCCATGATTATTGATCAGCATGCTCCTTCTGATCTAACTTAGCTTTATAAAGCTTTATTAGATGTGAGGAGATTGTGTGCGGAGTGTTAAAGGACACAGCTTGAAGGAACAATCATGGGTAAATTATATTATTAGAACCAGGTAGCTGGTTCCAGATGGTCTAACACAGGGGTTCTTAACCTTTTCCATCTCACGGCCACCTGTTTATTACAAGAAAGCCAAGAAAAGGCCAGTTTTTAAATGTTTATTTATTTGAGCAATAGCTTATAACTCATTTGTATTCAGTCACAGAAAGTGTGAAGTTTTTAAGCTTTTCTGAGTGAAGATATTCATGGGATATATACCAGTTAGCAGTTAAAACCCTGCTATGAGAAGCAGCACAGCACATGTGGCTGCAAGACGTTCTACACATAATGCACATATATGGAGTGAATTTTGGGCCTAAAAAATAAAATAAAATTTGCAATCAAAATGCTAAGAATCAAAGGCAAAATTTGTATGTTGCAAATTCAAAAGCGAAAAAATATATAGCAAATATATATTTTGATATATAGTTACTTTATTATCCTTTGCAGTTAATTAAAAATTATTTCAGTTCAGATTTTGCCAGTCTTTGCTTTTATTTTTGTGTTTTTGTGAATTTTCTGTTTTTTCAGATTAAATTATTTCAGTTTAGATTTTGCCAGTTTTTGTGTCTTTTATTTTTGTGTTTTTGTGAATTTTTATGTTAAACACTTTTGCTTCTGGAATCTCTCATTTGCTTCTGCTTTAGTTGTCTGAGTTTTGCCACACTTTTCACTGGTGGGCAGGGCTTAGAAGAAGGCGTTCGCCTTGAGTCTCCATTGGTCAGTTGGTTTTGGACTGACTGCTGCTGGTTCCCTGAACCCTTGTCTGAGACTGACCACGCCCACCCTGCCAGCTTCCAGAATTCTTCCAAACATGGGACGCCTTCTTCTAAGCCCCGCCCACCCGTGAAAAGTGTGCCAAAACTCAGAGGCAAAAAACTGAAGCAGAAGCAAAGGAGAGATTCTAGAAGCAAAAGTCTTTAACAGAAAAATAAAATAAAATAAAAAAATTCACAAAAACACAAAAATAAAATCAAAAACTGGCAAAATCTAAACTGAAATAATTTTCAAAAAACTGCAAAGGATAATAAAGTAACCAAATATACTTTTTTAAATATATATATGCTATATTTTGCAACATACAATTTTTGCTTTAGATTCTTAACATTTTGATTGCGGATTTAATTTTTTTGTTTAAACTTTTGTCACAAAATTCACTCCATACACATATGACCAGCATAACCATGTTGAACAAACAGCTTGACTGGAATAAGTAAACCAGTATATTTCCTGCTGCATAAAAAGCTAAACCATTAAGCTGAAAGGAAATCATGCGTAATGCCGCTTAATTGTGCTTTATCATGGATGAGTAGGCTTTCAAGCTTTCATCTTGATCATCAAAGGCCAGGTTAGACCAGGGATTCTCAACCTGTGGGTCATGGACCACCATTGGGCCTTGAAGCATCATCTAATCCTGGTTCTTATATCATCTTTAGCTGGAGGCAATAGTCCGTAGGAGGCTGGTACCTGCACTTGTTATGCACTGTGTCGTACAGCACCACTCAGCTGTTCTGTGATTGGCCGAAACACAGTTGAAATCATTATGATCCTGCGCTTCTGCTGCACCGAAATCTGTGTTTTTGCTCATTGAAAATTCGCATCTGTGCTGCACATCCCATTAAAAACATGTCAAAGTCATAAAACTATAAGTAAAAATATATATATAAAAATTGTATACATAAAAAAACAAAGCACAATCACTTTTTTAAAACAATAAACAATATAGAATGTGGTAGTGTGAAGACAAGTGGTCAGGAGGTTACCGGAGAGAGGTGATGTAGAGACATAAAAACAGTCTGGAACCAAGTATTCCTTTTTTTAAGTGTTTATTGTGACCACCGAAGCACCAAACCCAAAAACAAAACGAAACATACAATATATACAAAACTATTTACACACTATACACTGGAAGGAGTTTTAAGGTGGATTGGCAGCTACCACCAAAATGCTCTTTAAATAGATACCTTCCTGTCGGCATACCAGCCACACTCAACCAGTGCCCCCCCAAATAATGTACCCGTCTGTGGGTAAGACAACTGTACACAATTGTTATTGTACACTATTTACATATTTATAGTATAGAAGACATGCATGCAACCATTTAGAAGTCCAGGTAAATATTAATTATAATGTTGTGATGGTAATGTATTGTTTTCTCTGTTTTTCCTTCCACATGTTCCCCAGGCCCCCCTGCCTCAGGACAATCCTTTGTCTCTACCAAGACCTTAAGGACCCGGATGCCGCCATTTGCACAGGATCCAGGTGAGTACTCTAAGAATGTCTACTATTATGTCTTACTATTACTAATAGCTACAATTTTTGACGCTTTTAAGGTGGAACAGAACATTTAAATTGGATTTCAACATTGACAAACAAAACGTATGACAAACGCATGAGTAGTTTTATAGTAAACTGGTTTATCGCAATAGTTTATGTTAAAACTTTTTTTTAAATCTTTTTATTAGGTTACTTTGAAAATTAAGAATAGGCAAGCTTTTTAAAAGGCATTAGCTTATATATATATATTAGATATATAAATATATTTCTACAATTCTTCCCTTAACATTTAATATTGTAAAATGTGACAGTGTCAAAATATGGGGATGAAATGGGACAAAAGCTGGGCGTTATCTACTGAAATTTTTAGTTGCATTGTTATTTTCTATTTATTTAGAATTAAATAAGAAACGATTCCTGTGGGAGAGATCCTGTAGAATAGCCAATATCATTGTATAGTATTGTTTGTTTTTGCAGGATTAACTGTGGATTTCGCTCCATAATATATTATTTATGACTATAAAGGTTATTGTGTGGTATATAAGTGCTAACTTAGCTGATATATAATGAAAGTGAGACACTGTAAGGATTGTAAGACTTGTAGTCCTGCGCTGTACTGGTTTCCATTTACAACCTGAAGAAATACTTGACGCCCCCAATTATCATTGTGTAATTCACACCCTGCTGTTACCTAAATCTACATGTTAGTGGTGTGGAATTGTGGTTGTACTTTGAGATGCATGCAGGGGGTGAGCTGAGGTTTATATATCTATACTATAAAAAGTGAAAGTCTGGTGTTTGTGTTGAGAGTACAGATCCATCATACACTTAACAAGAGTAGGAACACAAGTACTGTCAGTCACACGCACATATTACTCAATAGATATTTTATTTTCTAATTAAATTAAGAAATTGAAAAGATGTTCTGGATTTGAGACGACCAGTGTAGCCGTGTCCTGCTGAGCCACCAAAACTTTGGCGTGAGCTAGATTATCACTGTTGGAATTTAGCAATGTGGTGGACTAGGATGTGCTGCTGCTTGTTTAGAACAGGGGTGTCCAAACTTGTTTTTGTTGGGGGCCAGAAGGAGAAATATATTTGAAGTCACGGGCCACAGACTCTGTAATAAAACAAATAATGAAATATAACACTTTAAATAATACTTTTTTTCTAGAAATGCGCACTCTCTCTGCTTTTAGACTCTTTTGCTCCGTTTTTCTGCGCTAGAAATGCGCACCCTCTCCGCTTTTAGACTCTTTGGCCCGTTTTTCGGAGCTAGAAATGCGCACTCTCTCTGCTTTTAGACTCTTTGGCCCGTTTTTCGGAGCTAGAAATGCGCACTCTCTCTGCTTTTAGACTCTTTGGCCCGTTTTTCGGAGCTAGAAATGCGCACTCTCTCTGCTTTTAGACTCTTTGGCCCGTTTTTCGGAGCTAGAAATGCGCACTCTCTCTGCTTTTAGACTCTTCGGCCCGATTTTCGGAGCTAGAAATGCGCACCCTCTCCGCTTTTAGACTCTTTGGCCCAATTTTCGGCGCTAGAAATGCACACCCTCTCCGCTTTTAGACTCTTTGGCCCGTTTCTGATACCTAGCGTTCAAACTTTGAATCTCACATTATATAAACCCTGCTTAACAGCGGGCCAACTTTCATTCTATTTCTTAAATACCTCGCGGGCCGCTCCAAAACAGGAAACGGGCCGCAAATGGCCCTCGGGCCGTAGTTTGGACACCCCTGGGTTTGAATGAAAATGTGCAGCAACACCGGCCCCAATCGAGCCAACAATACATGATAACTACTCATAAATCCCACAGTGAGCAAGCCACAGGCGACAGTGGCAAGGAAAAACTCCCTCAAAGCTGGAGGAAGAAACCTTGGGAGGAACCCGGCTCACAGGGGAGACCCATCCTCCTCTGGTCATAAACTTATTGATAAAAAATCACATTCCACCACATTAATCGAATATAATGCCCGAACAGGTGCTCATTTGGCCTCAAAGCAGGCCAGGCTCACGGCGAAGGCTTGCAGAGCACTAAAAGGGGCTCTGTAGTCCAGAATGAACCACTTCTCATCTCTCCGCCCGAACTGCATCATGATATGGTCCGCTGTGGAAACACAAACAGAGAACCCAGACGTGAGGAACATAAGAGCGCAGAGCAACAGCGGAAGAAAAGAAAGGCGGATTGATGGAGAGAAAATGGAAACACCTAGTAGACTCACGTTTTTCGGGAGAGATGAGCTGGAAGTTCTTCACTGATGCTTTTGCAGCTCTTCCCTTAAAGTCGAGGCAGTAGGTGCGCTTCTCCGGGTTCCAGAATGGCTTCTTGTTCTCCAGTTTCATCTTTTTCCCACACCTGCCGGCTGGATTTCCCTGTTAACAATAGAAAGAAAAAAAACACAAGTTTAACCCAATAACGCAATGGTTTAATAAGCATTATCACCATAAAAAACAAAACTCAAAATTGTTCACGTTAATGTGATGATTTTTAAGTCATATATTTATATATATTTATCTAAACTATATGAAACTAATTGCCTCCACCAACATTAATAAGTTTAACTGAATTAAAAAGTTTAACATGCTAATGCTAATTGTAGTTGATCCTTATTGTAGTCGGGGCCAAACCAAACCAAACTACTTTACTTTGCACTACTGCACATGCTCAGTTTGACTCTTTACTTGAATGGGGTCTACTGAACAATTCTGCAGGGGTTTTCACCTATTAGCATATAGTGCCCTCCGCAACCTCACTCACCATCAGTGTGTAGTCATTCCCCACAGGCTGCTGCTTGTTTTTTAATGGGATTTATTTATATATACAGTATGTGTTGTGTAATAGTGTATATTAACTATAGTCTGGCCTCCGTGTTGTAGGCTAAAAGAGCAAGTTACTAAGTGTGACTAATTAACTCAAATGAACAAAAAATATAAATGTGTGCCCACTTTATAAATTTGTTTTAATGTAAAATGTGTCATTTTACGTTTTTACAGTCCTATTTTACTGATCTATAGCGCACGCTATCTTGAAATGTTGAGTTTTCTCAACTTTTCCTCAACAATTTTGACAGTGTACTGATGATACTGCGAAACAAAGTGTGTGAGACAGGCTAGTCTGTCCTCTTTAACTCTTAAAATAATTTTAAAAACTTACCTCAGACCCATTCTTGCACATGCAGTGTAAGATAACGCTGGTCTTGTCATCCTTTAAAAGGCTGAGCTTCTACAAACAGAGAACATACAATGTTGGTAAGCCATGTGTTGTGTATATGTTTAGTACTATAGTAGTGTGTGTGTATATGTATATATTTATACAGTAACTGCATGTACTCACATAGCTGATGGTCAAAATGTCTTCTTCTTCTTTAGCAGGGTTCGTTCTGTGCAGCGTGAACTTTGTAGCACTGCTGTTGTATCTATAAGAAACACAGAGAAGCTTTAGAGCACATGGTTCTGATCCACTCAGAGAGATGAATTAAACTCTTTCACGATTGGTCACAAATTTGGACGTACCTTAGTTCAGCCACAATTTTTTCGTTAAGGCACAACTTATTGCACATTGTGATTTCATAGGCCTTTTTGGACTTGTTCTTCCTGGCGAACATCAGTAACTGCAGAAGAAGTAGATGGACAGAGAAAAGTATTACATTTGCACTCATTTGTACGTTACCTACAGTTTCTTAGTAGCGCCCCTCAACCCTAACCTACCGTCAGTGTGTAGTCTTAACCCTTAAACCGCTATCAAGGCTACCTTCCTTTAATAATGGTTTAAGTTTGCCTGGTCACAGTGTTGTAGGCTATAAGAGCAAGTTACCATTTTCTACACTGTAAATGTTGATGATGTTTTATCCAGTAATAAGAACCAATGACTCATATCATCGTTAAATCATGTTGGAAGTGTTGATTTAAGGAATTTCTAGCTATATAAACCCTGGCGTTTTGACATTTTTGCTATGACGTGTTGCTATGTACTCAATTATGGCCATTACATACATTACTTACCAAGAAGTTCTTCTCGGTGTACATGGAGTAGAGGGTCTTGTTCTTGTCTTCTCTGTACTGCTGCACACAGCACTGTACCATCTCCTTGTGAAAGGGTGGCACCAAGACGGACTGCTGCTGGTCTACCCCACTGTCTGTGATCTCCTCTGGAGCCTCCAAGGTCTCTGATGGCTCTTTCAGAGGGCTGACTTCCTCACAGCCAGTGGAGCTCTTCTCCTGAGCCACCTCAGGAACTTCCTCAGGCTCAGCAATGGGGTTCAGGGATTTGACTATGATGAACCGGGGTATGGAGATTGGCTCCTCCTTCTCTTCCTCTTGCTCAGGGCTCTCTTGCTCTTTCTTCTCCTGAGTCAAACCACAGCTTCTCCTTTTACCCACAATGCCGCAGTGTCTGCTCCCGTTTTCAGTTGTTCTAAAGATGCGTTCTTCTGAAGAGAACCTCTTCTTCATCAGTTCCCTCTTTCTCTGCATCTCCCGGGCCATATGTTCTCTTCTGGCCTCCTGAATCTTCTGGACTTCCTGCACATCCAGCTCAGACTTCCTGCCTTTCTGCTCAGCCTCTTCCTCTTCATCTCTTTTATCTTTAGACTCCATTTCTCTCCATTTCTCCTCCTGCTCTAACTCTATCTCTTTCTCCTTCTCTCGCTGTCTCTCCTCCTGCTCTCTCTCTAACTCCTGTTTTCTCTCCTCCTCCTGCTGCAGCCTCTCTTTTAGAGCTCTCTTCTCCTGCACTCTTTCTATCTCCCTTCTTCTCATCTCTTTCTCCTTCTCTCGCTGTCTTTCCTCTAGAGCTCTCTCCTCCTGCACTCTTTCTGTCTCCCTTCTTCTCATCTCTTTCTCCTTCTCTTGCTCCCTCTCTAACTCCTGTTTTCTCTCCTCCTCCTGCACTCTCTCTATCTCCCTTCTTCTCATCTTTTTCGCCTTCTTTTGCCTTCTCTCTTCTAGCACTCTCTCCTCATGCACTCCCTCAATCTCCCTTATTCTCTCCTCCTCTTCCTCCTGCACTCTCTCTATCTCCCTTCTTCTCATCTTTTTCTCCTTCTTTTGCCTTCTCTCCTCATGCACTCCCTCAATCTCCCTTTTTCTCTCCTCTTCCTCCTGCACTCTCTCTATCTTCCTTCTTCTCATCTTTTTCACCTTCTTTTGCCTTCTCTCTTCTAGCACTCTCTCCTCATGCACTCTCTCAATCTCCCTTTTCCTCTCCTCCTCTTCCTCCTGCACTCTCTCTATCTCCCTTCTTCTCATCTTTTTTTCCTTCTTTTGCCTTCTCTCTTCTAGCACTCTCTCAATCTCCCTTTTTCTCTCCTCCTCTTCCTCCTGCATTCTCTTTTTCTCCCTTCTTCTAATCTCTTTCTCCTTCTCTTTCTCTATCTCTTCTAGAGCTCTCTCCTCCTGCACTCTCTCAGTCTCCCTTCTTATCTCCTCTTCCTCCTTTTCATGCTCTCTCTTTCTCTCCATCTCTTGCTGAATCGCCTCCATCCTTTTTTCCATCTTCTTCTTCCTCCTCTCCTGTCGTCTCTCAAACGCTCTCATGCTCTCTTCCTGCTCCTTCTCCATCATTTTCTTTTGCTCCTCTAGCTTCCTTTTCATCTCTCTCTCCTTTTCTTCCATCCTTTCTCTCTCCCTCACCATCTCCTCCTCTTTCTCCTCGAGTGCTCTCTGTTTCTCAGCTCTAACTTCCTCCTCTCTCATTCTTTCGCTCTTCTGGCGCCACAGAATAAGCTCCTCTTCCTCCTGCATTTTTCTCATATCTTCTCTCTGTTTCTCTTCTTCTTCCTTTATCTTCCTCTCCATTTCTTTCTCTCTCTCCTCGTACTGCCTCTTCATCTGTCTTTTTCTCTTCTCGTGATCTTCCTCCATCTTTTTCCTAAGCTCTTCCAGTCTCCTTTTCATCTCTCTCTCCTTCTCTTCCATTATTTTCTTCTCTCTAACCAACTCCTCTTCTTTCTCCTTCAGTTCTCTTTCTATTTTCTCCTCCAGAGCTCTCTGGAGCTGTCTCTCCTCCTGTTCTCTTTCCTTCCCCACCTGTCTCTCTCTCTCAGTCTCTTCCTGAATACCCATCTCTCTCTCTATCATTGCCCTCTTCTCAACCTCTATCTGAGCCTCCATCTCCTGGCGCTTCTGGTCCAGCTCCTCAAGGCTCTGCTTCATCCTCGTTTTCTTTTCTTCTCTCCTTCTATCTTCTTCTCGCTCCTTCTCCTTCTTTCTCTCAAGCTCCTGCTGGGCCTCCAGTCTAGTCTGAAGGTTCTCCAGCTGCCTCCTGAGCTCCTCCTCGAACCCTGAGGTTGGAGGTGGCGACTGCCTCGCCCTGAAGCTCCTGCATCTTCTTTCTTCCTTGAACTGCTCTAACTGCCTCACTTGCTCCTTTAGTTTCTCGAGCTGCTTCTTCAGCATGTGCTCCTTCGCTCTCCACTCCAGACGCTCCTTCTCCTTCTGGCTCTGGATCTGCTGAAGGAGGAGTGAGCTCTGTCGCTCCACACTGAATTCACTCTTCCTGAGGCCTCGCTCCTTCTTCCTATCAAAGACGATCTCCGGCTGGCAATCATGCACCGTCTGGCTTCTCCACCACTCTCTTTCTCTCCTCTGCTCTCTCTCCTTTTCCATCTCTCTCTGCCTCCTCTTTGTCTCAAGCTTCTTCTCCTCCTTCTCTATCTTCTTCATCTGCCTCTTGAGCTTCTCCAGCTTCTTCTCCGACTTTATCCTGTCTGTCTGAAGCTGCAGCAGCATGGCCTCCTGGTTCATCTGCTCCTGCATTCGTCTCTCATCACGGAAAAATGAGACAAAGTCTCTCCATAACCAACAAATCTCTTGAACCAACTTCATCCTGGATCTTGGATCACTGCAGTTCTACTCTCTGAAGTTCTGGTCTCTGTTCTGAACCTTTATCAGAAAAAAAAAAACAGAGAAAAACATTTTGGAAGGAAACAAAAAAATTCCCCAAAATTGACAGAACTCCTTATAATCCGGTGCTCCTTATGTATGAATTCTACCAGTCAGGTATTAAGGAGCAGTAAAGCCACTCCACTGAAGTACAGAGTTATACAGGAGTTTCAGTGAAGTTTCTCCAACACTAAGACTGGAGTAGCATTAGCATTAGCCGCTAGCTAGCTCTAGCACCAGCGCTAGCTCTTTAGCTGTTCAGAAATGAATATTATCCACCTGTAGACTGCTGCTAAGCCCGGCAAGCACTGCTAGAGCAGCATTAGCTTTAGCTGATAACTGTGCTCAGCGCTAACTTTTTGGCTGTTCAGAGGTGAGTATTATCAGCCTGTAGTCTGCTGCTAAGCCCGGCAAGCACTGCTGGAGCAGCATTAGCTTTAGCTGCTAATCATAGTAAGCGTTAACTCTTTCTCTGTTCAGAGGTGAGTATATCAGACTGTAGTCTGTGTGTTTACTGTGTTAAAACAAGCTACGCGGGACAAAACGCTAGCTAATTTCGCCCTGGCTTACCGGAACACTCGGGGTTCCTCAGTGTAGCAGTTAGTCGCTAATGCTCCAGTAGTGTATTTCATTACATTCATGCCAATAAAGCACAAGATAGATAGATAGATAGATAGATAGATAGATAGATAGATAGATAGATAGATAGATAGATAGATAGATCCTCTTACCTTGAGGTTGTACTGCTGTCTGAGGCTCAGGGTTCTAAACTGCTTCCTTTAGAACCTGGAATGGGCCGGTTGCCACGGAGACGCTGCTGACAGGCCCGGAATGTTATGACATCACTAAAGTTCCATATGAATGACCTCAGACCTCAACATCAACATTTACTTATGGTTTAATCAACGTTATATTAAGGTTGAATCAATGTTATATACATATATATTCATTTTGGCATATAATGTATAAGTACTAGTAAAAGGTTTGGACACACCTTAACTACAGTGCTTTTTTATTATTTTAAAATGTGCATAGTAGATTAATACTAACCTCATCTTAATTATGAAGAAAAACAACAAAACAGAATATGTTTCATATTTTAGATCAGTAACCTCTCAAAGTAGCATCCTCGTATCTCAAAATGACGTAGTATCTTAAAATAATGAGATAACATCTAAAAATTATGACTTAGTATTAGGGGTGTGCCATATCGTATCGTACGCGATAATATCGCCAAAAGTTTTGAATATCGTGAACGATATTATACCCTGAAATATCTTGACATATCACCCACCACTAATTATCACATCAGGGTGCTACTTTTTTGCCGTTTTTAGCAAAAGAAAAATTCACACTGTTCTCATTTCCCATTATATATCTACTAGAGACTATAGATTATATCTGTCCAGTATCATTTATTTTACTGTAATCCTGGATATATATGGAGATATTTGGAGTGCATTACTAGTATCATGACATTCTGGATCATTGACTTCTGTTACAAATCTGATAAAATTGTTATTTTTTATTATCTCAGTTATCCATATCATATTGCATGCAATAATAAAGTTCTAAATATTTTTTCTAATTTAGTGTTTTGTCATATCGCCAAAAGTATTTATTGTTATCGTGAAAATACCATAAAATATTGTGATATTATTTTAGAGCCATATCGCCCACCCCTACTTCGTATCTCAAAATAAAGAGACTACATCTCAACATAATACTTAGTATCTCAAAATAATGAGATTATGATTCTGAACATAATGGGATATTGATTACCAATTTAATTTAATTTAGTTTAGACAAGCTGTGTGCATTTGCACATCTGTGTCAGCAATGGGTGACACAAGGCCTGTCACAATAACAATTGTTTTTGGACGATATGTTGTCAAAGAAACAAACGTGATAAACAATATTATTGTAATTTTAAAACCATAAAATTCAACTGACATAACGATTATATACAGGTATAACAAAAACAATATTAAACAGCACTTCAGCAGTCTGTGCACACTGTGTGTATGAAGCCACAGTTATTAAAGCACAGATTGGTCATTTAGCATGAATAACTTAAATACTGTTTACTGTTATGTATGTGTAAAAACATACAAATAAAATAAGGCTGTTCATGTTAAAGCGTAATTGCATGTGATTAATTTGGAATTAATTACACATTATTATTTTTTTATGGCAATTAAATACGTCAAGTGGTAAGATCTGGTCTCGATCTGACCCAGCTATCAAATATACATCTTTTTAATTGAGCTAAACTGCTAATATGGTGCCGTTTAGTCTGATAAATTAGCCAGATAATATACTGCTATGACTTAACACTATCTCTGCTGCTCCATGCTGTTTACAAGCACAGTATGTGCAGCGTTCACTGCTCACATCTGTGCTGTGCTTCCCATTGAAAACACTGTGTTTAAAAGCGCAGCGGCAAATTTTCATTTTTCTGTACACTGCATAGATATACAGATATACACCAAAACACATATTCTTCTCACTATATATATATTTTTTCTTGCTCTCGTGCCAGACATCTCTGACCAATCAGAGAAGACAACGTGCTTGTGTGGTTTATTGGTGCATATTTTAGTTTTTGCCTGTGTGAAAACAAACCAGACAGAGGGAGAAACGCTCCAAGTAAACAAACAAACTCATCAACTGATCCAGACTATAGATACTTTAACAATTACAGGTGTGAAAACGCTCTTTTATACTCAGTTAATTAAGTTATAATTCAGAAATCCTTAAAACCAAGCTGAGATTTTTATAATAAAGTAAAAAAAAGTTACCTCTATTCAATTTATCATGCATTCTTCAACTTTATCCCACCTCAAACATTATAATCAGTATTTTAATATATTTTCACCACTAATATAAATATAATTGCATTTTACATTTCTTACATTCATTCTTTTATTAACATTTAAATATCCACTATTAAAAAAAACTTGTGTGTCTTAAGAAGAACAAGTGCGATTAATCATTTTTAATCACAGAATATTGTTGTGATTAATCTGAAAATAAATATTTTAATCGAGTGACACCACTAAAATGAACACAATAGACACACTATATCAGCTTGTTCAACATTATTAAGGCCATGTCCATTTATTGTATTTATTGTTAGTCAATAATGTAATTATTATTGTAACAGGCTTAAGTGCAACTGGATATACAGTGTATCAAAGATCAAGTAACGTGGTTTAATTTGTATAGTGTATTAGGAGAAACTATATAAATTTTCATACTACTGAACAGTATACAGGGGTTGGACAATGAAACTGGAACCAGGAGAGGTGCACATTGAATTCTGTCGTGATTTGATCAGCCGTGGTTTTATGTTTTTTGGATAATGTTGTGCGCATTGCAATATTTAGAGCAGAACTGTGCTCTTACCCTGCTAATTGAACCTTCACACTCTTACTGCTCTTACTGGTGCAATAATGTGCAATTAATGAAGATTGAACACCAGGCTGCTCCAATTTAACCATGAAACCTAAAATCCCACACTAAAATGATGACAGGTGTTTCAGTTTCATTGTCCAACCCCTGTATATGGCTTAAATTCAGACTGTAATTGACTGTACTGTAATCACTGTACTAAAATCAGCAATTCAACATCTCAATTTTAAACCTCATATACATTAATCATATAAAAGCCAGTAGAATTGTTGCAGAATTTTCATTAATTTATTTATTAAGATTAGGATTAAGTTTAAGATCAGTCTGTTATTAGTCACAGGTGTCTTCACTCATCATTCTCTCACAGTTGATCTTGTCTCTCCAGCCACTTCTCTTGCTCTTCGCTGAACTTTATGGCCCATCTACGTGTGATCTCTAATTAAACAGCAGGTTTATGGGGCAGGTAGTCCAGGTACGCAGTCTGGCCTCCTGTTTTAGGAATGGCCGTCTCAATCTGAGTGCCCTCGTGCCACTCGTTAAACGACGTAATGGAGATCACCTGAGGCATGGTCGCCACCGCCGCGCTCAGAGACGTCTCGTAGTACTTCCCGTTGAGGCGGTTCCTCGTGTTCTGAGAGTTCCAGGGGCGGATGCTGGTGTCGATGTAGCCCGGACCTACGCTAGGTATGAAGATCAAGTTGTTTCTATCACAGAAGTCCTTAATGGACTTCCAGTTATGGTAGGAGGAGCCGTAGGAGAAGCCGTTAGTGGCGAAGTAGGTGTAGATGCCGTCAAAGCCGGCGGCCAGCATTTCCTTCTTGTGCTTCTCCTCCACGAGCAGGCCGATGAAGACGCCGTCGTACGGCGTGTTCCTGATGCTCTTCTTGCCGGTGGTCTTCAGCATCTGGGCCCAGATATCCGGATTCTGCAAGTAGGAGTCGTAAATGTAAAAGAGAGGAAGGAGCTTCCCTGAGGGAGATCTGTATCTGAAGAAGGCTGGATGTTCTCCGTACCTGTGTGTCAGAGAAGAGCGTGAGTAATGAGTCACTGTAGGAATGGTTAGATGCTGGTGCAGAAGGTCAGGGTCAGGCTGTGGAGAAGATTACAGTGAGTGATCATGAAGATCATAACCCCAACTCATCATAATACTTATCCACTGGCCTGGCATAACAACAGGCTCTACTCCAGGGACTCTCAGGCTCCTATCTTGTCTATACACTGCTGTTTACACACTGTAATGCACTTTATAATACACTTATTAGGCAGATATTAAAATCCTTTAATTTTCCCACGAAATTTCGAAATTGCACCTTATAATCCTATGCATCTTATGTATCTATGCATTCTATCTATGCATTCTACCAGTCAGGTATTAAGAAGCAGTAAAGCCACTCTGTTTAGTTTTCAGTGAAGTTTCTCCAGCACTAAGGCTGGAAGCAACAGTATTAGCATTAGCCGCTAACCACAGCACTAGATCTTTCGCCATTTAAAGGTGAGTTTATTGGACTGTAGTTTGCATGCCGTATTAAAACAAGCTATGTGGGACGAACTGCTAGCTGATAGCAAGCACCTTGGGTTCCCAGAACACTCAGGGTTCCTCAGTCTAACGCTATCGGGCATCATTTACATCCTGCTAGTGCTGCGGTTAGCGGCTAATGCTAATGCTAATCTTACTATAAATAAACAGAAGCGTTTTACTCGCCCAAATAAACAGTTCTCATGAGAGAAATCTGTGTAGATTAGAATGCAGCGCTCATTTGACTTTTAAAAAAATGTTTTTTTAAGAATTACAGTTTTGTTTTGTTTTTTTACAGTTTTGTTTTGTTTACTTCGCTTCCTCCCATTGGAAGGGAAACATGATGACACCCTTGCTCTCACTTCAATATAAGCATGCTTACTAGTGTTGTTTAATGCGCTTTATAATCTGGTGCACCTTATGTATGAAAATAGTCCAGAAAATAGATGTTCATTGATAGTGAACCTTATAATCTGGTGTGTCTTATAGTCCGAAAAATGTGGTAATTTTTCGTCACACAAGACCAGGCTCTCAGTGAATGGGAAAAAAAACAAACAATTGAAAACTGAAGGTCAAATTTTATAGAAAGAAGAAGCACTGCAGGGGTGGAAGTAGAGAAGGCTATGCCATCCATAGGCATCCACAAGAAAAATCCACAAGAGAAAAAAGTGAATAATTACCCAGAGCAAGGAAACACTGTAAAAAGTGCAGTTTTTACTACTTTGCCACGTTTCAATAAATTAATTTTTATTAATTTTTAAAGATATTTAAAGATAGTGTGCTCAGGAGTTTTCTTGTAGTCACTTATGGCATTGCGTTCTCTACTCCCAGTGCATTATCTTGTTGTCAAATTTTATGTTTTAGATCACCAAACAAACTTGATAAAATTGTCAATTTTCAGCAGTTATGTTGTTATGGCTACTGCGCTTGTGCAGATCTCCACATCAAGTGGAAGCTTCTCCATGAGCATGTTAACCCTCCTCCACTTGTGGTGTAACCAGCAAACTGATTGGCTCTTTTTGCTAAAGGTAAACGAGGTAAAGGACACCATGTTTTCACAGTGGTCGAAGGGTTACGGGTTTGATTCCCAGATCTCAGTTGGTTGGTTGGTTGGTTGGTTGGTTGTTGGGGTTTCATTGCCATTCCAGCACAAAATTAGGCTATTTGTGGCATGAACTTGGATTTATATGTGTAGATATAGTATAGTTGATTCAAAGATTACATAAGTCACTACATATGTGTAAAATTTGATGTTTAAGATTAAGATCCGATAAAAACTTTAAAATCTTCCCTGGTGGGTTTTTTCCAAAAAGGTCCTTCATGTTATTTTCTTGATAGTAAAATTTTCTTATATCGTTATGGGCTGGACAGTCGATGAGGATGTGTTTCATAGTTAGTGGGGTGTTACAAGATTGACAAGATGGTATTTCAGTGTTTTTTAAAAGATGTCCATGTGTTATTTTTGAGTGGCCTATTCGGCATCTTGTGTAAACTGTCTGATCTGATCTTGAGTTGTGTTTGAAGGTTGTCCGTTTTAAAAAAGTTGAATTTCATGTAGTTTATTGTTGAGCTCTTGGTCCCCCAGATCTCAGAGTCTAAGAGAGCAGGATTGGCTATTCTCTCTCTGGGTGGGTAGATGGTCCTCTCTCCCTTTATATATAACTCCAATTGTGACAGTAGTTACTCAGTGCTACCTAGTGATGCTGCATTAGCATCAGATCAAAAAGAGGAGGAGTCTGACTTCACATTTATGGGAAGAGGCTTGTCCTTGTGCGTATCCTTGGCATTACCAGTGATTACCATTACCAGCATTGGCAGGGTTCATATGTTCATATGAACAGGGATTAGTTAATTGGCTTTCCAAATAGAAATGTGAACATAACCACGTGTTTCTGCTCAAAAAGGTTCAGATGGTCTCCTCTAATGCAATGTTAAAGGGTCTCTCTCTGTTGATCTGCCAAAACAGACAATGCAGGACCCCACACCACTCATCAGCCAATGGAGTGGGTTGAGGAGTGAAGATGATGTCATGGCAACAAAATCACCAGATTTAAACCCCATTCAGAGCGTGTGTGACTGTGTTTAGAAGCATGTGACAAGAAAATATCCAATTGCATATCTCTTACAATGCATATCTCTGATATAATACATATAGAAGATGGAAAAATGTATCTAAATTCCAATGTATGCCTGAGACAGCTCAATATAGAGCTTTATGTTCTCTAGAGAGCCCTATTGTATTGTCAGTACTTCTATTCTGTTCTATATCTGTTCCAAATATATTGCACATACAGTGTAGTTCAGCAATCAAACACCATATACCAAAAAAAAAAATCTGTATATTTTACAAAATACACATCTATTTTCTGATCTATTTTCATACATAAGGAGGAATGGATTTGAAGGCGCATTATGCGACACTAGTAAGGAACAGGGGTGTCCTCTTTTTTACAAGACCTATAAAGCTAAGCTAAGTTAAGTAAACAAAACTGTAATTCTTAAAATTAAAAATAATAATTCTAAAATAATTATAATTCTAAAAATAATAATAAAAATAATAATTCTTAAAAAAAAAAAAAATTAAAGTCAAACGAGTACTGGATGTTAATCTACACAGATTTCTCTCCTGAAAACTTTTATTTTGGTGAGTAAAGCGCTTCCATTTATTTACAATAAGCTTAGATTTGTAGATTTCCACTTAGGCTAAGTGCAGCAATATTATCATTAGCAGCTAACCGCTACCGCTAGCTGCGGTTAGTGGCTAATGCCACCTGACAGTGCTACACCAAGGAACACTGAGTGTTCCGGTAAGCCAGCGGGATATTAGCTAGCGTACTTAACCTGAATGGCGAAAGAGCTAGTGCTTAGCACGGTTAGTGGCTAATGCTAATGATGCTCCAGCAGTGCTAGCCGGGGTTAGCAGCAGGCTACAGGCTGATAATACTCACCTCTGAAAAATACAGTCCCAAAAGAAATAACCATTTAGACTACACTGCCCAGCCCAAAAAAGTTCACCACCTGGATTTAACTGTGCAAATAGATGAGAGCCTCCAATTGGATAATAATTACTATATGGGTGATAATTATGCTTCAGCTGGCAACAAGTTATTTAACTGTAACTGATGCAGGGAGTAGCTTCTCATTTGTTTTACAACCCTGTGGAAAGACTCATCCTCATCTCATCAAGTTGTGCCAAATATGAAGATATTAAAATAGAAAGTTTCTGTATAAAAGCTGTAGCAGATACTCACTTATCCACAATGTATTTGATGTTTTCCAGCATGCTGTTTTCATCTCTGCCTTTGTACGGTTCGATATGAAAGACGACCTGTGGAGGAGAAATGTGTAGATTTGAATACAAGAGGTATGAAGCATCTTCTCACAGATACACTACAGATGAATTACATTACCTTAGTTCTCCTAAACACCTGAACACCTAAACACAGTCAGTCGTACCTTCACTTTATACTTATCAGCAACTTCCAGTATCAGAGGGATGATGTCATCGACCGGTTCACCATTATCATCCTTCATCCCAGCCGGGTACCAGGATACTGCCAGAACACCTGAACATACAGAAATAGATATTATAATCAGCACAGTGCCCTCCAAAAGTATTATTTCTGCTGTAGACTGAAAACATTTGAGTTTAATATTAAATTATTAATACGAGACAAAACATCAACATTTCAGCTTTAATTTACATTTATTTACATCTGGATCTGATACAGAGTTCAGAAGATACGGCACCTTCTGTCTGAACCCACCTATTTTTCTTATGAGCAAAAGTATTGATTGTCAGGTGTGTTTTATTGACCAGGTGTGTCCTCATACATTAATTATTCAAACATTAAACAGTGCTAAATGTTTTATCTGTGCAGACTAAAAGGATATGGGTAATGGATAAAAAAAAAACAATGAGAAGCTGAGAGGAAATGGAAAATCATTCAGAGCTATTACAGCACAAATATTGTTCAATATTTGTTCAAAACAACTGTATGAAATGTCCTGAAGAAGAAAGTCGTCACTGGTGTACTAAGTAACAGATGTTGAACAGGTTGAACAAGGAAACCACAGCAGTTGATGACAGAATTATTGTAAGTGCTGTTGTCACACGAAACCAGGGTAAGGATCCAAAAGCAGGTTTATTTTCCAACAAAAACAATATCCAGGCAGACAGTAGCAGACAGCGGCAAACCGAAAAATCAGAATCAAAAAACGTGAGCAAGGATACAGTAACCAGGATAGACAGAGTATATAAACGCTTCGAAATGCAAGGTAAACCAGACAAGACGTCGCACCAGAATCCAGGTGAGACGCCAATATATACACAGAGTAATGAACAATAGAACGCAGGTGTGCAGGAGCAAAAACTGAGGTGAGAGTGACCTCCTGAGGCGTGGGGGTGCAACACCTGGCTCATCTGTAACATCTGTAAAGGAAAACCCTAAAACAATTGAACAACTAAATATTAAGTCTTATTCACTTTACTTTACTCTTTAGGATTATCTGTTCCAATTCTTTTGCTCACAAGCAAAAATTGTGGGTTCAGACAGAAGGAGCTGAATCTTCTGAACTGTGTATCAAATACAGATGTAAAAATCTGAAAATAAAAGCTGAAATGTTGATCTTTTGTCTCCAAACAATCTATTAATGTCAAATTTAAATGTTTTTAGTCTACAGCAGAAATAAAGAGGTCGGCCTCACTGTTCAAATACTTTAGAGGGGACTGTAATTCTGACAGGTGTTCTCTATACTGTGTCACAATATTTTAGGGACTTTTTGATTTTGTTTAACAACAACATTTAACAAACTCACAAAATCTGATCGCATTAAAAATTCTTCAATATATAATTATGCATATTAGGCCTGTCACGATAACTACTTTGTATGTACGACATAGTCATAGAAATAACTGTGATAATTGTTATAACTGTGATTTTAAGACTATTTTTATAATATAATATTATAAAATTATTATTTATAATAATAATTACAGTAAATAACATGATAATTTTAATATATCGTTTTAAATAGTAATGACTATTTATCTATTTGAAAACCTTAAAATTTTTAAATACTATAATAGAAATAATATTAAAATACTTATATTATACTTATTATATTATTATATTATACTTATACTAATATTTAAAACTGCTGTTTTTAAACAAAGCTGACATTGTATTAATTGTATTTTATCCATAAATAACAGAATAGAATAAAATAGAATAAAATAAAAATAGTGTTTAGATGCTAAGTTGACATACAGACTCATTTATACTAATGGACTCTACTCATAAAGTAAAATTATTAAGAGTTTGTCTATTTATTGTACAATAAGGCAACAATTTAATTATAGTAACAGGCCTAATGCACATCATTAATTATTATTCACAGTTATTTGCAAACTATTAGACATTGCTAATTAAATTCAATTAAGTTAAATGTTGGAATATTTTTTTCTTTTTATATGCATTTTAAATATAAGTTAAGATGCCATCTTATCATAAACACCTGCTATTTGGTGCACAATGCATGTTTTCATTAACAGATTGTAGCCCATCTGTCACTACACAGGCTTTAACCCCCTCCTACCCCAATTATCAATGGAAAGGCACCACTATATATAAATTAGGTCTCTATCATTCATTAAAATACGGGTTAATTTGAAATTTAATCAAAAATGAGGTAAAATGATTAATTAATAATTTAAATTAATACATATTTTAGGTTACATTGCCTAATACTACTATATATAGTATCACAAATGTTCTATACACCCCTGTATAAAGGGTTCTGTAGTAAAGTAAGGGTTCTAGTCTGGTTAAGATGCCATGCCAGTGTTAGGCTGGGAATGGACCACCACCTAAATCATTTCTGGTTAAGTGAAAGTCCTATGGTGGTCCTTCTCCACTGATGCACAATTTATTTACCCCCCAACCCCCCAGCAAACACCAGATGGGCTACAGTTCATAGCAGAACACAAGCTAGATAAAATAGCCAATTATAAAACAATCCTTTTGGATTTACCTTAAATGTAGTGTTTTTTATAATTTTTTAAATGTTCTGCTTTGTAAATTAATACTCAAGTCATCCAAACTATGAAGAAAAACATGTTAAAGGCCTCATTCTGCTAAAATCCACTTTTTCTTGTTTTTTGTATAATATTATAGGTCTCTCTAAGTTGTATATGGATGCTGCATATGAAACTGTGTCTCAGCCTCCCTTGTCTGCAGTATCTAGAAAAAGAAAATCCTCAGAAATACAAGTTGATTAGAAAGACGTTAGGGTGTCCACGTCAACCAGTGAGTTCATGGCCTCGCCCACCTCGGCTCAGGACCGCCCACAGGGCTGTGATTTGGTCGTAGGCACGAGCCGACCTCTGCATAGCCTGCCTCCTGTCATTATCAGTACAGTGATGGTAGCGCTCTGAGCTGAAAGCTAGCGTTATAGGATGTAAACAGTGGTTTTTAATGAGCTTCTTGTTCACTTTTTAAGTTATTAATGCCTCGTTTTAAATATCAGGGCTCTCTTCTGGATTCTAGCAAAGAGGTGTGAAGCTACTTTGAGCTGGATAACGGTGGAAAAAGCGATTTATCAGGGCAAGATATGCCCCAATATGGCCGTTGTACAGAGTGCAAAGAAAAGCGGTCGGAGAATAGAGGTGTGCTATTCATTAAAGTAAGTACTTTTTTCACTGGAGTTCTCCTTTAACCTTACCGAACCCCAGATAAGAGCAACTGAATGCTTCACAGGGTATTTTTGTTTGTTTGTTTTATTTAAGACTTTTAATCATGTTACTACATGATTCCTAATTTGTTCCTTCATGGATTAGATCAGGGGTGTCCAAACTGCGGCCCGTTTCCTTTTTTGGAGCGGCCCGCGAGGTATTTTAGAAATATAAGTTGGCCCGCTGTTAAGCAGGATTTTATAATGTGAGATTCAAAGTTTGAACACTAGGTGTCAGAAACGGGCCAAAGAGTCTAAAAGCGGAGAGAGTGCACATTTCTAGCGCAGAAAAACAGGCCAAAGAGTCTAAAAGCTAAGAGGATGCACATTTCAGCGCAGAAAAACGGGCCAAAGAGTCTAAAAGCGGAGAGGGTGCGCGTTTCTAGCTCAGACAAACGGGCCAAAGAGTCTAAAAGCGGAGAGAGTGCGCATTTCTAGCGCAGAAAAGCGGGGCAAAAGAGTCTAAAAGCGGAGAGAGTGCGCATTTCTAGCGCAGAAAAATGGGCCAAAGAGTCTAAAAGAGGAGAGGGTGCGCATTTCTAGCGCTGAAAAACGGGCAAAAAGTCTAAAAGCGGAGAGAGTGTGCATTTGTAGCGCAGAAAAACGGGGCAAAGAGTCTAAAAGCGGAGAGAGTGCGCATTTCTAGCGCAGAAAAACGAGGCAAAGAGTCTAAAAGCGGAGAGAGTGAGCATTTCTAGCGCAGAAAAACGGGGCAAAGAGTCTAAAAGCGGAGAGGGTGCGCATTTCTAGCGCAGAAAAACGGGGCAAAGAGTCTAAAAGTTGCCGTAATTAAGGAGTTTAATATTAAGAGACATCATGAAATTAAACATCAATTTGAAAAATCTTAGTTTACACAACACTGTCAAAGATAAAGAGAGAAAGTCATGTAAAATGGTATGTACAGTTGTGGTCAAATGTTTACATACACTTGTAAAAAAACATAATGTTATGGCTGTCTTGAGTTTTCAATAAGTTCTACAACTCTTATTTTTCTGTGATAGAGTGATCGGAACACATACATGTTTGTCACAAAAAACAGTCATAAAATTTGGTTCTTTCATAAATTTATTATGGGTCTGCTGAAAATGTCACCAAATCTGCTGGGTCAAAAATATACATACAGCAACAAAATTTGTCAATTTTGGTGATGTAGCGAGTTGTGTCAATCAAATTAGCTTCATGTCATGGCCTCTTCACTTCTTGTAAGTGATTCTGATTGACTACAGCTGTTGACTTCTCATGAGCCCATTTAAATAGGGCTCATTTGACCCAGTGATTAGACTCAGCTACAAAAGCTACAATGGGAAAGTCAAAGGAACTCAGTGTGGATCTGAAAAAGCGAATTATTGACTTGAACAAGTCAGGGAAGTCACTTGGAGCCATTTCAAAGCAGCTACAGGTCCCAAGAGCAACTGTGCAGACAATTATACGCAAGTATAAAGTGCATGGAACAGTTGTGTCACTGCCACGATCAGGAAGAAAACGCAAGCTATCACATGCTGCCAAGAGGAGATTGGTCAGGATGGTCAAGAGTCAACCAAGAATCACCAAGAAGCAGGTCTGCAAGGATTTGGAAGCTGATGGAACACAGGTGTCAGTCTCCACAGTCAAGCGTGTTTTACATCGGCATGGACTGAGAGGCTGTCGTGCAAGAAAGAAGCCCTTGCTCCAGAAAAGGCACCTTAAGACTCGGCTGAAGTTTGCTGCTGATCACATGGACAAAGATAAAACCTTCTGGAGGAAAGTTCTCTGGTCAGACGAAACAAAAATTGAGCTGTTTGGCCACAACACCCAGCAATATGTTTGGAGGAGAAAAGGTGAGGCCTTTAATCCCAGGAACACCATGCCTACTGTCAAGCATGGTGGTGGTAGTATTATGCTCTGGGGATGTTTTGCTGCCAGTGGAACTGGTTCTTTGCAGAAAGTAAATGGGATAATGAAGAAGGAGGATTACCTCCAAATTCTGCAGGAAAACTTAAAACCATCAGCCCGAAGGTTGGGTCTTGGGCGCAGTTGGGTGTTCCAACAAGACAATGACCCAAAACACACATCAAAAGTGGTAAAGGAATGGCTAAACCAGGCTAGAATTAAGGTTTTAGAATGGCCTTCCCAAAGTCCTGACTTAAACCCCATTGAGAACATGTGGACAGTGCTAAAGAAACGGGTTCATGCAAGAAAACCATCACATTTAGCTGAACTGCACCAATTCTGTCAAGAAGAGTGGTCAAACATTCGACCTGAAGCTTGCCAGGAGCTTGTGGATGGCTACCAAAAGCGCCTAGTTGCTGTGAAAATGGCCAAGGGACATGTAACCAAATACTAATGTTGCTGTATGTATATTTTTGACCCAGCAGATTTGGTGACATTTTCAGCAGACCCATAATAAATTTATGAAAGAACCAAATTTTATGACTGTTTTTTGTGACAAACATGTATGTGTTCCGATCACTCTATCACAGAAAAATAAGAGTTGTAGAACTTATTGAAAACTCAAGACAGCCATAACATTATGTTTTTTTACAAGTGTATGTAAACTTTTGACCACAACTGTATATGAAATAATCAGGAAAAAATTATTATTTAAAGTGGTATATTTCATTATTTGTTTTATTACAGAGTCTGTGGCCCGTGACTTCAAATATATTTCTCCTTCTGGCCCCCAACAAAAAAAGTTTGGACACCCCTGGATTAGATAGATTTGTTAGACAGAAAGTGTCTAAGAAAACTGGTAGCTTCAGAGTGTAAATGCAGCTGAAATCTCACCGATGGCTGCTGTTCTCAGCTGCTGCATATGAGCCTCTATAACAGACGGGTCTCTGGAGCTGTACGCTCCCAGAGCTGGGTAGAAGTTGGCACCGATATCATCTGGAGGCTCGTGGCGTCCTTTTGGGTATCCAGCGGCCACTTTAGCGTCCCAGTGTGGGAGGAGAGGGTGATCCCAGTGAATGAACTTCCCATCAAACTGAGGGTTTCCGTACCATATGTAGTAGAAAACGTGCATGTTATAGTTGGGCGGTGGGAAAGCATGATCTTCGCTCTGGAAACTCAGTTCCTTCTCTTCCGGAACCTTCCTGGTCATGACGTGTGGAGCTCTGGTCCGTATCTCAACGTTTACCCGGTTCCTCAGCAGGTGATCTTCTTCTCTCTGGCTCTTAACAGCAAAGAGCCCGAGTCCGAAAGCATCCACAGCGCTGGTGTCGTCCGGGGTCAGGGTTTTCAGAATCACAGTGATCACGAATATGAGCAGGGCCAGAGCAGTTAGTGTGACGCAGGATTTACGCTTAAACCTCGCCATTCTTCTGGAAGATGGTCCATTCCAGAGTGAAAGGCTTTATAAGTAGAGTTTTGATGATGATAGTAGAGGTTCTGAAGTTCTGAAAATGTGTCTGGATCATTTTGTTCCTTTGCACTGTGGAAACAACAAGAGCACCCAGTAAAATGATATCAATCAATCAATTGTATGCAGTGGAAGTAAAAGTGTGCATGCAAACTCGGGGTGGGCGATATGCTATTTTTGCAATAACGATACTCTTGCCGATATGACAGAACATTGAATAAAAAAAAAAAGAAACTTAAATTTTATTATTGCATTCGATATGATATGGCACACCCCTAACTGAGATATTAAAAAATACAATAATCTGATCAGATTTGTAACAGAAGTCAATGATCCAGAATGTCATTATACTAATAATATTAATAACGCACTCCAAATATCTCCATATATATCCAGGATTCAAGTAAAATAAATGATACTGGACAGATATAATCTATAGTATCTAGTAGATATATAAAGGGAAATGAGAACAGTGTAAATTTGTCTTTTGATGTGATAATTAGGGGTGGGTAATATGGCATGTTATTTCAGGGTATAATATTATATTATAATCAATATATTAAAATAATTGTTGTGGTTCTTGACAGAAGCAAATTAATTATTGGGCAAATAAAAAAAGCTATTCTAAAAATCCTTGAAGTTAAAATTTATATTAAGTAAAAAAAAAAAACATCTTAAATTTGGACACAAGAATCAGAATATCAAAATAACTTTCTCTGCTTATTATATAAATATTTAAAAATATATATATATTTAATGAAATATTTAAATATATACACCTACAATGCTTGGCAAGACAAAATTCTTACTAAAAACAGTTTATTAATTTATTATCTTTAAATTAGCTTTTTATTGGTTATTGTTATTTAATGTTTTATTGATTTTATTGGTTTAATTAAAAAAAATTTAAAAGTTCCACATTTCATAGTATAATTTATATTTTGGGTTAAAAAAATTAAAGGACATTAAAGGTTCCATTAAATAGTTTGTTTTCCATACAGTTAAAGAAGTGGTATATTAACATATGCAATACTGATTGCAGATTATGTAATTTTCTACAGTTTTCTTTATTTTTGTCAAAAAAGTACATTTCCTAAACTACTGAACTGCACACTTTTCTTTACCTCTGCTGATCATGTTTTGCTTGATGACCCACTTCTTTCTCTAAACGCAGGATCAACATTACAAGCTTATAGGTTAAGGTCAACCTCCTCCACCCGTATATTTAACATAGATAAAAGATAAAAGATAAAAGACTAGCTTAAAGCAAATGAACAAAGACATTGTTATTAAACATTAGAGGAGGACTGAATTAGATAAACACACATACACATACACATCTACTCAAATAGTAAAAATCCATAGTCCAACATTGATACTAGGGGTGGGCGATATGGCTCTAAAATAATATCACAATATTTCAGGGTATTTTTGCGATAACGATATATTCGGCGATATAGGAAAACTAAAATAATTAATTCATTTCAGGAATATAGTATAATAGTATAACAGTATAATCATAATGTGGCAAAATAAATAATATAGCATAAAATAATATAATGCAGCAAATAATATTGCAGATTATTTAGTGCATGCATATAAACTGCAAACTAAAACAATTATACAATAAATACACCTAAAGCTTCACAGTAAATAATAGACTACTTTTAAGACAGAACAGCCCTATTATCACGATATGGATTTTAAATATCATGATATTTCTGTGTCTCGATATATTGTATACGATATAATATTGCCGACCCCTAATTGATACCACTACACTGACACCTACCATTAATTTACTGTAAAACTAGAGCTTAATGCATGTATATATTTTTTTATTTTCTGTTTTAATCCTGATCTATCCTCTCTTGATCATTATATCTGAAGTAGGCCCACATCTGCTACAGCTCTGGAAAAAAAAGAGAGCACTTAAAAATAATGAGTTTCTTTGATTTTACCAAATTGAAAACCTCTGGAATATAATCAAGAGGAAGATGGATGATCACAAACCATCAAACCACCAAACTGAACTGCTTGAATGATTTTTTGCACCAGGGGTGAGTAGCATAAAGTTATCCAAAAGCAGTGTGTAAGACTGGTGGAGGAGAACATGATGCCAAGATGCATGAAAACTGTGATTAAAAACCAGGATTATTCCACCAAATATTGATTTCTGAACTTTATGAATATGAACTTGTTTTCTTTGCATTATTTGAGGTCTGAAAGCGCCTCATCCTTTTTATTATTTCAGCCATTTCTCATTTTCTGCAAAAAAGGCACTAAACAACAATATATTTGTTTGGAATTTGGGAGAAATGTTGTCTGTAGTTTATAGAATAAAACAACAATGCTCATTTTACTCAAACATAAACCTATAAATAGCCAAATCAGAGAAACTGATTCAGAAACTGAAGTGCTCTCTTTATTTTTTTCCAGGGCTGTATATACCACAGTACATATTATTACCATGGCATATCACAGAATTTACTAAATAATTATTTCAGTAAAATTCATATGAAATCTGCATCTTCATAAAAGTTGATGATTATGGTTTACAGCCAAAGAAAAATCAGTGTCTCAGAAAATGGGAATATTATAAAAGACCAACTTTTGGCAGTGTGCCAAGTCCTGCAGGAAAATGAAATCCTCCTCTCCATAAAAGTTGTCAGTAGCAGAGGGAAGCATGAAGTGCTGTAAGATTTTGTGGGAAAACAAAACTGCACTGACTTTAGACTTGATAATAAAACACAGTGGATCAACACCAGCAGATGACAGACATGACTCTCCAAACCATCACTGATCATCAGTAAATTTTACATTTCATTTAAAGTAAATCAAGGGATCAGAGTCTGGAGGAAGAGTGGAGAGACACACAGTCCAAACTGCTCGAGGTCTAGTGTGAAGTTTCCACCAATCAGTGATGGTTTGGAGAGACATGTCATCTGCTGGTGTTGATCCACTGTGTTTTATTATCAAGTCTAAAGTCAGTGCAGTTTTGTTTTCCCACAAAATCTTACAGCACTTCATGCTTCCCTCTGCTACTGACAACTTTCATGGAGATGTGGATTTTATTTTCCAGCAGGACTTGGCACACTGCCCACACTGACAAAAGTACCAATTGATCTTATTATATAATATTCTAATTTTCTTAGACACTGATTTTTGGGTTTTCATTGGCTGTAATCCATAATCATCAACAATAACAGAATAAACGCTTAAAATAGATCACTCTGTGTGTAATACATCTAAATTGTGATCTGAATTACTGAAATAAACATTTTTTAAATTATATTCAAATTGTATTTAATTATATTCAAATATATTCAAAAGATGCACAAGCTATATGGGCCATATAGAATATATAGAATATGAATAGGCTTATGAATGGCAGTATACAGTGCAGGCTTGTAGGTGAAGGTCAACCCTCACAACATATAGCTAGCTATATATTTATATTACAGAAAGAGCTAAAGCCGATCATTCAGATTGGGAAAAATCTAAATTACAGCAAATTAAGGCTAAAACTAGCTTAATAAATATTATCTAACGTTAAACACGGCTACATAAACCGTAAAAAACACACATATCCTGACTTAATTAATAAAATATCAGCTAATAAGCAATACAATGATAATTACAGGTGAACTACCTTATGTAAGAGGGGTCAAAAAGGTGATAATCATCGTCAGTAATGTTATAAATGTTATAGTTTCGTTAAAAAACATTAGACAAAATCACACTGCTGTCCACAACTGTGTATACGGAAGTCCTGCAGTGTCGCGGCTGCCCTTTCGCAGATGTCCACATCATCTCCGCGCACTGACCAGCGCTGTGTATGAGCTGTAGATCTGCGCTCAGAGCTGCAGACTGACAGCGCCACAGCGCGCCCTGCTGATCAGGAGGATCGCACGCTTTTCCTTGTCCACCCGTATTCATACATACCCCGCCTTCCTGTGACATGATTGGTTGCCTGTTCCTCTCGTTCTGCAACGGGATTGGACAAACAGTCAGGCGTTAAAAATAATCAACCAATTGTCGTACAGTTTTGGCGCATAAAGGCTGGGCTACATGAAAAACGGGTGGATAAATAAACGGGAAAAATCACGTGAATACAGTTTAGAACTCAGTGTTGTGCTGGGAAATGTAGTTTTAAACCAGTGTTAAACAACCCATAATACTCTGTCAAACAGTTAGGCGCTCTTATCTGGGGTGCTATAATCTTTCTTTCCTGGTGCAGTCCTGATGAGTGCCAGTTTAATCATTATAATATAATATTGACTGTATTTGTGGTGAATGCCCTTGAAGATATTGGAAGAAAAAAATCAGATTGCAATATTTTGATGTTCCACAATATACAGCTCTAGAAAAAAATAAGAGACCACTTTAGTTTCTGAAATATTTCTCTGATTTTGCTATTTATAGGTAAAATGAACATTGTTTTTTTGTTCTATAAACTACAAACAACATTTCTCCCAAATTCCAAATAAAAATTTTGTCATTTAGAGCATTTATTTGCAGAAAATGAGAAATGGCTGAAATATCAAATAAAGATGAAGAGCTTTCAGACCTCAAATAATGCAAAGGAAACAAGTTCATATTCATAAAGTTTTAAGAGTTTTAACAGTTTTTATGCATCTTGGCATCATGTTCTCCTCCACCAGTCTTACACACTGCTTTTGGATAACTTTATGCTGCTTTACTCCTGGTGCAGTTAGTTAGTAGTAGGTAGTTCTTATTATGTTGTTTTTTTATAAACATTTTCTTTATGAAATGTTCTAGTTGGTAAGTTATTATTAATTATTGAACATTATTATAATATGTCAAACATCCACAGTATGTAGAATTTCAAATATTTTTTTATCCCTCCTTTAAAAAAATCGACCAACTATCTCATTACAAACATATTACAACAGTACGTTTGGAATACATTACAAGCATATCCCAAACATACTGGTGTTTAATTTTACACTGTATACCAGTTAATAATAATGGCACATTATTCGGAAATTGCAGTTATGCTGAGCTGCCACCGAGAGGCGCTGTTAGTCTATCAGGACAGTTCAAAAGCAGTCAGAGCTGCTGAAAATAATAATTACACTCAAAATAAAACAATAAAAATGAATAAAGTTCTTTATAAAGCACTTATGCACTTTACCCATTCAATGGCACCCAACAAAGCCAAGAGCAAAACTCTCCTCTTATGCCTGTTTTGTTCAGACCTGTAAAGAAAACATAGAAAAAGCACCCTGACACTTCAGTAAACTTATCTACTTATCTAGATAAACACAACTTAAATAAATTGAGCTAAAATAGATGAAAATGTTAACTATAAAATAGACCCCAAAAGGTTTTGAAACAAAAAAGCTATAGCAAGGATCAATTTAAAACATTAAAAATGAATCTACCAATAAAACCAATAAAAACACAAAAGTCAGAATATCAGAAAATTTGAATATTATATAATAAGACCAATTTGTACTTTTGGCAGTGTGGGCAGTGTGCCAGGTCCTGCTGGAAAATGAAATCCGTTTTTATGAAACTTTTATGAAGATGCAGATTTTATTTTCCAGCAGGAAATTTTCTGAGACACTGATTTTTTATTTTTTATTTTTGGCTGTAAGCCATGACCATCAACAATAAGAGAAACAAAGGCTTAAAATAGATCACTATGCGTGTAATACATCTATATAATATATATAGAGTTTCACATTTTTAAGTGAATTACTGAAATAAAGTAACTTTTTAATGATATTCTATTTTATTTAGATTAATCTATCTATCTATCTATCTATCTATCTATCTATCTATCTATATATATATATATATATATATACCAGCAGTTATATGTAAAATCTGCCTCATCAACCACTATTACTCTGCTTAACATCAGCTGTGAATGTGTGAATGAGGCATTAATCTTTTAAATATTAGTAAGAGGAAATGCTGTAGCAGATGTTTATATTTATTGATATTCAGATGAAATGTATACCTCTTGAGGACCACTGCTGGATGCAGTCCTCCAGGTGGACAGTGGTTTTCGGTTGAGAGTAGGCTGTGCATGATTGACTGTCGCTTCTCAGTGGTGTGTGGGTGTGAGGATGACTGCATGAGTGTAAAAGTGAGTGTGAAACGTGATTGTGATATATGTGTTATTGGATGCAACTTTATTAATTCATTCTTTTGTTCATTATAACAAATACTTGGAGCCGTTATGGGCTGGTATGGATATTATTCTTGAGATACACGTTTTAAATCCCAATATATCTTAAATACAATCCCACAATTCCCAGTCTGTAACTGTGTTTCCAGTAAAGAATGGCTGGTGAGGAACACCAGAACGTTCTCCAGCAGGCCCACGGTTCCCCCTGAGCGAGGCTGATAGGCTGCAGAGGAATATGAGATTGAGATGTTCCCTCACTGCAGATTTTAAGGTTTTCATAATTCATTTTCTGCAGTAAGAGGACTTTGATGTCAGTGCCACTCTGAGTGAATCAGTCACGGTTATTTTTAACCCGTACGCCGAGATTACGGCCTGCTCGGCGGCGCTGCGCGAGAGCAGCCTGTGACAACCTGATAATTCATCATTTCTTGCCAACTCCTCTGGGCTAAAGTGCTATATCACAGATTAAGTGCTGTCTGACTAACACTGCCTCTTTATCTGCGGAGCTTTTGTGTGTTGAATAAATATTATAAATCAGAAATAGAAAAAGCAGAAGTCACATCCCCTATATGCACAAACACACACACACACACACTACTTACTGCACATACTCAAAAATACACACAATACACATCATAAAAATATCATCAAATAATCAATAGCACTATACATCACACATACACACATATATATATATATATATATATATATATATATATATATATTATATTAATATGGTATTTGGAAAAGTAATGGCATGCTAAACATGCTGTGTTTTCCCCCAATATGTTACGTTTAGGTCCAAACTATTTAATAAAATGCTTTATGTTTATGTTAAGTTGGTGCAGTAATTCAATTAATGCATTAAACAAAAGCTGTAACTTGTAGACATGATTAAATGAAATGAAAAAATATGTACTGTTTATTCATTTGCTTCATTTTTTTAACTGTAATAAAAAAATACATTGTTTTTTTTTACATTTGACATATATATAATATTGTTATACATTCATATTTTTTATTTATTATAATTTATTTTGTCACAATATAATGATATATTTGCAAACTAGTTGAGTATATATTTTTATTTATTTATTTTTTGGCGTAACATTATGTTTAATTTGTTTTCCAGTATGTTTACTATATATATATATATATATATATATATATATATATATATATATATATATATATATATATATATATATACAGTTTTTTTCTTTATGGTTTATACATTCAAGTATATATACATATGTTTTTTATTCTTATTTGTGTTTAAATATTCAATTTATTTTTACCTAATATAATATAATAAGAAATATAATAATATATTTGCAATATCTTTTGGCAAATATATTATATTAATTATATGAAATATATAAATTTGTCTTATTGTTTTCCAGCATGTTATGCATATATTTATATTTTTTATAGTATTTGTGTTTTAAACGTTTCATTTATTTTTTCCCAATATAATAATATACAGTATTTGCAAAAATATATATGTATATGAATTTATTTCTTAAATCTTTATTTATTTGTTTAGTATAGGACTGTATATATAGCATAGTATATATTTATTTGTATAGTCGTTGTGTTTTAACGTTGTTTATTTTTTATTATATAAATTATATAAATATATATATATTTTTTTTTTCATTTTTTAAGTTTTAAAGTCATTGCAGGTTGTGAATAATGTATAGTATTGTATTATTGTATAAAAAAAATAACAGTATATATTTAAAGCCGTATATAAAAGTGTGAATGGCTTTTTTCACGCTGCATGGCAGTGGTGACGTCACCCCCCTGTATCAACACTGGTAGTGGTGTGAAGGCGCTGCTGCTGCTCACACACACACACACACACTCTCCCGCGCGCGTTCAGAGGGAGACACGCGGCCGCTCCTCCAGAACTTCCGAGGATAAAACCTTCATCCAGCCCTGCGGGAGCCCCTGCGCGAGCCCCTGCACGAGCGCGAGGTGGGGGGACCATGTGAAGCCGCTGACTGCCCGCGAGCTCATCCGCGTGGGAAGATCAGAAAGTTTGGGTGAGTGTCTGTCTGCTCGTCTGCTCATCTTCAGGATCTGCTGCAGAACATCCACAACATCTTCACTCTGCTCACTGTCCTCAGCGCGCGCAGGAAGAGCTCATCTAATAACACTTACCACATTTTCACACCTGCTCTAATTATGCAGCGCGCGCGCGCGTGTGTGTGTTGTAGCAGGTAGAAGGTCACATTAGTGGGATCACAGGTCACACACTCCCATGTAGAGTTTAATTATAGACTGATTGCTGTGTATGATAAAGTTTATTATAGTTATTTATTGTGTTAATTGCTTAATAATATATTTATTTCATTGTACAATATTTATCTCCATACCTTTCATTTTATTATTATTATTTTTTTAATATTGTGATATTTATTTATATTTGGGCCTATTATGATCATTTTTTGTGGATGATATGATTGTGATAAATAATGATCTTGTATTTTTAAGACCATTAATCTCCACTGATATAATGATCATTGAATAGAATATCAAAGCAGTCAACAAAATTGGGAATACATTTTAAATTATATTTTGTATAAAATACAGTTTATTGTTATATTGGAGAAAAAACATATGAACAAAGACAATAGACCAATATCACCTTTATCACATATTATTGAGGTCATGTCCATTTGTTGTACAGTAAATATATACTCTAATTAACGTGCATACATTAATAATTTTAATAACTGGTTGATCCTCTTTTGGCAGCAAAAACCTCAACCAATCGTTTCCTGTAGCTGCAGGTCAGACCTGCAGAACGGTCAGGAGGAATTCTGCATCATTCCTCTTCACTAAACTGTTTCAGTTCAGCTATAATATTATGGGATATCTGGTGTGAATCTCCCTCTTGATGTCATGATGCCACAGCATCTCAATTGGGTTCAGGAGGTCAGGACTAACTAAATTTTAGTTTAATCTGTCCACAGTATATTTAACCAGTACTGCTGTGGAACATCCAGGTGCTCTTTTGCAAACTATAAGTGTGCTTTAAATGAGCAGATCACACTCAATAACTAATCAATAATGGTCTCAATCTTATGTTGGAAAACTGCAGAAGTGTGCATTATATAAATTGCTACACTACCGTTCAAAAGTTTGGGGTCACATTGAAACGTCCTTATTTTTGAAGGAAAAGCACTGTACTTTTCAATGAAGATAACTTTAAACTAGTCCTAACTTTAAACAAATACACTCTGTACATTGCTAATGTGGTAAATGACTATTCTAGCTGCAAATGTCTGGTTTTGGTGCAATATCTACATAGGTGTATAAAGGCCCATTTCCAGCAACTATCACTCCAGTGTTCTAATGGTACAATGTGTTTGCTCATTGGCTCAGAAGGCTAATTGATGATTAGAAAACCCTTGTGCAATCATGTTCACACACCTGAAAACAGTCTAGCTCATTACAGAAGCTACAAAACTGACCTTCATTTGAGCAGATTGAGTTTCTGGAGCATCACATTTGTGGGGTCAATTAAACGCTCAAAATGGCCAGAAAAAGAGAACTTTCATCTGAAACTCGACAGTCTATTCTTGTTCTTAGAAATGAAGGCTATTCCATGCGAGAAATTGCTAAGAAATTGAAGATTTCCTACAACGGTGTGTACTACTCCCTTCAGAGGACAGCACAAACAGGCTCTAACCAGAGTAGAAAAAGAAGTGGGAGGCCGCGTTGCACAACTAAGCAAGAAGATAAGTACATTAGAGTCTCTAGTTTGAGAAACAGACGCCTCACAGGTCCCCAACTGGCATCTTCATTAAATAGTACCCGCAAAACACCAGTGTCAACATCTACAGTGAAGAGGCGGCTGCGGGATTTTGGGCTTCAGGGCAGAGTGGCAAAGAAAAAGCCATATCTGAGACTGGTTAATAAAAGAAAAAGATTAAGATGGGCAAAAGAACACAGACATTGGACAGAGGAAGACTGGAAAAAAGTGTTGAGGACGGATGAATCCAAGTTTGAGGTGTTTGGATCACAAAGAAGAACGTTTGTGAGACGCAGAACAAATGAAAAGATGCTGGAAGAATGCCTGACGCCATCTGTTAAGCATGGTGGAGGTAATGTGATGGTCTGGGGTTGCTTTGGTGCTGGTAAGGTGGGAGATTTGTACAGGGTAAAAGGGATTCTGAATAAGGAAGGCTATCACTCCATTTTGCAACGCCATGCCATACCCAGTGGACAGCGCCTGATCGGAGCCAATTTCGTCCTACAACAGGACAATGACCCTAAACACACCTCCAAATTGTGCAAGAACTATTTACAGCAGAAGCAGGCAGCTGGTATTCTATTGGTAATGGAGTGGCCAGCGCAGTCACCAGATCTGAACCCCATTGAGCTGTTGTGGGAGCAGCTTGACCGTATGGTACGCCAGAAGTGCCCATCCAACCAATCCAACTTGTGGGAGCTGCTTCTAGAAGCGTGGGGTGCAATTTCTCCAGCTTACCTCAACAAATTAACAGCTAGAATGCCAAAGGTGTGCAATGCTGTAATTGCTGCAAATGGAGGATTCTTTGATGAAAGCAAAGTTTGATGTAAAAACAATGTTATTTCAAATACAAATCATTATTTCTAACCTTGTCAATGTCTTGACTCTATTTTCTATTCATTTCACAACGTATGGTGGTGAATAAGTGTGACTTTTCATGGAAAACACAAAATTGTTTCAGTGACCCCAAACTTTTGAACGGTAGTGTACCTCTACAAATGAATATAAGTATTGATAAATATTAGGGTTGTCAGGATTCTCTAAATCCTCGATTCGATTTTATTTCCGATTTTAGGGTCACGATTTGATTGGATTGGATTCTTGATTTTCTTTTTTTTTTTTTTTTACAGCAGAGAGGCCTATGCCAGTTTTAGATTAGTCTATGGTCAGTCATTGGTTTGATTCATCAAATTTACAATATATCATTTCAAAAGGTGGGCTTGATATAAGTGATTCAAAGTGATACAAGTGATCTGTAATACACCACATTAGGCACTAATGGTCAAATTTAAATAATTTAATTAAGATATATACGTAATGCCATCTAGTGGCTTTTTTTGGTAGCAGCAGTGTGCACTATTAAAACAGCAATGTGCAACATAACAAAATAAATAATAAAAAACAAATGCAGGAACAGTCATGTACAAAATAATAGAACAATTAGATCCTTAACAAACTGAACTCTATCCTACTATAACAGTTAAACATGAAAAATAAGATTCGGTCCCTGAGAATGAGAAGTTTTTTTCTTTAATAAAGATATATTATTAACTTTATCTGAGAGAAAGATGCTCCTTAAGGTACCAAAACTATTAACATATTTAAGGCTAGACAAAACAACTGTTATTTTTATATTTTAAAGTTTTTCTTTAAGAAGATGAGAATGTCCACATTCTCTGGAGAAAGGGCGGCTCTTTGAGCTGCAGTGTGCTGCGTCATTTGCGTAGCGCGTGCTCGCGTAGCTTAGAGGGAGGGATCGTCGATCTTCTTTTTGACTTCGAGGCTCGAGACCATGACATAATTTCGATCGATTTCGATACAATATCGAAATCGTGACACCCCTAATAAATATTGGGCATCCAGAAACCATTTTTACATATATATCATGATATATTATTTTTATCATATCGCCCAGCTCTGCTTGTATCACTGCATAAATCAAGATGTGGTAATTTTCCCTGATTCATGGCAGTTGGGTGGGGGTGATGAGGCGGGGAGGTGAGGGTGGAGGTGTTTGTGGTTGGTGAGATGTGCACAGGTGGTTTTTATTGTCGGCTGCAGGGGTGTAACGTGCTTCCTGTGCTGGGTGGAAACATTCTCTCAGAGGCTGAAAATAATAATAGTGCTCTACTAGTGCATCTCAAGAAACAGAAAAGTTACTTTATTTCAGTGATTCAAAATGTGATCTATTTTAAGCGTTTATTTATTTTATTGTTGATCATGATTATGGTTTACAGCCAATGAAAATTGGTACTTTTGGTAGTGTGGGCAGTGTGCCAAGTCCTGCTGGAAAATGAAATCTGCATCTCCATAAAAGTTAAAGTCAGCAGAGGGAAGCTGTAAGATATGAAGTGCTGTAAGATATTGTGGGAAAACAAAACTGCACTGACTTTAGACTTAATAATAAAACACATTACATATAAAATTACATAAAATATATAATGCAGTCCCTCTTTAATAACACATACAGCGATGCTTACACAGTACAACAATGGCAATGTGCCAGTGATGGCTTATGTTATGGAAACGAATAGAGTTATGCAGTTTGTTTATCGATCAATACTACTGAACATAAAGATCAATACTGTTATGTCACTACTTGTGTACATGGATGGATACATGCAGATATTCATACATACATACATGCATGCATACATACATTCATACAATTCATACTAAAAAAATACACAAAGAATTCATACAGAGCTGTTTTTGAGAGTCATATTGCATTATTGTTTTCTCTAATAAAATAATGGATGATATTTTAAGTGGTGGCGGCAGCAGGCTCACACTCACAGCCAATAAACGGCAGGTTTAAGTTCATTTTTACGCTCTACAAGCACTATAAACTCTATAAACACATTAGAGCATTTGGCATCCCTTATCATGCTTCGTAACAGTTTATTTTCCAGCTAAAATATATGAGCTGTACAGGGATAGGATAGTAGCTAGCATTAGGTGAGCTAGCCTTAGCCTCACCAAAAGACGGCCTGCCTTTTCATGAGTAAATACAGCTCTGGAAACAATTAAGAGAGCACTTCAGTTTCTGAATCAGTTTCTCTGATTTTGCTATTTTATAGGTTTGAGTAAAATTAGCATTATTTTTTTATTCTATAAAAACAGACAACATTTCTCCCAAATTCCAAATAAAAATATTGTCATTTAGAGCATTTATTTGTAGAAAATGAGAAATGACTGAAATAACAAAAAAAGATGCAGAGCTTTCAGACCTCAAATAATGCAAAGAAAACAAGTTCATATTCATAAAGTTTTAAGAGAAAGCTCTTAATCTGGTTTTTAATCACAGTTTTCATGCATCTTGGCATCATGTTCTCCTCCACCAGTCTTACACACTGCTTTTGGATAACTTTATGATGCTTTACTCCTGGTGCAAAAATTAAAGCAGTTCATTTTGGTTTGATGGCTTGTGATCATCCAGGCCTGTTTATCACACTCAGGTTTATGAGGCTGAATACACCATATGCATAGGAGCGTCTTGCATATGTGAAAACACCTGTTATTATTTTGAGCTTTTGTCAGCATCCATCACTGATCACAGGTGCTGAAACAGAAAGTGTGACAGTGACAATGACGTGCGATGATGAGTTAAAGCTGCTTCTGCTCTCTTTCAGCATTTAACTGTAGCTGAATGTAGAGGTGGGTGATTTAGTCTTCCTTTAATGAACTATAGTTCTGCTAAAATCCTCTTTTTCTTGTTCTTTGTAAAATACAGTAGGTCTCTCTGAGTTGTTTATGATGCTGCACATGATGAAACTCTTCCTCAGCCTATATTGTCTGCAGTAGCTAGTAAAAAAGAAAATAATTAGAAAAACAAGTCGATCAGGAAAAGCATCGTGTCTACATCAACCTGTGAATTAGTATTCATGGCCCCGCCCACCTCGGCTCGGGACCACCCACAGGCACAAAGCTGAAGCAGGGCAGTGGCATCGTCTCATCAGATAGGAGCTAACAGCGCTAGAAACAGCATGCAGTTCATTCCTGTGTTATTTGTGTGAATAACACATCGATCAGTGTTTGTATGCTTTGCCCAGTAATTCAGAGCTAAGGATCAAATGGTTAGAATTTGTCTATGGAGGAACAACACCAGCCAAGTACAGTTGAGATGGGTAGGTGTATGCTTAGAACAGTTCTGTAAAAATCCACCCCAGGGTTTTGTTTCAACTTTCTGGACCTGGACTACCCACCTCTGTGTGTAGGTAACTATAGGTTTACATAGGATCTCCGGTGGATTTGGTGTTTTACAGAGAGTCTAAGACTAGGTCAGTGGCTGAACTGCACTTTGCAGGGCATTATTACACATGTTGTAAAGTAACATATGACATCGCAAAGACTATTTATTAGTGTTATTAGCGTAAAAATGTATTCATTTTAAAACATTTCTAACTGTTGTCCGTCTCGCTGCCTCCTGGTGTTGCAGTGCTGTTAGCCAATCACAGGCGATATGTTTGCATGTATGAATATTCATGAGCAACAGCTGAAATCCTATCGTTGCTCCCCGTCCAATTCTACACCGGACTAAAGCAGCGTTATACCAGATCACTTTTTTTTTTACCACAAAAACCAGCTCACAGGGCATTCATTCATACTAGAGACACAACTAGACATTTTAAAATCAATTTAAAAACGATGGAATGAGACCTTTAAGAAGCCTAGACAAAGTGTTTTAGACAATTTGATAAAAACCTCATAAAATGGTTTGTAGAGTTTGGCTCAGTAATGCACAGAAGCGTGATTTCTCTGCTTGTTAGGGTTGCTGCGCTTGCGCAGATCCCCACATCAAATCTCTTTCTCTACTAACAGCTGATTGGCTCTTTTTGTTGAAGGGCGGTACTTAATCCTTAAACAGATGCTGGGTTTTATGCATTATGAGAACTTAGTATTGTTGTAAAAATACAATCAAATCCATTTATTAAAAGTAATGCACCAAAATTAAACATCAAATTTGAGAGGCATCCCAAGTTTATTGAGTGGTTTATTAAGAGGTTTAGATTTGGGATAAGGGTGTAAATTGCAGGAAAGTGTGTTTTGCAGGAGAAGGATTAGTAAACCCTGGTCAGTGGTTTGTTTTTAAATCTACCTTAATTTTTTAAATCACTCAGAGAAGCTCTTCTGTATGGAGCCCCTAAAGTGACATCATGTAATAAAAAATAATAATAATAATAATGCGTGGCCACACCTTATTAAGGTGTGGGAGTGAGATACTAATAAGTGGGAACAAAATGAAGTCATGGGCACGACTTATTAATGTGTTGGAACGAGTTGATTAAATCTAGACAGAGAACAATAAATGTTGCTTTTCTGTAAATGAATGCTCATGAATAAACTGAATATTACATCAAAGCTCCTTTAATCCAACGATAATCGCATTAATTTCCCATGATGTCACCTTAGGGGCTCCGTACTTCTGGACCTGCTGAACACCCATTTAAAGCTGAATAGTTCAGCGAATAGTTCACTGAATATTTCAGCGTTAATTTAAAGACTGGTTTTACTATAATGATTAAGAATTTTTCTATATGTTCAGCTATGGAAGGCAGAGCTGGTAGAGATAAAGAGCACAGTGTGAGGTGTGGACAGTTCCTCTCACTTATCTTCTACTGAAGAATCTGGATCTCGTATTGGATCTTCTTCTCTCTGGTAGAAAGGAGGCACAGACAGCCGGCAGATTTTCCTCTCTTATCACACTGCAGATCCTGAGATACGTTTAACCTGATCTGATGATCTGCTCACTGATTTCACTTTCAGTCTGTAATGTTTTACATTACTACAGGTGTGTTCTCTGCACAGTAGCTTTTTGCAGGAACTTTTCCCCCTATACTACCTTATACTACACCATCATACTTCTTTATTTCCCATGTACTGCCCTATACTACCCTCATACTACCATATACTACCCTATACTACATCTGTATTTCCCTAATAGTACCCTATATTACCTTCCTACCCTCATACTACTTCTTTACTTCTTATATACTGCCCTATACTACCCATCATACTTTACTTTCCACATACTACCCTAAACTACCCTTTACTATACCATACTACTTCTTTACTTCCCATATACCTTATACTACCCTAAACTACACCACACTACTTCATTTCCCATATACTACCCTATATTACCCTCATACTACCCCATATACTGCCCTATACTACCCTCATAATGCCCCATACTACTTCTGTTTCTCATATACTACCCTATACGTCCCCTTATACTACGCTATACTACCTTCATACAACTTAATTTCCCATATACTACCCTATACTACCTTCCTACTGCCATATTCTACCCTTATACTCCTTTTTGTCTTCCCATATACTCCTCTATACTTCCCTTATACTGCTTCTTTACTTCCCATATACTACCCTATACTTCCCTTATACTGCTTCTTTACTTCCCATATACTACCCTATACTTCCCTTATACTGCTTCTTTACTTCCCATATACTACCCTATACTTCCCTTATACTGCTTCTTTACTTCCCATATACTACCCTATACTTTCCTTATACTGCTTCTTTACTTCCCATATACTACCCTATACTTCCCTTATACTGCTTCTTTACTTCCCATATACTACCCTATACTTCCCTTATACTGCTTCTTTACTTCCCATATACTACCCTATACTACCCTTATACTGCTTCTTTACTTCCCATATACTACCCTATACTTCCCTTATACTGCTTCTTTACTTCCCATATACTACCCTATACTTCCCTTATACTGCTTCTTTACTTCCCATATACTACCCTATACTACCCTTATACTGCTTCTTTACTTCCCATATACTACCCTATACTACCCTTATACTGCTTCTTTACTTCCCATATACTACCCTATACTTCCCTTATACTGCTTCTTAGCTTCCCATATTTCACCCTATACTACCCCATACTATTTCTTTGTCCCATATGCTACCCTATACTACCCTCTTACTACTTCTTTACTTTCCATATACTACCCCATACTTCCCTCATTCTACCCTATACTATCCCCATACTACCCTATATACTACACCATATTACTTTCCCATATATTACCCTATAGTACCCCAAACTACTACTTTACTTTCCATATGCTTCCGTATACTACAACATACTACTTCTTTACTTCCCATTTACTACCTTATACTATCCTCAAACTACCCTATACTACCCCATATACTATCCTATACTATACTACACTACTACTTTACCTCCCAAAATGCATTTCTTTGGAAAATGAACATGTTAGCACGCTGTCTCTGGCACTGAGGAGGAAAGACCTCATTTGGAAGATGGTAACTCATTTTCTGGGTCCAACACACCAGTTAGTTTTATCTCATTAGCTCCTCTGTAGAATATAAACTCTAATGGTGAGTTTTTTAGACTGTCCACACCTGAGCAGCAGCTCCAGGCAGGTTGGGAGGGGGAGTTATTCAGCCTGAACGTACATGTTCTTGTACCCTAGCTGTCACTTATTAACAGCCTGGACCCTGTGAACCCAGGCTGGACTGATTCACTTCCTCCCAGGCAGTCAGAAAGCTGTCAGACGGAGAGAAACACCCTGTAGATCAGGAGGAAACATGGCAGGATAGATGAAAACAGCAACAAACACAGCTTATAGGATTATGAAGATATCACCTCCAGGTTGTTTGGCAGAGGGTCATCTAAGATGTCTCTCAGCTCGGAGAGGAATTCCTTTGATCTTGTTATTGTAGCTCAGTTTAAAGCATACTACTATTTTATAACATCATAATTCATTCAAGTGATGGCATTGCACCTTATAAATCATCCTAAGTACACTGATTGCCAAAAATAATATAAAAAAATGAGTAGTTGGAATAGAATAAATCTAAAGCGTCTATCCTGGATATAAAATGAGATTAAGACGGTTGGGTATGGTGGAGGTTTTACATGTTTCGTATGGATCATTTACAGACAGATGTTGCTACAGCATGTACTAATTCTCTTAATTAATTATGGGTGTGGTTAATTTTGGGTGTAACTTGAAATAAACCAATCAGCGTGCCAGTAGTTATTCCCTTTAAGAGCCAGGTGAGCTCTGACTTTGGCGTGTTCATATCTTTTGTGCGTCTTAGCACAGGATACGCACCTGTGACTCATTTAAGGAAACAGCGATGTTATTTTATTCTTTATTCTGTTTATTGTTGATGTAAAAGCTGGATTTGCGCTCTGCAGCCTGTTTAATTGTGTGTGTAACGAGTGGGGGTATACACACGCTGAGGGCATGCAATGAGCACAGCGCTCCTGCATGGCTGAGATAGAATTTGACACCTGACTGTTGTCAGGGTTTTAATCAGTCAGTGGCCAGTGTTTTCAGCTGCCAAGGTACAAACACGGCAGAAATTCCAGATCAGTATTATTGTAGACAGTACTTTGTACTGTAGATGTTCAGAAGGTTCAACCAGAATTTAATGATTCTGGTTAACGGGCCATACACCACGTCACCCAGTTTGGAAGAAATGCCTCTGTGTTTGTGCAATATGACGACATTTTTTTACATTGTGATTAATTTTTCTTATCGTATTGACACTGACCAATAAAAATAAGTATTTCCATTTATGGCGTACTACTGTGGCATAATTTGATCTGGCAAAAACTGTCCTTTATGAATGGGCCTATAGGAATTATCCAAAATAACCAGAAATAAAATATTTTTACACTGACATCCATGAAACATTAACGTTTTTATCTCTCTTCTGAAAAGTTGCTGTTTTTTTTTCCGATGCGTATTTTTATTGGACAGTTGGGGTGAGCAATATGACCCTAAAATAATATCACGATATTTAATGGTACTTTCGCAATAACAGTACTCTCGGAGATATGACAAAATACCCAACAATAAGCAAGAAAACAAAAATAAAATATATTATTGCATTCGATGTGATATGACACACCCTAACTGAGATATTAAAAAGTACAAGAATTTAATCAGATTTGTAACAGAAGTCAATGATCCAGAATCCAGTCATGATACTAATAATAATGCAATCCTCCAAATATCTCCATATATTCAGGATTAAAGTAAAATAAATGATACTGGACAGATATAATCTAAAGTCTCTAGTAGATACATAATGAGAAATAATGAGAACTGCATGAATTTTTCTTTTGCTCAAAACTGTAACCCTGAGGTGATAATTAGAGGGGGTGATATGGCACCATAATTAAGGGTATATATAATATTGGTCACCATATTCAAAAATGTTGGCACACCCCTATCTTGAAACTTAAGTGGAGCTCAGTTTTGCACACTTCACTAAGCGATATTAAGGAAGTGATATTACACACCAACCCCACAAAAAAAACGGTGTGAAACCTCCAGACATCATTGGACAAATTCCAGGGGAAAATGCGCCGTGATACTGAGATCTCCCCAGACGTTCAGCTCGCTGCTCCTGCAGATATCATCTGTTGCCTGCAGACTCCACCTTGACTGACACAGAGAGGAAGTGTGGTTGACTCTTCTCCGGTTTTGAAGTAGGTCATCAGCTGAGCTGGTAAAACATGACACACTACCATCTCAGCAGCCCAACCTCAGAAAACCAGGCAGCAAAGTGAGTGCACAGTGAGCACTAAAACAACATGGAAAAATATAATATTTACGTATAAATTTATGTAAATTTGTTTGTCAGGTAGAAAATTTTTCACATGCTAAAATGTGTGTACATCTGAGAAAATGATTGGCTTTTATCTCAAAGCTTGTATCTCAGCAATTACAAAATATAAAAGCCCTGACCCATTTCTGAATTTTTACAGTATTTATTACACTATAAGTTGCACTTAAAATCCTTCAATTTTCCCAAAAATCATCAGTACGCCTTTATAATCCTGTGCGTTTTATGAATGAATTCTACCTGTCAGGTTGTAAAGGGCTGGAGAAGCATTAGCATTACCCACTAAGCGTTCTAAGCGCTAGCTCCTTAGCTGTTTAAAGCTGAGTATTATCAGTCTGTAGACTGCTGCTAACCCTGGCTAGCACTGCTGGAGCAGCATTAGCATTAGCTGCTAACCGCACTAAGCACAAGTAAGCTCTTTCGACGTTCAAAGGAGAGTATTATCGGACTATCGGACCGCTAATGCTAATGCTAATGCTCCAGCCTTAGTGCTGGAAAAAATCGGAAATCTAAACTTACTGTAAGAAAACGAAAGCACTTTACTCACCCAAATAAACAGTTTTCAGGAGAGAAATCTGTGTAGATTAACATCCAGCACTCGTTTGACTTTTTTAAGAATTACAGTTTTGTTTACTCAGCTTAGCTTTACTTAACGTTGTTACCCCCCATCACCACCCAGTGGCGAGACCTGCTGAATTTGTTGCGGAAAACAGATGTTTATTGATAGTGTGACTTATAATATGGTGCACCTTATATTGGTATATGTATATAGATTTTTTTTGATAAGTTATTGATATATGGTGACCAAAATGGATATTTCTATTGAAATATTGGTGCCCTAAACTCTCTAAGACTCGCCCCTCAATCTGATTTTTACTAAATTTTTTACATGGTGGTGCTATAATTAAATGAATAGGGTTAATCCTGCTGTGAGGAATATTGGTAGTTAAACTGAAACTGGTATTTGATTATTTAGGAGTATTTTGTCTTCTTCAGAAACACATATGCTATAAAGTATAATAGATAATCGTCTTGTGATATATCGAGTATCACAGAATCACAGTTGTGTAATATCATCATTACCGTGGGCAACGTAATATGATAATATTGTATTGTGAGATGCCACACAAAAGAAAATGAGAATATCATTGAAAAGTTACTTCATTTCAGTAATTCAGTTCAAAATGTGAAACTCATATATTATATAATTATACACTGCCTGGCCAAAATAAAAGTCTCCACCTGGATGTAAGTAAGTAAATGATGTGGGGTTGGTTGATGCTGCAGTTGGTCTGCAGGTTTAGGTTCAGCAACAGTATGTGCTGCTGAAAGAATGAGGTCAGCTGACTACCTGAATATACTGAATATAGCATGAGATCATCATTTTCACACATGGATTGAGAGAGAGTTCACCACAGAGTCCAGATCTTAACCTCATTGAGAATCTTTGGGATGTGCTGGATGGAGAAGAGCTGCTTTGTGCAGCGGTCAGACTCTACCATCATCAATGCTGCTGCAAGATCTTGATGAAAAATGTATAAATTAATGCAACACTGGATTTAAATATAAATCTTGTGACATTGCAGAAGCTTATTAAAACAATGCCACAGTGAATGCAGTGTGCTGCAATCAAAGCTAAAGGCGGTCCAACCTAATATTTTGGTCAGGCAGTGTATAAACAGCTATACATTCAGCATGCACTTTAGTCTAGTTCAAACAGCACCCAGCTGTAGACCCCCGGCAGCCCCCGGCTGGGTCTGGGGGTATTCCTGAGGCCTGAGGCTGGGGTGAGGTGGGCATTGCTGCCCGCATGCCAGGGTATTTTGGGCGTCTGACTGCAGGAGCAGCAGCTGAATGAGATCCCAGAGAGCATAGTGACTCAGAACAGAGTTTCACAAGGTCACCCGCAGCCATGTGACACAAACACAGCGTAGGCTATTTAAACCCCCCGCAGTAATGTGCTGACTGCAGATACACACATTCCTCACCTTACTATCAGCAGTACTGACTGTTCAGAGCTCCTGCTCACAACTTCAGAACAGTTTCAGAAATATACAGCATTTAAAAGCCTTGTCACAATAAAATATACACATTTTGACAATATATTATCTCTTATATATTTGCGATAAACACTTTTTTTTTAATTGCTGTCATTTGAGACATTCATTCAATACCACTGTTTTATTAACACCACTGTATAATAGCATACAAATACATGTACACCCTTTAAAATTACATTAAAAATGTATTTAAAGTGACAGTTTGTAAGTTTCAAGGATTTAGGGGAATTATAGACCTCTCCTAGGAGTATTTTATCTTCTTCACGAACACATTTGCTTTTTTTACTGTTTTTACCAAAAGAAAAAATCACACTGTTCTCGTTTCCCATTATATATCTACATATACTAGAAACATATTATATCTGTCCATTTATTATCATTTATTTTATTTTAATCCTGGATATATGGAGATATTTGGAGGAATGCATTATTATTAGTATTATGACATTCTGCATTATTGGCTTCTGTTACAAATCTGATAAATAAATAAATTTTTAATATCTCAGTTAGGGGTGTGCCATATTATATCGTACGCAATAATAAAATCACATTTTCATTTTGTTGCAGTAGTGTATTTTTATTTTTTTTATTAATTTAGTGTTTTGTCATATCGCCAAAAATATTATCGCGAAAATAGCATTAAAAATATCATGATCTTATTTTATGGCCATATCGCTATTATGTTGTGATATATCGAGTATCGCAAAATCACAGTATCATGATAATATCGTATTGTGAAATGCCCTGTGATCAGTCACGTTACTTTGAAAAAGTAATTAGTTATAGTTACTAGTTACTTCTCCAAAAAGTAACTGAGTTACTCCACTACAAAAGTAACTAGTTATCAGTAAATGTAACTATTGCGTTACTTTTGCATACCTGTCAAGTTTTGAATGAAAAAATTCCCCACACTGACCCTCCTCTGCGCTCCGCAAAACCAGCAAGCTGATTGGCTGTTTCTCCTGAAAGGCGGAACTTTCTCCTTGAACTGGCACCATGATTGGCGTTAAGAGATTGAATAATCTCTCATCAATACGGTCATAAATACTAATACGGGCGGATTGTCACATCCTCGCTATGTTTCCCTGTCTTTTTCCCCGTTTCCTAGTGTGTTTCTCCTGTAATTTTCCATCACATGTCTGTAATTTGTAGCTCCGCCCTTTCCCCAGGTGTTCATTGTTTCATGTTAGTATAAATAGTACCTGTTAGTCTATGTTTGCTGTCGGTCTTTGTACCTTCCTCTGTCGTTTGTCTTGCCACGTTTATAGTTGTTTATTTTCACGTCCCACAGTTCTTTGTTTATTAGTTATTCTCTGCTTATTTCTCTTGTTTGTTTCCCCAGCCCTGTTTAGTTAATATCTGTCTAGATTTAGTTCTTGGTTTGTTTCCCTGTTTGTTTATGTTTTCATATTTTCTCGTTTATTCCTTGTTTTTGTTTGTTTGTTATTTAATAAATCTTGTCTTACCCGCTTTTACGTCCGCCTCCCGTCTGCTCCCTTTCGTTACACGGATGGCAAAAAAGAGGGGTAAACAACGGTAGTTTTCGGGCTAAAATGGGAGACTTGACAGGCATGCTTTTGTAAAAAAAAAAAAAAGTTAATTGAACGGCTAAAGTAAGGTGCAGTAACGGGGTGTCGGAAATGGTAACGGCGTTATAGTTACAATCAGAGTAATTAGTTAGATTACTCCTAACTGAAAAAAGTAACAGCGTTACTCCCATCACCCCTGTTTAAGACAACTCAATACACACTGCCGTGAGTGTAAATGATGGTGTAAACACTGTATAACACACACACCAAACCGATACCTGATTAGGAAGCAGAATCGGTAAGAGCTCAGGGGAAGATGAGGTGTGTGTGTGTGTGTGTGTGTTTATGTGTGTGTGTGTGTGTGTGTGTGTGTGTGTGTGTGTTTGTGTGTGTGTGTGTGTGTTTGTGTGTGTGTGTATGTGTGTGTGTATGTGTGTGTATGTGTGTGTGTGTGTGTGTGTGTGTGTGTGTGTGTGTGTGTGTGTGTGTGTGTGTGTGTGTGTGTGTGTGTGTGTGTGTGTGTAAAAGGGCCAGACTATCACATTTCATTAAAATGCGAGTCTCAGCATTACTATCAGAATAACTACACGTCTGGCGCTCCGCCAGCTGGAGGGGTCACTCTGTGTCATTGTGTGTGTTATGAATTTTTAGCATATAATATAATATAAGCATATAATGTAGAGCAACTCATTAAATGAGTTCTACACACAGTACTGCTTAACTTGTATCTGTAGATGTTTTCCCATGGGGTTTGGAATCTCAAAATATTGTATAATAATGTGTTATCAACAAGTACAACGCTAACAATGCTAACCTGGGACAATGCTAACAAAGCTAATGTGGAACAAAACTGTTTCGACACCTTAAATTCAGTACATTAATTAATTAAAAGTCATTCAAACTGCGAAGAAAAACGTGGAATTATTTAGTGAACAAAAAAGTGTTAAACCAGACTGTTTTATATTTTACATTCTCCGAAGTAGCTCCTCTTGCTTAGATTAGACAGTTTTGCACATCTCTGCTGGATTTTCTCAGTCAGCTTTATGAGGTTTAATTCAGGCTTTCAGTTAACAGCTGTGCTGAACTCATCAAGAGTTAATTACTTGAATTTTTGTCTCTTAATAAAGTGTTTGAGAGCATCAGTTAAAGTAAAGTAGTGAAGAGGTAGAGTCACAGGTATACAGTGAATAGTGAATATTTGAGTAATGTTCGAATCCAGATTATGTAAAGAAAAAATAATTCAAATTGACTGACCTTCATTTTTTCTTAACGAAGAATTTCAACAACTTTGTTAAGTATCCTTAAGTGTAGCCACCACAAAGACTATCAAAAACGTTGAAAAATGATGAAACTGGCACTCATCGGGACAGCTCCAGGAAAGGAAGAGCGAGAGTTTCCTCTGTTGTACAGGATATTAAGGATATAAGTATTTTGGTTTGTTTAACACAGTTTTTAAGTTACTACATGATTCCTTACGTGTTCCGTCATAGTCTGAATCACTTCACTATTCATTTATAATGTAGGAAAATAAATAAAATAAAAATACTGATGGATGAAATCTGATGACCTTCAGGATGAACGAAAGTTACTAAAAACAGCACAGCTTCCAGCGCCGGGCTCAGGTATTTCTGACCTTTCTGTTTTTCGTCACTCTATTTTCTGAGCTGTCATCCACTCCACTCCTGTTTCAGCTGAGGAAACTGACATCACTTCCTGCCTGGGGGAAGCTGCTCTGTGTCTCACCTGGGAGAGACCCGGCAGCGCTGGGATTTAGCGGGTCATGGTGAAGCAGAAAGCGGAGGTGGAGAATCCGCAGGGGGATTCCGGCGTGTGATATGTTTGGATTCTGATCTGGTTTGTACCTGTTCACTGGTGTCAATTTGGTGATAAAAGTAAGAGAGTTCAACCTGAGGTCTCTGAAAGCCGCTTTCTGACTAGCACAGATGTTTGGCAGCTGGTAGAAGCTGGAGAACATGTTCAGCAGATGTTGTTTAACCTCTGTCTGAATGGATTTAGTCAGAAGATCAGACAGGGTGCCACTGTCTTTGTTCACACTGTAGATAAAAGTAGCCTAAATCAGGTGCATATTAAGTTACTTTATTTCAGTAAATCAGTTCAAAATGTGAATCTCATATATTATATAGATGTATTACACACAGAGTGATCTATTTTAAGCTTTTGTTTCAAAAATCAGTGTCTCAGAAAGTTAGAATATTATTGGTTAGAAGACCAATTGGTACTTTTGGCAGGGTGGGCAGTGTGCCAAGTCCTGCTGGAAAATGAAATCTGTATCTCCACTTCACAAACCTTTTGTTCTGGACTCCGATCTCTGGCTCTCCCGATTCTGTGTGTGGTCTTGGATTCCCTTAAACTGGACTCTCATGGTGTAGACTCCCCTGCAGGTGTGGTGTGTGCGTGCTATCCGCTCCCTGTGCTGTGTGTGGGGTTACGTGTATGGTTTATTAGATCTTTTTTTTTTTAGAATTTAAAGGCTGTTTTTTTTACACAAGCCTTTTATTCTGGACTCTGGTGCGCTGTTTTTACACAAGTTAGAATACTGTAGGTCTATGTTTGGGCAGTGTGCCAAGTCCTGCTGGAAAATGAAATCTGCATCTCCATAAAAGTTGTCAGCAGCAGAGGGAAGCATGAAGTGCTGTAAGATTTTGTGGGAAAACAAAACTGCACTGACTTTAGACTTGATAATAAAACACAGTGGATCAACACCAGCAGATGACAGACATGACTCTCCAAACCATCACTGATCATCAGTACATTTTACATTATATCTATATAATATGAGTTTATAAGCATTATATGCACTTTTTTAGATGCACTAGTAAAGTATTTATAGCATTTTTATTGACTGATGTTAATTATAGGGAGCTTTTAATTTACTCTTTTTTTTGTAGGCTTAATGTTATAAATGCAGTTTAAAAAACCTAAACGATGATTTAACTCTTAATTTAAGGATTGACTCATGGTGGCGAGACCTGAGTGTGTGTTTATGTGTGTGTTTTTGTGTGTACACACTCACTTAAAGCTTGTGGGAAATGTCCTGGGGTGCAGTAAGTGATATGCAGCGCCGCTGCTTTGAGGAGGTGTGATCTCCTCAGACCTGACGGAGGTTCAGGAGCCGAGCCGAAAGAGAGAAGTCTAACCTTATTCCAGCACAAAGACGCATTGTTCAGACCTGATGAAGTCACTGCAGAGCTTCCTGTCGTGCTCAGTTTGCTGGAAACCCCCCCGGTGATGAGCCTTTATCTCTGCGGTCAGGCTCTTATCTCTGTTGAGATTGATTCTGTCAAAAGCTTCAGATTCAGATTCAGAGAGACAATCAAACTCAGCGCTGCAAGAGGAAACCCTGCTGCAGAGTATAATACCAGAATCACTATATCCAGATCACTGGCCACTTCATTAGAAACACCTACTATCTTATACTTGCACTATAAATGTCAGAAATAAATATAACTAATAAAAACTTAAAGTTACTGTGCAGATTTTTAATTATATTTCAGTGTGCACGGTGATCCAGACATGGTTACTGACTGTGGACTGTTCTCAGGGTTTTAATCAGTCAGTGGCGCACCTGTGTTTCCCGGCGCCAAAATACAGAAGAAACATGGCAAAATATTTACCTGAACACACCTCACTTTCAGACCACCACACTCATCAGCGTTAATATATTCCTAAGTTCTAACACTAACTTCTTTGGAACACCTGCTAGCCTACCTTGTGCTTCTTCTTAGTGGCCACATTGTTAGAAACACCTTCTAAAGTACCACTCACTGTGGCCACTTTATTAGAAACCCTTCATTTTCTCTCTGCAGTGAATCTTGTTCTGCAGGTTTTATGGAGAGAATTCTCACAGTACAGGGGATTAATGAGGTCAGTTCTGTGCTGAATTGGGGCATGAGTGCCCACGGTGCCCACGGTGCCAGTGGTGCCCACGGTGGATATACCAGCTCTCCAGTGAAAAACATTATTTGTGCTTTTCTCAGAAACATAAAGAGCAGAATATCAGATTCTGCTCTTCATGCTTTGTGAGGCTTTACCTGGGCGAGTTGTAGACTTTCCTCTAGGTCTCAGTAAAATACATTTCTGCTTTTTCTGACATATTTTAGGCCTGACCTACAACACACACTCTGGTCTAAGCTGGTAACGCTGGGCTGATGCTGCTATGTTGCCGATTAACCAATAGAACAGTGCAATATAATTTTAGATTTCCATTTGTTCTGTTTTTCACTTTGTGAAATAAGGGAAATTTGATAGTTTTTTATATTGTGTTAGAATTTCATGATGAATGGACCAATAAAATGCTTCAAAGGGACTAAAAATGAATAAAATCTTAAAACTTAATATTTTAAAAAAATTAATATATTTTTTAGTTCCTACAAAGACATTTTGAAGATTTTTTTCAGAGGGGGCTTTATACCCTGGTGACGAGAGACTGCCTCAACTTCCTATAATTGGTCTGAAAGTCCAAAATGTTTGTGTGATGGCAACAAATATATTATTCTGCCGTGATGAGTGTTAAAAATGAAGCTTAAATGCTGATATAAATATCAGAATTTGCATTTTAGTGTATTTTAATTAAATTTACGATTATTTAAGTTAACTTGAAATATTTTATTTTGCAATTTCATTTTTTTTTTGTTGTTTTGTGTTCTTAAAATCAGATTAATTCATTTTCATATAAAAAAAACATATTCATACATATGTCTGATTGAAAAAAATCTAATTAATACATTAAGATCCGTAAGTTTTCAGATTAAGAAAAAATCATTCATACACTTTTTAGATTAAAAAATCAGACATATATATTTTTCAGATTAAAAAATCAGTTTCTTATATTTTTTAGGTTAAAAAATCAGATTCACAAGTTTTCAAAAAAAAAAAAAATCAGATCCATACATTTTTATATAAAATAAAAACCTGCATACATTTTTTATCCTAAAAAAATAATTTTCATACATTTTCTCAGGTTTAAAAATTTAGATCCATTGATTTTTAGGTCTGTACATTGAAATGCGATTACCGGATGTTTCTCCTCTGATCTGTATGTGTGTTTCTGAGTTTTGAATAAAATAGATTTTAATTGATTGAATTTATTTATTGTATTTTTAACTGTAGTTTTATCTGCTGGTTTCAGGCTGAGTGTTAGTCCTGCTGCTGCTGCTGCTGCTGCTGCAGTGAGGGGGTGATGTGAATCTGTTTTTCTAGATCATGTTCGTTCCTGTGACTTTCCCTCATTCTACTGGGAACTGATTCCCTCCTGATGGAAGACCATTAATGGGACTGGTTCTGCATGTAGGTCATGTGCTGGAGAATGTGGGCCACACCAGTTAGACTGGGAGGAGAGTTACCACAGTGTGAGATGAAGCAATCTAATTACACTGTGCTGCAATTCTCTCTATAACTAACTGTATACACTCACCGGACACTTTATTAGGTACACCTTGCTAGTACTGGGTTGGACCCACTTTTAATTTCAGAACTGCCTTAATCCTTCGTGGCACAGATTCAACAAGATACTGGAAACATTCCTCAGAGATTCTGGTCCATATTGAGATGAGAGCATCATGCAGTTACTGCAGATTTATCAGTTGGCCATCCATGATGCGAATCTCCCGAAACTCCACCAAATCCCAAAGGTGAACTGCAGCAGATTGTGTTGGCCGTGTCTTCATGCCTAAATGCATTGAGTTTCCGGTATATATATATATACAGGGTTTGGACAATGAAACTGAAACACCTGTCATTTTAGTGTGGAAGGTTTCATGTCTAAATTGGAGCAGCCTGGTGTTCAATCTTCATTAATTGCACATTGCAGCAGTAAGAGCAGAGTGTGAAGGTTCAATTAGCAGGGTAAGAGCACAGTTCTGCTCTAAATATTGCAATGCACACAACATTATGGGTGACATACCAGAGATCAAAAGAGGACAAATTGTTGGTGCACGTCTTGCTGGAGCATCTGTGACCAAGACAGCAAGTCTTTGTGTTGCATCAAGAGCCACGGTATCCAGGGTAACGTCAGCATACCACCAAGAAGGACCAACCACATCCAACAGGATTAACTGTGGACGCTGTAAGAGGAAGCTGTCTGAAAGGGATGTTCGGGTGCTAACCCGGATTGTGTTAAAAAAACATAAAACCACGGCTGCTCAAATCACGCAGAATTCAGTGTGCACCTCAACTCTCCTGTTTCCACCAGAACTGTCCGTCACCACAATCAATTATTGTGGTCTAAAACCAGGTGTTTCACTTTAATTGTCCAACCCCTGTAGGTTCCCCTGCAGGTGTGGTGTGTGCTATCTGCTCCCTGCGCTGTGTGTGGGGTCATGTTATTGGTTCATTTTGTAACATGACTGATTTATCACATTACTAACCTTTCTATCATATGTAGGGTTGCAGCTATCGAATATTTTATTAATCAAGTATTCCACTGAAAATATCTTTGATTTATGAAGTAATCGTATAAAACAGCAGATTTACAGAAAACAGATGTTTTTTTTTTTGGAACTTGAAGTGTTAATAGTTTTTGTAGTGTTTAAAGGGGCAGTCGAGACCCAAGGGGAAATATAAAAATCCTAATATGCCTAATTCATTCTCCTTTAAAGTAGCTGTTAATTGGTTTCATTAGAAGGGGCGTCCACAAACTTTTGGACGCACTGTGACACATTTAATACACTGCAAGTCTCTCACTTATAGAGAAACGGAGCGAGATGGAACTCATGGCCATCTGATGTGATTACACACGGCTGTGCGGATGATGAAACGAGCCGCAATATCGTGAACGCCGGTGTTGGTGTGATTGGTGGGTTCCAGTGTGAGCGTCTGAGGGCTCTGATGTGGAAGTGATGGCTTGTTAAAGAGGGAGTTACATCTGCTTCCAGACAGCTGAAGAATGTGTGTGTCTGTGTGTGTGTGTGTGTGTTGCTTTATTAGAATTGAAATAACAATCCACACCATGATCTTGGTGTGTGTATCTGTGTGTGTGTGTGTGTGTGTGTGCCCCGCAGGCAGGATGGTGTGTGTTGTCTGTGGGTGTTAGAGACTCATCACTACTCAACACTTGTGCTGTGTGTGGAGGTTTAGCTGCAGGCGATTCCCGGCTGCGTTCGCTAGTTTGGAATAATTAGAGCGTTCCCGCGAGCGCGTTCCTCTCCCGGCCCTTCAGTCCTCTGCTCTTCTGTATTGATATAAAGCAAGCGAGCGTAATCGCGGAACTCTCAGCAGCCCTCTGAACTGGATTAAGAGGAAAAAACACTACATGTGTAAAACACGTCAACCCAATCACGTCAGAAAACAGCGGCGCGTCCGCGGCTTTCATCTGCTGCCGTTCCTCAAACCGATCAGGCGGCTCGTTTTTCACCGCACTCATTAGAAACGCTGCAGATTAGCGCGGCGTTTGATGGAGCACGTTTTTATTGGATGATACTGCAACACTAGTGCAATGTGTGAAGCATCTCAGAGCTGATTAAAGTGACGATTTCTCCCATTATATTGAATTTATTAGATCTTTTTATAAAGTAAAGGACGTCTTTTTTACACAAACCTTTTATTCTGGACTCCGATCTCTGGCTCTCCTGATTCTGTGTGTGGTCTGGGATTCCCTTCAACTGGGCACTTTTATGATGTAGGTTTCCCTGCAGGTGTGGTGTGTGCGTGCTACCCGCTCCCTGTGCTGTGTGTGGGGTCGTGTTATTGGTTTATTAGATCTTTTTTTAGAATTTAAAGGCGTTTTTTTAAACAAGCCTTATATTCTGGACTCCGATCTTCTGTGTGTGGTCTGGGATTCATTTCAAGTGGACTCTCATGATGTAGGTTCCCCTGCAGGTGTGGTATGTGTGTGTGTGTGTGTGTGTGTGTGTGTGTGTGTGTGTGTGTGTGTGTGCGTGTGCTATCCGCTCCCTGTGCTGTGTATGGGGTCATGTGATTGGTTTGGTTTATTAGATCTTTTTCTTAGAGTTTAAAGGACGTCTTTTTTTACACAAACCTTTTGTTCTGGACTCCGATCTCTGGCTCTCCTGATTCTGTGTGTGGTCTGGGATTCCCTTCAACTGGGCACTTTTATGATGTAGGTTTCCCTGCAGGTGTGGTGTGTACGTGCTACCCGCTCCCTGTGCTGTGTGTGGGGTTACATGTTTGGTTTATTAGATCTTTTTTTTTTTTTAGAATTTAAAGGTGTTTTTTTACACAAGCCTTTTATTCTGGACTCTGGTGTGCTGTTTTTACACAAGTTAGAATACTGTAGGTCTATGTTTGGGCAGTGTGCCAAGTCCTGCTGGAAAATGAAATCCACATCTCCATAAAAGTTGTTATCAGCAGAGGGAAGCATGAAGTGCTGTAAGATTTTGTGGGAAAACAAAACTGCACTGACTTTAGACTTGATAATAAAACACAGTGGATCAACACCAGCAGATGACAGACATGACTCTCCAAACCATCACTGATTGGTGGAAACTTCACACTAGACCTCGAGCAGTTTGGACTGTGTGTCTCTCCACTCTTCCTCCAGACTCTGCTCCCTTGATTTATAAATGAAATGTAAAATGTACTGATGTAATGTCTCTGTGTGTGTTGTTTGTCTCTCAGGCTCCAGAGCGGGATGTCTATGGCCGAGAAGCCTGACGGTCCCGTGTACGTGTACGAGTCGACAGTGCACTGTGCCAACATCCTCCTGTGCCTGAATGAGCAGCGGAAGCAGGACGTCCTGTGCGATGTGACCGTCCTGGTGGAGGGGAGGGAGGTCCGGGCCCACAGGGCCGTCCTGGCCGCCTGCTGCCACTACTTCTCCCTGCAGCTCCGCGGCCCCACGGACCACGAGCCCCTCATCTGCCTTCCACCCAAGGTGAGCCTCAGCCAACAAGCATGATTACTGTCAAATAAACACTCACACAACCCTTCTAGAATATTATAATACCCTACAGGAAGAGTAGGGGGCATAGGGCATGGCACACCCCACCCGCAGGACTCTGCCAACAGGACACTACTCTTAGTCCCGTAAGGACACTGATGTGTTTAAAAACTCCAGCAGCACTGCTTTATCTGAGCCACTCATTTTATGATGAATGTTTGAGAATGATCACTAAGCTAATGATCCCTAACGCTAAGTGCTAGCTCTCTTCTCATTCAGAGGTAAGTATTATGGGCCTGTAGCCTGCTGCAACTCTGGCTAGCATTGCTGGAGCAGCATTAGCATTAGCCACTAACCGCGATAAGTGCTGGCTCTTTCGCCTTTTAGAGGTGAGTATTATCAGCCTGTAGCCTGATTCTAACCCCAACTAGCACTGCTGGAGCAACATTAGCATTAGCATTATTAGCATTAGCATAACGGACGGCATTTGCGTCCTGCTAGCGCTAGTGATTAGTTGCTAATGGTAATGCTAATACTGCACCCAGCCTTAGTGGAAATCTGAAAATCTAAGCTTACTGTAAATAAATGGAAGCGCTTTACTCACCCAAATAAACAGTTTTCAGGAGATAAATCTGTGTGGATTAACATCCAGTGCTTGTTTTACTTTAACAGAAAATGTTTTTTTTAAGAATTACAGTTTTGTTTACTCAACTTAGCTTGACTTAACTTAGTTAACCCCCCCCCCACCACCACCACCACCACCACCAAGTAGTTGGAACTGCTGAATTAGAAGGAAAACATGGCGACATCCCTGTTCCTTACTAGTGTCGCTTAATGCGCCTTATAATCCGGTGCGTCTTATAGTGCGAAAAATACATTGCAACAAAACAAATATTAGTGTTTTACGTACTATAAATGTAAGAGTTTCATACGTTCAGTTGAACTTTACAACTGATGCTCTCAAACACTTTATTAAGACTTGATTAGTTCAGCACAGCTGTTAACTGAAAGCCTGAATTTCAGGAGACTCTACCTCATAAAACTGACTGAGAAAATGCTGTCATCTAAGCAAGAGGAGCTACTTTTGAAGAATTAAAAAAATATATGGTATAATATATTCTGCTTTGTTTAACGCTTAATAAACCGTATCAATCTACAGTGGATGTACACACCCCTACTGTTCGCTGGAACAGGTCTTTGCTGAGTTGCTGAGAGTTTCTGAAGACGTTTAAGAGTGAAAGCTGCAGGAGCATCATTTATTCATACTGGTCTTGTCACTCTGAACACTGTGGCTATTTATTTACACACACACATTACTGCCTGATGTCCCAGATATGTCAAACACCCTCGTTTTCTACCAGCCTTTACGCTTCTAACGTTAAATCTCGATTAATCTTTCAGCGCCGACATGTTAAAAAGCGTGTTCTGTAATGACTGGATAACGGGCTGGGTCTCTCTCTCTGCAGCGTGAGGCAGAACCGGATCCTCTGGGCTTTTGTAGTTGGGCTCTCTGTTCTCCTGGCTGCCGTCTGCCCGCGTTTCCCTGCCTGCCGCCCTCATTAGGATCACTGTTTATAACATTAAAGCAGACTCGTATGGAGCTGGGCTTCCATAAAGACACGCTTCTGCAGGCAGCAGCTGCTGAGACAAGCTGAAAATAGATCCAGCGGAGCTTCAGCGCTCTCCCCCCAGCAGCTCCTCTATTTATTTGCGGCTCTGGGAGAGCTGCCGAGCCTTATTTTAAACTGGATGACTTTCCTTTATGAAGGCTGTGCTTCAGATGCGGCCTCCCTGCCCCTGGCATCAACAGATGACCACCACCAGAGTCCCACCCACCCACCACCACCATGCTGCTAAAAAACTATATCTATTTTATCTGTGATAATTATCTGCAATACTAGTAACATAGCAGAAGGGAAAACCAACACCTCCAATCTCATCACAGAGAAAGAAAGAGAGAAAGAAAGAAAGAAAGAAAGAAAGAAAGAAAGAAAGAAAGAAAGAAAGAAAGAAAGGAAAAAAAGAAAGAGATTGGGAGAGAGAAAGTAAGAGAGAGAGATGGAGAGGGGACAAGTAAGAGAGAAAAAAGAAAAAGAGAGAGACAGAGAGATAAAAAATATAAGGAGAGAGAGAAAAAGAAAGAGACGGAGAGAGAAAGAAAGAAAGTAAGAGACAGAGATTAAAAGATAGGGAGAGAGAAAGAAGAGAAAGAAAGAAAAGAGTGTGGGAGAAAAGAGAAAGAAAGTGAGAGAAGAAGAGAAGAGAGAAAGAAAGAAAGAAAGAAAGAAAGAAAGAAAGAAAAAGATAGGAAGAGAGAAAGGAGAAAGAAAGTGAGAGAGAAGAGAAGAACAAAATGAAGAAAGATAGAGAGAGGGTGAGAAAGAGAGAGAGGAGAGAGGATAAAAGAGAGAGACAGAGAGATAAAAAGATAGGGAGAGAGAACAAAGAGAAAGAAAGAAAAGAAAGAGAAAAGAGTGAGAGAGAAAGACAGAGAGAGAGATGTGTGATAAGGTGTAATCCATATAATGTATGACAGTAATGTAGTCAAAAACAGTATAGTTTACAGTGCTTTTAGTTTTTAGTTTTTACAGTGCTTTTAGAGTGATTTATAATTATAAATAAGTAAAGAGTCTCTATAATGAGTTTGAGTAACGTCTAATTCTGATAAAGCCTACGACATTAATATATTACATAAATTAATATTATTATAATTTAACTACCCCCACTTTAACAGAGTTTAATAGTAGTGCCGAAGCTGGCCAAACACAACGAGTACCAATGTGGAGAGAACTCGCCCATCAGAACTCTGGAGAGCTGCAACAACATTGTTTTAAAGCCAACTGGAAAATACACAGTTGCCAGAAACTATATGCTAGCCTTCATTTTATCTGCTTTCTGCTTTGGTGGCATCGTATGTTCCCTAAGAGGGATTGGGAATTGGCAATGATTGATTTAGGAAGACATTGAATTAATTGCAGACACAAGAAGAACAAAAGAAGATGGAAACTCCACCCAGTTAGGGACTTGAACCAAAGACCCTAATTTCTCTGAGGAACATACTAAAACTATGAAACCTGAGAACGTAACTAAATAAGCTTGTTATGACTGTGTTCTTTGTGTCTTTTGTCTTCTGCAGATCACAATGAAAGGCTTTGCGCCCCTCTTGCAGTTTGCCTACACCGCCAAGCTGCTGCTGAGCCGGGAGAACATCCAAGACGTGATGTGCTGTGCCGACTTCCTGGGCGTCCACAACCTGGAGGACTCCTGCTTCCTCTTCCTGCAGGCACAGATGAGCAGCGATGGTGAGGAACGACCCAAATCTCCACAGACACCAGCTCACAGGGACGGGAACAGTTCTCTGAAGGTTCCTCAAAGTTCTCCAAGAAGTTCCCCCAGTAAATCTTCAGACGAGGAGCGATTACAGTCCACCAACAGCCTGCGTCCGTCAGAAAATCAGCCTGAAATCACGGAGGTTCCCAGCTACCGAAGTCCCAAATACAGGAAGCACCAGCAGGCCTATGCGAAGCACAACACCACGAACACCTCTCTAAGCAGCAGTACCTCAAGCCCAGCCAGCAGCTCGCTCCAAGACACCATCACCAGCAGTGATGCCCAGGGCGTAGATATGTCCAGAGTAAAAGCAGAACCAGCTTCAGGTGAAGAAGAACGATTGGGATTTTCTGATCTTTCTGGAGCGGAGCTAAGCGATGCTGGATGTAGGATAGAGGAAATGGACGCAGAGATGGACACAGAGATGGACACAGAGATGGATTACAGTCACCAGCAGTTTAGTTCTACGCCCGCTGATGTGCCAACGAACCGGATGTCACCCTTGTGCCTGCGCTCCCTGGTCAAAAACAGCCTTATTCCTCCACTCCGCAGTTTCTCCACTGATTCCTCCATGCTCAGAAGCAACCAGCAGTTCCCCAGTCCGCTATTTCCTGCCCAGAACCACCATCTTCCTCAGTGTGACTTTAAAACAAACTACCAGGCTTTTATCGGAGGGCTTACAGTTGCCTCGTTGAAGCAGTCGCTTAGATTCCCAGCTTTAGGAAAGTCCCTCTCCTGCGATAGGATCTGTAACCAGGATACGGATCAAGAGTTGGAACGCAGAAGCGTAATTTTCTCAAGACCATCTGAGCGACTGCCAGCTAATTCCTATCCGGACGAGCCGTCTCTGGAGCTGGATGCCCCCTCAGGCCTCTGGGCAGGCTCTCAAGCTCTTTCGCCCACCTCCGGACCTTCAGAACCCTCGCTCCTGTCTCGCCGAAGGCTAAAGAGGAGCTGCCCTGTCCCCATTCGAGTCGATCCCCGCTCTACACGCACCGAGACCTGCCCCAGAACATCCAGCTCGTGCTCGTCCTACTCGTACGCCGAGGACGGCAGCGTCAGCTCCCCGTCCAGCCTGCCACAGTTTGAGCTGTCCTCGTCCTCGCCTCGCTCTGGTTTGCCCAAGATCAAGTGTGAGAAATCGTACGACTCGAACTCCAGCGACGAGTCCGGCTCTTTCTCAGAGGGAGACAGCGAATCCTGCCACTCCAAAGAGCCGCACTCACTCGAGGTGGGTAATCTTTCTGTTTTAGGCTTGTAGTCTTTTTAGTCCTCTATCTGCTTGGTGGTTGAATGTCAAATGCGGGCCACAAAAAAAAAAAAATCTGTTTTGGAAAATTAAGTGTAATAGGATGGAGTGCTACAGACTTGTAGCTCTCCAGCCCAGAGGGTTGTTGAACCTAATGGCAGACAGTTGAATTCAAAGCAGGCAAACCCGAGAAGAAAGGAATAAATAAATAAATAAACACATCGTTCCTCACATGGGATCGAAGCCGTGAGGTCAGGGTTGCGGTTCAATAATCTGTCGCTGCTCCAGCTATTGAATTGGGACACAGCCGGAAAAAAAACACCCTTATTAGGAGATGGCCCAAGAATGAGTGGAAAAACGAGAACGGCCGGAAACTAAAGTCACGCCGAGTGCGACAGAGAGAGAGACAGGGGGAGGAATGTAAACAAAAGCTCACCAGAGAAGTGTTTTAATTATATATTTTTTCATTAACATTCATTATAGTTTAAACCTGCCTTATAGTTATAGTGTAAAGCCGCCTATTGCCGACCCCTGAAATAGACCATATATTTATATATATATATATATATATATATGGCTAGAAAGAGCTTTGTCTCAGAGGTGAACATAGTAAACAGAGCTGGGTTCCGCTGCTGTAATTTGCTGTATTTTATTAGAAATATAAATAGTTTGGTATTAAAATACCTGAAAAGCACTTTAACTATTGGGACATTGTTTACACATACTGGAGAAACTGAGAATCAAGTGAAAAAATCTGATCTGCTTTTGCTTACAGTGCTTACGCTGTAAACTCAATAAAGGCTGAGACACTTTTTCTGTGGAGAGATGGTGGGCCATTAAATGAGTAGGAAACTTTGGATCTGCTTCTGGTCTGTACATCTGCAGATGTGGTTGCAAAATTGACAATATGGTGGACATTATTAGCTTTATTTCTATATAATCATCCATGATCACATAATGCTATTTTCAGGTCCTCTGGTCGGCCTGGTCATAGATGCATGCATTATGCTAGATTGTGAGAAATTATGGCTGTAATAGTAAAGTGCTTTTTCTTTTGTTTTCATTGACGACTGACTTTTACAGTTTTTACAGTTATGAAACATCTCCTCCATGTTTCTGTATCCTCTCAGAACTACTTACCGGCTCCAGTCCTGAGATCTTGGAGTAGTTCTGAGCGTTGCCATGGCAATAGGCTCTTTCTCTTTATCTCTCTCTCTCTCTCTCTCTCTCTCTCTGAAAGTCGTCACTCAGCAGAAAGCTCTCTCTCTCTCGCTCTCTCACGCTGCTGAGGAGCACATGTTGGGTGATTGACTGGTTCATTACCTCTGTTCATTTCTGACATCCTAATTACAGGAGATGAATGTAGAAATTGATGCTATGCCAGAATGGGGGAATTTCTGAGAATACACTAAATGTCAAAATGTTTGTTTAAGTAACTAACTAATCTATTAAATCAAATTAAAATCAATTATTAAAATAGTTACTAATTTTAAGAATCAATTAGTTGGATCTATAGTGAGTCATAGGTGTTCCTAGAACATTTATGTTTCATTTACATTTAGCGAACAAGTTAGCAAGTTTTCCGTTCCACCTTAAATGCAGCGTTGGTTAAATTCAGAGTAAAACAAAATCAATCCCAACATTTTTAATAGTACATTTTAATCCTTTTTCAAGCCCTTTTCTGACTACAGACAGACCTTTGATGAACAAACAAATGCAAAGGCTAATTTAGCACCGCTAATTTTACTATACTAGCTCTGTACAGCTTGTATCTTTCAACTGGAAAACAGACCGTTTTTTAAAGAGGTGTCTGCTAGCATCTTGGCTCCAACCCTTCCCAGCCCAGCTGGTAGCATAGAGGCTAACCCACTCCAAAACCTTTCGAACCTGACTGATATGTCAGTTAGCATCTTGGTTCCACTCCTGCCCAGCCCTGCTGTTAGCATTGAGGCTAACCCCCTCCAAACCCCTTTGAGTCTTACTGATGTGTCTGTTAGCATCTTGCCCCAACCCTAAGCAGCCCAGCTGTTAGCATTGAGGCTAACCCCCTCCAAACCCCTTTGAGTCTTACTGATGTGTCTGTTAGCATCTTGGCTCCAACCCTTCCCAGCCCAGCTGATAGCATAGTGGCTAACCCACTCCAAACGCATTCCAGTGAGACTGAGTGCTGTCGAGTGCAGCGACAAAGTGCTACCTAGCTTCAGAAACTAAAGAATCTGAAGAAACATTTGGAATCTTAGCGGGACGCAGTCAGACTTACAGAGCGATTCCCACCAGGTGGAGCAAAACTTCCAACTGTAATGGGGGGAAGTTGTTGGCAGTTGCTGTGAAAGTAACTAATAAAGTAACTCTTTAACTTTTTAAAGGAGTAATCAGTAATTGGATTACTTTTTCAAAGTAACTATTCCATCACTGGAAAACAACCGAAGAACCGAATCTAGAAGACGGAATCTAAAAAAAAATAAAAAAGAATAAAAAATGTGTCTAATCTAACACACTGCTATTTCCAATCCAGTAATCAGATTAAAGTTACTTATGCAAGTCACTGTGCATTACTTTGTTTTTTTTATTTTCCTTTTTTTTATATATCAGTAATTGGGTTACTTTTTAAAGGAGTAATCAGTAATTTGGTTACTTTTTAAAGGAGTAATCAGTAATTTGGTTACTGTTTAAAGGATTAATCAGTAATTCGGTTACTTTTTTAAGGAGTAATCAGTAATTCGGTTACTTTTAAAAGGAGTAATCAGTAATTCGGTTACTTTTTAAAGGAGTAATCAGTAATTCGGTTACTTTTTAAAGGAGTAATCAGTAATTCGGTTACTTTTTAAAGGAGTAATCAGTAATTCGGCTACTTTTTAAAAGAGTAATCAGTAATTGGGTTACTTTTTAAAGGAGTAATCAGTAATTTGGTTACTGTTTAAAGGAGTAATCAGTAATTCGGTTACTTTTTTAAGGAGTAATCAGTAATTCGGTTACTTTTAAAAGGAGTAATCAGTAATTCGGTTACTTTTAAAAGGAGTAATCAGTAATTCGGTTACTTTTTAAAGGAGTAATCAGTAATTCGGTTACTTTTTAAAGAAGTAATCAGTAATTGGATTGTGTTTTCAAAGTAACTATGCCATCACTGGAAAACACCCTAAGAGTGGTGTGTAATGTTGGTGTAACAGTGGTTTAAGGTGCATTACTCATCTGCTGTAGGACACGTCCATCAATTAGCTAAAGAACTAACTCTCCTCCTGCAGGATCCAGACCTGCATGTTTACCATCACTGAGCTTCTCTGGGCTCATTGTGTCATTCTCTACCGTTCTCCCAGGAATAACATTCATCTCGCCGCGTGACTCCGCCCCCCCCCCCCGCTGTCTGTCAGGCCGGCCGAGCTGCTCTCCCTGCTGGAGGTGTTGGGCCGTCTCGCTGGCAGCTGCGGGTCCCCAGACGCAGAACTGGGCCAGACGCTGGCGGGCTCCCAGCTCACGATGTGGGCCGCCTCACCTCACTGCCTAACAGATGAGCCCTACTTTCCAGCGCCGGACTCGCTGTTAGAGAAATGACCTGACTGCTGTTCAGAGAGAGAGGGAGAGAGAGAGAGAGAGAGAGAGACAGAAAGAGAGAGAGAGAGAGCTGGAAACGGGGTGCTGGACGCGTAAATCGTGCCGCTGGAAGCCCCAATCTGTCGTTGCAGCCTTATTACAGCTCTCTCTGTGGCGGAGCGGCTAAATATAGAGCTCCATCATCTTACACAGAACGAGCTCTGGAGCAAGGTCAGAAGAGAGAGAGAGAGAGAAATAATCAGAGCAAGAAAGAGAGAGAGAGAGAGAGAGAGAGAGAGAGACAGGAAGAGCTGTCCTCTCTGTTTATTACTGTGCACCATAATGTTCTCCTTCAGTAGAGCTTTAAGTAAAGACTCATCTAAGACTGAATGAAATGGGAGGGTGGAGCAGATTGCAATATTTTGTATATATTTTTATATATATTGAGATTGAGATGAAGATATGTTTTATGAACATACAGTAAGCTTATTGGAAATTATACATATTGGAAAGGAGACACGATTATTGTAATTTTGCCTTTAAACCCCAGAGAAGTTCACATAATACAAGTCCAAGTCAAATATTTTATTAACTCTATCTTATATATCTAAATATATCTTATATATTATGTACACTAAAGATGTGACACTTTGATACACTTTGATTACTGTACCTTTAATATAACTTACAGTAACACACAGACATTAATGTTTTAAACCACTGGCTACGAAAATGAGTACCACTTTACACCCCTAGGTGAAAATGGCCAAATTGTGCCTTAAGTGCGAATATTTTGTTCGGACACCATTACTTTCCAGGACTCCCTTAACTCTCTTGGGCAAGTTCTTCACTAAAGCTGAAGTTAGACACCTTCTGCTTGAGGATGCCCCACAGGTGCTCAATTGGGTTAGCATAGGTCATGAGACACACTTGGGCAGTGCAACGTCTTTATCTTCAGCTTCATTGGCATCTTGAAGGTGTGTTTAGGTCATTATCATGTTGTAAAACAGCAAATGTCACAGTACATGTTGGAATTAAACTCCATAGTACTGGCAGCACTCATGTAGCCCTAGACTATGATGCTACCACCACCATGCTTGACTCCTCACAAAGTGCCACCACAAAATGACACCATTTAAGCCAAACAAGTTTATCTTGGTAGACTTTTTTTTCAATACGTCATTTTATCAATATATTAGTTGAACTGCTTGAATGTCAATACTTGCTGTCGGTACTTGCAGTCGGTACTCTCTCTCTCTGTTCTTTCTCGGTACTCTCTGTCAGTACACACTGTCAGCCCTAGCTGTCAGCACTTGCCATCAGTGCCCTCTCAGGTATCGCTTTTGGTATTTAGTGTCAGTATTCTCTTTGGACTCACTGTTGGTACTTGGTGTCAGTACTCTCTCGGTACTCGCTGTCTGGGCTCGCTGTTGGTACTCTCTCAGTACTCTCTGTTGGTACTCTCTGTCAACACTTGCTGTCAGTACCTTCTCGATACTGTCAGTACTCTCTTTGTACTTGCTGTCAGAACTCTCTCGATACTCACTGTAAGCACTTGCTGTCAGTACCCTCTCGGAACTCACTGTCGGTCCTTGGTGTCAGCACTCTTTCGGTGCTCGCTGTCTGTACTCGCTGTCGGTACTCTCTCTGAGATCTCTGTCTGTACTTGAGAGAGATAGAGTACCAAAAGTGAGTACTGACACCAAGTACTTTCTGTCAGTACTTGCTGTCGTTTCTTGGTGTCAGCATTCTTTCTGCACTCACTGTTGGTCCTCTCTCAGTACTCTCTGTCTGTACTTTCTGTCAGCACTTGCTGTCAGTACCCTCTCAGGAATCACTGTCAGTACTTGGTGCCAGTACTCCCATTTTACTCTCTCGGAACTCTCTGTCTGTACTTGAGAGAGAGAGAGAGAGAGAGAGAGAGAGAGAGAGAGTACCAAAAGCGAGTACTGGCACCAAGTACTTTCTGTCAGCGCTTGCTGTCATTACTCTCTGTTGTTACTCACTGTCAAAACTTGCTCTTAGTACCTTTTCGATACTAGGAGTCAGTACTCTATTTGTTATTTGTACTTGCTGTCAGTACCCTCTCGGGGCTCGCTATCAGTACTTGGTGTCAGTACCCGCTTTTGGTACTCTCTCGGAACTCTCTGTCTGTACTTGAGAGAGAGAGAGAGAGAGAGTACAAAAAGCGAGTACTGACACCAAGTACTTTTTGTCGGCACTTGCTGTCGTTACTCTTTGTTGTTACCTTTTCGATACTTTGAGTCAGTACTCTGTTTGTTATTTGTACTTGCTGTCAGTACCCTCTCGGGACTCGCTATCAGTACTTGGTGTCAATACTTGCTTTTGGTACTCTCTCTCTCAAATACAGACAGAGAGTTTTGAGAGAGAGAGTACCAAAAGCAAGTATTGACACCAAGTACTTTCACTTGACTTGCTGTCAGTACCCTCTCGGGACTCGCTATCAGTACTTGGTGTCAGTCTTCACTTTTGGTACTTTCTCTGAACTCTCTGTCTGTACTTGAGAGAGAGAAAGAGAGAGTACCAAAAGCGAGTACTGACACCAAGTACTTTCTGTCAGCACTTGCTATCAGTACCCTAAATGGACTTGCTATCTGTACTTGGCGTCAATACTCGCTTTTGGTACTCTCTCTGTACTCTCTGTTGGTACTCTTTGTCGGTACTTGCTGTTAGTACCCTTTCGGTACTCGCTGTCAGTACAGAACATTAAAACAACATCTCTACACACGTTACACATTTCTTTTCAGTCATTTTCTCAATTACTCGGTTAAACTGGTTGAAGTTTTGTACCAGGAATGGCAGGAAGACATCCAGCTACAGTGTAAAAGGCTGGTAAAGAGCATGCCAAGAAATCTACACCTGCACAGTATTAGGCAGGTGGTGCTAATGCTATTAGCATGTAATGTTATCAGTGTATAAGATCCTCCTTTGTGGAATCAGTTTGTGGTTAAAACACCAGTGAGTCTAAACTGAGCGTTAAACAAAGAGGAGCTTTAATTGGGGCAAATTTATAATCCAATTTACACCATTGTTATTAAAACTGAATGAATGAACTGTGTTTATAATGCTGTATGAGTGAGACTGCAGCACCATCTAGTGCTGAGTGAGGATCATGCTGTTTAAATACATCAGGGTACACTGTACACTGCTCTTCCTTTTCTGGGGCGGTCCTGATGAGTGCCAGTTTCATCATTATAAAGTTTTTGATGTTTTTAGCAGTGACTGCACTTGAGGATACTTTCAAACGTCTTGAAATTAGTTTTTTTTTCGGATTTACTGACCATTTTTTCTTAAAGTCATTTTCATCTTTATTTAGCTGAGTAGTTGTTGCTTCTCATAATCTGGATTAGAACATTACTCAAATATTCCCTATTCACTGTATACCTGTAACTCTACCTCTTCACTACTTTACTTTAACTGATGCTCTCAAACACTTTATTAAGAGACAAGAAATTCAAGTAATTAACTCTTGACGAGTTCAGCACAGCTGTTAACTGAAAGCCTGAATTGAAAACTGACTGAGAAAATCCAGCAGAGAATTAAATGCAGAGAATTAATAAATGTAAAAATTAATAAAAAAGAAAAAACCTGGTTTGTTAAACACCATTTCTGTTTATTAAATAATTCCATGATTTTTTCTTTAGACTTTGATTGACTTTAGTATTAATCTATGATGCAAAACATTTTAAAATAATGAAAAACACTGAATTTAGGGTCCAAACTTTTGACTGATATTGAATTGCAGATTAAAAAACAATATCAATCAATTCAGATACTGTAATTATTTTAAAGTTTTTTAGTTGTACAATCATTTCCTTTTTGCAGCAGATCCTATTGATTGAGTAGAATGTTTTATGTGTTTCAGTTATCACTATTATTGATACCATTTTAATGTGTAACTTATATTGTGTCATTGTTTTAGTATAATGGAAATTACTGGAATTATTACTTTTTTGTTGCTTTTTAACAGATTTATTTATTTTTATTTAATTGGGAAATACTATATTTAGAGTTTGTAATGTTTTATTTAGTCATTCAAACATTCTATAAATCATGTAATGATATGAATTGAATTCTTCCAGGTGAAGCTGCCTTTCCCAGTCGATCAGATCACAGATCTTCCTCGGAATGATTTCCAGCTGCTGGTGAAGATGCACAAACTGTCTTCAGAACAGCTGGATATCGTTCACGACCTGCGGAGGAGGAGTAAGAACCGTATCGCTGCTCAGCGCTGCCGCAAGAGGAAACTCGACTGCATCAAAAACCTGGAGTGTGAGATCCACAAACTGGTGGGTGCTTCTTTAAAATTTTAGATATTTTCAGTATCGGTACTCTCTCTGTGCTCGCTGTCGGTACTCTCTTTCAGTAATCTCTCAGTAATTGCTGTCGATACTCACTCTTGGTACTCTGGTGGTACTCTGTTGGTACTCTCTGTCGGTACTCTCTAGCAGTACTTGCTGTCTGTACCCTCTCGGTACTTGCTGTCTGTACTCACTGTCAGTACTCTCTCTGTACTTTCTCAGTACTCTCTGTCGGTACTCACTGTCAGCACTTCTGTAATTTCTCTCTGTCATTACTCACTGTCAGTACTTGCTGTCAGTACTCTCTCAGTACTTGCTGTCTGTACTCACTGTCAGTACTCTCTCTGTACTTTCTCAGTACTCTCTGTCGGTACTCACTGTCAGCACTTCTGTCAGTACTCTCTGTCGGTACTCACTGTCAGTACTTGCTTTCAATATACTCTTGGTACTCACTGTTGGTACTCACTGTCATTACTTACTCTCAGTACTTGCTGTTAGTACCCTCTCTGTACTCACTGTCGATACTCACAGTCAGTACTTGCTGTCAGTACTTGCTCTCAGTACTCCCTGTCGGTACTCCCTGTCAATACTCACTGTCAGTACTTGCTGTCAGTACCCACTCGGTACTCACTGATTGTGCTCAGTGACCTTACTTCCCTTCGACCTCCTTTAAGCCCTATCTAAACAATGTTTTACCTTTAACTTCTATTACTTTTGTACTTGACTATTGTAAGTCGCTTTGGACAAAAGCGTCTGCCAAATGTAATGTAATGTAATGTAATGTAATGGTACTCACCGTCAGTACTCACTGTCAGTACTTACTTTCAATACCCTCTCTGTACTCCCTGTCGGTACTCCCTGTCAGTACTCACTGTCAGTACTCACTGTCAGTACTTGCTGTCAGTACGCTCTCGGTACTCACTGTTGGTACTTGCTGTCAGTACTTGCTGTCAGTACCCTCTTTGTACTCTCTGTCGGTACTCACTGTCAGTACTTGCGTTCAATACCCTCTCTGTACTCCCTGTTGGTACTCCCTGTCAATACTCACTGTCAGTACTCACTATCAGTACTTGCTGTCAGTACCCTCTTTGTACTCTCTGTCGGTACTCACTGTCAGTACTTGCTTTCAATACCCTCTCTGTACTCCCTGTTGGTACTCCCTGTCAGTACTCCCTGTCAGTACTCCCTGTCAGTACTCACTGTCAGTACTTGCTGTCAGTACCCTCTCGGTACTCACTGTTGGTACTTGCTGTCAGTACTTGCTGTCAGTACTTGCTGTCAGTACCCTCTTTGTACTCTCTGTCGGTACTCACTGTCAGTACTTGCTTTCAATACCCTCTCTGTACTCCCTGATGGTACTCCCTGTCAATACTCACTGTCAGTACTCACTATCAGTACTTGCTGTCAGTACCCTCTTTGTACTCACTGTCAGTACTTGCTTTCAATACCCTCTCTGTACTCCCTGTCGGTACTCCCTGTCAATACTCACTGTCAGTACTCACTGTCAGTACTTGCTGTCAGTACCCTCTTGGTACTCACTGTTGGTACTTGCTGTCAGTACTTGCTGTCAGTACTTGCTGACAGTACGCTTTTGGTACTCACTGTCTGTACTTGCTGTCAGTACTCTCTGTTGGTACTCACTGTCAGTGCTCACAGTCTTTACTCTCTGTCAGTACTTTCTGTCTGTACTCGTTGTGCCATGCTGTCATTTAGGCAAGAGGTGCTATTTTGAAGAATCTAAAATACAAAACATATTCTGCTCTGTTGGTGTGTCCAAACTTTTAACCGATACTGTGTGTGTGTGTGTGTCTGTCTCTGTGATCAGGTGTGTGAGAAGCAGAAGCTCCTGACGGAGAGGAATCAGCTGAAGGTGTGTATGGGGGAGCTGTGGGAGAACTTCTCGTTTTTGTCTCAGGAGGTTTGTAGAGAGGAGAAGACGAGTCCTGTATCTGCAGAGCGTCCGGATCGAGTCTCGTCCAGCCCCGTCCACGTCGACCTGACCGTGTCCTCCAGCCCCGGCAGCGTGGACCTCACCCTGCCGTCCTCGTCCCCCAGGACACCGCCGGACACCGGCGTCCTTGTAGAGACCAGCAGCCCCACAGTGACTGTAGCTCTGTGTCAGGAAATGACTGATAAATGCACCACAGACGAGTAACGGCTGCAGGATCTGCGTTAACCCTTCCTTTATCTGCGTTTATTAATAGTTCAGAGTTTTTACGAATGTTTGGGTGTTTTTTACGGCGTTAGGGAGTGCACCGTTCTGTGGTTGTCTCGTGTGTTATGGTGGTGTGGTTTATTATGGCTCTGAAGGTACATGAGGTTGTGTTCAGACTGCAAGCTAATCAGATTTATTTCTCAAATCAGATCTGTTAAAATGTAAAAATACAGTAATAACATGCATTTCAGACCACCTCCAAATAGCTAGATATGGTAAAATCCAAAAATCTGATTTGGGTTAGAAAATTCACATTTGTTTCTCAAATCAGATCTGTTAAAATAATCAGATCGGATTTGATTTGATTTGATTTGATGTGATTTAGAATCTGATTTGAGCAGCCAGAATGTGACACATCTTAACAAACCTGATAGCATTTACATTTTAAACCACCTCGAAAATGTGGATTCGGATTCAGAAAATATTTCAGTTCAGATTGGATGTGGTTTCATGCTGTGCAGACTAAGAAAAAAAATCAGATTTTGGGCCAGACAAGTCAGATCAGATTTCATCTGGCACATTTGTACAAAATCAGATTGTAATCACATTTGAAACTGCCTCCAAATGTGGATTGGATCTAATTACTAAAATATTTCAGATTTGATGCAGTTCACTGCAGTTTGATGCAAAAATCAATCCAGAAATTCCAAAAATCAGATTTGGGCTAGACGAATCAGATTTGTTTGTCACCCGTATATCCGGACATATTTGGACATCTATAGCATCCAGCATCTGTACAAATCTGATTGTAATTACATTTCAAAATATTTTCACTGGTTTGAAATCCGATTAGCAATAATTCGATTTCATGTGGTTTCTGGATGCCAGTGTCCAGAACTTCCAGACTGAGAGGCATCTATACAATTCTGATTATAATCACATTTCAAGCCTTCAAAATGTGGTTTGTGTCTGATTAGGTAAAGATTTTAAATTTAATTTGGTTTTTGTCTGTTCAGACTATCAAAAATCAATCTAGAAATTCCAAAAATCTTAACAAATCTGATTATAATCACAATTTAAGCTACTTTCAAATGTGGTTTGGGTCTGATTAGCAAAATTCTGGTTTCATGAGATTTCTTGCTGTGCACACTTTAAAAAAACTGGATTCAATCTAGACACCAAAAATCCAAAGAACAGACTTAGATTTGAAGAATCTGAATTGTTTCTCAAATCAGATCTGTTGAGATGACTTACTTAAAAGTAATCCAATCAGATTTGATAAGGTTGTAGTTTTGACATGTGGTGATATCATGTTGAAATCAGATTTGAGCATCCATACAGAGACTCTTCTGTACAAATCTGATTTTAATCGCATTTTAAACCACTTCCAAATTGAGTTTGTCTGATTTGAGTCTGATTTGCAAAAATATGATTTAACATGGCTTCTGGCTGTGCAGACTATTAAATATCAATCTGGATTGAGTTGAAAATTGACTAGCAGTATAGAAATAGCCTATAGATTATATTTTAAAGGTTCAGACTGCAGGAAAATTGGATTTGTACTGTTCAGATTTGCAAGCGATCAGATCGGATTTGTGTATCTGCATGGGTTATTGTGGTATTTCATGTGCTTCCAGTGTGTCCAGACTATGGAAAATTAATCTGGATACACCAAATCTAGATATACCAAAAATCTGATTTGGGCTGGCAGTCTGAACACAGCCTTAATAAGGCAAGATATTGTTAGAAAAAAAAATCTCTTTTTACTCTCACACAAGTCTTTACACTTCTTTTTTTTTGTTTCTTCTTTTCACGGCACAGTATTGTTCTGTGTTTGCAGTAACTCTCTCTTTCTCTCCAGCTCTCAGATTAATCTCAGGAATCTCGATGAATGTTTTCTGATCTTTTTTTAAGGTGGAGATGATCCTTTGTTTGCAGACTCTCTGCTTTTGATAGATTGTTCTGTTCTTTCTCTGAACCGACTCGTCTTTTTCCCCCTTCTCTCTCTGTTCACAAAGCATTCCCCATGGGTGGCTAGAGGAAATGACAAAGGCAGAAAATAGAAAGCGAGAGAATAAAGGAGAGATAATGAGGAGAGAGGTTTGCGCAGTCAAACAGATGAAGTTCTTTACTGGAAGTGAATTTTTAAGGGCAGCGTAGAAAAACCTGAGCAGGAACTCCTTTACTTTTAATCATTACTTTTGATTTACTTTCTCCTTTATTGTGTCGCTGCACCCTCAAAAATATATACAGCTCTGGAAAAAAATGAAGAGACCATTTATAGGTTTATGTTTGAGTAAAATGAACATTGTTGTTTTATTCTATAAACTACAGAAAACATTTCTCCCAAATTACAAATAAAAATATTCTCATTTAGAGCATTTGTTTACAGAAAATGAGAAATGGCTGAAATAACAACAAAAAAAAAAAGAAGCAGAGCTTTCAGACCTCAAATAATGCAAAGAAAATAAAGTTCATATTCATAAAGGAGTTTTAAGAGTTCAGAAATCAATATTTGGTGGAATAACCCTGGTTTTTAATCACACAGAGTTTTCATGCATCTTGGCATCATGTTCTCCTCCACCAGTCTTACACACTGCTTTTGGATAAATCCAAGCATTTCAGTTTGGTGGTTTGATGGCTTGTGATCATCCATCTTCCTCTTGATTATATTCCATTATTTTTAAGTGGTTTCTCTTTTTTTTCCAGAGCTGTACTCTTATGTGCCAAAAGTCATGGGATAGGAACTTGTATGGTGTCCCATGTCTTTTTTTTTTTCCAGTCCCATGGAAGCAAACGAATGCTGCACTGACCTGTGGGATATATAAAACATAATGCAAACAGTAAGGAAATTTGCGTTTGGTAGATTATTTATTTATTGTATCAATGCTTATTGGTACCAAATCTTATACAACTGGAAAGCCTGTTCATTTATATTTTAAATGGAGAACATTTGTGAGGAACATGCATTTGTGGGATGAGAAGTAGAGCCAATGACTCGTTTGGGGTTTTGTCTTCTCGGGACTTGAGTCCCTGAAATCCCCTCTTATATGGAACTTCAGTGGCCTTCAGTTTGGAGATACTGGTACCAGGGCTCACTCCAAATAATGCTGTAACATTTTTTACGGTTTTGAGGAACACCAGCTTAACGTTGCTCTATATCACAGCTCTATCTATATCCAGATCAGCCAAATGTGGCATGATGCTGATTCTTAGAGCTCAGATACATCCTGACCACTATAGCAGAGCCCATGATCACTGGTTCTGCACCTCATCTAAAGAAACTAGACGCTCAAAACAAGTAATTAAGAGTTAATAGCATCAGAATAATAAGCTGCTTGGAATTAGCAGAGAAGATTTGGCTCATTTTTAATGGGTCTAAGCACATGCTTATCCAGCAAATACATGTTCCTCACTAATGTGGCTCCATTTAACCCTTTAAAATTAGCTGCTGCTTTGCCTCAATGGCTCAAGTACTACTGTTGTTCCAGTGCAGTGGGACTATAATCTTGTTCATTGGCTGGTTTATGGTTAGCTTTAATATAGTCTTCAATATTAAATTTACAATGTAAAAAATCATAAAGAAAAAGAAAACTCACTGAATGAGAAGAAAAAATGTGTGTCCAAACTTTTACAGACTGGTACCGTATCCCACAGGCCAATGCAATGTTATTTCTTCCAAAAATTAATATTTTCTTGTTTTATTTCACTTTTTCTGCCTTCTTTTGTTGCCTCTCACTGCCAGAAGGCCTCATCTACACTTGCAGATGCAGTATGTATTGATTATTAAGTGCTGCTACACCAAGGAAAGCAATTCCCAACTCTGAGCCGTCGTTTCAGACTGTTACCGAAAAAAAACACACACATCAGAGGCGACAGAAAACAAACAAATAGTCCCACTTTTGGTTAAAAGTCTTTAATAACTGTGCAGTTATACCTTAACAATCTGTGTAATACCATTTATATGCCTTGATCCAGTTTAGTCAGGCTTTTTAATTGATCAGATATCTGATTTAAAATATTATTTCGTTCCGATCCTTAGATTTGATGTCAATGACAATTTTACAGCCAATTATAAAGTAGATTTAGGGTTTAATAAGGACATTTATTTTGGCAAAAAAAAAAATATATATATGCTTTATTATAATTTATAAATGCGGCAAGGTCATCAGTTATGGAGAGTTCACTTTAAATGAGAAAACAACTGCAGCTGAAACAGAAATGAAACCAATTAAACCAGAAATCAAATCAACTTATACAGTGTTTTTACTGATACTGACACTGATACTGATTAATAAAGTGTTTGAGAGCATCAGTTAAAGTAAAGTAGTGAAGAGGTAGAGTTACAGGTATACAGTGAATAGTGAATATTTGAGTAATGTTCTAATCCAGATTATAAAGAGGACTAATCAGGAAAGTAAAGAAAAAATACTTTAAGATGAAGAAAAATGAAGGTTAGTCAATTTTAAAAGAATAATTTCAATAATTTTTTTAAGTATCCTCAAGTGCAGTCAACACAAAAACCATCAAAAATATCATAATGATGAAACAGGCACTCATCAGGAACGCCCCAAGAAACTTCTCCTGTTCACAGAATACGTTTTTAAAAGCTCCTAAATGTTTCTTCAGAGTATTTTTGTTTATTTAACACTTTCAAGTTACTACATGATTCATTATGTGTTCCTTCATAATCTGAATCACTTTACTATTCATTTTACTATGTAGGAAAAAACATAAAATGAACATAAATACATTTAAAGCACAGTTATTAGAGACAGTTAATAAAATGTGGGACCTGATACTGTAGACTTTATAAAGGAGGCAGCTCTATTATAAACTCAGATCTCCACTGTTCTGTATCTCAGGGGTTGATTAAAAAAAACACACTGAAGTTTTTCATGTAGCCACGGTTCTGTTCATCACACTCACAGAAACAGAGGAAAATCTCACTTTTCATTGTTTTGCTAAAGGAAATTAACCACGGTTTCTTACTCTGAAACTCCGCCTTCAGTCTGCTGGCACGTTTTTTAGGCACAGGTTTGGTGAAATGTTGCTGCTCCATCATGTTAAGAGAAGCACAATATTGTAAAATCTCTTTGAAATTGAAATACAGTCACGACAAGTCATTTTTATTCGAGAAAATGTACTAAATTAATGCAAAAATCGTAATTTTCCTTTTATTTATGAAACAGAGATGAAGATAAAGGCTAAATTTTAGGCTTAGACCGTCCTAAAATGTAGAAAATATTAATAAATTTAAAGGTATCATATTTTTCCCACTATAAGGTGCACCAGATTAAAAGTCGCATTGTGCAACACTAGTAAGGAACAGGGGTGTCTCCACAGATTTTTCTTCTAAAACTGTTTATTTAGGTGAGTAAAGTGCTTCTGTTTATTTACAGTAAGCTTAGATTTCCAGATTTCCACTAGCGCTAGGTGCAGCAGCATTAGCATTACCAGCTAACTGCTAACACTACCCTTGGTTAGCAGCTAATGCCGTCCGACAGCGCTACACTGAGAAAACCATGTGTTTCAGTAGGCCAGGGAAACATATTAGACAGAGGTTTGTTCCGCTTAGCTTGTTTTAACGCGGTAAACATGCAGACTACAGTCTAATATACTTGCATCTGAATGACGAAAGAGCTAGCGCCTAGCACAGTTAGCGGCTAATGCTAATGCTGCTCCAGCAGTGCTAGCCAGGATTAGCAGCAGACTATAATACTTTAGTGGAGTGGCTTTACTGCTCCTTAATACCTGACTGATAGAATTCATACATAAGGAGCACCGGATTATAAGATGCACTGATGATTTTTGGGAAAATTAAAGGATTTTCAATGAGCCTTAGAGTGCGAAAAAATTTTAAACGGTACTTGGTAAAAGAAAAAGATTGTTGTACATAATTTTTTGACTTGCCTTACAATTCTGTTGTGCCAAGGTTATAATATGAAATAATATATGGTTGTTAAATAAGCTAAATAAGCTTGTTAAAGAGGAATATCTGCCAACTTGGTTCAGAATTTCAGTATAATTCAACTTTTTGAGATATAAAAAGGTGTTTACAAGTGGTGATAAATGGAATAAGATAAAATTTGAAGAATTTAATGCCCATAAAAGCTTCCTTCCAGACACCAAATGGTTATAAATACACTGCCCAAAGGTTAAAACAGTGATTTACCATAGTTTTGAGAGAGTTTGGTTTAATGACTGTATCTGTTCCATAGAAATTAACCAAAAAAAAATGAACACCATGTTGCTGATTTGGTTACCAGAGTGTATTAACACAGGGAAAACGAACTGTTGGAATTATTTGGACACTAGGGGCTCTTTACCACCACTTTTTAGCACTTAAAATACTTCTTTAGGGACTGTAGGAGAAATAACAGACAGAATGAGTAATGAATAACGCTGTATAATAACTTTGTGATGTCAAATCAAACGATACAACCAATACAAAGAAATTTGCCTACATATTTACCATTGGTTTGACATCACAAGGTCACATGAAAGTTTATGAAAGATGAATAGATTTATTCATTACTCATTTTCTTCTGTATTTTCCCTACGGTCCCTAAAGTGCCCCTCGATGCTGATGACGTGAAAGTGATTTATTTACTTATTTAAGGTGTTCTATTCACACACAGTACCAGTCAAAAGTTTGAACACACCTTCAATTCTGTGTTTTTTCATTATTTTAAATTGTTCTACATTATAGATTAATGCTAGAGTCATCCAAACTATGAAGAAAAACATGAAAAAAGTCAAAAAGTCTGAACAAATCAGAATATCGTCGCTGTCCAATTAAAAAACTAGCATCTCCAATTTTGCTGATTTTTGTTTACTACATAGTTTGAACAGACAAACTATTACCCCCTTACACTATGGCAAACTTTTTTGATGAACAGACCAATAGAAACTCTTCAAAATGGCCTAAACTAAACTCTTGGCTGGATTCTCTCAGTCAGCTTTATAAGGTAGAGTCACCTGGAATCCAGGCTTTCAGTTAACAGCTGTGCTGAACTCAAGAGTTAATATCTTGAATTTCTTGTCTCTTAATAAAGTGTTTGAGAGCATCAGTTAAAGTAAAGTAGTGAAGAGGTAGAGATACAGATATACAGTGAATAGTGAATATTTGAGTAATGTTCTATAATCCATCAACTTAGTAAAGAAAAAAATATGAAAACAAATGGAGGTCACTCAAAGACTATCGAAAATATTATAATGATGAAACTGGCCCTCATCAGGACCTCCCTAGGAAACGAAGAGCAAGAGTTCCCTCTGTTGCTCTGTTGAGTATTTTGGATTGACATGATTCCTTATGTTTACTATTCATTTATAATGTAGGAAAAAAAAATCTATAAACACAGAATGAGATGGTGTGTCCAAACTTTTGACTGGTACTGTACTCGGTTTAGCATCCAAAAAATCTGGAAAATTGGCGGGGCATTGATTTATTTTGGCATTGTAACAGTATAAAAAAATATGGGGATGGGTGGAGCTACATATCGCACTGCCACCACCAGCCAGCAGAGGCAGTAGACCTCATGTTTGAGAGACATTCATCTGTACCTGCTTTACTACGGTCATTAATCTGGTCTTTTTATTGTGAAAATGTTCATAAGAGATATCATACGGCTGAATTAGAGCAATTTAATCGACTGTTTTCTTCTTATTCTTTGAATTATACTGGAATTTCTGAAAATCCCAATGGAATTCCCATTTAAACATGATATTCTTCATGAGTTTACACACAGTACATGGAGTACAGCCTCAACGCAGACTAAAACAAATCGACATACCTCTCTCACATACGGTCGAGACCTGTGTGGTTTACAGCGTTTGCAGCAGATATTTTGCAGTCTTTTTCAGCTAGTTTTTTTGTATAAGTATGTAAATATCTGGTTATTTATAGCTGTTTGTGGGGTTCTTTTGATTATTGTCGGTTCTGTGCTCTTGATTATTAACTGAATGTTCGGAGTTGTGACCTCAGTGTTTGGATACTCTTAAATTTTTGTAATTTTTGTTCAAAGTTGAATGTTTTGACAATGTTTGACAATTTTTGACATTAAATAAAATGTTATAGTTCATCACTTTTTTGTCAAATACAGATTTGTGTGGCAGCATTTTTACCGCTCTATGCTTTAAAGGAGAACTTTTGTTGTAGTAAAACATGATAAAGAGTACTAACCTTTGTTGAATAGCACACCTCTGCTCTCCCGCAGCTTTCTGAGGTCCAGTAATTTTGTGTTTTTTGCCCATTTTGCCCAAAAAATTGTTTTTTACACCGTTATCCAGCTCAAAGTAGCTCCACTTCTTCTTCTGGAGAGCTCTGACATTTAAAACTAGGCATTAATAACTTAAAAGGTGCAGAAGAAACACAGACAGACATATGGTCTATATGTCTATAGAGTTTACACTTGAGCTGTAAATAAATACAATGGGCACCGGCTGCTACGTCAGGTGGCCATATATGCGGAGTCTATGTATATATATATATGTCTATGGTCATTATCAGTACTATGATGGCAGTTATAGCTAGCGTTATAGGATGTAAACAGTGTTTTTTAAGGAGCTTCTTGTGCACCTTTAAAGTTATTAATTCCTTATTTCAAATGTCAGAGCTCTCCAGATTCTACCAAGGAGGTGTGGAGCTACTTTATAACCTAGATAACAGTGTAAAAAGCGATTTATCGCTATTTTTGTTGGAATAACCCTGGTGGTTTTTAATCACAGTTTTCATGCATCTTGGCATCATGTTCTCCTCCACCAGTCTTGCACACTACTTTATGCCACTCCTGGTGCCAAAATTCAAGCAGTTCAGTTTGGTTTGATGGCTTGTGATCCTCCATCTTCCTCTTAATTAAATTCCAGAGGTTTTCAATTTGGTAAAATCAAAGAAATGTATTATTTTTAAGTGGTCCTTCAATTTAACCGACTGTTAACAAGAGCCAATGTAGATTAGCAGCAAAAACAGCATAGTGACAGCTAGCAGCTTAGTCTTTTATTTTGTAAAACAATTTTTAAACAACTTTTTCCCCATTTAGGAGTTTTCTTTTCCTTTTGTTCCTCATAAATATTCTGCTACATCAAAAATATATGATGCAATTTGTTTGACATTTCACCATCTGTAACAGTTTATCCCCAAAATCTGGAGACAATGACAAATAGAAAAAAAAACATGGAAACCAAAACAAAATTTATTTTGCTGGTAATGGCATGAGATGTACAGTGCATCACATTTAAAGTCCCCCAACACGCTCCAGTCCGAGGCCTTTCTGATGTGCAGCTTCCTTCCATCTTCAGCGGGCGCCAACGGCAGGAGTTCTTCACTTCGTGATTTTACAGGTATTTTAAGGTGCTTATAATAAAAAAGAAACTGTGTACAACAGCACTCCATATACCTCGTCCGTGCAGAAGGTTCTCCTGCGTTTCTCAGCCATGCAGTGGAAAATCACGCTAAACGCTGTTGATAATTTCGTCCGTTTAGTCCTGTTAATGCATGGCCTGTTACATTCCTGTAGTCTTCAACTCCCGTACTCGTAGTCCTCACTTCTTCATGATGGAAGAGATATCCAAGAATACGCTCTGGAAGAAAAACAGAAAATCTAATTAATTCAGTTTTTAGGTAATAAAACAGTTTTTAATTTCACAAACTACTAGCCTAACCAAAAATAAAGCAAATGCATCGATCTTTGCATTGATTATCACATATTATAGTTCTACTAATGAACCTGACACTGTCTATCAAATTGGTCAAGCCATCTAAGTGGCTTGATTCAGGTCACAGTCTGCTCGGAAGACATACTGTGTTTTCAATTCCCGCTTCTGACATGATTTTAGGGGTATTGGTGGATCAGTGGTAAGAGTACCAGGTTATTGATTACAAGGTTGTGGGTTCAGTACTCTGGTTTGACAGGTTTTCTACTGTTGGGCCCTTAACCAAAGCCCTTAAACCCGCATTTGTTTCCTGGGTACCACAGCACTTGCAACCCAAATCTCTTTAACAGGTCACTAAGTGTGTGTTCTCACTAGTTTGTACTTCATTAGTTGTAATAAAGAATCCATTAGCAATTATTTGGTAGTCTTTTGGTTTAGCACATCGAGTCCCTGAATCCCCCAGGGCTCTGTATTAGGGTTGACGAAATTGATTCTAGTTGTGGCATTGAAGTAGGATTAAAGGTGGAGACTATATTCCATCTGAACATGATTATCTTATGATTTACGACTCAGGTTATGACTCAAGTAAATAGTCCCAACTGTTCCCAGACATGCTACACAATGCTACACAATAAAAAAACAATAAATGACGACACTAATATGGTATTCTATTCTACATCTTCTCTATTCTAACGGTTATTACTCACAGAGAACTGAATTACAACAGCTGAGAACACACGCCTCTAAATTAGCAGATCAGTAGCCATGTGTCTTTTGGCTCTACTTGCCATTGACATCCTCCGCCCCCCTGGTGGTGGGTTCATCGGAAGGTCAGCGAGGGAGCCCAGCTCGGACTCTGAGCTTCTCGTCGGGGTGCAGGACGGGCTGTCCGACATGCTGTCCGAGGGCATTCGGGCCATGAAACTGGCCTTCCTTGGGTTGGGGTAAAGTAAGTCACTGTCTGTGGAGTCCATGCCATCGTCCATTAGGTCCGGCACGTGACTGGGCCTGTGCAGGGCGTTGCGCAGGCAGGGCGGTAACTCCGCATGGCTTGGTCTTGGCATGAGAAGACGCTCATGACTTTGTTGACCTGAAATTGAAGGTCTGCTGTCCCTGAATGAACCACTGCTGCTTTCTGGACGCTGGTCTTCCTCTGGCTCCTCGGCAACGTGCTGCTCCATCGGTAGCCGGAAGCGCAGGTCATGGATCATCCCTTGACTGGGTTGGCGCATTTGCCTGGGTTGCTGGGTTATGCAAGACACAGGGAGGGTGGTGTCAGCAAAGCTGTTGTGCCTTTGCCCATCAATGCAGGGATTCAGACACGTGTTGGGTAAGTACAGTGGGGGAGGGTCCGTGTGCCCAGTTGGAATGAATGTTTTTAACTGTGCTGATTTGTGCGGTGAAGAATCCGCCACCACACATAAAGACTGGACAGTTGGCGCTTGCTTGGGTTTGCAAAAACTGTCATCCTCCATGTACTGCAGGCCAGATAAGGTCTGCTTAATTTTCCTCACTCCCAAGTGGGATATCTCCAAGAGGTTGAGGAATAGTGAGACCCCACCAATAATGAGCATGAAGACCATGAAGATGGTCTTTTCCGTGGGTCTGGAGACATAACAGTCCACGCTGTTCGGGCAAGGCACCCTCTCGCACTTATACAAAGGATCCAGTCCGATGCCGTATAAGATATACTGCCCCATAATGAAGCCCACCTCCAACACTGATCTGGTAAGGATATGAATGATATATGTGCGCAGTAATGAGCCCCTCAAAGGAGCCTTCTTCACTTTCTTTTGCTCCTCCAGCTTACGAAGTTCCCTTTCCAGCCTCTTGTGATCGTCCATCAAGGTGTCAGTCTCTCCCAGCTCTGCCCTGATCTGGACTTTCCTTTGGTGCCTCTCCTTCTCCAGGGTCCTCAGTCGGTAGAGAGCATGCCCCATGTAGACCAGCGAAGGAGAGGACACAAAAATGATCTGAAGCACCCAAAAGCGAATGAGGGATATCGGGAAGGCCTGGTCGTAGCAGACGTTCTTGCACCCAGGCTGCTCGGTGTTGCAGATGAACTGGTCCTGCTCGTCCACCCACACATCCTCGGCCGCCACGCCAAGGACCAGCATCCGGAAGATGAATAGGATGGTCAGCCAGATTTTACCCACGATGGTGGAGTGAATGTGGACCTCCTCGAGAATGCTGCCCAGCAGGTTCCAGTCACCCATTTTTCATTGCCACATGTCCGTGCTACATGAAAACGAAGTGAAATGTTAGATTTAAGTAACAAATTTGTAACACATTTTTGGTCTGTAGTGTTGACAAATGCTTCCAAGCATTACCTTTTTTTATTTCTTCTTGTACAGATTAATATTAAGCAAATCAAGTATTTACACAGCAGAATTACTTGTTTAACCAGGTTTGTGTTTTAAGCCCAAAACCAATCCCATCCAATAGTTGACTCTGTTTCTAAAATCTGATCTGGGAGGCACTCTTCTCATTACCCGGAAAACATAATACAGCTAACCAGATAACTAGCAAGCCCTTCCAGAAGTGCAAAGGGTGTTTTGAAGAAGGAATGCAACTAAAAATGTAATTTGCAGTACCTACAGGACCAGGATTGAGAAACCCTGCAATAGGACGAGAACTGAAGGACAATTCCACTAAACAACAATCCCATTTGGTTTAAGTAATTCTCCCTAACGTGCAACCCCACTTTCTCAAGATCCCCAAAAGCCAAAATTCAAAACAAAGCACTCAAATCTCTGCATAAAACTAGGGATATTAACTCACATATCAACGGGAAGTGCTCTCTCCTTTCCTGTGTAGAAAGATGCGCATGTTCTCCAAAAAGAACAAATTCGTTTTGTCATTTTACAGCCATGGATTCGAGGTAAAGGTCCCAGTATAAACACACGGCTTCTCTCTCTGCATAATGTTGGCTGCAGTGAATGTTCCCCACCACGGTTGTTGCATGCAGAGTTCACAGGATGTAGGAATTGATCCGAAACTGCCCGGACAATGCCCCATGGCACATCTTATCAAGCAGTTACTGAAAAGAGCAGCCAACTACCACCCCCTCCATCATCACCGATGCAACACAAACACCACTGCTGCTACAAACACACACACACACACACACACATACAAGCACACACACTTTTATGAAGTCAGCCTAGGATGCAAAGCGACCAAGTGCCCCTTGTACCAGCACCATCGATAGGGCAGTACTGCTAATAAAGTGGTCCGTAGGGTGTTTACCCGTGGCGCCTTCACAGGCATCCCCAGATGGTGTCATCTCTGGCAATGTGGTGCCTCAAACTGCAAAAAAAACAATACCAAACTTATATAAGTGTACATGTCCATCATATTTGATTAATCAAATGCCTAATCTATAAAGCCAGACAAGCTGGTCAATGATTCATGTCCGATTTCATAGTTAACTGAATTGCATCTCTCTCTATCTCTCTCTCTTTGCCTGTTGTCTGTCAAACGGGGATATCACTCCTCTCCAAAATGTGATCTCTTGAAAACGCTAACTACCTTTATTTAATCGCTGATTCCTTGTTTGCGCAGGGGCTTTGCAACCTTGTTTGCATCTAAAGCCAATGTCAATGTCAAATGAAAGACTATGCACCAGATTGCATCAGTTTGCATCTAAACTCAATCCATCAATGCCATAAATATGCACCTAATGCGTAAATAAACCTTTGCAGAAGTCTTCGTCTGCAAAAAGTCGCCCGTTTCCACGTGTCGCATCCGAGCAAAGCTCTTTGGAAGCGAAAGAACAATATGTTTCTGTTGTTTCTAGGAGCTGGAAAGGCAGAACAGGCTCCATCGGATCAGCACATGCACGTGAGCGTGTTATCCTGATGTGTCCTACACCAGGCCTGTGAGCGCCGCACGACTGGATCGCTGAGCTACACTACATGCTCATAAAATGACCAGCCATGCCTCAGGCTTTTAATTAGCTTTCCATCACCCTCTGACAGAGTCAATGGTGGATTGATTTGATTTTCCCTTGCAGAAGCTTGAACAGCGAATGCCAGAAGTCACATCGGGGACTCTCTATTACATAATGGGTTCATAGCGTACCTAGTGATCTGTAGAAAACAGTCTATCTGCTGCGTTTCTACTACTGTTCAGGGGATCTAATTGCTTTGATTGAAAACGAAATCAGCTGGGAGGCTTTTGGGAATTTCTTTATTTATATAAAAGATTCTTAACAGCTTCAACACAGCAGCTAGAGTAGAAAATAAACAAACAAACTCTGAGAGCTTTCACAGCTACCTTCTTTGAGCCAGATGCAAAAAAGCGATGTGCCGAACTTTGACTTAAACAAACTTCAGACAATTGTCCAGTCATTAAGGCCATTTTTTTCTTCCTACATTGAGAATTCATCCAAAAGTGATCCAGATTATAAAGGAACACATAAGGAATCATGTAGTAACTTAAAAGTGTTAAACAAACCAAAATACTCAGTGAAAAAGCATTTAGATGCTCTTATCTGGGGAGCTGTTAACTTATGGCTTCTGAGGCTGGTAACTCTTTCTCTTCCTTTCCTGGGGAGGTCCTGATGAGGGCCAGTTTTATCATTATAATGTTTTTGATAGTCTTTGCGACTCCACTTGAGCATGCTTTCAGATTCTCTCTTGAAATGTTTTGAATTGACAAACCTTCATTTCTTAAAGTAACATTTTCTTTACTTAGTTGAGTATTTCCTGATTTTCATAATATGGCTTTTGGTTTGGAGAGACATGTCTGTCATCTGCTGGTGTTAATCCACTGTGTTTTATTATCAAGTCTAAAGTCAGTGCAGTTTTTTTCCCACAAAATCTTACAGCACTTCATGCTTCCCTCTGCTGCTGACAACTTTTACGGAGATGCGGTTTTCATTTTCCAGCAGGACTTGGCACACTGCCAAAAGTACCAACTGGTCTTATATAATATTAAAATTTTCTGAGACAATGATTTTTGAGTTTTTATTGGCTGTAAGCCATAATCATTAACAATAATAAAATTAAACATTTAAATTAGATCACTCTGTGTGTAATACATCTACAGATATGAAAAAAAAATAAGAGACCACTTTAAAATCATGAGGAAGAAGGATGATCCCAGGCCATCAAACCAAGCTGAACTGCTTGAATTTTCGCACCAGGAGTAAAGCAGCATAAAGTTATCCAAAAGCAGTGTGTAAGACTGGTGGAGGAGAACATGATGCCAAGATGCATGAAAACTGTGATTAAAAACTAACCAGGGTTATTCCACCAAATATTGATTTCTGAACTCTTAAAACTTTATAAATATAAACTTGTTTTCTTTGCATTATTTGAGGTCTGAAAGCTCTGCATATTTTTTGTTATTTCAGCCATTTCTCATTTTCTGCAAATAAAAGCACTAAATGAGAATATTTTTATTTGGAATTTGGGAGAAATATTGTCTGTAGTTTATAGAATAAAACAACAATGTTCATTTTACTCAAACATAAACCTATAAATAGTAGAGAAACGGAAGTTTCTGAACTGAATTACTGAAATAAAGTAACTTTTCAATGATATTTAAATTTTTTAAGATGCACTAGTATTTACAGTTACTAATATATTATTCCAGGATATAATAGGTTATCTCAGGATGGTTTAAGTCCTTTAGCTGCTGATGTCTTTAAATTTAGAAACTACTCTTCCCCTGCGCTCATATTCTGATTGTTGTTTGGCTGGTGTTGTTGGCTGGGCTGGCAGTTCCAGGGCATCGCTCTCCTCCCCTGCCCCCACTATAGTGATAGATTATTTCCCACTGATCCATGCGGGTCAATACCAACTCGTGCAGTCCTGATCTGCCTGTTTGCAGATAATGAGATTCCCCTCACCCACGGATATTTACAATAGAACATCTGTGTAAAGTCTGAGTAGAGTTACACGCTGCTATCTTGAGTCATTATTATATAAAAAAAATCTTAGAATCTGCTAATTGTATTACTTTAAAGTTTAGAGAAGAATTTACTCTTAAAATATGACACCACTTAAAAATGATGAGTTTCTTTGATTTTACCAAATTAAAAGCCTCTGGAATATAATCAAGAGGAAGATGGATGATCACAAGCCATCAAACCACCAAACTGAACTGCTTGAATTTTTGCACCAGGAGTAAAGCAGCATAAAGTTATCCAAAATCAGTGTGTAAGACTGATGGAGGAGAACATGATGCCAAGATGCATGAAAAATGTGATTAAAAACTAACCAGGGTTATTCCACCAAATATTAATTTCTGAACTCTTAAAACTTTATGAATATGAACTTGTTTTCTTTGCATTATTTGAGATCTCAAAGCTCTGCATCTTTTCATTTCATTTCATTTTCTGCAAATAAATGCTCTAAATGAATGCTTAAATACTCAAACATAAACCTATAAATAGCAAAATCTGATTCAGAAACTGAAGTGGTCTCTTATTTTTTTTCAGAGCTGTATATATCATATTATATATACATGTTACAGCATTATGGATGGGTAACTGACAGGTCTGGCTTTTTTTTATTAATTAGTTTTGCCTTTCCAATACAAACAGAGAAAATAAGAAGCATAATTCCAAGCATAGGAAAGAAGTTAAATATTTTCACAATCTAGAAAAAACAAAACTGCATCCTGTATTCAGTTACTTACTATTTGTATTTTATTTTTGTTTTAAGAAATACATATTATTAGCATCAGACTGTGTCCATATCGTTTTTTTACAATGCCAACATTGAATAAATCTGACTAGTACTCCAAAACATATAATAAGTTTTGGGTCATTGTCCTGTTGCGTGATCCAACATCTACAGGGTTTCATCTGATGTACAGACACTCTCACAATATCCTATAATAATTAATCTTTCCCTCAGTGATTTTTAGCTGTCCAGACCCTAATACACCAAAGCAGACCCACATCCTGATGTTCCCTCAACCATGTTATACAGTTAGCATGATGTTTTTAGTGTGATCTTTATCAGAGCAGCAATTCAATCTTACAGCACTTCAATCTCAAAAAAGATTTTGCCAGTACCACTGAGGAATTTCAGACATGCAGTTATTTCACTCAGAATTTCTTTACCTCATAGATGAGTCTCTGCTGTGCTCTAGGGGCAATTTTGTCTGGGTAGCCACAGTCCCAAATTGTCTCCATTTGTAAATAGTTTGCCTTTGTAGCCTTTTCAACTTTATGTAAATCAACAAATCCTGAGTGTAGATCCTCTAAAAGCTATTTTTGGCATCCTTCTTGTGTGGAGTGGGTTGCTCTCAATAAACACATAAATTACCATATAATAATAATTATTATTATAATAATAATTATAATAATTTAATATTTTTGTGCTTTTATTTTAAATCACATTTATATTCATCCCATTTTCTCCCCAATTTACACGGCCAATTACCCAACCCACTCAATAAGACTCCCCCTATCACTAGTGATGTGAAGTCAGACTCCGCCTCTTTTGCAACTGCTAAGTAGCATCACAGCGCTAACGCTCAAAGGAAAGCGCAGCGAATCGGTTCCGATACATCAGCTCACAGACACAGCCTTGTGCTGATCCACATCACCCTAGGAGCGATGAGGGGAAAGAGCGCCATCTACTGTACTCACCCAGAGAGAGAGAGCAAGACCAATTGTGCTCTTTCAGGGCTCCGGCAGCTGATGGCAAGCTGCATGACCAGGATTCAAACTAGCAATCTCCCGACCAAAGTGGCAGCGCCACTCTAAATATGCTACATTAGGTTTTTTGGAGAGAATCTGTATAAAAACTAGTTGTTTTTTTTTACTCATTTTTTTAATGTATAGACTTTAAATATATTCACACCTAAGATATCTTTTCAAAAATGCTTAGACTAGAGTGTATATGAGAGTCAGGACACACAAAGAAAATAAATAAATATATACAAAAATGTAAACTTTTTAGTCTAAATAAATAAAAATTTAGTTTAGTGCAAAATAACTACTTAGTAAAAATGTGCGAGTAAAATAAAAACGATATAAAGTAGTGCGCACAACATACCTAGCTTTAGTTTGAGTAAAGCAGGTAGTTTCACACGTTTTTTCTGTGTTTTTTCTTTTGAGTCTTTATTTACTGATATTATTTGGTTTGAAACATCATATAAATATGTTTGAAGCACTAAAGGTAAATATTAAATATTGGTTGGGGAAGGAGATTTTTCACTTTTTTAGGTGTTTTTCTCAATGGGTTTCTTGTAGATTTAGCTTTACCGCACTGGGATGTTATTCATCACTATTTTTAGAAAGAGTAAGCTCCGCCCTTTCTAACCATATATGGATTAGGTTTATGTGTGAAGGGTTTCCTGAGTAATTAAGCTGAGAACACAAGGTGCGATTTTGGCCGTAAAGTCCGTCTGTAGGGTTTTAAGGGTTTAAGCAGTCATTAGGCTCTCTGGCCCTCAGTCTCCGGAGCTCCTCCTCCAGGGCGTCGATGCGATGCAGCAGGCCGGCTCTGTCCTGCTGTGCCCTGTGCTCCACGGCTCTCTGTGCTTCCTGGATCTTCCTCTCGTACCAGCGCTCCAGCTGCGTGGACACCGTCTCGAAGAAGCGCTGGGTGACCTCCACGGCGTGCAGGTTGGCCCTCTCCTGGATGAAGGAGGGCTCCGGGGGCCGCTCGGTGAAGAACTCCAGGGTGTGCAGGGTGCTGCCCGGCTGGGCGTTGGCTCGGTGGGCTCTGATCCGGTCCCTCAGGTGCTTGCGGTGGTGCCAGGCCTGGAGTCTGGAGGGCTCGGGGTCGCTGTCGTCGAAGCCCCTGCTGGACGGGGACAGGCTGCTGCTGGTGCTGCTGTAGCTCAGCTCCTCGCTCTGACCCCGTCTGCACTCAGACTCTCTCTGTTCTGGGTTCAGCCACTGGGGGTCAGCGTTGGCCAGCTGTCTGATGAGGGGTCTGTGTGGGTTTACGGGATGGGCTGGGATGGGCGGCGTGGCACAGTGCTGTGATATGTTCTGGTAATTGTCTGTAAAAGAGTGGAAAATATCACATTACTGTCACATCTCTCAACCAATAGCAATTATCCCAATATAGCTTATAGAAAACGGCTTAAACTGCATAAATTGGTCATTTAACCACACCAGCACTTGACATGTCTCTCCAAACCATCACTGATCACAATAAATTTGGCATTTTATTAGTAAATCAAGGGAGCAGAGTCTGGAGAAGAGTGGAGAGACACACAGGCCAAGCTGCTTGAGTGTCCACAAATCAGTGATGGTTTGGAGAGACATGTCTGTCATCTGCTGGTGTTGATCCACTGTGTTTTATTATCAAGTCTAAAGTCAGTATAGCAGTGTTTTCCCACAAAATCTTACAGCATTCATGCTTCCCTCTGCTACTGTAAAGTAGTGAAGAGGTAGAGTTACAGGTATACAGTGAATAGCTTTATTTGAGTAATGTTCAAATACTCAACTAAATAAAGAAATTAAAATACTTGGTCAGTCAATTTGAAAAGACGAATTTCAAGAAGTTTGAAAGCAAAGACCAGGATACTTTTATAGGCAATATAGCGTAGGTGTAAAACAAAAAAGATAAAAAAAAGTATTCACATACCCGACAGACATGTTGGTCTACTGGGTGATCCGTCCAGCTTCACCTCAAAATATTTCCTTCCCTGAAGATCATCAAACTCTGGGCTTTTCCCAGCAGAACCTGTGGCTGCAGGGTTTGGTAACAGATTGACGTAGGTGGCCAGAGAGCTGCCGCTGTCCGCAGAGATGACCGACAGCAGCGGGAGACGCTCTGGGTCAGTCTCCAGCACTGAATGATCAGTTGAAGGAGACTGGACCAGTTTATAGTACCCAGATTCTGCTGGTAGCTGCACCTCCATCTCCTGCAGCTTCGACATGCACCAGTTTTTCACCTCGCCGGCTGCAGACGCCTGCTTAACACATACAGACACAACTTAGATTAGACTCAGATTAATATATGTACTATATATGATGATTATGAAGCTTTGGACTTTGCACCTTATAGTGTACAAAATGCGGTATATAGATGTATTACATACAGAGTGATCTATTTTAATCCTTTATTTCTTTTATAGTTAATGATTTTGAAGCTTGCAGCCAATAAAAAACAAAAAATCAGTGTCCCAGAAAATTTTAACATTATATATGATCAACTGGTACTTTTGGCAGTGTGGGCAGTGTGCCAAGTCCTGCTGGAAAATGAAATCCTCATCTCTATAAAACACTGCACTGATATATCAGGATTTCTCTCCTGAAATCTGTTTATTTTTGGTGAGTAAAGTGCTTCCCTTTATTTACAGTATGATAAGATTACCACATTTCTCCAGCACTAAGGCTGGAGCATTAGCATTAGCGGCTAACTGCTCCAGCAGTGCTAGCCGGGGTAAAGAGCAGGCTACAGGCCGGTGATATTCATATCTGAACGGGGAAATAGCATTGAGCGGCTAATGCTAATGCTACTCTACTACTCTAGTCTAAATAAGTCTAAATAAGTAACTAAATAAAGCTCAGTAAAGTAAAGAAAAACTGTAATAAAAAATACTTTATTTTAAAGTCAAAAGAGTGCTGGATGTTAATCTACAAAGATTTCTCTCCTAAAAACTGTTTATTTTTGGTGAGTAAAATGCTTCCCTTTATTTACAGTAAGCTTAGATTACCAAATATCTCCAGCACTAAAGCTGGAGTATTAGCATTAGCGGCTAACTGCTCCAGCAGTGCTAGCCGGGGTAAAGAGCAGGCTACAGGCCAATGATATTCATATCTAAACGGGGAAATAGCAGTTAGCAGCTAATGCTACTCTAGTCTAAATAAGTCTAAATAAGTAACTAAATAAAGTGTAGAGTGAGTAAAGTGCTTCCCTTTATTTAGAGTAAGCTTAGATTTCTCCAAATTCTCCAGCACTAAGGCTGGAGCATTAGCATTAGCATTAGCAGCTAACCGCTCCAGCAGTGCTAGCCGGGGTAGAGAGCTGGCAACAGGCTGATAATTCTCTCCTCTGAACAGGGAAATAGCGAGCACGGTTAGCAGCTAATGCTAATGCTACTCTAGTCTAAATAAGTCTAAATAAGTAACTAAATAAAGCTCAGTAAAGTAAAACAAAAATAAAATAATGTAATAAATGTAATCAAAAAACACTTTCTTTTAATGTCATTCGAGCGCTGGATGTTAATCTACACAGATTTCTCTCCTGAAAATTGTTTACTTGGGTGAGTAAAGCGCTTCCCTTTATTTAGAGTAAGCTTAGATTTTTCCAAATTCTCCAGCACTAAGGCTGGAGCATTAGCATTAGCATTAGTAGCTAACCACTCCAGCAGTGCTAGCCGGGGTAGAGAGCAGGCAACAGGCTGATAACACTCACCTCTGAACAGGGAAATAGCCAGCACGGTTAGCGGCTAATGCTAATGCTACTTCAGTCTCTGTGCTGGAGAACTAAACTGAAACTGCTGTATAACTCTGTACTTCAGCTTTAAGTGGCTTTACTGCTCCTTAATACCTGACTGATAGAATTCATACATAAGGAGCACTGGATTATAAGAATCTTTTGGGAAAATTAAAGGATTTTAAGCGCTTATAGTCTGAAAAATATGTTTTTTTTTGCTACTACCTGTCTCGTCTGGTTCTCCGTTCTCTCCAAAGTGGCTCTCTGATTGATGCGGTAACGGCACTCCATCCTCTCAGCAGATACTCGCTCCTGCGTCATCTTCTCCAGAACTTTAATCTAGAACAGGTATGAAGACGTATACAGTATATTAGAAATGGAGATCCACTGCTATATAGTAATGAGAGTGAAGGTACAGACCTGCTGTTTGCTCTGACAGTCTATTCTCCCCAGTTTGCAGTTCATCTGCTCCTGAACCATGTGGATCTGAGACCTCATCTCCTTCTTGGTGGCTTTCAGCTGGTGCTCCAGTTTCTTGATTAAGGGTTTGCAGTTACAGCCATTAGCAGGTGCCTGTATTAGTAACATAATGATTGTCCCATAATAAAGAAATGCACGAGTATAATTACAGTAGTGTTCAGAAGTTTTAATCCTAATCCTGTTATTATAACAGTGAGAGAGTTTACACTGTAAAAAAAACTACTATTGCTATTAGAACGTATGCAGCTAAACATGAGGTAGAGTCCCCTGGAATTCAGGCTTTCAGTTAACAGCTGTGCTGCTGAACTCGCCAAGAGTTAATTACTTGAATTTCTTGTCTCTTAATAAAGTGTTTAAGAGCATCAGCTGTAAAGTTGTATACAAGTATACAGTGAATAGTGAATATTTGAGTAATGTTCGAATCCACATTATAGCAAGAACTACCGCTATTATAAGGCGCACCATATTATAAGGCACATTATGTGACACTAGTAAGGAACAGCGGTGTCGCCATGTTTTCAGTCTAATTTAGCAGGTTCGCTGCTGGGTGCTGGTGGGGGACTAACTAAACGCTAAGTTAAGTAAACAAAACTGCAATTCTTAAAAAACATTTTCTTTCAAAATCAAACGAGTGCTGGATGTTAATCTACACAGATGAGTGAGCAGTATTAGCATTAGCGGCTAACCGCTATTAAATGCCGCCTGACAGCGCTACACTGAGGAATCCTGAGTGTTGTGGTAAGCCAGGGCGATATAAGCTAGCAAGCTGAATTGCAAAAGGGCTAGCACTTAGCGCAGTTAGCGGCTAATGCTAATGCTGCTCCAGTCTCGAGTCTGAAACTCCTGTATAACTTTGTACTTCAGGTGGAGTGGCTTTACTGCTACTTAATACCTGACTGGTAGAATTCATACATAATAAGCACCGGATTATAAAGAGCACTAATGATTTTTGGGAAAATTTAAGGATTTTAAGTGCAGCTTATAGTGCGCAAAATACGGTCCTCAACTCGAGTAAAGAAAAAAATGACTTTAAGAAAAAATGAAGGTCAGTCAATCTGAAAATAAGAATTTAAAGAACTTTCAAAGTATCCTCAAGTGCAGTCACTTTACAAAAAACATCAAAAACATTATAATGATGAAACCGGCACTTATCAGGTTCGCCAAGAGTTCCCTCTGTTGTAAAGGTTAAGTTCATTAGGCTGAGTTTTCAGCCTCAGAAACTGCAAGTTAACAAGTTATTTTGGTTTGTTTAACACTTTTAAGTTACTACATGATTCCTTATGTGTTCCTTTATATACAATATATCTCTATATACCGAATTGTAAGCCCTGTATCATAATTGTATGTATCATATCAGCAATACAGAGCAACACAGAGCCCTATACTATAAATTATATTAGCCATTATTATTATTATAGCACATTACCTGTTTTATGCACCCATCTATGTCCCGGTACAGGGTGTAAAGCTGGTACGCGTTTCCGTTTGGATGCCGTTCCTCTTCCTGAGGGCTGGAGCTGCTGTGTCCAGGTCGCTTGGTTGCTGTCTGTAGGAGGGTCTCTCTCTGGGAAGTGTGTTCTGACTGGTTTATTATCCAAACATAAAGCTATTATGAGACGTATGGCCAGTTTCCCGACACAGATTAGCAATAAGCCTGGAGTAAATGGGATTTTTAATGGCGATTGATTCACTAGGCTGGGTTAATCCATGTTCAGGAGACTTGCCCACAGTTTAACGTCCAAATGCTTTTGTATAATGATTGTAAATTACATAATATGTAATTAATGAATTAAAATCACATTCTCACCCTCTCTTTATGCCTCCTGATCTTCCTCCTGGTGTGAGGGCTGGACGTGGTGTTTCCCAAAGGATGTGCGATCCTGCGAATCACGCGGTCGCTGCTGTGCGTGTCCTCGCCCACCGATGGACTGTCCTGCAGAACGTCCAGAGCCTTCAGTATGTGAGGGATTACTGTGAGCTCCCGCCACATGACCGCTGGCCTTTTAGTGTGGACTATAGGAGATTAGTCCTCGTGCCAATTGCTTCTTATCCCACCCATAACCATACAAATATTGAGTGATAAATGGTAATCCAGATCCACACACATAGACACACAGCTCGTACTACACTATATACAGCTCTGGAAAAAAAATAAATGTTGTTTTATTCTATAAACTACAGACAACATTTCTTTAAAGCATTTATTTACAGAATATGAGCCATATACAGAAATGGTTGAAATAACACAAAAAGATCATTCATGACCTCAAATAATGCAAAGAAAACAAGTTCATATTCATAAAGTTTTAAAGCTCCACTAGGTAGGATTGAGATTTTTTGCTCGTGGGCTCCCCCTACAGTTGTAGAGTGTAATAAATGTTTCAGGCGGATTAGTTTCTCTTTCTCGTTTTCTGGCTTTCACAGACATATTCCGTCTCTTTCCAGCTTCTGCCAGAGTGTCTGTATGTTAGTTTGTAAAGAATTAACCAGTAGTCCTTGTAGAACTGTTAGAACTAAAGGTCGGAAAGCAGGTCGCAGTTCTCGCGAGTGTTGGTCGCGGCCGCCTCGGAAAACTTACAGAGTCTGGTTTGAGCTCAGAGGAGCTCCGGCACAGACACGAGAGCACCGCTATTCCTCCTATTACACCTCAATGCAGCGCTGCAGTGAGTTTCAAGCTGTAATTTTACATGCATCTTGGCATCATGTTCTCCTCCACCAGTCTTACACACTGCTTTTGGATAACTTTATGCTGCTTTACTCCTGGTGCAAAAATTCAAGCAGTTCAGCTTGGTGGTTTGATGGTTTGTGATCATCCATCTTCCTCTTGATTATATTCCAGAGCTTTTCAATTTGGTAAAATCAAAGAAACTCATTTTTAAGTGATCTTTAATTTTTTTGTCCAAAAGACTGTGGACACTTGTTCATATCTAATTAATGCTTTTAGCTACTTTAACTTGGGAAAAATCTACCCCATGTAAATGATAGGACACTTGAAATAATCTGTTAGCTGTTATCTGGAAATGTCCTTCTTTTTTCATGCATTTCTACATGTCTTTACTGATCATCTACATGTGGGTTAAAGGAAACATGTGTATGCATGTGTTATATTTAGAGCTGGCAACGTTAAAGCATTAATGCACATGATTCAGTTACCACCAAGTTTGACCCCAACCTCTGTCGTAATCTGCTCAGGCCCCGTCAGAAAACACTAATTACCACAGCTATGAACTAATGCTGTCTCTGCTGCTCCATGCTGTTTACACACTGAGCACGGTATGTGCAGCGTTCACTGACAGTGGAACATTTTCAGCGCTCTGTGTTAAAGCAGCTTCACTCTGCACAGATGTATGCTCTATATATTTACTTTCTTGCTTCTTTCCTGCACCAGACAGCTCTGACCAATCAGAGAATATGATGTGCTTGCGTGGTTTATTGGTGCACATTTTGATGCGTTTAGGTTTTTATGCCTGTGTGAAACCAAACCAAACAGCGGGAGAAACTGAAGCCCCAAATAAACACATCAAAATAAACTCATCAACTGATCCGGATCATAGAAACTTTCACAACTACAGGTGTGAAAATGTTTTTTTTTTTGTTTTTTTTTATACCCAACTAATTAAGTTCTAATTCAGAAATCCTTACAATCAAGCTGAGATGTTTAAAATAAAGTAAAAAGGGTTTCCTCTATCCATTTTATCATGTATTCTTTATTCTAGCGCCCCATATTGGCTTTATCTCCCCTCAAACACACAAGTATATACGAGTATTTTAATTAACACTACTATGTATCCACTATAAAAACTTGCGTCTTAAGAAGAACAAATGCGATTAATCGACAGAAACTCTTATGGTGTTTTTTTGTATTATATATAATTCTTACCTTGCCAGGTAGCACCTCATCTCGGGGTACAGACTGGGCTCTTCTCTGAGCTCTCAGTACATCCCTCCTCTTCCTCACAGTCCTGCCGCGTGTGAACCTCTGAACCTACACAATAACAATTACATTAATAGTAGGGCTGCATCTAATGATTATTTTGGTAGTCGACTAATTTGATGATTATTTTTTCGATTAGTCGATTAGTCAATGATTATTTCTGCCATGTCCTCCACCTCTAAAAACAACAGAAAAACAGCTAAACATGAGGTTTAAAAGGCCGTGGGAAGTACTAAATTTAGTGAGTAAATATTTAATCTGTTGTGTCTGGGCTTTTTTGGTTGAATTTAAACTGTTTAATTAAGCATTTAATGTAACACAGGTGTGTAAACAGAAAATCACACACTGAATCTGACAATTTAAATAAAATGAATTAGAATTTGTAGACCATATCAAAGTATGCACACTAAAAAAACTGAATTAATGGAAACAATTAACTATTGCACTGATGAAACATGTATTAATCTATCATGTCTTTCTGTTTCTTTTTAGAATATGAAACCAAGTAAAGGACTTTCTGGTGGGTAATTATATCACTTTTTTAAAACATTTTCAATACCAATTTGGGTCACTTTAATATGTGATATTGAAATACGATACATATCCAACTAACTGCAATACCATTCTGACCATTTTAATGTCAAACAGAAGGAAAAAAAGATGGCGAGGAGAATGGAAAGAACGGCATGAATAGGCGGGAAAATGGACAGCAGCAGTGATTTGAGGACTTAAGACGTAGAAAACCAAGATAACAACTCATAAATATTTGGACTAATGTGTTTCTTTCAATAATACCCTGCTGTCTCGTCAGATAGGAGCTTTTAGCGCTAGGAATAGCTTGCAGTTAATTCCTGTGTTATTTGTGTGAATAACACATCAGTGTTTATATACTTTACCCAGTAATTCAGAGCTAAGAAACAAATGGTTAGAATTAGTCTATGGAGGAAAAACACCACCAGCCAAGTACAACTGAGATAGTTAGGTGTATGTTTAGAACACCGGGGTGGAATTTTACTTTCTGGACCTGGACTACCCACCTCTGTGTGTAAGAAACTTTAGGTTTAAATAGGATCTCCAGTGGATTTGGTGTATTACAGAGACTCTAAGACTAGGTCAGTGTCTGAACTGCACTTAGCAGGGCATTATTACACATGTTGTAAAGTAACATATGACATTGCAAAAAACTGTTATTAGCGTAAAAATGTCTTTATTTTAAAATGTTTTAAACTGCTGTCTATCTCCCTGCCTCCTGGTGTCGCAGTGCTGTTAGCCAATCAGAGGCGATATGTTTGCATGTATGAATATTCATGAGCAAGATCCGAAAATCCTATCGCTCTTTAATTTACCTGGTTGGATCTGGCCAGAAGAAGAGACACTTCTCTGTTATTATTGTCTCTGGCTTTATCCAGCGCTGTGCGACCTGCCTGTCAGAGAACACAACAGTTAACACCACCGGCATCTCATTACACACAATGACATATATAAACACACATTATATACTGACAAGACTGGATATATAGCCTTTTACTGTAGAAACATCCTACAGAACACAGAGGAATTCACTGACAGTCAAACAAATTGATGAAATGGTGGGTTTTTTTTGGACAATCACCAAAAAGTAGCTTCTTATTTTCTTTTAAATTGATATAAATAGACTGATAACTAAATGTTTTTCCACCTTATTTGGCCACACCCTCTTTTTAAAGTTAGTTTCTTCTGTCTTAGCATATAACAGGTATCCAATGCCTTTCAAAGAAGGGGAGCTGCGTCTGTGGTTATAGGAGCTACAATTAAAACATCCACCTAAATGACTGCTGTATTATACCCAGCATCCGGGGTGTCAGGACAATGGCAGGGGCCAATTACATATAATAAGAGCTAGTTTAAAAACCTTATAAGCAGCTAATGCTTCCTCTTCATTGGAGCTTTATAACCGAGTCATTTCTCCCAGTTAGAATGTTCTGGTGTTGGTTTCTTCTCCAATTAATGTAAATGTCGGTCCTTCAACCACTGAATACAGTCATTAGAAGAAGTGTCCAACAATAAGTGGACATACCATATATCTGAGCCATTCTTTTTAACTGACTAACTGACATAATGTTTCCAGAGATCACCTACATTGTTCTTTATGCTGCAGTCAGCTCCCGCCTCCAGTAACAGACTCACTGTTTTCTTGTGATTTAAGGCGGCGGCCACGTGAAGAGCAGTATCTCCTACCTGTGAAAAGAATCAACAACACAGAGATTCTCTTTAATGGACCAGTATATACTTTAAGCTTATATTGGTTGCCAGGTTGAGGACACTGAATTTACACTAACAAGCGCAAGACGAAATATTGTAGTGCCTGTGTTGAATTAGACACATAGCTCAGGTTAGCTAACCTTGGCTGAAGCTTGGAAAATTAACTGCTATGTACAGGGGTTGGACAATGAAACTGAAACACCTGTCATTTTAGTGTGGGATTTTAGGTTTCATGGCTAAATTGGAGCAGCCTGGTGGCCAATCATCATTAATTGTACATTGCACCAGTAAGAGCAGAGTGTGAAGGTTCAATTAGCAGGGTAAGAGCACAGTTCTGCTCTAAATATTGCAATGCGCACAACATTATGTGTGACATACCAGAGTTCAAAAGAGGACAAATTGTTGGTGCACATCTTGCTGGAGCATCTGTGACCAAGACAGCAAGTCTTTGTGATGCCTCAAGAGCCACGGTATCCAGGGTAATGTCAGCGAGATACCACCAAGAAGGACCGACCACATCCAACAGGATTAACTGTGGACGCTGTAAGAGGAAGCTGTCTGAAAGGGATGTTCGGGTGCTAACCCGGATTGTATCCAAAAAACAGAAAACCACGGCTGATCAAATCACGCAGAATTCAATGTGCACCTCAACTCTCCTGTTTCCACCAGAACTGTCCGTCACCACAATCAATTATAGTGGTCTAAAACCAGGTGTTTCAGTTTCATTGTCCAACCTCTGTATCTGCTGTATCTGTGTGTCTTGTAGTCCTTCTGGGATCCAAGCTGTCTCTATCTATCAACACACTGCAAATATTTACTGGTATTTTACTCCATTTCTGCTTATTGAGCTATTGTGTTGCGTACCTGACAACCCGGAGTGTGGAACTACATTAGGACAAACGATTCATAGAACAACATACTGGCTGAAGCTGTTCTATCAAGAGATGCCAGAGCTTAAATTAGCATGTTTCATTAATATCTGATTAAACAGCTGCAGCATTTTTTTTAGGTTAGTAGAGAAAATATATTTATATATATTTCTTTAATGTATAGAAGACTATAATGTTAATTTTACACCTCACGCTGCCAAATAGCAGATTTACAGACATCAAAGCCTCCGCGATTCATCCGAACCCCCCGAGTAAACAGCCGTGACCCGTCTCCACGCTGAATCCAGAACAGACGGCAGCACGCTGGAGGAACTGACCTGGTTTTTCTCAGCCACAGAGCAGAACGCACCCAGGAGAATCTTCACCACCACCACGTGATTGTACCGAGCGGCAATGTGTAAACATGTGTCACCTGCCTGAAACAAAAATAAGCCTTGATCTGACACAGATATGTTTCTGAATGCCTTTTAAAAACCATAATGGGAATATACTGCATGTCCACTCTTAAAATAAAATATTCTATTCTGTATTGAAAAAAAATATATATATTGATACTGTTGAAAAATGAATACAGTTTAGTACATGTAATTGACAAACCGTAAACCTCAAGCACTGTAACATGAGTTAATTTTAAATCCCCCAAACTGTTACCTCACAGTTTTGACTCTTTTGATTTTATTTACAGTTCTAATATTTTAGACAGCAAAACAACGCCATTTAGCATTCAAATTGGATTCATTGAACTTAATTGTGTTGTCAGAAGAAGCTCGGGCCAATTGCCATAATATACTTAAAACTAGGCAATTGGCACAAGTGGTAGGGGCAGATTCCCATATTATACTCTGCAACTGGGGTGTCTGCACAAGCGGCTTGGGCCAATTCCCATATTGTACTCTGCAACCAAGGTGTTGGCACAAGCAGCTTGGGCCGATTGCCGTATAATACTTGGTAACTGCGGTGTTGGTAAAGGTGGCTCAGGGTGATTCCTATATTATACTTGGCAACTGGGCTGTTAGCACAAGCAGCTTGGGCCGATTGCCGTATAATACTTGGTAACTGCGGTGTTGGTAAAGGTGGCTCAGGGTGATTCCTATATTATACTTGGCAACTGGGCTGTTAGCACAAGCAGCTTGGGCCGATTGCCGTATAATACTTGGTAACTGCGGTGTTGGTAAAGGTGGCTCAGGGTGATTCCTATATTATACTTGGCAACTGGGCTGTTAGCACAAGCAGCTTGGGCCGATTGCCATATTATACTTGGTAACTGTGGTGTTGGCTAAAGTGTTTTAGGCCAATTGATGTATTATACTCAGCAACCGGGGTTTTGGCACAAGCAGCTTGGACCGATTGCCATATTATACTTGATAACTGGATTATTTGCACAACTGGCAGGAGCAGATTCCCATATTATACTCTGCAACCGGGGTTTTGGCACAAGCAGCTTGGCTTTAATGCCGTATTATACTATAGTGACTGCTGTGTTAGCAAAAGCGGTTATCAGCTCTGATGTGTGCCGAGCATTTAGGCCAGAATCAGAACCCAAGTCAAAGCTAGGTCTGACTCAATTTTGCAGAATTATTTTTAAATACTGTAAAAACACTGATTTTAAGGTGTCTACATTTTTTTGACAGGTACTGTACTTCAACCTGCTGACTAATCACTGTAAAGTTACTGGGAAGCCACTGTAATTTTTTACAAGATTTACATAACCAATGACAGCCCAAAGAGCAGAGCTAACTTTTATAAACAATAAATCTTACCCAGAAATAATGCATGGTATTTACTGATGCCCACATTTAGTGCCCACCTTGTTTTTGATGTCTGGAACTGATCCTCCGAGCAGCAGCACTCGAGCGCTCTGAGCGTGTCCGTTCTGACAGGCCAGATGAAGAGGAGTGCTTCCTCCCTGAAAAACATCAGGTACACTTTCACATATAACTCAATTCATACTGTACAGCAGTATATTTCTACACCCCTCACTAATATCTAACTATGTTAAATTATTACATAAACACTATACGATTTCTGCGATACATTTTATATATACAGCTCAGGAAAAAATAAGAGACCACTTCAGTTTCTGAATCAGTTTCTCTGATTTTGCTATTTATAGGTTTATGTTTGAGTAAAATGAACATTGTTGTTTTATTCTATAAACTACAGACAACATTTCTCCCAAATTCCAAATAAAAATATCGTCATTTAGAGCATTTATTTACAGAAAATGAGAAATGACTGAAATAACAAAAAAAGATGCAGAGCTTTCAGACTAGAGACTGTAAAAAGATGTTCATAAGATGTTCATAAAGTTTTAAGAGTTTTTATCTGAGTTACATTTACATTCACGGCATTTATCTGATGCTCTTATCCAGAGAGATTTACAGGTTTATTTCTATTACAGAGATGGGCCAATGTAGCGTTGGGAGTCTTGCCCAAGGAAACATATTAGTGTAGAACAGTATAGTCACCCAGAACAGGAGTTGTGTACTGTAGGATGTCCTTACCTTGTTCTGAATGTGCAAGTTCGCTCCAGCTTTCACCAGAACTTTAACAGACTGGCTGAAACCGTGCCACGCCACCTCGTGCAGAGCGGTGTTTCCCTCCTGCTGAAATAAATCCTGTTATTTTATACAGGAGGTCGATATATGCTTCTAAAAACTTTAGAAGGCTAATATATAATGTATTTTCTGAAGGAGTTACAGTATACAGTATCACCTCATTAAATGTCTTTATGCTTTATTACATTGTAGATTAATATTAGAGATATAAAAATGCAACGTGAAGATATTTCCTTGCTTATTTCGAGAATACAGAATACAGCTGAAGATTTGAGATATTAATATCCACAGTTTGCATGTAGAGATTTCATTTCTGTATATAGTTTGTTTGTTGGTTAAAAGCCTTTTAACTCAGCAATTAAATAAAGGACCATCTCTTTGTAAGGCAGACGTGTTTTACCACTTTGTATATGTGTACAGTAGCTAATTGAAAATAGGATAACTATTCATTAATGTGTGCTAGTAATCTTTACATTATTTGTTATACTGTACAAATTTGTTTATATTTGTTTAAATTGTTTGTACCAATATATATTTTTCTCATTACATCAATAGGAAATTCCTACAATCCTTAATCAGATTTTACCATAAAATTACGGTGGATGTCTTTTTTTATTTTATGTATTTTCATAATTTCCTCCTCTTTTTTATTATAAAAAAATGAGGTTAAAACAATCTGTAAAAAGGAAAAATTCTGTTAAAATTCAGGTGAAGAATATCCCATTAAACACATTAAAAACATAATTTGTTTTATTTTGTTCTTTTGAACGATCAACAGTTTTCTTTACATTTTAATTTACTTATCATATTTGTATTCTCACTTATTTCTATTTCCACTTTTGCATATTATATTCTCAGCCTATGTCTAGATACTTTTTTTTCACATAACAGAGTTGTTTTATCAGTATAACTCTAATTTAACCAAGGTGGGGTATTGAAATTAATCCCAATTAGAAAATCAACAAGTATATTGTTCAATTATTAAGCTTTATGTATAAGTTTCTTCTTATTTAGAAGAATCTTAAGTATAATTCTAACATATTCTGCTTTGTTTAACACACTGTAAGCCCAGAAAAGTTGAATTTACTTAGGAAACCGTTTGCCTTAAAACAGTGAAGTAGTGGGGAATGACAACTTGAGTTAACATAAATTAAAACGTCAAGTTAGTACAACTAAAGAGGAAGTTGATTTATTTGTAAGGTAGTCCGGGGGGAATCACTACACACTGATGGTGAGTGTTAGTCAGAAACTGTTGGACACACCCAGTATGCAAATAGATTGTGACAGAAGCCAATGGAAAAGAAGCTGTTAATGGCAACAGACTAAACTTAGTTATTATAAGTTGGTTCAACTCAAATATCTGAGTTTGAATAGTACAGTATATGTGCCCACAAATGTTCAACTGACTCAAAATAGTTGAGTATTGTTTAGAAATATCCAATTTTACGTAAAACAGACTCAAATTATTTGAGTTCAAACTACTTCTGGGTTTACAGTGCACTTTTTGTTTAGAGAATAATTTTTGCATGTGTTCCTCTATAGCTTTAATTTAGTCTTCAATATTAAATTAAAATATAAATGCACTGTATTATTACCTTGTCCTGCAGGTCGAGGGCACAGCCTCCCTGGACGAGGGCGGAGATGACCTCACGGTTTCCCACCACAGCTGCCCGGTGCAGTGCTGTCTGATGCCCCTGAGGAGCCAGTAAAGCACAGACTGGGTTAGTTTAACCTTTAGATTTACCATTCCTCGATTCACAGTGCCAAGTGTGTACCAATGGGAATACGTCATAGAAGGGTTATATTACCACCCACAGTGGACAGAGACATGCCAAAAGTCATTGGACACGATACTAGTTCCAACCAGAACATGACGTTAACAGACGTCACAGTGTCTGTTAAGGATTAACAACTGAGCCTTTCCAATAAATAACAAATAAATAACCATATATTAATAGTTGTGGGTTGTTTGGGTGGATGGGTGGGTGGGTGGGTGGATGGGTGGGTGGATGGGTGGGTGGGTGGATGGGTGGGTTGTTTGGGTGGATGGGTGGGTGGGTGGATGGATGATGGATGGATGGATGGTGGATGGGTGGGTTGTTTGGGTGGATGGGTGGGTGGATGGGTGGGTGGGTGGATGGGTGGGTTGTTTGGGTGGATGGGTGGGTGGGTGGATGGTTGGATGGAGGAATTAAAAAGTGTTTTTACTTCTATTTGCAGGAACTGCTTTTTAATTTAACACCATGTTCATGTTCTAATAGTTTTACTTTTTTTTAGTGTTTTTGAAATCAGATGTTCAGTAATCAGATTGGTAGTTTACTCAGATTACTGCAGTGAAAAGTTTATTGTTAATACTCTGTTAAACATAGGATTTTCTAATTTTAGTGCATATAGTCCGACTGTGTTTTAATCAGTCTTTTAGAAATGATTGCACACAGTCTGGTTTATAATTGAATGAAGTCAAACATATTTTATTCAGGAAAAAACACCCAAAAAAACTTAAAGAAGCATAACGACGGACAAGTCGTTAAATTTCAGGTTATAAGTTCCAATCTGCCTCAGTCCTCCTCTCACTGTTAGCGTCTCTCTCTAATGAAGGCTGAGGCAGGGTCTTTATGCCGCTCCCAGCTGCCTAATCAGTCCAATGCAAGCCAGCTGGGACAGACAGGGGCTGTGCATCCTGGCGTTTACTTACAAAAGTAAAGAAAGAATAACTGTTTCCTCCAAAAGAGAGGATTGGCTGATATGTGGTTATACATTGGAAGGGCTTAACTGATTCTGTGCAGCTCTAGAAGCATCCCAAGTGACATATTAAGTAGAAAATAATTGATAAAAGAGGAAGAGACCATGGGTTTACATTCTCCAGACGTTCCCGGCAATAGCAGCAGCAGGCTTCGTGCTGAAGCTAGGTGGAGATCGGTGGGGTCGCAGCCTTACAGGAGGCCAGGAGTGCAGGACAGCAGCTGGCCTGCAGATACAGAGATACAACCAAAATCACTCACCTAACAAAAAGAGACGATGGAGATGGAGAGAGGCCCAATCTCGTTTAACCTATGAGAATCACTGGCAAGATGGTGCAGCACAAGCAACCCAAATAAACCCAGAAATGTAAGTATTTTTCCTTCTTAACAGTTACGAAATTCACTATATTACCATAGTTTAATGTGTAGTTTCAATGTTTTATGGCTATTGTCTTCATAACAAGCATTAAACAATCACTAGTAGTTTATCTCAGTAGCTAGCTGGCTACGTAATTTTTCCCATTCCACCTTAAATGGTGCAACAGAGGGCAGAGGCTGCAGTATTTAAAGTGGAACAGAGATAAAATAACAAATTAAAAGTTCACAGGGGAATTTTAAGGATGAACAAGAAATAAGGAAGGAGAGAGAGAGAGAGAGAGAGACAGACAGACAGACAGACAGAGAGAATGAGAAAGAGAAAAGAGAGGAGAGAGAGAAAGAAAGAGAAAGGGAGACAGAGAGAATGAGAAAGAGAAAAGAGAGAAAAAGAAATAGAAATAGAGACAGAGAATGAGAGAGAAAAGAGAAAAAGAAATAGAAGTAGAAATAGAGGCAGAGAGAATGAGAAAGAGAAAAGAAAGGAATAGAAATAGAAATAGAGAATGAGAAATAAAAAGAAAGGAAAAGAAATAGAGAGACAGAGAATGAGAAAGAGAAAAGAGAGAAATAAATATAAAGAGAGACAGAGAGACAGTGTGTGTGTGTGTGTGTGAGAGAGAGAGAGAGAGAGAGAGAGGGAGAGAGAGAGAGAGAGGGAGAGAGAGAGAAGTAAAGGAGAGAGAGAGTAAAATCCAGGATATTAAACAGTGTTGTTGCTCTTTTTTGCCGATGGTTCAAAAGCTAAAGTAAAACCTTTGACCTACAATTTAGCCTCTCTCTCTCACACACACACACTCACTCACACACACACACACACACTCACTCTCACACACACACACACACACACACACACACACACACACACACACACAGCAGATTTGCAGCTGCTGGCTTAAACAGTCTACTGCATGTTTCAGAAGGCCTTTACACTCTGACAACAAGTGTTTCTGTGGGAGCTGATTAGCATGGAGGTGGTGTATGAGGTGTTAGTGTGTGTTGTGCTGGTATTCCACCAACCAAAACTATCCTGTCAACAGTGTTCCCATAAGAAGTGAGAAACCCTTCAAGCCCCTGATACAGATATATATATATTTATATATTTATTTATATATAGCTATTGCAGTGGAGCGGTAAAGTTCAGCAACCTAACTGCTGCTGCTGATTAACTTTAAGTTAACTGTAGGGCTTTATCACGTGTCTTCAGAAAGGGATCAGGTGATGCAGCAATTCTTTATTATTGTCAATTCCTTAATTCCTCTGTGATGGAAAGCTGAAATTAGCTTGAATTAACTTTTTTTTTTATTCAATCTAGACAGTTTTTATACAGACTTCCCCAATGATGAAACTACCAAACTACCTTCCACTACCAGAGCAGGAGCTTCAGGAAGACTCCTGAGTCCTGGATATAGACATTTAATAATTAACCACCTTCAGACTTATTTATTCTTAACTTTTATTCATTCTTTTAGTTCTGCTCTTAGTTTTTGATTTATTTTTTGTTTCTTTCATTATTTTTATGTTTAATAGTTTTGAATTATGACTTTTATTATTTATTATTATTCATATTTATTTATTTTATTTTATCTGTCATGTCAATCCCTGTTTTTTGTAAATGCTTGGCTACATTGAAAATGAGGGTTGCCTCAATGAGCCAAATTATAGGTTGATTGATGAACCCTTTCAGACCTGAATTATGATCCAGTGAAAAATAGAAGCCATTCACACAAAAGAAGACTTTAATAAACTAAAGAGAAATAAAAATTAAATCTAATTAAGTTAAGTGCTTTTTTAATGACAATTGCATTGAATGCCTGTTTAATATTTTTATTTTGGATTTGATCTTGACCTTTTTACTTCAAAATCACATAAGCGTAGTAAAAATTACTTTTTATTTGTTTTTATTTGCTTTGTTGACTCTAGTGATACCATGCCCTGATGTCTGAGTTGCTGTTTTTTGTCTGATGCAGTGGGCGGGGCTTAGCTACTATAATTTTTTTTATTGGCTTGTTAATTAGCATTATTTGCAAAAAAAACATAAAAAAGAAAACACCTGCTGTTTATTGTAATGGACGCAGGGTCTGAAAGGATTAAGGTGAAACAGGAAGTTAGCTAGATAGCTACTGAGATGTATTTTTAAATGCTTATTATGAAGAACATAGCGGTAAAACACTGGAACAACACATTAAACTATGGTAATATAGTAGATATTGTCATTTTTAACAAGAAAAATACTCACATTTGTTAGTTTCTTTGGTTGTTTGTGTTGTACCATCTCACCAGTGATTCTCAGGGCCCTCTGTTTTGAGTGTTCCTCTAAAAAAAATCAAAGTTTGAAGGACCAAGTTGCCCCAACTCTCCCCCTAACCCCTAACCTACCCCTCCAGGGGTAAAACTAAGTGGTAGGACCAAGGGGTTAAAAGAGATTGGGTCAAAAAACAACTAAATAGAGCAGCTACTGTAGGTAGTAGTGAATAATAGAGTGGAGTGAGGCCGCACTGAGTAACACAGTGGGCATTAGTGAGATTTGCACTATAATACAGCACTAGAGCTGCTTTAAAACCGTGCATTAAACAAAGGTTTCAACAAAAGTCGGAGCTGAAGCCCCTGTGAAAGCCGGGCCTCGTCTGAGCGTTCATCTGGGGCGCTCCAGATGTTGTCCGGAAAACTCCAGCTGTGCACACAGAGACAGATGGCGAGCCGCTACGAAACATCACAAGTTACTGCGTTAATGGCAGCCATAACATTAAAACCACCTTCGCTTAATACACATATCTGGGAAAAATAAGAGAGCACTAAAAAATTATGAGTTGGTTTGATTTAACCAAATTAAAAACCAAGCTGAACTGCTTGAATTTTTGCACCAGGATTGAGTAGCATAAAGTTATCCAAAAGCAGTGTGTAAGACTGGTGGAGGAGAACATGATGCCAAGATGCATGAAAACAACTGTGATAACTGCTCTGCATCTTTTCTCATTTTCTGAAAAATAAATGTTCTAGATAAAATATTTTTATTTGGAATTTGGGAGAAATGTTGTCTGCAGTTTATAGAATTAAACAACAATGTTCATTTTACTCAAATGTAAACCTATAAATAGCAAAATCAGAGAAACTGATTCAGAAACTAAGCTGTAAATCATGCTACTCTCTTGTTTCTTACCTTGTTAACGGATTTGTCGGCACCCTGCTTGGTGCACTGGGCTGATCTCCAGTACGAGGTGCTGAGATCCAGCGTGACGGACCCGTCTCTTGGTCCGATCGGATCATAGGAAGATTTCTGTCGCTCCGGTCCGAGCTGGCAGAGGCATCACAGTGACAGTGACTTAAGGGATTAGTGCTATTGCCACACTAAGAGAAAACAAGACACACCCACCAACCCAGAGGTCAGATAGTGCAGATAGTGGCGGATTATTAAGCCTTGCATGCAAACAACGTGGTGAAAAACCCAGTTAAATAAGAATATATGAATATATAGTAATATCTCTGACTCAAGCACGTGAGCTTCATGTTCAGGTTGGAGTTAAACAGAAAATCAGAACTGAATAAATAAAATAAAAGCGAAGCTAAAGAAGCTTAAAGAACAGATTCAGAGCGTGACGTTTAAAAGCAGCATCTCAGAGGATAAAATGGGATTGTTCAGAAAAGCCACAGCAGCATCCGCACATCACACGAGACATCGGACAGAGACTGTCACAGGGATTTTACTCTTTTCATCAAACTGAAGAAACACAAACAATGTTAAGCCCTTTGTTGAGCTTCCGGCTGTGCTTAACGTAAGCCCCCTCTGCTCTTATGAGTAACTTCAGTTTACGTTATCTCACACAGAGAGCCACTCTTTATACTAAAACATTTGAAATACACTGAAAAACATTATTTGTTGGATTTACTTAAAAGATGACACATGGCTGCTGGTACCATCTGCATTCTGGGCATGTCCTCTTCTTCATAACCAGTGATGGGAATAACGGCATTGAAATAAACGGCGTGGTTACTAACGCCGTTACTTTTTTCAGTAAGGAGTAATCTAACTAATTACTCTGGCTGTAACTATAACGCCATTACCATTTCCCCATTACACCCCGTTACTGCACGTTACTTTAGCCGCTCAATGACCTTTTTTTTTTAACTTTGTGCATACAGACAAAGGCACAAGTGTGTGTTGTGTGTGCGTTGTGTGTGTGAGTCACAAGGAAGGGGAGGATGAGATAACCACCTAAGCAATGATTGGCTAAGGTATAGTAAGATTATGTCTTCAGCCAATCAGAGAAAATAGTGAAAGTTTGCGAGTGTGGAGGACTCCAGTGGCAAAAAAGCCTTTTGCAGATGGAAATACGACACTATTTCAAACTCACTGAGGTCAAAGTTTAAAATGTGCACGTCAAGTTCACATTATGTGCCCGAACGAAAAATTAGTCATGGACAAACCTCTATGCAGGTACTTGTCTTTGCTGTTGTGCACTCTATTCATCTGGCCTATGAAACACGCTCTGAGAAGATGGGGGCCGTGTGGGTTACGGGGGCGAGTAACACAAAAGTAATGCAATAGTTACTTTTACTGGTAACTAGTTACTTTTATAGTGGAGTAACTCAGTTAGTAACTCAGTTACTTTTTTGGAGAAGTAACTAGTAACTGTAACTAATTACTTTTTCAAAGTAACGTGCCCAACACACCTCCCAACAATGCTTAGTCGTTTACCCATGGGCTACAATCTCTAAATATTACATTCTAAATAACAGCTATTTAAAATTAAAATGTGCTGAATGTAATTTAATACTAATATTAAGAATACCTGATTTCATTTAACAGTGTGCATTGTAATACAGTTATACCAAAGAGAAGTTGGCTAAGGGGGAAGTGTCAGTAAATACAGTAAATACAAATAAAAATGTTGCCAGGAGCCAATTGGAAAGGTGGCAATCTGTTAATAAGAGCAAAAGGTTGGCTTCATTTTTTTCAGTTGGATGAACCTAAATTTGCCTGGAAGTTGAAACATCATTTTTTTTTCAGTTTAGAAAATAATAACATTTATGAGTTGCATGTACCCATTTCTATTAAGTAAAGATGAAAAACTCAAATGTTTTAGGTAGAAGCTACTGGATTTTAAAAGTATGGCTTGTTGAGTCAAACAATATTTTTTTTAGCAATGTAGCAGCATGCGGTTTTGCATCGTCTTGCTGAAAATGCATGAAGGTCCCTGAAACAGGTCAGGTTTCGAAGGCAGTTTCATGGTTGCTTTAAGAAGAGACGAGGAGACAGGATGGGTAAGGATGAATAAACAGTCAAGATATTAACTAGGAGAACATGGAATAAACTATGACAAGAAACATAAAAGGAGCAACCAAATAGATGTGTAAAACGTACAAGAACAGACACCCCAATACTCAAACAATGGGGCTATAAATACACAGGGAAACAGGAAACACCTGGGAGAGGTAACAAGGGGGCGGGGTTACAAATGAGACACGTGGAAACTAAAGACTAAGTAAAAAAAACATGACTCTCCAAACCGTCACTGATCATCAGTAAATTTTACATTTCATTTGGAGATCAAGGGATCAGAGTCTGGAGGAAGAGTGGAGAGACACACAGTCCAAACTGCTCGAGGTCTAGTGTGAAGTTTCCACCAATCAGTGATGGTTTGGAGAGACATGTCATCTGCTGGTGTTGATCCACTGTGTTTTATTATTAAGTCTAAAGTCAGTGCAGTTTTGTTTTCCCACAAAATCTTACAGCACTTCATGCTTCCCTCTGCTACTGACAACTTTTATGGAGATGCGGATTTCATTTTCCAGCAGGACTTGGCACACTACCTACACTGCCAAAAGTACCAATTGGTCTTAATTATATAATATTCTAATTTTCTAAGAAAGATTTTTGGGTTTTCATTGGCTGTAAGCCATAATCATCAACAATAAAATAAATAAAGGCTTAAAATAGATCACTCTGTGTTTAATACATCTATATAATATATGAGTTTCACATTTTAAATTGAAATACTGAAATATAGCAACTTTTCAATGATATTCTAATGTTTGGAGATGCACTAGTATATTAGATGAGTTGCTGCTGTTCTAAAACAGACAGGGCATCAATAGACTAGATTAAACATTAATATTTCTATAATAATCATATATGATATAATAATCAGAGATCTGGGTTCTGTACTCACAGTGTGTGGAGAGCTGGAGAAGGAGATGCTGTGAGAGTTCAGCCGGTCAGTGAGCCATGCTGTTCAGCACAGCATCATATTAAACAGCTGTGCTCCACCATCACCATCACCACCATCATCATCCTCACCCCGCCTCCTCTGGCACAGCAGAGCACAGGGAATCAGCAGCAGCTCTGGCATCACAGTGTGGAGCAGTGGAGCTGATTCAGCTCTGACCTGGCAAGTTAAATCATCTCAAACCCATAATACAGATTTTTCTTTGTCTCTTTATTTAATATATTTTCTACATTGTAGATTAATATTAAAGACATGAAAACCAATAAGGGACACATATAGAATTACGTCAAAAAGTGTTATTCCTCCACATTAATCCCCTGATCTAAACCTGATGTACTGAGATGGTGATTTAAGGTGATTTAATTGGGATGAGCTGGAGCTTCACAGCATGAAGGAAAAGCAGCAGCAACTATTGTTCAGCACCTCCAGGAACTCCTTCTTTCAAGACGCTGAGAAAACTATTCCAGGTGACTCTCCCTCATGAAGACACTGAGATTAAAATCTCACCAAGAGTCTGCAGATCTGTCTAAAACATCATAAAAAGAAAGAAAACACACTGAATGAGACGAGATATGTCCAAACCTTGGTGTGTGTGTGTGAAATGATTAGTATATATTATATAGTATATAGGGAATGTTAATCTTACACACATTTTCAAATAATTTACTGGCTGATCTTTACTAGGTAATCATTATATACAATTACTTAAAATAAAATATGTAAATACAATTATCAATCAATCAATTAACCTAATAATAATACATTGAGGGTAACTGTCATTTTCAATGCAGCAGAGCATTTGGAAAATTAAAGGACTGAAAAATAAGTTTAAATTATAAAAACAAGCAGACAATATAAGATTTAATTAAGAAGAAATCATTAAGAATAAAAGGATATGTAGACAGGCTAAAATGTAAAGCAATAAAACAAAGAGATAAATAATTAGAATAATAAAATATAAAATATAAAAAATAATATTAATAAGTAAAAAAAATATAAAAAAGAAATAAATGAAATAAAAAAGTAAATAAAATAAACAAAATGGTAAAAAGAAAAAACTCAACTAAAACAGTTATAGGCTGTTTTGGTTTAGTTAAAACACCTAAAATACGTTAAACATCCCATAATTATTTTTTATTTATTTATTGTTCGTTTTTTTGTTTGTTTAACTAATTACATATTTACTACATATATATACTATTTTAATTATGCTCTACGTATTATCCAATCACCGGTCGGGACGCTGGAATCAGTAGCCAATCGTAGCGCAGGAAGCAGGGTGTGCCGGAAAACGGGTAGGAAAGAAAACACAGCTTTAAAAAAAGCAGGTGGAGAAAGAGCGCTGCGTGTAGGGCCCCATCTAGCGTTACACCATATATTATTCCTGTTTTAACTCTAAAATCTAAATAGATAATATAATATAATATAATATATAAAATTATTTGTAATTGTGATTTTGCTGAATTATTGCTGTTATAAGTTTAAAAACAAATCAAATTTTCAGTCAAAAGTTTGGACACCTTAAATTCAGTGTTTTTTCAGTAATTATAAATGTTCTGCATTGTAGATTTAACTATGAAGAAACAAGAACTACTCAACTAAGTGAAGAAAATAAGTGACTTCAAGAAAAAATGAAGGTCAGTCAATCTGAAACATTTAAAGAAGTTTTAAAGTATCCTTAAGTGCAGTCACCACAAAGACCATCCAAAAAAAGAACAAGTTATTAAAGTACTAAAATGGGATGAACACAAGCCAACAAACCAAGCTGAACTGCTTGAATTTTTGCACCAGGAGTAAAGCAGCATAAAGTTATCCAAAAGCAGTGTGTAAGACTGGTGGAGGAGAACATGATGCCAAGATGCATGAAAACTATGATTAAAAACCAACCAGGGTTATTCCACCAAATATTGATTTCTGAACTTTTAAAACTTTGTGAATATGAACTTGTTTTCTTTGCATTATTTGAGGTCTGAAAGCTCTGCATCTTTTTTGTTATTTCAGCAGTTTCTCTTTTTTTTTGCTCCTATCATGTATTGATTAAATTTTACTGCATAAAGATGATTTGTGAAATAACAGAAGTTATATAAGATAAAAATAACAATGTTAAAAAATGATTATTTTTTAACTTAATTTAATTCATAATTATTTATTAATTTATTTACTAAACTTTTGTTTGTGAGTGAATTATACACTCAGAAACATCATTTTCCATTCATCCTTGGAACATAATTCAAATCCAGTATGATCAGTTTTACTGATCAGAACTTTTAACATCAAAGACTACAAAAACTACAATTCCCATAATTCCAGGGTGAGGAGGAGGCGTATCATAAACAAAGAGCAACAGCTGACTGTGAGAAGTGTGTGTGTGTGTGTGTGTGTGTGTGTGTGTGTGTGTGTGTGTGTGTGTGTGTGTGTGTGTGTGTGTGTAAAGGAATGACAGCCTCTCTCTCCATGAATAGCCGCAGTGTGGCGGGCTGGTGCGCGGCGAGGCCGCTGAGAGGGCGCGGTGGGCGGGGGGAGAGTTCAGCATGGCCCGCTCGGATCAGGTGACCGTGCGGAGGATCCGGAGCTGCAGCAGCGGCCGCGCGGAGAATGAGCAGCCCGGGGGAGAAGCGCGGCGGCGGGGAGGACGGAGAGGACGAAGCGCTGGAGTTCAGCTTCTACGACGAGGATGATTTTGAAGCTTTTCCGGAGGCGGAGGGAGACTGTGATCAGGGAGGTCAGACTCACTTCTCTCTCTCTCTGCTTTTACTGTTTCTGAGAGCTGGAAGGTCATCCACTGCCATTAAACTCTCACTAATCCATAAAACTTACTTTATTTATCAACCTTTACACACCTAAAATACAGCTCTGGAAAAAAAATAAAGAGAGCACTTCAGTTTCTGAATCAGTTTCTCTGATTTTGCTATTTATAGGTTTATGTTTGAGTAAAATGAACATTGTTGTTTTATTCTATAAACTACAGACAACATTTCTCCCAAATTCCAAATAAAAATATTCTCATTTAGAGCATTTATTTACAGAACATGAGAAATGACTGAAATAACAAAAAAAGATGCAGAGCTTTCAGACCTCAAATAATGCAAAAAAACAAGTTCATATTCAAAAAAGTTTAGAAATCAATATTTGGTGGAATAACCCTGTTTTTTAATCACAGTTTTTTTAATGCATCTTGGCATCATGTTCTCCTCCACCAGTCTTACACACTGCTTTTGGATAACTTTATGCCACTCCTGGTGCAAACAGTTAAGTTTGGTTTTATGGCTTGTGATCATCCATTTTCTTTCCTCTTGATTATATTCCAGAGGTTTTTTAATTTGGTAAAGTGTTTTTTTTTATTTTAAAAATATAAGAATACAGTTTCTGTTTGCAATGCACTAAAACAAGATTCAGCAAATAAATAAATAAATAAATAAATAAATAATGTGTTTTTATGTTCATTGCATTGCTATTGCAATAATTTGTTAGACATTCTTATTTTTACTCCATATAACTTTTATATATATTTATATAATTTCACAAATCATTCATAAATTGTAAAAAAAAGCTCCTAACAGATGTTAAAAATAGAGGGGTTAAACTGCAGTTTGATTAGAGGATAAATGATCCTATATCCTATTATGTGGTAAGTGCAGAGAAATACACACAATGTACATTGCAATGGACACAGGGTCTGAAAGAGTTAATAGATGAAATTTAAAGTGTTCCTTTGAAGTAATAAAACATACCAGTCCTACTTAAAGGTTTTATAAACATTTCCTAACCTTTAAAGGGTAACTAAACCCTCTGGTTTGAGCTGATTCCACCCTCGGCTCAAATTTGAAAAATGCATGTGGTGATGTATGGGTTTAGGGGTGGAACGGAAATGAGAGCTGATTGGCTGAACTGTGTACTTTGGTAGGCGGACAAATCATCACAATATGCAAATCAATCAATTAATAATCATGCTGTGTGCCGTGAACCATCTGCGTCTCGCCGCTATCAGAGGCACACTGCTCAGCCCAATCAGTTCTTCCTTCTGACCCGCCCCTAAACCCATACATCACCCAGTGCCCCACCCAAACTACCCCTCCCAATTTCTTTGAGCTGAGGGTGGAGTCAGCTAAAATCAGGGGGTTTAGTTACTGTTTTAAAAATGCATTTAATAACCTTTATGCTCCCCTTGCCTGGAAGTTCTGTACCCTGTATTACTTGGCTTTTTCGTCAGCCCTGATCCATGAGATCCACTGTCCTGTACTATATTACTGCTCCAGTGGAAGTGGGTGTGTTGAAGCAGGGAAAGCACTAAAATGTGCAAAAAATAAATAAATAACCTAAACATTAACCAGGGTTGAAGAACACCATCATAAGAGGCTTTGGGGGTCAAGGGGTCATAGGGTATTATAATAGTGTGCGAAGTATGTATACTGGACAATTTAATATCAAGGGCCAATAGTAATGGACAAACGTTTTCCCTTTATTCTTGCAATTTTAGATCTTTGGTCCTCGGTCAATAATCAAAAATAGTGCAAAATTAAGTGTACATAATTATTATATAGTATATGTATAAAAGAGATTAAACATGTATTGTTTGTCAATTAATTGGCTAACAGCTTACAGCTGGTAAGTGGCAGTAAAAATAAACTGAGCTTTAGTAATGGATAATTTGTTTTTTTCCCCCTCAATTTCCATTTTCCTTTGTTTGTAGTAAAGCAATGCTAAAACAAATTCTGTTAAATATAGTGTTGTCATCATAATAACTAAAAAAAGACAGAACTTTATAACTATTTAAAGTAAAGTGAGTAAAGTGAGGGCTGTTTCCTACACCTTCAAAAGACTCTTGGAAACTGGAGAAAAAAACTGCTACAGGAAGAGTCACGTCTGGCTGATCCACATGGAAACAGCATCTTTAGCCTTTAGCTCAGATTAACATGATTAAACACTGAGTCTCAGTTTCAGGAGTGAAGAGAATTAGAATTAGAGTTAGTTTGACAGGTGTAGAAGTGAAGAACTGCAGTAATAAAGACATTTTTCATGGTTTCTTAATGTTCAAGTTTGATAGCATCAGTTGTAAAGTAGTGAAGAGGTAGAGTTACAGGTATACAGTGAATAGTGAATATTTGAGTAATGTTCTAATCCAGATTATGAGAAACAAGAACTACTCAACTAAGTAAAGAAAAAAATGACTTTAAGAAGAAATGAAGGTCAAGTGTAGTCACAAAGACCATCAAAAACATTGATGAAACTGGCTCTCATCAGGCTGTGCAAGGAAAGGAACACATGTTAATGCCATGTGTGAACAGGGCCATAAAATACTGAGATGCACAGGCCCCCATTTATACATTTATAACACCAAATATAAGTCACGCTCATCACTCTATAGAGCAGAGGTCACTAATAGTCCGGACCCAGAGGTTTCCAATGCAAACCCAAACCGATAAACTACTGATTACTTAGGATTTCATTCTTAAAACGGCACCTCAGTTCAGCACAGTTTTACAGCACAGATATTTCCAGTTACAGCTGAATTCACGCTTTTAATCCCAGAAAAAAATGCTATTATTTACCTTTTAAAAGGCAATTTAAATGCCAGATTAAAGAACTGATTACTGTTGTTTTGCTGTTTCCTCGGGTTTTGAGTTAAGCTCTGCGGTGACTTAGCGCACGGATGGGGGCGGGGCTGGTGACGTCATGGGCCCGGAGTTGTTTAATATCGTGATATATATCGTCAAAAAAAAGAACATTTGCAATGTAAAATTTTTCCAATATCGTGCAGCCCTAATGCTAGCATCATCAACCACAAAAAAAACAGAAATCATATCCCAGGATGTCCTGTTAGGTGTTGTAAGAGGTATATGGTAAAAAGGTAAATGTTAAAAGAAAGAGGAATAGAGACAAAACAAGTTATTACTACTAAAAAAGAAATGAATAATGTAAGAGGGAAATAAACTGTTAAATCGAGTTAACAAGGAGACTGAACATTTTGTTTATTTTTTTCCTGTTAATAAGCACATGATGATGCACTTTTTTTCAAAAGCATTCTGTTTTTACTTGTAGTGAGGGGAAAAAAAAACATAAATGTTATTTTTGGTCCTTATAAATAATTTAATTCAGTTTAACATTTGAAACAATAAATATTGTTGAAATATACTGAATAGTATTTGTAATTTGATTTGTCTTTCAGTTGTTGATGATGACATAAAATACTGATAGAACTACTAGGCTTCTTCAGTAAACAGGATATCTCACTGAATTATTACACATTAAGTTAAAAATGACGACGGTCCGAACCTTGGTCTGAGAAATTTTCTCCGAACTGAATTCTAATTAAATACCCCTTCTATAGAGTGTGCTGTTGAATAAATATGCATGAAAGTCAATCTGCAGGCCTCTGAGCAGGTCAAAGACTAATAACTGTGTTTTCAGGGACAACCTACTCCCAGTTTTCCACTCTGCTTGCCCCTTGACCTCTGAGCAGCACCCAGCCTACAGTCTGAGGCCCTGCTAGATAGATAGATATGAATCAGTCCAGTGATGTTTACTGTGAGGTGTTGTTAGGGGGTGGGGCCGTTATATCACATGCCCACTCCTTTTCTCAGAAGCGTCACAGGAGGAAGAAGCTGAAGAAGCTGTAGTATTTTGGGACTGGAAGTGGAACTCGCTTTCCCTAAACGCAGCCGGCGATCCTCAGTCCAGAGCTCCAGAGCTCTCATCAGGAGCATGTGATCAGGAGGAGTGCAGACAGGGTGTTGGCTGCAACCCCTGTGTACACACACACACACACACTAACACACACACACACACACATTATTATGTGCCATATTTTTGTGCACTATAAGGCGCACTATCTATAAACGTCTATTTTACGGTCTATTTTCAAATGCAACACTAGTAAGGAACAGGGGTCGGGGGTGTCGCCATGTTGTCCTTCTAATTCAGTAGATCTTGCCACTTTGTGCCGAGACCTGTAAAGCTATGCTGAGTTAAATTAAGTAAACAAAACTGTACTTCTTAAAAAAAATATATATATAAATTATTTTAAAGTCAAATGAGCGCTGGATGTTAATCTACACAGATTTTACTCCTAAACACTGTTTATTTGGGTGAGTAAAGAGCTTCTGTTTATTTACAGTAAGATTAGATATCCAGATTTACACTAAAAATCTGCAGCCGCATTAGCATTAGCAGCTAACTGCTAGAACTAGCTGCGGTTAGCGACTAATGCCTCCTGACAGCGCTACACTGAGGAACCCTGAGTGTTCAGGTAAGCCAGGTTGATATTAGCTAGTGGTTCGTCCCATGTAGCTTGTTTTAATGCGGCAAACATGCAGGCTACTGTCTAATATACTCACCTCTGAACAGCTAAAGAGCTAGCGCTTAGCACGGTTACTGGCTAATGCTAATTCTGCTCCAGCAGTACTAGCCAGGGTTTTGCAGCAGGCTACAGTACGATGATATTCACCTCTGAACGGCAAAAGAGCTAGCGTTTAGTGTGGTCTTTTGCAGTTTTGACTCTACCGCCTTGAAGCATCTACAGACAAAACAGCTGAAGCTCAGCCAGGTTGGATGGAGAGCGTCTGTGAACAGCAGACAGAAATTTCATGTCTCAACAGAAGCTCAATGTGAGCTATTTAGCTATTTTTAGTACTTTTATTGGATCATCTAACACATGAATATTCTCTGATATAAACAATTCTACTGTAGCTCTGGCTGTATGTTTAGGGTCATCGTCTTGCCGGAAGGTCTTAAGTCTTTTGCAGCCTACAACAGGTTTTCTTTTTCCAGGATTGCCCTGTATTTAGCTCCATCCATCTTCCTATCAACCCTGACCAGCTTCCTAACCATGTTCCTGCTGAAGAAAAGCATCCCCACAGCATGATGCCACCACCATGTTTCACAGTAGGGACAGTGTGTTCAGGGCGATGGGCAGTGTTACTTTTCTATATATATATATATATTGCCTGGCCAAATAAAAAGGTATAAGACTTTGGTTGGACCGCACCTTTACCTGACTAACTGCAGCAACCCCAAATCATATAGCCCCCCCCCCCCTACAATCTGGAGCATTTCTATTGGTCCATTCATCATGAAATCTGGCCACATGGTTAAAATAACTGCTGGATTATGTTAAAACGTTGTCTAAGCAAAAAAAATAATAATAATAGATCGAAACGGAATAAAAACTGAATAAAAAGATTTTTTTAATTAAATTAATAAAAATCTAAAGTTTTTTTATGTGTAAACTGAATTAAAACAGAATAAAAAAATAGATATAACTGATATGAGTGAGATTAATTTGGTTAAAAGTTTAAATGTCAGTTTTTATTAATTTTTGATTAATTGCCAGCCCTAGGCTCTACCAGTGTTGTTGCATAATCTTGCTTTAAGTTTCCTTTCTTGTTGTACGAACTGTTCTTCTGATCTTATTTAATACAAACAGAGTAGCTTATGCTTCAGGCACAGAAGATTAAAGGCTGTTAATTCTCTGTATTGTAATAGAAGCTTTAATAATTCACTGCTCTGTTTAATTTAAATTACAGGAGCGTTTACTGTACAGCAGGTTTGGGTACAGAAGTAAAAGGACGGGGTTTAAGATAAAGTCCTTTGATTTAAAGTCTGCGCCTCGAGTCTCGCTAAAGGGACGAGGGGACATGAAAGGGAGTTCCTGTTTAAATATGTAAAATAATGGTTGTTTTCTGTTCTGATTGTCTTTATGCAGTTCTGGGATTCAGAGATCCATTCAGCGGTGAGGTGAAGCCGCGGATACTGCTGATGGGTTTACGGCGCAGCGGGAAGTCCTCCATACAGAAGGTGGTGTTCCACAAGATGTCCCCCAACGAGACCCTGTTCCTGGAGAGCACCAATAAGATCTGCAGGGAGGACGTGTCCAACAGCTCCTTCGTCAGCTTCCAGATCTGGGACTTTCCTGGACAGATCGATTTCTTCGACCCCACCTTCGACTACGAGATGATATTCCGAGGGACGGGAGCGCTCATCTTCGTTATTGACTCTCAGGTACGGGTCTTGTCCTTTACGTTTGGGCTCTGCCCCCTCCCCACTCCCCCACTGGCCTGCACTCACACTGCGTTTAAACAATCCGTGCCTATGCACACTTACACACTTACACTTACTTACTTGCGCACTGTTGGCAGGTAACGGCACGGATTGCCTAGTGTGAGTACAGCCTTAGTGAATGGAAATTCCAGTTTGTCCACACAATTTGAGTTGAACCAGTAGCTTTTTTTTTTCGGACACGGATGTGCTTGCTCTGTGGGTCTGGTACATTTGGTGAAGCTGTTTTGGAGCCTGGGGCGATCAGTCCATAGTATTAATCCTGGTTCTACTGATTTCTGTGGTCTGCAGTTCACTTCAAATGGATTCGAATGGTGCGATTCTGCTGCAGGTGTGGAAGCTATCTGCTCCCTGCGCTGCGTGTAGGGTCGCATGATTGGTTAATTTTTTATAATATGACTCTTACACTTATTGCACTGCTTCCTTTTTTAATCAGTGTATTTTAATTAGAGCTTAGATCAGGCCCAAATAATCCGAGCCCATGCACGTTCTCCCCGATACCGATTAGATGGCTAAAAATGAGCTTTTTAACAACATTTTAAGTGGTTTGAATAAGCAAAATCTGTTTAGAATGATGTCAATTAACATGGCAACACTGAAGAAGCATAGACCTGTTATTTAAGAACAATATTTATTGACTGAGGAAAGTGGTGGTAGGGTCAGGCCTCTGGTCTTGGGTCTCGGGTGTCAGGTCGGGTTCGGGAAGAGAATCTAAGCTCTAATCCTAATAATGCACACTATAACAGGACAAGATCAAGGTACTGTAATTAAGTTGTTGAATTGCTGTTCATCCAGATCAGAGACTGTAAAAAAAGATGGACGCCGTGTCGCCGTTCCCATTCATTCAATGAAAATGAAGCCAAAATCTTCCTCCATGTTGGCGATTCTGAAACCTGATTCTGCGCAGTAGAGACCAGAGGAGGGAGAAAGACTGTGGAGAGCAGCCTACTCATTTAAATAACCCCGCCCCTGAGGCCTGCCTCGAGGTCACAGGCTGCAGAGCGGGGCGGAGCGGAGCTCACGGTCTGTTATTGGTCCCGCCCATAACCAGCCCCTTTACAATAACCACACCTTTTTTGAATAGAGCTGAATAACGTTTTAAGAAAAGAATTCTGTGGGGATATAAAAATTTAACAATATAAGCAGAGGTTACACTAGCTGCTGCATTTAAATTAAGGAGGTAGAATTACAGTATATTGGAAAAAATTTGATTGAAAGTTGTTCTGTTTTGCCATTGAAACCTATGGGGATGGGTGGAGTTACACAGCTTTCTGCAGCCGAACAGCAGGGGGCGCCCGACCTGTGGTGGCTTCACTTTTGAGAGACGATGTTCTGTCCAGCTATACACAGTCTATGATCCAGATAATGCATTAATATGTAATCTATATTGTATATCTGTATGTTCTGCGTGTCGTTTGTTCAGGATGATTATGTGGAAGCTCTGAGCAGACTGCATCTCACCGTGACTCGAGCGTATAAAGTGAACCCGGACATTAACTTCGAGGTGTTCATTCACAAAGTGGACGGACTTTCTGACGACCACAAGATCGAGAAACAGAGAGACATCCACAAACGAGCCAACGACGACCTGGCAGACGCTGGATTAGAGAGGATACATTTAAGGTTTGTTACTTAAAATTATAGAATTCACTTCTGAATTACACAGTTTTTTTATTGTATGACAAAATACATACAACGATCATAAATGTTAAGTTTTTCCTTCATAGTAAATGAATAGTGAAGTGATCCAGACTATGAAGGAACACATAATGAATCATGTAGTAACTTGTAACTTTAAAAAGTGTTAAGCAAACCAAAAAAATGGTTTCTGAGGCTGGTAACTCTGATGAAGTTATCCTGTACAACAGAGGAAACTCTTGCTCTTCTATCCTTTCCTGTGGCGGTCCTGATGAGTGCCAGTTTCATCACTATAATGTTTTTGATGTTTTTTGCACTGACTTGAAATTCTTTTTTCTGATTGACTGACCTCCATTTTTTCTTTATTTAGCTGAGTAGTTCCTGCTTCTCATAATCTGGATTAGAACATTACTCAAATATTCCCTATTCACTGTATACCTGTAACTCTACCTCTTCACTACTTTACTTTAACTGATGCTCTCAAACACTTTATTAAGAGACAAGAAATTCAAGTAAATAACTCTTGACGAGTTCAGCACAGCTGTTAACTGAAAGCCTAAATTATTATAATTATTATTATAATGAAAAACCTGAATAAATATATGAATTATAATTTGTTGTATTTGTTCTTGATGCGAAATGCATTCTAAGTTTGTGCACATTTGCTCTGATATATATATATATAATAACGGCTCTACAGGTAGTTCTGTATGTATTAAAAGAACCACATTTTATGAAAGTATATGAAAATAGTTCTTTTCAGTGCCTTTATTTATTTGTTTAAGTATAGTGTAGCTCAGAAAGCTTATTATTCACATAATTAAAATTTTTATACTATTGTAATACTATATGCCAGGGGTGCACAACATACGGCCCGCTAAAGTAAGTTTACTTTCCGAAACTTAACTCAGTCTCCCGCCCGTAGCCATCACCTGTTTTTCCGGCAGCAAAAACAGGGACTACATAAACAAAAGGTGACTAAAATAGGAAAATACGACTTACTTGAGCAGTATCATGATTTTGTCCAAACCAAGTACGAGTAAAAAAAGAAAAGTGGATCTCGAACATAGGAAATTTAGGAAAGTACTTTTTTTTATGAAACAAGCAGTGGTGTTTTCTCGTGTCTGGTGTGCTTGGAATGCGTGGCAGTGGCAAAGGAATATAATTTACGCAGGCATTACGAAACACAACACCCAAAACTCGCCGATCTCCAAGGTGAGGACAGAAAGCAAAAGATTGAAGCACTAAAAAAGCAACTGGTGAGTCAACAAGGCGTGTTTGAAAAGAGACGAAAGGAGTCCGAAGCCTGTACCATTGCTAGCTACAGGATTGCTAACCTCGTAGCAAAATCTGCTCGCCCGTTTATTGATGGAGAATTTGTTAAAGACTGTATGGTGAAGGCTTGTGATGAATTTTTCCCAGAGGCCAAAGATGCATTTAAAAACATTAGTCTTTCGAGAACAACCATTCAGCGACGAATTGTTGATTTCCAATTGTTGATCCAATAATTCATACTGCCAGTTACAAAGCAGGATAAACGACGTCACATATTTTTCTGCTGCTTTGGACGAGAGCACAGACGACACCGACACAGCACAGCTCTCAATTGATATTATGCAATAGTAGCATAGTAAAACAATGTATTCCAAATTTGTGTGGAGACACCTGTAAAAATGTGTGGCCCTCTGGTCTAGGTGTTAATGTGAAATTGGCCTTTGGTTAAAATAAGTTGTGCACCCCTGCTATATACTATATAATACTATACTACGTTTTAACTGAAAACTATATGATCTTTCCTCTCAGCTTCTACCTGACGAGTATCTACGATCACTCCATCTTCGAGGCTTTCAGTAAAGTGGTGCAGAAGCTCATTCCACAGCTGCCCACCCTGGAGAACCTGCTCAACATTTTTATATCTGTGAGTGCAGCATGCTGTATTTCTACACTGTAGAGCTGGAATTACACCACATCATTCTAGCCCTGATTCTGTGCTGCTTAGAAGTCTAGAGAAATAGTTTTTTAATGAAATATTGTAATTTGATTGGCTTTCTGTATCGGCAGGTTTAGATCATCTCTTTTCTGATAGTTTTGACTCGCTAAGGAACTAAACATGTCATACATGTGAAATACAGTATGTGTTTTCTGTACACTCAAACAAAAAGACCTGTCATGGTAACCGATTATTTTAGTGTGAAAAACTCTCCCAGAAATAATTGGCTTTAAATATATTATGGTCATTTTAAGACAGTTTTATTTAAATTAGGCGTGTCAATTAATACAAAAATGTAATCAGATTAATCACAACAATATTCTGTGATTAATTGCGATTAGTCGCACTTGTTCTTCTTAAGACTCAAGTTTTAAAGAATGAATGTAAGTAATGTAAATTATATTCAATTATTTTTATTTATATTAGTGGTGTTAATTAAAATACTAGTATATTCATTGTAGTTAACCACAAGTTTAGCACACACACCAGGGGGAATTTTGGCCCACTCTTCTTTGCAGATCCTCTCTAAATCATGAAGGTTGGTGGGCTGTCGCTTGGCAACTCTGACCTTCAGCTCCCTCCATAGATTTTCGATCGGATTGAGGTCTGGTGACTGGCTGGGCCACTCCATGACCTTAATGTGATTTTTCTTGAGCCAATCCTTTGTTGCCTTTGCTGTATGTTTAGGGTCGTTATCATGTTGGAAGACCCAACCACGGCCCATTTTCAGATCCCTGGCAGAGGGGAGGAGGTTGTCCCTCAGGATTGTGCGGTACATTGTGCGGCTCCATCCATCTTCCCAGTGATGCGGTGAAGTAGCCCTGTACCCTTGGCAGAGAAACACCCCCAAAACATTATGCTTCCACCTCCATGCTTGACAGTGGGCACAGTGTTCTTGGGGTCATAGGCAGCATTTTTCTTCCTCCACACATGGCGGGTGGAGTTGAGGCCAAAAAGTTCAATTTTGGTCTCGTCTGACCACAAAACCTTCTCCCAATAACTTGGTTCATCTTTCAAATGATCATTGGCATACTTGAGGCGCGCCTCCACATGTGCTCTCTTCAGCAGGGGTACCTTTCGGGCACTGCAGGATGTGAATCCATTGTTGCGCAAAGTGTTGCCAATTGTTTCCTTGCAAACTGTGGTCCCAGCTGCCTTCAGGTCATTTGGTAACTCCTGCCGAGTGGTTGCAGGACGATTTCTGACCGTTCTCAGCATCATTGCCACCCCACGAGGCGAAATCTTCTTTGGAGCACCGGGCCGAGGTCTGTTGATTGTCATGTTATACTCTTTAAACTTTCTGATAATTGCACCAATAGTTGTTACTTTCACATCCAACACCTTCCAGCTTTGTGAAGGTCAACAATTCTGACTCTGAGGTCCTGTGACAGCTCTTTGGTTTTACCCATGTTGGAGACTTGAAATCTGTGTGATCTGTCTGATTCTGTGGACAGGTGTTTTTCACACAAGTGATTAGTGAGAACAGGTGGCTTCAGGTCAGGTAACAAGTTGATTGGGAGTGTCTAACTGGTCTGTAAAAGCCAGAACTGCTAATGAATACTAAGGGATCAAATACTTATTTCACTCCATGAAATACAAATCAATTAATATATATTCCTTAGATTTATTTTCTGGATTTTCTTTTTAATATTCTGTCTCTCCATGTAAGAATACATCTACCATTAAAAGTATAGAATGATCATGTCTTTATTAGTGGGCCAACGAAGAAAATCAACAAGGGATCAAATACTTCTTGGACTCACTGTATATATATATATATATATATACAGAATTTTCTTACTATATTTACTTTTTTGCCCCAGAGGGGTATATATATATATATACCCATCTGGATGTAATAAGTTTAGGATCAGTACAGCTGTGGGTGTTTACTCTGCAGGCGGGGCAGGAGCTCCCCTCATATAAAGCTGCATTCAGGGGCTGAATTCAGGTATTCAGGTTCTCCTCAGAAGGTTTCACATACCAGAGATTAACTAGTAAATACTAGAGTGCAGTTCCCTCAGAGATACGGTATTTTTTTGCATGTTTGTCAATCTTACATGTTTCGGATCATCAAACAAATAAAAAAAAAACGACACAAGTAAACACAAAATACAGTTTTTAAATTAAGGTTTTTTATTATTAAGTAATGGAAAAGTATTTGCCGCTCAGTTACAAAATAATTTAACTGTGGTTTATCCTACCTGAGTTACATTTTTCCAACCACACCCGTTCTCAATCAAGAAATCACTTAAATAGAACCTACCTGATAAAAAAAAAAAAGTTGACCAAAAGACATCATACCAATATCCAAAGAAATTCAGGTAACTAAGATCTATCAGTCTGGAAAAGGTTATTAATCCATTTCTAAAGTTCTAAAGTGGTGAAACTTCCCAGGAGTGCCTGGCCAACCAAAATTACCCTAGGAGCGCAGTGATGACTCATCCAAGAGGTCATGAAAGGACCCCACAACAGCTTACAAAGAACTCTAGAGAAGTCCACAGAATTAGCTTATGCTAACTGGCTAGCAGTTAGCTAATAAGCTGTGCCAGTATGCTTCTTTGGTGCTGCTGTTTTAAATAGTGCTCTGCAGTGCCTCTAGTGGTATGGCGGTATGTAAAAAAAAAAAAAATACATACTGGTTTTAATATCCCCTCAGGTATAATGGATGAACCGGTAAAGGAGAGATTAGAGCAGGCCATTTTTTCCCAGCAACTGCTGCTAATACCCTTACTCCACACCAGGGGTCACCAGAACACCAGAACACCCGGCCCCGTGTTTAACATATCCCTAACATACACGCCATAACTCTAGAGGCGCTGTCGAGCACCGCCAAAGAAGCCCACTGGCACAGCTCACTAGCTAACGCTAGCCAGTTAGCATAACAAGCTAACACACCAGAGTAATGATGGCTCAGCTCTGTAGAGTTCTTTGGATGTTGTTTAGGGGGTTTTCATGACCTTTTGGATGAGTAATCGCTGCGTTCTTGGAGTAATTTTGGTTATGAACACATGGCACATGAAAAATATTAAATATTTACGTTGACAGTTTCCTTTATATTCAGTTCATAGTGTTAGTGATAAAAAAATAATAATCATGCTGTTCTGCTCTCACTTCATCCTTTCAATGTGAGAAGAGTTTATGCTCCTTGCTGTTGGGAAACTCAGTTTTCTCAGCTTTCTAATAAAAGCAGCAGCAGCACCTGAGAGCAGCTGTTAAACATGGGGCCGGGTGTTCTGGTCAGAGCTGCTGTAATGAAACCTGCGGCCGGACTGACCCTCCGCTGATGAGAGCGCTGACCCCTGGTGTGGAGTGAGAGTATTAGCAGCGGGTGATGAGGAAAATGACCTGCTCTAATCTCTCCTGGTCGTTGACCTGTAAGGTCAGGTGGACAGTGCCGTGTCCTCGCTGCTCATCTCTGTGTCTGCAGTGATGCTCTGAGCTCTGCTGCCTCTCAGCTATAGATGCTGCAATTTATTCTTATGGTAATAATGTGTATTATTAATTGATGAGTTTTTTTATTTTACAAAATTGAAAAGCTCTGGAATATAATCAAGATGAAGATGGATGATCACAAGCCATCAAACCACCAAACTGAACTGCTTGAATTTCTGCACCAGGAGTAAAGCAGCATAAAGTTATCCAAAAGCAGTGTGTAAGACTGGTGGAGGAGGAGAACATGATGCCAAGATGCATAAAAAAGGTGATTAAAAACCAGGATCTCTTAAAACTTTATGAATATGAACTTGTTTTCTTTGCATTATTTGAGGTCTGAAAGCTCTGCATCTTTTTTGTTATTTCAGCCATTTCTCATTTTCTGCAAATAAATGCTCTAAATGACAATATTTTTATTTGGAATTTGGGAGAAATGTTGTCTGTAGTTTATAGAATAAAACAACATGGTTAATTTTACTCAAACATAAACCTATAAATATCAAAAACAGAGAAACTCAGGTCTCGACTGCCCCTATAAACACTATAAACACCCCTTATTCTGGCTCCACCCCTCATCTGTCAAACCCAACCAGAGCCCCACCCACTAGATCAGTTGAAGAAACGCTGGCTTGTTTGTGTTTTGCTGTTTAGCACAAGCTAACGCTAATGAGTGATGTATTGCGTGCAATATTTACAGAACCATCTTTTTATTTGCATAAAAGTGACGGAGCCCTTAAACGGCTTTGTTGGACCTCTGGGCTGTTATAGTGCTTTATAGTGTCTGGATTTTAATGAATAAAAACGATCTGTTGATCTTCATGCCCCCACACATGGAGTCTGGGGTCTAAATGTTTAATTATGATTTTTATTGTTTCTAGTAACCTTTATATTTTGTCTGAATAGCATTACAGTCTGGATCCTGGTTCCTATAAATAGATCATTACTTGATACTGTTTATCCATCAACATCTTCTCATTGTTACCAGTATACACTACTGCTCAAAGGCATTAAGCACCTAAGCTTATATATGCAGTACCAGTTTAGACACACCTTAAATTCAGTGTTTTTCATTATTTTAAAATGTTCTGCATTACAGATTTATACTAAACTCAATAAAACTATGAAGACATGTGGAATTATTTAATAAACTAAAAAGTATTAAGCAAATCAGAATATGTTTTATTTTTACATTCTTGCATGGGAGGACAGTTTTGCACATCTCTGCTGGATTTTTTCAGTCAGTTTTATGAGGTAGAGTCACCTGTAATTCAGGCTTTCAGTTAACAGCTGTGCTGAACTCATCAAGAGTTAATTACTTGAATTTCTTGTCTCTTAATAAAGTGTTTGAGAGCATCAGTTAAAGTAAAGTAGTGAAGAGGTAGAGTTACAGGTATACAGTGAATAGAGAATATTTGAGTAATGTTCTAATCCAGATTATGAGAAGCAACAACTACTCAACTAAATAAATAAAAAAAGACTATCTGATGGAACTGGCGTTCATCAGGACCACTCCAGGAAAGGAGGAGCAAGAGTTTCCTCTGTTGTACAGGATAAGTTCATCAGAGTTACCAGCCTTAGAAACCGCAAGTTAACAAACAGCTCCCCAGATAAAACCACCTAAATGCTCATATAACAGTAATAAACATTGAATTGACACTAGTTTAGTCATTGCTAAATTTTGATGCTTAAGAAAGTTGTAAATAATGAATTGAGACACAGTTAAAAAGTGTGTACTGATTAATAATATCTTAAATAGTGTCAATAATGATTAGATTTTAATGCGTTTTGTCGTAAATACTGTTGATTAATGCACCCTTATTGTGAACAGTTACTGAAATAATTACATGAAATTATTTAAAGTGAACAGTATGTAAATAAGGTATCTATGAATCACTTATTTCTATTGGCCAGTTGATGGCAGCAGTGAGTCAGTAATGAAATCACAGGGAATAAACTCTGCTTTACTAAATACTGAGAAAACCTTTAAAACTCTGGGGAAAAGAAGAACATGAGGCAAATGTTTATTGTCACGAACATGCAAAATCCTCTTATCTCCAATACAGCAACTTTACAGGAGAGGAAAAAAATGATAACTTTCAGTGATAGTCAATAGAGCATTTTGGAGCATTTTGATTGGTTAATTCACTATCAGATTTGGACAAAACAGCTGTGTAGCTGATTGGTCAAACACATAGGGAACACTTAGGTCCTGCTTTTTTTTTTGCTAATTCAGTACAAAACTATTTATTCAACATGGTTAATCCATTCATCACAAAATGAATAATATGAATAATAACTTTCAAAATGCTTTTTTTTCCCTTTTGCTTCCCTGTGGGGTGTTCCTTTTGTGTTGTATTTGCACAGATAATTGAGTGTTGGCTGCAGTTTTGGCTTTTTACAAAAGGTCCTTTGGGTCAAATGCATAAATTTTCTGCCTTTAAACACGACCAGTCAAATTGATGCTCAAATTTAAATTTGGTCTCATCTGATTACATCATATTATCCAGGTAGATTGATAGATGGACCAATAGATAAACCAATAGATAGATATACCAATAGATAGGCTGATAGACAGATAAGCCGATATATAGACTAACAGATAGATGGACCAATAGACAGACAGATAGAAGGACCAATAGATAGATAGACCAATAGATAGATAGACAGACCAATAGATAGGCTGATAGACAGATAAGCCGATAAAAAGACAGACAGATAGATGGACCAATAGACAGAGTGATAGACGGACCAATAGACAGACGGATAGACAGACAGATAGACGGACCAACAGACAGACAGATAGACGGACCAACAGACAGACAGATAGACGGACCAATAGACAGACAGATAGACGGACCAACAGATGGGCTTATAGACAGATATGCTGATAGATAGATAAGCCAATATATAGACTAATAGATAGATAGGCCAATAGATAGACAGACCAATAGATAGGCTGATAGACAGATAAGCCGATATATAGACTAACAGATAGATGGGCCAATAGACAGACAGATAGACGTACCAATAGACAGACAGATATAGACAGACAGATAGACGGACCAATAGACGGACCAATAGACAGACAGATAGACGGACCAATAGACAGACAGATAGACGGACCAACAGACAGATAGATAGACCAATAGATGGGCTTATAGACAGATATGCTGATAGATAGATAAGCCAATATATAGACTAATAGATAGATAGGCCGATAGATAGCTTATCTATCGGCATATCTATCTACCAGTTAGCCTGTCTGTCGGCTTGTCTATCTATCGGTCTGTCTATCTATCTATTGGTCCGTCTTTCTATCTATCTATCGGTCTATCTGTCTGTCTGTCTATCGGCCTGTCTATCTATTGGCCTGTCTATCTATCACTCTGTCTATCTATCTATTGGTCCATCTATCTATCTATTGGTCCATCTATTGGCCAATAGATAGATAGGCCAATAAATTGATAGACAGATAGATAGACTGAAGGATAGGTAGTCTGATAAATAGATAGGCCGATAGATAGGCCGATAGATAGGCCGATAGATAGGCCGATAGATAGAAAGATAGATAGATTGATTGATTGATTGATTAGCTGATAGGCCGATAGATTTACACATAGATAGATGGGTTTTTTAGAAGGTGAGAGTATATAAAGTGGATGTCAGGCTCTGTGCGTTCAGTACTGCAGTTTAAATAAATCCTTGGCTCGAGAGCGACGGCTTCATCGACGGTGCATTTACTAATGAGAAACCGCATTAAACCCCTCAGTATTATTATACGCACCTCCTGCATTACATAACACGTTTTTATTTCTGACAGTAATTTGATATATTGTTGATCCACAGTGTGTGTGTGTGTGTGTGATAATAAGGGCTGTGTTTAACCTCTGACTGCTCCTGCTGTTCCTGCAGAACTCCGGGATCGAGAAGGCGTTCCTGTTCGACGTGGTCAGCAAGATCTACATCGCCACAGACAGCAGTCCTGTAGACATGCAGACGTACGAGCTGTGCTGCGACATGATTGATGTGGTCATTGACATCTCCTGTATCTACGGGTGAGTGGCCTTCACTGTGGAAACTCCACTGACCTGCTAAAGCACCAATCAGCAGCCAGCGCGGCTGCAGGCTCAGCTTTTTTGGAGCTGTATTGAACAAAGGCCTCCGAAACAAAACAACAAAAACAGAACATGAGCTGTTGTGTGTGAGATACACTCATTCAGTGTGTGTATAGACTGTTTTATAGATTATATTATGAACTGCCTGGGAAATAACATTTATATAGGCCTGCGTTATCACTATTTTTGTTTGGACAACATATTTTCACAATAGACAATATTATTGATATTTTATATTACTGATATAATAATGCAACATTAAAGTTGAAATAGAAATATCTTGGAAACAGATTTATAGAGCAATAGAGATGCAGATAGAGACCAGTAGTTAGAACGATAGATAGATTAAGTAAATAATAATAAGAATAAGAATAATAATTATAAGGTATAATAATAATTAAGATCTAAGTAACAGTGGGTACTATTACTATTAACAGTTTGTTCTAACTATCAAGTTTTCTCATGTTCTTTTTGGTCCATTCGTCATGACAGTTTGACACAATTTAAGAACAACTGCCAGATTAAAATTATGTAAAAATGGAAGACAACAAAATTTGAGATCTCTTTTACTTACTTACACCCAAATATTAAATTTATTTAAATATAATGAGAGTTTTAAAATCTAAGGACTTGTTTACTGATAAGACTTATCTTTATTTTAACGTTCACAGAATAAAAGCGGCCCGACATTAGGCTCAGCTATCACACTCTGCTTAACAGCACGGCTCTTTTTTTACGCGTCTCAGCAGAGGATACTGACCTGCGTGTTCACACTGTGAAGATACACCAGCAGCTCATTTAAGAGAACAGTAGTTATTTTTTTTCTTTATTCTGTTTATTGTTGAGTTAAAAGTTCTCCTGTAATGGCTAAAATAGGATTGACTAGTGACTGACTGTTAACTATTGTCAGGGTTTTAATCAGTCAGTGGCGCACCTGTGTTTTCTGCTGTCAGGATGGCAATATCAGTGTATCAGTGCTGATTTATTTCTAAACTCAGACAGTATTTTAACGACACAGGGCGTGAAAATAGACTGTTGGAGGTAGGGGTGTCACGATTCTCTAAATCCTCAATTTTATTACCGATTTTAGGATCACGATTCGATCCGATTCTCAATTTTCTTTTTTCTTTTTTTTCTACAGCAGAGAGCCCTATGCCAGTTTTAGTTTAGTCTATGGTCATTTATTGGTTTGATTCATCAAATTTACAATATCTTATTTCAAAAGGTGGGCTTGATATAAGTGATGCAAAGTGATACAAGTGATCTGTAATACACCACATTAGACATTAATGGTCAAATCTAAATAATTTAATTAATATATATTTGTAATGCCATCTAGTAGTTTTTTTGGTAGCAGCAGTGTGCACATAACAATATAAATAAATAATAAAAAAAAATACTGGAACAGTCATGTAAAAAATAATAGAACAGTTAGAGCTGTTAAGGTGTTAACTGAACTCTATCCTACTATAACAGTTAAACATGAAAAATAAGACTCGGTCCCTGAGAATGAGAAGTTTTTTTCTTTAATAAAGATATATTATTAACTTTATCTGAGAGAAAGATGCTCCTTAAGGTACCAAAACTATTAACATACTTGAGGCTAGACAAAATGATTTTTATATTTTAGAGTTTTTCTTTAAGAAGATGAGAATGTCCACATGCTCTGGAGAAAGAGATGCTCTTTGAGCTGCAGTGTGCTGCGCCGTTTGCGGGAGGGATCGTCGATCCTCTTTTTGACTTTGATGCTCGAGACCATGACATAATTTCGATCAGTTTCGATGAAATATCGAAATTGTGACACCCCTAGTTGGCGGGGTGTAAGATAGCAATGAGCATTGATCATGATTTGGATAAGGGTCATAAAGTTCTGGTTGATGGTGATAAAGCAGCAGGCTGTGTAGAATAATAGGTGTAGTAATGAGTGTGAATGGGATGTTGGGAACAGAGCGAGGTCCTCCGTGCTCGGGGTTTAATCTGACAGGGATTAGCAGTGTGTTCCCCAGGGCTGAGCAGAGGGAGGCTCCTCCAGCTCCACTGACCCAGACTGCACCAGGCAGAGCGGGCACCGAGGGCACTGAGGGCAGAGTGTGTGTAGGTGCAGGCATGCTGGCTGGACCCGGGGCGAGGCAGCTGTCCGCCCACACTGGCCTGCAGAACAGATGAGTCTCAGTGCTGGGGGTGGGCGATATGGATGAAATATTGCATCATAAATTACATAGCAAACTTTATGCACTATTAATTAATAATAATAAAAAATCATACAAACTATGAGGAAAAACATATGGGATTATATAGTAAACAAGAAAAAGTGTTAAATAAACCAGAATATGTTTTATATTTTAGTTTATTCAAAGTAGCTCCTCTTGCTTAGATAGAAACACAACTGTGTTTTACACAACTCTGCTGGATTTTCTCAGTCAGTTTTATGAGGTAGAGTCACCAGGAATTCAGGCTTTCAGTTAACAGCTGTGCTGAACTCATCAAGAGTTAATTACTTGAATTGTTAATCTACACAGATTTCTCTCCTGAAAACTGTTTATTTGGGTGAGAAAAGCACTTTCAATTTATTTACAATAAGCTTAAATTCACAGATTTCCTCTAAAGCTAGCTGCAGTTAGCGGCCAATGCCGCCCAACAGCGCTACACTGAGGAATACACACCTCTCCAATACACTCACCTCTGAACGGTAAAGGAGTTAGCGCTTAGCGCGGTTAGCTACTAATGCTAATGCTGCTCCAGCAGCGCTAGTCGCGGTATCCGAAGGCTACAGGCTGATAATACTCACTTATGAATGTCAAAAGAGCTTGGAATAAAAAAATATTGAATGTGAAGGTGTGTCATAAATTTTAAAGTAGCGCAGTCAGAGTCAGCCTGTTTTATTAGCAGTAAATGTGTCAGATTATCGGTAGATGTTGATATAATTTAGATATTATTGTGCATCCTTAAGTATTACTTTACCGCCTCAGTCCACATGCTTCTAGAGCTTAATCTCTCAGCTTGTCCAGAAAGGCATGTGCAAAGAGAATGCTTTCCAGGCAGAACCTAACTTTTAATAAATCATGCAATTAGTGCCCCAAATTAGCACATGAAAACGTAATGTACTGTTATATAACTTTTCATGGGAGTATGATATTATTATATCACGCACCCCTAATGAGCACCACCAGGCAGAGCGTTTAACTCTGCCAACTGTATCTTCAGTCAGACCCTCAGCGCTGCGGAGGATTCCAGCAGAAGAGAAGTCACGTACAGTTTACTGCGTTTGGACGCGAGTCTTCTCCTGCACTTGTTGGCAGGCGTATCAAACTGCTGCTGCCTTTAATAAAATGTTTTATAATCGAACGGCTGTGAGGTTTTCAGTCTTCAGCAGAATAAAGCTCCGTCTTATTGACAGCCGGCTGCGTGTTTAATTCAGCATCTTCCTCATTTTCACTCATTTAGCTAATGAGCTACCTGCATATGCAGAGTTTGCTGTGCAGCGTCTGATGATGAATTATTCATTTTTATCTGGGTTGAGGGGGGGTGCAGGCTTTGCCCTCAGCTGTTTGTTTGTTTGTGGTGAGTTTGGCTGTTGTGAATCCTGGTGATTAAGTTAGGGGTTTCTCCTGGTTTAGATAACCATGATTTGATCCAGCATCTGTTCCTCTATAGCCGTGTTCATGTTATTTTTTAATTCATTTAATATAATTGGTGTTTCTAAAAAAGTGGCCAGTAAGTGAAAGAAATACATAGTAGGTATTTCCAATAAAGTGGCCAGTAAATAAATGTATGATAGTAGGTAGTTCCAATAAAGTGGCCAGTGAGTGGAATCAATAGATAGTTGGTGTTTCTGATAAAGTGTCCAGCATAATATATTAGGTGTTTCCAATACAGTGGCCAAAACAGGATAGTAGGTGTTTCCAATAAAGTGGCTGAATGAATAATATGGGTGTTTCTAATAGTATGTGTTTCTAATAAAGTGGCCAGTGAGTGGAATCAATAGATAGTAGGTGTTTCTAATAAAGTGGCCAGTGAGTGGAAGCACAAGATAGTAGGTGTTTCCAATAAAGTGGCCAGTACAGGATATTATGGGTTTTCAATAAAGTGGCACGTGAGTGAATGTACAAGATAGTAGGTGTTTCCAATAAAGTGGCCAGTAAATGGAAGCATTAGATAGCAGGCGTTCCTAATAAAGTGGCCAGTACAAGATAGTAGGTGTTTCTAATAAAGTGGCCAGTATAAGATAGTAGGTGTTTCTAATAAAGTGGCCAGTGAATGGAAGCATTAGATAGCAGGTGTTCCTGATAAAGCGGCTAGTACAAGATAGTAGTTGTTTCTAATAAAGTGGCCAGTATAAGATAGTAGGTGTTTCTAATAAAGTGGCCTGTACAAGATAGTAAGTGTTTCCAATAAACTGGCCAGTGAGTAAATATTTAAGATAAAAGGTGTTTTCAATAAAGTGGCCAGTACAAGACAGTAGGTGTTTCCAATAAAGTGGCCAGAGTCGAGTATATAAATTCTATTTACTCTATTTCAGTACTTTCAGTAACACAGTTCTAGTATTAACTGATATGTTTATATATATATTTTTATATTTTTGATGATCAGGTTAAGTGGGGATGATGCCGGTTCTCCGTATGATAAAGAGTCCATGGCCATCATCCACCTGAACAACACCACGGTGATGTACCTGAAAGAGGTCACCAAATTCCTGGCCCTGGTGTGTTTCCTCAGGGAGGAGAGTTTTGAGAGGAAAGGTGAGTGTTTATTACACTGATTAATAATGTACTGTATGATTATTAATACTGTATCACGGTCTGGGGCTATGATTTTTATCAGTTTAAGAATTCTGACTCATAGAGATTGAGGTAGAAGTGCAGGGAGATCCAGATTCTGTATATTTCACCCATATAGAAGGAGTGTCCACAAATACTAATAATATTAAATGTACTGTGTTTTATTATATGGTTTGTGTATATGGTTTATGTATGTGTAACACTCCAGAGGCAGGAAGCAATTACATGACAGTTTTATTATATTTGGGCCATTCCACCAAATGCGTGCCATTTGCTTGTAGTAACTCTTACAAACTTATTTTTTTTCAACTCTGAATCTAATAACTCATATATTTAACTATTCAAAACATGTACTGGTCAAACTCAAGCAGCTTTACTTCATTTTTTACAAGGTTTCCAATCTGAAGATGGTTACAAAACTCGTGACATTTAAAAAGCGTGTTTAAAAGAAATGGTTGACTGCATGTTCAAATAATTGATATTTCTGACAAAAAACTCACTCCTGTTACTGGCACTCACTCACTCCGGTTACTGGAACTCACTCACTCCTGTTACTGGAACTCACTCACTCCTGTTACTGGAACTCACTCACTCCTGTTACTGGAACTCACTCACTCCTGTTACTGGCACTCACTCACTCCTGTTACTGGCACTCACTCACTCCTGTTACTGGAACTCACTCACTCCTGTTACTGGCACTCACTCCTGTTACTGGCACTCACTCACTCCTGTTACTGGCACTCACTCACTCCTGTTACTGGCACTCACTCACTCCTGTTACTGGAACTCACTCACTCCTGTTACTGGAACTCACTCACTCCTGTTACTGGAACTCACTCACTCCTGTTACTGGCACTCACTCACTCCGGTTACTGGAACTCACTCACTCCGGTTACTGGAACTCACTCACTCCTGTTACTGGAACTCACTCACTCCTGTTACTGGAACTCACTCACTCCTGTTACTGGCACTCACTCACTCCTGTTACTGGAACTCACTCACTCCTGTTACTGGAACTCACTCACTCCTGTTACTGGAACTCACTCACTCCTGTTACTGGAACTCACTCACTCCTGTTACTGGAACTCACTCACTCCTGTTACTGGCACTCATTCCTTTTACTGGAACTTATTCCTGTTATTATTTACAGTATGTTTTTAGTAACAGAACTGAAAGTAACAGGAATTAGTTTTTAGCGTGGAATTAGCAAAAACATTAAAAAATAGCTAAATGCCGGCTATGCTAATAGCATGAGGACACTGAGCGCATTCTAGTGATTTTCCCCAAAATGTGTATTTAAAATTTTTTATTTTATTTTATTTAATTTAGGTAACAGGACTGAGTGTGTTGAGATTGAGCTCCTAATTCAGAATTAAAATAAGATCAAATATACAGAAAAACTTAATTCCGGTCTTCCCATGACCTTCAGAAGAACCAGCTGATGTCACTTCCTGTTGTAGATGTGACTTCCTGCTGTAGAATGTTCCAGATGTTTCAGATGTTCAGGGTAATGTGTTACAGTAACTAATATGTGTATTAATGTGTATTTTAACTTAAATATTCTGGATTTATTATGAAACACAGTGACTATATAACAAACAACAAGGGGGTTAACAATGTCTAACAAACAATAAGTTAAATAAACAAAGAAACAAACAAACAAACAAAAGAGAACTAACCAGAAACTTGCATGAACAAACAACGGGGAAGGAAACAAACCCAAAGGAACACATGGGGTATATATATATATATATATATATATATATATATATATACAAACTGGGAAACTGGGAACAGCTGGGAAAGGAAACAAGGGGGCGGGGTAACAAACAGCACAGGTGAGAACACTAATGACTGGGTGGGGCTAGGGTGGAGACAAGGCAGGAGACAAGACAGAAACAAGACAGAGCCATGTTATAAGAAAAACATGGCAAAAAAACAAAACAGACTGAAAAGCAGGAAAGAAATAACAAAGAAAGGAAAAATACAAGACATACCCATATCCATACCGCGGGCTCCCTCTAGAGTTTAACAGTCATTTACTGATATAACACGGGAGCAGAAAGTGATCAGACTTTATATAATTTATATTTCGGACCTGTGGTTCTATCTTTCTTCGTAATTCCATTGGCAGTATGTAGCCGCTGCTCCAGACTCCCAGTCGCCGACTGGATCAGATCTCTAGCATGCCAAATATTTTTCCAGGCGTCTGCGATTTGCGTCCAAGCTGAGTTTTGGGCTAAAATGGTGTAGTGTGAACCTGGCACAACACCAAACAATAGAGATGTACAGTAGACTCAAGGCTGCCAATACTGAATATAAATGTAATTTATTATGTAGCAGACTCTCTAATTATGTGATAACTTTATAATAATACAGTAAAGTGATATTAACATCTCTAGACTTCAGAGCCGGCTCTGTAACAGTGGTGTCAGACTGCAGTCCCGTGGGGCCATAGTGTACAGTGGTTAAGGGCGTGACTTTAGTGTACTAAAGTAAGGTCAGCGTTAAACGGCACATTGCTGCTGATCCTGGATCAGTAACAGCTGTTCTGAGGATAACAGCGGACGGATCCAGTGTCCTGTACCTTAAACTCTTTCAGCTGTAATGAAACTGGCCCCGTGCGAATGAGCTGGGGCTCCTGACATCACCGACGCTGGAGAATAAAGTATTAGAACGCCTAAGAACTCGAGCAGCTCCTGAAATATTCATGCTGAGATCCAGGACCCCCGCTGTGCTAGACCAGGTGGGAAGCGGAGCACAGGGTTTTTGCAGAAAATAGGAATGTATAAGTTCTTTGAGTTAAAGAGAAAAAATGGTGCTGTAGTTTCAGAGTTTGAGGATGATGCAATACGTGCAGTGTGTGGAGCTTTAACACAAGAAAATACTCTCTTATACTCTCTTTACCTCAGTGTTTACACTAAATAAACTAAATAACTAAATAATCAGTAAAGATATTTAATGAATTTTATCTGTGCTAGGCGGTGTTAGTTTGGTAATGAAAAAAACTATAATGGCATATCTGTTGACGACTAATTTTTCATGATAAAAACAAGATGAAATCTAAAAAAATTTAATTCCTAGAAGAGTATAATTACTTTTTTTGTCTCACTCACTGCCTTTATAGGTAAATTGCTTTGAAGCATTTTAATGTAATTTAAATGCAAGGCTATTGGCTTTAATAAGCATAAGCATTAAATAATATCAAAATAATCTCAACACAAATCTAAAATAGTTAAAAAAAAAAAACCTAAGGCATAAAAATGCATAATACACACATTTAATTTAACTAAACTTTAAATTTAAGACTAGTTTTATGTATTAATTAATGTAAAAATGTACTAAACCTAATAACAATGTAACAATAGTGACTAAAATGCAGTGTTGGGCACGTTACTTTGAAAAAGTAATTAGTTATAGTTACTCATTACTTCTCAAAAAAAGTAACTGAGTTACTAACGGAGTTACTCCACTATAAAAGTAACTCGTTACCAGCAAAAGTAACTATCGCGTTACTTTTTTATTATTCGCCCATCGAAAAAAAAAATCAATTATGTATTTACTATTATTATTAGAAAAATAACAAACGAAAATAAACCCAAAATGTTGACAAAAATATAATCTAACGAATTAAAAAAAATAAAAACGAAATTTTCCACACAACCAAAGAAAATTACTAAAACTTGTAATACTGAAAACAAACGGAAAAAACGGAAAAACGTGTCTGGGGATGAAATTAAACAAACCAAGCCAAGCGAAATATAATCAGAATTATGTTCATTAACACTAACATAAAAGCACAGAACTATTATTTAATTAAAATGATTTTTAAGAACAGCTACACACAATGCTGCAAGTCAAATGCGGAGGCGTTTCACGTGCGCCCAGAGCTACGTGATTATAACTTTTTTCATTTTTATTATAGTTTAATTTTATTTTGTTTTAATTTTTTCTGTTCAGTAAGTTTTAATTTGTTTTTAGAGTGGGCTTGCTAGTTTCTATTAGTTTTTACACATCTCATCAGAGAGATCAATCTAATAAACGTGAGAGAGAGAGAGAGAAAAAGAGAAAGAAAGAGATTTGCGTGTTTTGGTATGGGCTACTCACAGGTAAATGTTCTCACATACTGTATCTCCTGTTTCTCTTTCATCTGCCTGGCGCTCATATTGTAATCCCATACATAATTCTGCAGTTTCTCAGTGTTTTCTGTCGTATTTTGCGGCTAGCGCGAGCGCTTTACACAAGAACTAAAGGACCAAGAGGTGCCGCGCGGTCGGCACAACACCGCCCGCTGTACAACAGCGCTTATAAATAAATTAAACACGAAAATGAGGATATTCTATCAGTAATTTCAGTTCATTTTAGTTAGTTTTATAAACACAAAATACAGTTCGAGATAGTTATGGTTTTTCCTTTTAATTTCCGTTTTTATTAGATTCAGTTAACACAAATGTTTTTTCACTTTCAGTTTTCCCTATTTCGTTCGCTTTAGTGAACAATAATTGGTTACTTAGCAACATTGTGATTATCACACCAGAGCTTTATATAAAATAAAAATAGGAGCCCGATTTCGGGTCGGTCCTCGGGTCAGGTCGGGTTCTGGCAGAGAATCTAAGCTCTAAAAGAGAAAGCAGCAGCACCACAAAAACCGGAGCTGCTAAAAAGAGTTTAACGTCCTTTTAATCGGAACTTGGGCTGTCCAGGGCAATCACTGAATTAATTAGAGCATGCAAATCGTCACAATTGTGCCTCACTTCACCACGCCAAACAACAGGCACAGCGGCCAGAAGCTCAAGTTCACCAAAGGAGGGGTTAACGAGGGCAAAGCGAAGTTAAAAAAAAAAAAAAAAGTTCATAGAGCGGCTAAAGTAACGTGCAGTAACGGGGTGTCGGAAATGGTAACGGCGTTATAGTTACAGTCATAGTAATTAGTTAGATTACTCGTTACTGAAAAAAGTAACGGCGTTAGTAACGCCGTTAGTTTTAACGCCGTTACTCCCAACACTGCTAAAATGTGACTAAAACTGTTTTATGTTTTAGAAAAACGAAAAAACTTTGAAACATTTTTTTATGCATTATTAATGCATTAATAATTTTCCCCCTTTTTCTGTTTAAAGAGTCTGGTGACTCATTAGCATTTATTTAGTGGTTTTATTTAGAAATGTAAATACGACGCAGATCAGACGTTCATATGGTAGATTTATTTTAATTTATATTGGAAATATAGATTAAGTATTACACACACTCACACACACACATTGCTTGTTTAATTCACTCCTTATTTAATTTTTCATATTTTGATGTGACTTTTTTTTAATTCAGCTGGTATTTAAACATTTTAGTATTTAGATAATCTTATCTGGGGAGCTGTTAACTTGTGGTTTCTAAGGCTGGTAACTTGAATTTATCCTGTACAACAGAGGAAACTCCTGCTCTTTCTTTCCTGGTGCAGTCCTTATTAGTGCCAGTTTCATCATTTTTCAATTTCCAATAGTTTTTGATGGTCTTTGTGGTGCAACTGCTCTTGAGGATAATTTTAAAGTTCTTGAAATTCTTTACTTTACTTTAATTTCTTTTTAAAGTTATTTTTTTTTATTTATTTAGTTGAGTAGTTGTTGCTTCTCATAATCTGGATTAGAACATTACTCAAATATTCACTATTCACTGTATACCTGTAACTCTACCTCTTCACTACTTTACTTTAACTGATGCTCTCAAACACTTTATTAAGAGACAAGAAATTCAAATAATGGTTCTACCTCAAATATAGAATGCTTGACACCTAAAATATAAAAGATATTCTGATTTGTTTAACACTTTTTTTATTAAATAATTTTAGTCTAGATGGAAACAGGGGTCCACGAGCACGTAGTGGATTGTTTTCCCCACCTGTTTTTTCATAATCTTAAAAGTGTCTATTTTAAGATTCTGACAGGTAACAGGATGAAATAATGTCTCATAACATTTATTTTTAACCCTTTAATGCATTTATGCTAATTCCGCACCGGAAAAAAATTATGAAGAAAATGGCATAGCTCCTTGAGTTAACAACCCATACAGACAAATGAGCACACTTTTCCATACAATTCTGGGCCAAGGAATTTAACGGAATAGTTATTTTTAAGTCTTTGCGACCCGTTTCTTTTTTTGGAGCGGCGAGGTATTTTAGAAATAGAATGAAAGTTGGCCCGCTGTTAAGCAGGTTTTTATAATGTGAGATTCAAAGTTTGAACGCTAGGTGTCAGAAACGCCCCAAAGAGTCTAAAAGCGGAGAGAGTGCGCATTTCTAGCTCAGAAAAACGGGGTAAAAGAGTCTAAAAGCGGAGAGAGTGCGCATTTCTAGCGCAGAAAAACGGGCCAAAGAGTCTAAAAGCGGAGAGAGTGCGCATTTCTAGCGCAGAAAAACGGGCCAAAGAGTCTAAAAGCGGAGAGAGTGCGCATTTCTAGCGCAGAAAAACGGCCAAAGAGTCTAAAAGCGGAGAGAGTGCGCATTTCTAGCGCAGAAAAACGGGCCAAAGAGTCTAAAAGCGGAGAGAGTGCGCATTTCTAGCGCAGAAAAACGGCCAAAGAGTCTAAAAGTTGCCGTAATTAAGGAGTTTAATATTAAGAGACATCATGAAATGAAACATCAATTTGAAAAATCTTAGTTTACACAACACTGTCAAAGATAAAGATAGTAAGTCAAGTAAAATGGTGTGTAAATGAAATAATCAGGAAAAATGTATTATTTAAAGTGGTATATTTCATTATTTGTTTTATTACAGAGTCTGTGGCCCGTGACTTCAAATATATTTCTCCTTCTGGCCCCCAACAAAAAAAGTTTGGACACCCCTGATCTAGACTATTTAGTGTTATTCTATAATGCAGAACATTTTCCTTTTCTGTTCACAAGTACTTACTACTTTGTGTTGGTCTGTTCCATTAAATCCAAGTAAAAATACTAAAATAAGTTAAAGGCGTATACATAATTTTAAATGCCATTACTTTTGTCCTTATGATGTGCGTACTTTATACAGAAAGGCCTGAATCTTTGCATACAACTCAATACGAGTTAACTGGTTGCATCAGTTGTGTTTGTCCTGAGAAATCGTCCTCAAGGGCACTGGAGGCAAGTTTTCTACCAGACGTGTTTGATGTTCAAAGCTTCTAACATCATCATCATCTCAAATTATTCATCATTCCAGGACTTCAGACGCGTTTCCCTAAATCTACGTTAAAAAAAAAAAAAAACTGTCTGGCCTTCTTTTTAGTTTTCCCACAGGAATGTGATGATGATGATGATGATGATGATGATGATGATGATGTATAGGGCTGTGTGATATAGACACAACATTCATAGAAGGTTTTACCCATAAGTCTGTCTAAACAGATCAGTAACACATAATAATGTATTCTTATATAATTATAAACATGACTATAAATATAAACAAAATGCAATTTGTTACACCTCAAAGCCACATTAAGTATGCTTTATGAATTGTGATCCTAATGCATCATAAGTTGTGGTTTTACAGCTCTGAAAAAAAAAAATAAAAAAAATAAGATGAGTTTCTTTGAGTTTACCTCATTGAAAACCTCTGGAATATAATTAAGAGGAAGATGGATGATCACAAGCCATCAAACCACCAAACTGAACTGCTTGATTTTTTGCACCAGGATTAAAGCAGCATAAAGTTATCCAAAAGCAGTGTGTAAGACTGGTGGAGGAGAACATGATGCCAAGATGTATTTAAAAAAACTGTGATTAAAAACCACCAGGGTTATTCCACCAAATATTGATTTCTGAACTCTTTATGAATATGAACTTGTTTTCTTTGCATTATTTTTATTTCATCCATTTCTCATTTTCTGTAAATAAATGCTCTAAATGACAATATTTTTATTTGGAATTCGGGAGAAATGTTGTCTGTAGTTTATAGAATAAAACAATAATGTTCATTTTACTCAAACATAAACCTATAAATAGCAAAATCAGAGAAACTGATTCAGAAACTGAAGTGGTTTCTTAATTTTTACCAGAGCTGAATGTTTGTATGTCTGGGTTAAAATATCATATATCTATAATTAATAAGCTGTGCCCATGATGACGCTGTAATTAGTTTGTGGTATGTTAATGCATATGATTAATCTGGAAACTTAAATTTTTTTAATGCATTATTTATTTTCCTCTGTTTTTGTCCTCAATGTCCTGCTGTAATTCATTAATTGTGAGCAGCCTGGTGAGACATTGGGCCCTATTTTACCAATTTATAGGCAAGTCGTTAATGATTCATTGTGCAGTTTGATTTAGGGCGTTCCAGTGTGTCTTTGCTATCATAACAACAGGAAAAGTACACCTTGCGCAGATCGAAACGTGCAAAAGGCATGTACTACTTCTCTTAATTTATCGTGGTTGGATGTTACGTGAAATAAATCAATCAGATTGTCTCTTGCTCATCATTTTCTTTAAGAGCCAGGTGAGCTTTGACTTCGGCGGATTGCTATTTTAATGGCGCAGCTACCTGGACGTATCAGACGCTTCTCAGCAGAGACTGTATTATATTACTAAATAAAATCTTAAATGTGTCACCAGGCTCTGTAAACTTGGTGGCTTGATTAATTTGAGATGAAACATATAGCTTTTACACCTTAACCTTGACAGTCCTGGTATTTATATGTTGTAAATGTGTTAAAATATGAGTTTATGTAATATATTAAGTTGTAAATCTGACCCTACTTTTCTCTCTGAATCTTCAGGACTGATTGACTACAACTTCCACTGTTTCAAGAAGGCCATCGAGGAGGTGTTTGATGTTCGGTTGAAGGTGCAGAAAAGCCGGAAGCTTCTGAGCCAGAGGAGGTGGAGCAAACAGGCTGTGCCAAACGGGACACACCCACAACACCACTGAAGCACCATCACTATCACCATTATCACCATTATCATCCTCCTCCTTCTCTTAAGTGTAGGGGTGTAACAATACAATATAGCACAAATCACCGACACCACCGGCCACCATCATTACCACCCACTGCACTGCACTGCACTGCACTGTCCACTGCACTGTCCACTGTGGGTGGTAATATTAGCCTTCTCTGACTGTATGGATTGAGAAATGTTCAGCCATACTCACCAGATAACACCTCGTAACTTATACAAGTGTTCCCAAGCCGTCCCCTGGGGTAACCCTTCGTGATCAATTTATGTAACTTTGTCCCATGACTTTTGGCATGTTTAATAATATAATATAATTAATTGTTAATGCATAACGCAGCAAAAACTATTTGACCAATTGAATCAGATGGATGGGTGATATTGATTGGCTATCCATATTACATTCTGATTGGCTGTAGGTTCTTTAGCTATACCCTAATTTGGTATTCTTTAATTACATTCTGATTGGTTAGCCACACTTCAGTTAAACACTGATTGGTTAATTGTACACTCTTTTTGGTTGTCCATGCTTCAGTTATACTGTGATTGGTTATCTGTATTTCAGGTACATTGTGATTTGCTACAAGTACTTTAGTTACACTCTGATTGGCAAGCCATATTAGCCTGATTGGCTAACTACAGTTTTTTTTGTAATCTGATTGGCTATTCATACTTTAATTATATATTGATTGGCTAGCCATATTAGCCTGATTGGCTAGCTAGCCAATACTCTGTTTGTTATACTCTAGTTATAGTCTAATTGGCTATTCTTAATTCAGTTACATTCTGATTGGCTATCCCTACTTTAGTTATACTCTGATTGGCTAGCCGCACTTCAGTTACACCCTGATTGGCTAGCCGCACTTCAATTATACTTTGATTAGCTATCAGTACTTCAGTTACACTCTAATTGGCTATCAGTAATTTATTTACAGTCTGATTGGCTAGCTGCATTTCAGCTACACTCTGATTGGTTATCAGTACTTCAGCTATATTGGCTTACTACTCTTCAGCTACACTCTGATTGGCTATCTGCACTTCAGTTCCACCCTGATTGGCTAGCCGCACTTCAATTATACTCTGATTGACTATCAGTACTTTTGCTACACACTGATTGGCTATCAGTAATTCAGTTTTACTCTAATTGGCTATCAGTAATTTATTTACAGTCTGATTGGCTAGCTGCATTTCACTATTACTTCAGCTAAATTGGCTTACTACTCTTCAGCTACACTCTGATTGGCTATCTGCACTTCAGTTGCACCCTGATTGGCTATCCATACTTCTGTTACACTCTGATTGGCTAGCCACACTTCAATTATACTCTGATTGGCTATCAGTACTTTAGCTACACACTGATTGGGTATCAGTAATTCAGTTATACTCTAATTGGGTGCCCATACTTCAGCTACACTCTGATTGGCTATCTGCACTTCAGTTCCACCCTGGTTGGCAATCCATACTTCTGGTACACTTTGATTGGCTATCAGTATTTTAATTACACTCTTATTGGCTATCAGTACTTCAGTTACACTCTGACTGGCTCTGATTGGCTATCAGTCGTTCAGTTACAGCTTGATTGGCTAGCCGCACTTCAATTATACTCTGATTGGCTATCGGTACTTTAGCTACACACTGATTGGCTATCAGTAATTCAGTTTTACTCTAATTGGCTATCCATACTTCTCTTGCATTCTGATTGGCTATCAGTACTTCAGTTACACTCTGACTGGCTAGCTGCATTTCAATTATACTCTGATTGGCTGTCCATACTTCAGTTACACTCTGATTGGCTACCAGTACTTCAGTCACAATCTGATTGGCTATCAGTACTTAGTTACACTCTGATTAGCTACCAGTACTTTAGTCACACTTTGATTTGCTAGCCATATTTCAGATACACTCTGATTGGCTACACATACTTAACCTACACTCTTATTGGCTATAAGCACTTAACTTACCCTCTGATTGGCTTATTGGCTGTCAGTACTTCAGTCACACTCTGATTGGCTTACTACTCTTCAGCTACACTCTGATTGGCTATCAGTACTTCACTTACACTCTGATTTGCTAGCCATACTTACACTCTGATTGGCCGCAAGTTCTTCAATTACATTATTATAGGCTAGCCATACACCAATTCGCACACTCCGATTAGTTCTTTAGTTCTTTGTACCTCTGATTCACTCTGATTGGCTCTCAGTTGTTCAATTGCTTTCTGATTGGCTAGCCACACTCCAGTTACACTCAGAATGAGAAGCTACAGACAGACAGACATAATTAGACAGACAGACAGTCCCGTTTATAAGTAATTGAACAACAGATTTTTAAAACGTATGTCTGTATTTTATATATTTGAGAAAACTGAATCATGAGCTCCCTGTAACATTACACCCCTAATCATCATCAACATCAACACAATCATCATCCTCATCATCATCATCATCATCAATCAGGACCGAGATGATATGAGCACACACCAGGCTGCTTACTGCTCTAAACAATCCACTATTTCCATTATTCTCCATGATTCTGTGAGAGAAACTGAATGTAAATGAGGAGTGATGGAGGAGGAGTCTGTCTCTGTACAGGTTCTGATGGTTTGTAAGAGCACAGGAGGGCACAGACCGTTTATAGCTTGTAATTTACTGCCTCAGAAAAGTCGTTTTTTGGAAATTGAATGTTTTTAGAGTTTCATTTTCTGTGCTTTTTTAAAAAAATGTAACATTGAGGTCAATTAAATTTGTCACGTTTTGTTTTCATTCACTTTGTCTCTTATAATGAAGGAGTTTGTGAGATTCACTGAAAAAGAAGTTACATGAAGAATTTTTAAAACTTTTTGTGCTTTTTTGTGCATTTACATAAATCTACATTTTTATACTTAAGAGAACAGACCATTTAATTTTCAAAGCGTGACCCTTTTTCACTAACTGTTAATTACCTTACCTGAGCAAGATTTGATTAGCTTATTTAGTTAATTACACTCGTTTTGTAATGAAGTAAATCACGCTTGCAGATGTAAAAAAAAAAAAAGTAATGCTAAATTTTGTTTAACTTTTGTAATTTGCTCTCAGCTGTAAACGCCGGATTTAAAGTCTAAAGTCTTTCTGCATTAGAGTCCAGACGTTTATACTTGCTGTTTGTTAGGCTGCTAATTTGCTGAATATTTATTTATTTATATTGTTAATAAAATTGCATTCATATCAAATAGCCCCTGTCTGTCACTAATTAACACTAATTAAGAAAAAAAGTCATGAAATATGAACAGAAATACACTCTGATCTTATTTTATATAAATCTACACATACAGAAGCATTTTAACACTGAAATATTCCACACATCTCAGCATGTAGAGAGTTGTAGAGGTTCCTAATGAATTCCTGTAATAAACACACTCCGCGGATGTTCTTGCAATCTGATTGGCTATTCATTCTTTAGTTACACTCTGATTGGCTATTCATTCTTTAGTTACACTCTGATTGGCTATTCATTCTTTAGTTACACTCTGATTGGCTATTCATTCTTTAGTTACACTCTGATTGGCTATTCATTCTTCAGCTGCTCTCCGATTGGCTATTCGTTATTTAGATACACTCTGATTGGTTAGCCGTTCTTTAGATACATTCTGATTGGCTATCCATTCTTTAGTTACACTCTGATTGGCTGTCAATGTTTTAGTTACACTCTGATTGGCTAGCCATGTTTTACTTACACTCCAAATGGCTATTCGTTCTTTAGACACACTGATTGGCTAACCATGTTTTAGTTAGACTCTGATTGGATATCTTTTCTATAGTTACACTTTGATTGGCAGTCTACTCTTCAGTAATATTTTCTTTGCCTATCTGTTTTTTAGTCATATTCTGATTGGCTAGCCATACTTCAGCTGCTCTTTGATTGGCTAGCCATACTTCATTTACACTACGATCGGCACTCAGTACCTCAGTTAGACTCTGATTGGCTCCAGGTTCTTCAGTTACGCTCTGATTGCCTAGCCATATTCAGTTGCACTCGGATTGGCTATTTGTTCTTTAGTTACATTCTGATTGGCTATCCGTTCTTTAGTTACATTCTGATTGGCTATCCATTCTTAGTTACCCTCTAATTGGCTATCCATTCTTTAGTTACACTCTGATTGGCTAGCCATGGTTTAGTTACACACTTGATTGGCTATCCATTCTTTAGATACACTCTGATTGGCTATCCATTCTTTAGTTACACTCTGATTGGCTATCCATTCTTTATATACACTCTGATTGGCTATCCATTCTTTAGATACACTCTGATTGGCTATCCATTCTTTAGTTACACTCTGATTGGCTATCCATTCTTTATATACACTCTGATTGGCTATCCGTTCTTTAGTTACACTCTGATTGGCTATTCATTATTTAGTTACGCTCTGATAAGCTATCCGTACTTTAGTTACACTCTGATTAGCTATCCATTCTTTATTTACACTCTGATTGGCTATCCGTTCTTTAGTTACACCCTGATTGGCTAGCCATGTTTTTTAGTTACACACACTGGCTATCAGTACCTCAGTTACACTCTGATTGGCTGTCAGTACCTCAGTTATACTCTGATTGGCGGTCTACTCTTCAGTTATATTCCGTCTGCCTATCCTTTTTTTAGTCATATTCTGATTGGCTAGCCATACTTCAGCTGCTCTCTGATTGGCTAGCCATACTTTAGCTGCTCTTTGATTGGCTATCCATGCTTTAGTTACACTATGATTGGCACGCAGTACCTTAATTAGACTCTGATTGGCTCAAAGTTCTTTATTCATACACTGGTTGGCTGTCCAATCCTTTAGTTACACTTTGATTGATTGGCTGTCAAAAAGTTTCATTCAGAGTTCACAAAAATTCTAATTCTTCTGTATATTTTTCAGATTTTGAATCTAAAAATTGTAGTAATTTATTATTAAAGTTTGGACACCCCTGTTTTAGAATATTTAACTTGTGTATCTTAGGTTCTCTGGCCATTACATTAGGAACAGGCTGTGATGGTGTGCTTTCTAAATCTACACACACACACACACACACTCTCTCTCCTCTTCACACCCCTGCTGTCCCTGCTGGGACCTGACAGAGGATCAGCTGTAACCTTTAGCTGCAACAACATCTGCTGGATGTCTTTACCCTGAGAATACATGCAGATATGGCTGTGCTCCAAACCGCCATGTCGGCCAACAGGTTTCACTGGACTGTGTGTGTGATCTCTGTTTCTCTGTGTGTGTGTGTGGGGCAGTAAGTGTGTCGCTGTGGGTGGGGGGGAGGGGCCGTCAGGGTAATCCCTCCAGAGGGTGCGTTTACTTGTGATGAGGGCAGAGCCGCTGATGTAACAGCTGCTCCTCTCTGGACGGATGTGAAATTGTCTGTGGTGAAACTACAATGTGTTACGTAAGACAATTTCATGTTTAGATTTATAATCCTGAGCAGAGGGCCAAACTCCATTTACTCAGTGGCAGCGGGGCCCATCTGTGAGCCAGGGCTTTTCCTCGCTCCACTCGCTCTCCTGCACTGTATCTCCACCACTAAACCTCCTATGTGTTTTTAAAAGGGGGGGGGGGGGGGGGTAAATCCATCATTTACACTGTGATTGTGATATCTGTGCTGCTGAGTGTTTATTTTTTACTGTATGTGCATATTTGGATTGGCAGTATGAGAACCTTAAAAAATCTGTCTTTTCTCTTTTATGGGGGTTTTTATCCTCTGTGATTTTATTCCCGTCCGGAACTACCATGTACGTGTTTTTCTCAGACGTCCACTGAGAAAATTACAGACTGAATTATCTACTGTTTTTCTCTGAACTTCGTGGTCCTCCTGTAATTTTAGTCCCTTCCGGACTCACATCTCTGAGTTTCGTCTCCTAGCGTTTAATAAAATAGCTATTTTTTCACTGCTGCGCACCGTAATTACACTCACTGGGTGCGCATATCCACGGAGATCCACGTAAAAAAACACAACAGCGAGTGGAAATGGAGGAGCTACTGAACACCGCAATGTCATGTAACCGAGAAAGGCTAAAAAAAAAAACAACTCACTGGTCCTCCTGTTTTTTCAATTGCAGTCTAGATGTAAAGTATAAGACATAGGGATGATCAGACAAAGCAAGGTCAATACCGGTAAACAGCAGCAACAAGGAGATAACCTACCAGGATTGATAAACAGCCCGGACCTCAAAACTTAGCAAGGCAAATTCAAGGTCAAAAATGAGAGAGAAACACAGGCAATAGAAGGAAAATAAAACTCTGTACGAGGATAAACAGTCAATACTCAGCACAGACAGAGAGCAAATTAGCCTCATTTATGGGGCTAAACCATGTGGCTAGTGCTCAGGTGATCTACTTCCTGGAAGTGTCATGTGCTCAGGATGTAGTTCGGAGGCTTGCAGATCACAGGCAAAGCTACAATTAAATCAATATAAAAACATTAGAGTAAAAAAGTAGAGTACAGTAAATAAAAAAGTGACTAACTAAAATAACATGACTAATATTTGTGTTAAATTTGAAATTAAAACATTTTGCCTAATTTTTATTTTTTTCTCATTTGGTATAGTAAAAAAAAAAAGTTGTGTTTTTCCAAACTTTGAGGTTTTATTTTCTTTGTGTTATAATATGAGTTTTAGGGGAAAGAAAAAAGATTTTTTTTCTTTATTTTATTATTTTCAGATTTTTGCACCATATTGCACCCCAATTTTTTCTTTAGACAACATGAAATAATGTAAAAATGCATCTTTACACTCAAACGATCAGAAAGTTAAACATTTAAAACAATGAAACTAATAAAACTGATGAAGCTGATGAAGGTGATGGAGCTTCAGAGGTTGTGGTGTGTTTAATTCCAGCGGGTTGGTGATTTTCCAGGTCATGAAAGTGTGTTTCTGGAGGAATGCTGTGTGAATGCAGTGCTGGGTGATGGTGAGGCGGTTTGGGTTTGGGATTTGGATGAGATCTGTAGTTCTGTAGGTCCAGAGCTCTCGGGTACAGCTGCTGCTGTTGTTCTGGCTCTGATGGTCCTGAATCTTCTGGACGAGACGGTGAGGTGATGTCCAGCTATTTTATCTGACCCGCAGTAATGTGAGTCCTGGAGTGTTGGCAGGGTACGAGTGATGGTTCTCTGTGCTGTGCTGATTATGTGCTGGAGTTGGATGGAGCACCAGCAGCAGGTTTAATGTAATTTATTCAGCTACCTGAAGAAGAACGTCCTGTGCTGGGCTCTGCTGGATCTGGAGATGCTGTTCCCTTTTGGAGTGATTTCAGAGAGTTCACCAGTGCTCCATATTTTCTCTATTAGTGAATAATAGCTCTCACTGTTGTCCTCTGGATTCCGGAGTCCTACATTTGTAAAAGAAAATTGTATTAAGTATATATTTTTAAAAGTATACTTGAAGGCACACTATATTATTCTGTATACTTACATATACACTGTAAAAAGTGTAGCCCTGCTCAAATTAAAAAAATTGATGTCCATTTGTTGCATCTAAACTATTTGACTTCACTCAATCTAAATAAAGTCAATTGTTACAACCTGATTATTTTATTTTGACATAAACCATATTACTTCACTCGACCCAATATTAATTATTCACCTTGATCCAAGTTAAATTCTTTACATTTCAGTTTCGGAACCAAACTAATACATTTAAATTGAACCGAACTTTAAAAAAAAGCATGGCAGCATATTCAGAAGTTCCAGAAGTTACTGTGGCGTGGAAGAGGACGGATTACCAGCGAGATTCGTTTCAGTGCTCTCTTACTCTTTTTATTTTGCTCTGAGGAGGACACTAAGAGCTGGATTTACATGGGATTCCACTTTTGAAAGTGAAACTAACTACAGCTCCAACGCAGCTAACCCCACTCCCACACACAGAAAACACACAAAGGGTGAGGCACAAAACAACCACATAACTGATAACTACATGAATAATACTAGAACAGTGATAATAAAACATGACATGAAACTCTGGGATAAACAGTAACATAAACACGCAGAAAAACACCCACTTCCCCCAACAGGGTGAGCTCCCATAATTCCTTGCGCCCCCCCTCCAGTCCCGACGCCACAATACCATAAGCATGCGTTGCTATCTCGCGAGCGCGTTCAGGCACTTTCTCCCTCTCTCCCTCAGTGCTCTGAAGCACTTCTCTACAACTTCTCCCGTGCTCCACAGTGCGCATGCGCAATTCATGTTTGATTCAAATTAAAAATATTACATCCTTATCTCTTTTCTTCGAGTATGATTTCAGTGGAACCAAAACATTTGGTTTATTTCCTTCAGAATTGTAATTAATTTAGTCTGAATCAAAATTGACACATCAAAATTCAAAAAGGTTGAGTTTCACAATAAAGTCAATAATTGTACTATGTGTTCAATCATATTTATTAGCTTGAATGAACAGCTCCATGCTTCACTTTTTACAGTGTATATTAAATGTAAGTAAAAGAATAAATGTAAGAAATGTAGCTAAAATGCAGTTTTTGTCATTAGTTGTGTTATTTAAAATACTAGTACATATTTGTATGTTTAAAATGAGATAAAGACAACATTTCAAATTTCTGTGTTCATATGTAGCCCCGCCCCCTCATTACCTGACCCTGAGTGTTTCCTCTTTCCTGTTCCCTCCATGTGTATTAAAGGCCCTTTGTTTTCAGTGTTAGGTTGTCTGGTTTTGTATGTTTCCACGTCAGTAAAGTTGCTGTTCTTTGTCTCAGTTTATTTCTTGTTTTTGTTAGTTAGTCCTGTTTGCTTATTCATCCTGTTTTTGTCTTTATCTCTTTGGTTTATTTCTGTTTCAAGTTTCTGGCGTACTTAGGTTCTGCAGCAGGACAATGACCCAAAGCACACAAAACAAGTCCACCTCTGAATGAATTAAAAAAAAATAAATAAATAAATAAATAAATGAAGAATTTGGAGAGGCCTAGTCAAAGTCTAGTGATGATTGAGATGCTGTGGATGATCTTAAACAGGACTTTTATGCTGGAAAATCCTCTAATGTGTCTGAATTAAAACAATTCTGTAAAGAAGAGTGGAGCAAAATTCCTCCACAGAGATGTGAATTAAGTATGTTTAATTAAATATGTTCATTACTTGCAATTGCGTACACTCTCCACTTTCTCTTAGTGCTCCAACCTGACAAATGCATGATAAATTGTATATTACTTTATTGTAAAAATCTCAGCTTGCTTGTGAGAATTTCTGAATTTGAGTTAATTAATTAATTGCGTGGGTTAATGCTTTAATGTTGATGGCCCTAGTTATTACTTCTTCACACTGGGTCAGATTTCTTCCCTTAATAAATTAAATTACTGTTTAAAGTGGCAGTCCGTATTATTTTGTTTCTAAACTGAAAGCAAAAGCATTTCTGAGTGGAGAAGAATGTGGATAAAATATTGTGTTTAATGGTTCCAGTGTGGACTGAACATAACCTGGATTCGGATTCATACGCTCAGAAAGGAGACCGCATCACACCCGCCCAGTTTAAAATGATTCTTCTGCATGCTCGGTGCAATTACCCATTCTCACCAGAGAGGGCCCTAAATCCCCAAACTTCTGTCGTTCAACTTCGGAAATCATCTAATGTGCCAATCTGAATTAAAACAATTCTGTAAAGAAGAGTGGAACAAAATTCCTCCACAGATCACCAGTTATCATTTTTTATATTTAAGTTAAAGTTTGTTTGATGATCAGAAAAATGGAAGTATGATTTTTTTTTAAAAGCAAAAATGAAATAAATCTATAAGGGGCAATGTAAAAGCCCATAAACTCTGTCAGCACCAGTCCTCTTATCTCCGTTTAAACTTTTCTAAACCCTGATGCTGCTGAACTGTCTGTAAAGCACACGTATGAGCATTTCTCAGTGTTGCATAATTTTGCAGAGTGCTGGCGTCACTGTGTTGACTCTGAAAGTCTGGCTTTTTTTTTGGATATGCAGTGGTGTTATACAGTGAGTTACGGGGTGAATACAGGCCCGGCTGAGTGTGATGAAGACCGTCACACTGCATTAAACACACACTGCTCAGAACGTACTCTCTCTCCTCACATTAACCATCTATTCACTCTGATCCAGCGCTCAGAGAAAAGGAAGAGTCTTCCTGTCTGTGCTGCAGTCTGAGGAATTACAGCAGAACTGCAGCTCACTTTAATACAATTTACATTCAAATACAGTATAAACTCTATAGACCAGAGTAAAATCAATAATAACTTTAATGAAAGACTGACAAATACAATATGATCCAAACCTCTGGAATATAATCAACAGAAATATGGATGATCACAAGCCATCAAACCAAACTGAACTGCTTGAATTTTTGCACCAGGAGTAAAGCAGCATAAAGTTATCCAAAAGCAGTGTGTAAGACTGGTGGAGGAGAACATGATGCCAAGATGCATGAAAAAAACTGTGATTAAAAACCAGGATTATTCCACCAAATATTGATTTCTGAACTCTTAAAACTTTATGAATATGAACGTTTTCTTTTTTTTTTGCATTATTTGAGGTCTGAAATGTAAGCCATTTCTTCACATTTTCTGCAAATAAATGCTCTAAATGACAATATTTTTATGTGGAATTTGGGAGAAATGCTGTCTGTAGTTTATAGAATAAAACAACAATGTTCATTTTACTCAAACATAAACCTATAAATAGCAAAATCAGAGAAACTGATTCAGAAACTGAAGTGCTCTCTTTATTTTTTTCCAGAGCTGTTTATAAACTATATAGTTATATGACAATAAAATATAAAAAGTCAAATAAGCAGAAAAAATATAATTGTGTGCTTTACTATGGTTTGTTCTAATATTATATAGAGTATAGAGAGACTTTATGTTCATTTGGGTTTAGTATTCTAATGTTATATAGATTTAATTACAGATAGACACTATGACTGATCACTGATTTTATATATGTTTGTTTGGGTTTAGTATTTTAATGTTATATAGATTTAATTACAAGTAGACACCCTCATATATCATTGACTTTATTTATGTTCATTTGGGTTTAGTATTCTAATGTTATAGGTAGACACTCTCACTGAACACTGACTTATATACATTTGGTTGTATGAATGCAGTTATATGACTGCGGTTATATTAATGTGGTTATATGAATATGGTTATATGAATGTGGTTATATGAATGTGGTTATATGAATGCGGTTATATGAATATGGTTATATGAATGCGGTTATATTAATGTGTTTATATGAATGCGGTTATATGAATGTGTTTATATGAATATGGTTATATGAATATGGTTATATGAATGCGGTTATATGAATATGGTTATATGAATGTGGTTATATGATTGTGGTTTTATGATTGTAGATATATGAATATGGTTGTATGAATATGGTTATAGGAATGTGGTTATATGAATGTGGTTATATGAATGTGGTTGTATGAATGAGGTTGTATGAATGAGGTTGTATGAATGCGGTTATATGATTGCGGTTGTATAAATGCGGTTGTATGAATGCGGTTATATGATTGCGGTTGTATAAATGCGGTTGTATGAATGCGGTTGTATGAATGCGGTTATATGATTGCGGTTGTATGAATGCGGTTGTATGAATATGGTTATATGAATATGGTTATATGAATGCGGTTATATGAATGCGGTTACATGAATATGGTTATATGAATGTGGTTATATGAATGCGGTTATAGGAATGTGGTTATAGGAATGTGGTTACATGAATGTGGTTATATGAATGTGGTTATATGAATGCGGTTATAGGAATGTGGTTATAGGAATGCGGTTATATGAATGCGGTTATATGAATGCGGTTACATGAATATGGTTATATGAATGTGGTTATATGAATGCGGTTATAGGAATGTGGTTATAGGAATGTGGTTATATGAATGCGGTTATATGAATTTGGTTATATGAATTTGGTTATAGAAATGCGTTTATATGAATTTGGTGGTGTTTTTGTGTTTCTGTTGTTGTGAGAGGAGTGAGGAGGAGCTGTACTGCAGGGTCCAGGGAGGGTCGCTCAGCAGGAAGTCGGCATGTCTTTGACCTCACTTCTGTTTTGAAGAAGAGGGAAGATTTTGGGGGAATAAACAGCAAATCCGACACACAAATTTGCTTCCTGCTGAGAAATGAATATGCAGCCTGAATATCATTTATATTAACTATTTAATCTGTCGCATTACGGAATAGTGTACAAATTGAAAGCCTGACCCTATCTGCAATAGACACGTTCTGCTTTTAGATCAAACTGTTTACTAATTTATTGATTTACTGATGGACATTTTTCCACTGAGCTTCAGTATTAGGTGGAAACGTCATCATTGAATTAACATTTAAAATTGCTCCATAAAGAATGATCTCCAGCTGTCCAATTTCAAAGCAGAGGAGAAGCTCACTTGGGTTGCCAGGTTGAGGACACTGAATCTACACGAATGAGTGCAAGACGAGTTCAGTTACTTTTACCACAGGTATCTAGCGTTATATTTAGTGTATTTTACAGAATTTTAACAGATAAATAAACAAAATTGCTCGCTAGTTTCTAGGAATGGCCATGAATAATGTTTACATATAATCACATTAGTAGATAAAATATGTCAATATAGAGTCTAAATTTCAATTTCTGATATACATTTTTGGCATACTCATCATCTGTAACAACATAAATACCGCACCGTTAGCATCACTGTCAGCACCGCTACCATATTGTTAGCACACTGGCCATTGGCCTAACCCAGTATAGCTACTGTGCCATTAGAATCATTGTTAGGGCCGCTACTGTATTGTTAGCACAACGTGCATCAGCCTCACCATGATAACTACAACACCTTTAGCATCACTGTTAGCACTGCTACCAATTGTTAGCACACAAGCCATTGGCTTAACCCAGTATAGCTACCGCACAGTTAGCATCACTGTTAGCACCACTACCTATTGTAAGCACACCAGCTATTGACTTAACCCAGTATAGCTACCACACAAATAGCATCAATGTTAGAACAACTACTATATTGTGAGCACACTGGCCTCTGGCTTATCCCAGTATAGCTACCGCACTGTTAGCATCACTGTTAGCAACACTACCATACTGTTAGCATATCAGCCATTGTGTTAAGACAGCATAGCTACTGCAACATTAGCATCACTGTTAGCATCACTACCACTTTGTTAGCACTGCCATAGCATTGCTGCTGCTCCATTAGCATCTGTGTCATTGCTACCTTACCATCCCAGCATCGCTATTCCGTTATTAGAATCACCATCAGCAATTAGCATGGTTGTTAGCTGTTAGCAAAACCATCCCAAAACTGTGCTTTTCTGCCTATTAAAGACGTCATTAATGATGCTAACTGCCGTTTTAATGAAGCGTTTTTACCACATTCAGAACTAAATCAGAATTCGATGATGTGCCTTCAGCCTTCAGCAGCTGAGGGAGATGCTCTGTTTCACTGCAGTGTGGATTAGAGGAGATCATGCCTTATGGCTAAAGGTTAAAATCAGCAGATGTTTTTAAGTGTCAGGCTGAGTGCATTAGGGCCTGAGATTACAGGGCCTGAACGGTTAGCATAGCGTACATGCATTAAAACACATCGCATGTAGCTAAGTGCTTTATCAATCACTGGGTATTAGGTCTCTTCCACATCTACATAGCCTACATCTGAAATCTGGATAATTGCTTTTTTACTGTACAATTCATTTTATATGTGGTGTAGGTTGATATAGAACTTCTGCATCATTTTGCATTCCCATAGAAACAATGCCCATATTAGGAAGCAATACCAAAGTAAGTATGTCCATATTAGGAAACATTCCCAAAGGAAGTATGACCATATTAGATAGCAATCCTATTTTAGGATGCATTTTCAAATGAAGTGTGTCCATATTAGGAAGCAGTGCCATAGGAAGTATGCCCATATTAGGAACCATTCCCAAAGGAAGTATGCCCATATTAGGAAGCATTTCCATATTAGAATGCATTCCAAAAAGAAGTATGCCCATAGTAGGAAGCAATACCATAGGAAGTATGCCCATATAAGGAAGCATTCCCAAAGAAAGTAGGTCCATATTAGGGACTAATGCCATATTGGGATGCATTCCTAAAGGAAGTATGTTCACATTAGGAAGCAATACCATATGAAATATGCCCATATTAGAAAGCATTCCCAAAGGAAGTGTGCCCATATTAGGAAGCATTCCCAAAGAAAGCATGCTCATTTTAGGAACCATTCCCATATTAGGATGCATTACCAAAGGAAGTATGTCCTAGGAAGCAATACTATAGAAAATATGCCCATATTAGGAAGCATTCCCAAAGGAAGTATGTCCATTTGAGGAAGCAATACCATATGAAATATGCCCATATTAGAAAGCATTCCCAAAGGAAGTATGGTCATATTAAAAAGCATTCCCATATTAGGAAGCATCCCCATAAGCATTTCCATATTAGAAAGTGTGTCCATATTGGGTAATATTCCCACATTAGAAAACATTCCCATAGGATGCATATATTATGAAGTAGTTCTATAGGAAGTATGCCCATATTAGGAACCTTTCCCATATAAGGATGAATTCCGCAAGGAAGTATGCCCATATTAGGCACCATTCTGGTAGGATTTATACCCATTTTAGGAAGCAATACCATAGGAAGTATGCCCATATTAGGAACCATTCACAAAGAAAGTATGCCCATATAAAGAATCATTCCCATATTAGGATGCATTCCCCATAGGAAATATGCCCATATTAGGAATCATTCCCATATAAGGATGCATTGCCGCAGGAAGTATGCCCATATTAGGAAGCAATACTGTAGGAAGTATGCCCATATTAGGAAGCATTCACAAAGAAAGTATGCCCATATTAGGAAGTATTCCTATATAAAGATGCATTTCCAAAGAAAGTATGCCCATATTAGGAAGTATTCCTATATAAGGATGCATTTCCAAAGGAAGTATGCCCATATTAGGAAGCATTTACAAAGAAAGTATGCCCATATTAGGAAGTATTCCTATATAAAGATGCATTTCCAAAGGAGGTATGTCCATATTAGAAAGCAGTACTATTGAATTGAACTCAATCAGCTTAATTCCTAATCATCAGGCTAAGAACTAAACTTTAAACTCTGTAGTCTGTCTATGTAGTCTATGTAGTCTGTAGTGAAAAAAAACTGCTGAGTGGAATGATTTATTATGATGTATAACATTCAAAAAATTGTCATAACAGTTTATTGTTTAATGCTTTATAAATTAGGGGCCATGTGCAGGTTAATTACCAGTGGTTGACCGTTGGTCCAGGACACTGTATGGTTCATGGAATTGGCTTGATGTCCTGTGGGTTAGTTGAAGTTTGATACTTATTCTGTGTGTTAAAACTAATATATGGAAAAGCATATCCAGTTATATGTATAGGAATATATTTGTTTATTAGAGGGTGAGCTTGTAGCTGTTTCAGAAACACTTTTTATTATTATTCTCATTTAGTAAACTGCTCAGGTCTCAATCAATTACCTTAATTGTATTATTAAATGGATATAAACTCTATCCTTTCAGACTCCACTTCCTACTACAAGCAGAATTTGCCTGAACTCCAGCCCAACGTATGACCTGATGGCCTGTTCCCAACTAGCAATATAAGTAATGTTCTGCAGGAACACACACATCTCGTTACACAGTTTTATGCTTTTTAAAAGAGGAGCAATGCTCAGATTTAACATTTCAGCCCTGTGTGGTCCAGAACACTTTTCTTCTCTTCTCAGCATGAGAGATATAAAGTGAGGGTCATCATCATCATAATCCCCGGTGAACACGGCTTTAATCAAAGCTGCCGGTTTCAGAATTGGCTTGTTGTCCCAGGGGCTAATTGCTCTATCTAACTCCACTTCAAAAAAAAGGTTCCCGTCTGATTCATTATAGATCAAACATAGACTTTTTTTTTCTTATTAGACAATAGAAGATGTGTGTAGTGGTATCTGAGTGCAGGACCTTGGTGGCTCGGCTGAAGAACACCGTCAACAAAGACGCCGTCTAGACATACGTATATATCGTGTGGATTGAATAGGTATGAAAGTGTGAATAAAAGCTTTAGCTGCTTTCATGCTTAAGAAATAGTGAAAAGAGTAAACAAGAGTGAGATGGGTGGTGATGTGAAGGTGTTGTGGAGGTGGCGCTATAGATCAGGGCTCATCTAACTCCCCATTCAGACATTCAGAGAAATCCTGAAGCCTTAAAGGTTAGTACTGTAATTTTATTTATATTGCACTTTTCATCAAAGGTGTGAAAAGTATCTCTATTCATTACTCTGTAGGTAGAAGTATATTGGTGATACTAGGGTTTAAAATACTTCTGTACAAGTTAAAGCATCAACTAGTGTTGTAGTCAAGACCAAGACTTTTTAGTAGTCGAGTCTGAGTCAAGACCCAAACCGAGACCAGATTAAGATTTAAAGATTTAAGTAAAAACTGGGGGGTTCTGAAATACATTAAAGTCACATTAAAGTCAACTGAATCAAATTCCATTCATTTTTATCATAAAATGTAAAAGCAATCACAATTTGCTCTGAAACAAAAAACTATAAAAAAAATAATTATGGAACGGAACATTTTTATTCACAACCAGCAGCAAACAAACTTCTGAGCTTCTCGCTAAGGTTAGCTAGCTCATCGCCAATGCTAGTTCTCTCTCCGGTAATATTAGTATGTTAGCTAGCTTGTCGCTAAAGTTAGCTAGCTTGTTGCTAAGGTTTCTAGCTCATTGCTAATGTTAGTCCTCTCCCCGGTAACATTAGTGTGTTAGCTAGCTCATCGCTAATGTTAGTCCTCTCCCCGGTAACATTAGTGTGTTAGCTAGCTCATCGCTAATGTTAGTTCTCTCCCCGGTAACATTAGTGTGTTAGCTAGCTCATCGCTAATGTTAGTTCTCTCCCCGGTAACATTAGTGTGTTAGCTAGCTCATCGCTAATGTTAGTTCTCTCCCCGGTAACATTAGTGTGTTAGCTAGCTCATCGCTAATGTTAGTTCTCTCCCCGGTAACATTAGTGTGTTAGCTAGCTCATCGCTAATTTTAGTTCTCTCCCCGGTAACATTAGTATTTTTGCTAGCTCATCGCTAAGGTTAGTTCTCTCCCTGGTAACATTAGTATGTTAGCTAGCTCGTCGCTAAGGTTAGCTAGCTTATTGCAAATGTTAGTTCTCTCCCTGTTAACATTAGTATGTTAGCTAGCTCATCGCTAAGGTTAGCTAGCTCATCGCTAATGTTAGTTCTCTCCCTGTTAACATTAGTATGTTAGCTAGCTCATCGCTAATGTTCTTTCTCTCCCCGGTAACATTAGTATGTTAGCTAGCTTGTCGCTAACGTTAGCTAGCTTGTAGCTAAGGTTAGCTAGCTTGTTGAGAATGATAGTTCTCTCCCCGCTCACATTAATTAAAGTGTAAAAGTACTGGTTTCAAAACTACTTAAAGTATCAAAGTAAAAGTAATGTTAAGGGTGAAAAAATAAAGCCATTAAGGACAAAAGCTTAGGCCACGCCCACAGAGTCCTATAGTGCACTAATGCGCTCTTTGCACAACTACTTCCGCATTCTCATCAGTGCTGCTCGAGCGTTTCCTGTTTGGATTTTCTAATACACTCGCTATGGCAGTATTTTCAGCTGGTGTTTACAAGAGCTTCTAAAAATGAACCTCAACATTGAGGAGATCAGTAAAGCCTACCACTAGAAAGCTAGAGAAAGGCTTTAAACTATATGCATCTTCATACCTACACACTACGAAGATTTTTTTCTTATATTTTACGTTAGCCCACACAGCTCAGCATTAGCTAGTATAGCTAACTAGCTTGCTAGGTGCATTACTGATAGTTGTTAGTTTCTTCTGTTATCAAATGGAAGTCTAATAAAATGCTAGTAATAATAATAATTCTAACTATAATGATCATTATAAAAATAATTATACAAATGCTAGCTATAATAATAATAATAATAATAATAATAATAATGAAAATAATATCTAGCTATAATAATAATAATAATAGTAAAAATAATAATATCTAGCAATAATAATAATAGTAAAAATAATATCTAGCTATAATAATAATAATAATAATAATAATAATAGTAAAAATAATAATATCTAGCAATAATAATAATAGTAAAAATAATATCTAGCTATAATAATAATAATAATGCTAGCTATAATAATAGTAAAAAATAAGAATACAAATGCTAGCTATAATAATAATAATAATAATAATAATAATGCTAGCTATAATAATAATAATGATAATAGTATCTAGCTATAATAATAATAAAAATGCCAGCTATAATAATAATAATAATAATAATAATAATAATAATAATAATAATAATATCTAACTATAATAAAAATGCTAGGTGGTGGATCATTCAGGCAAGTACCTTTAGCTGATCTCCTATCCCAAACACGTGGAGCCTGGGTGCTGTCACGTTAATTATTCCATATTCCAATTATTCCAAGCAGTGGCACTGCATGCTTTGCCAGTCGTCTCCAAGCTTCTGACGTTTTTGGTTTAACCAGGTAGTCTGGTATTAAATGTTTGCTACAGACCTTTCATACAGCGAAATGGTAAAGTGGTGCCGACTGATGTTCATTAGCCGCTGTTTATTAAATCACTCTGAGCAGGGAAGCTATGAAAGCCTAAAGCTTCCATAAAACTTAGTCGACGCCGTGCAAAAAGGAACACAGCAGTGCTTAAAACGGCTTGAAAACTTCACGCTGGATACTCATTTTGACCTCTCGCTAGTAAAAAATGTACGTTTTGCCTATACAGGCGAATGTAAACAATACAACCGGAAACGTCCGAGCCGTATTATTTGAAAACGGAAATGCGTCAGAGCCGTGAGTGCAAGGAGCCCATCCCCCTCCCTCCCCAAAACACATTTTTCTATAAGCTGTAATGAATATAATGTTTTAATATTAAAATGTTAATATTGATAATATAATTTGGGATGCTCTAGGCCAGGGGTGTCAAACTCATTTTGGCCGAGGGCCACATTGGCATATTGGCTGTCCTCTGAGGGCCAGATGTAACTTATAAATGTAATAAAATGTAACCAAATGTAATATAAAATGAATGTAATTACTCCTTAATGTTAAATAACTCTCAATATATTATTTATTCAATCAAATATTACAGTTGCATGGAAAAAATGTTTGCTTGTTGCTCTATTAACATAAATCCTTTTAATTTGTCACTTTATGAAATCCAAAAACTCCATCAATCAAGAACCAAAATATTCAAGTGAATAGAAATGACATAAAATACAAGTCATATTAACTTTGATCAAAACGTTTGATACTGAAATAAGGCTTAATAAATATAAAATTAAAAATTGTGAGCTGTTAAGAACATGTGACAGATTTAGCATTTCCTCAGATTTAGCAGTTCCTCATCCAACCACTAGTGGGAGCTGCAGCAGCACAAGCCCGCAGTCTTTACTGAGTCAGAGCTACAGCCCAGCCAGGCTACAGGGCTCAGCTGAGCCAGTCTGGAGCGTTTTTACAGTTTTTTAAGTTCTTCTGTGTAGAAAATAAAAAGGTTTTAACCCCACTAACCGGATAATACAGCTCTCTACAGTTCATCTTTCAGCCCAAGCAGCTAACAGCAGCAGTTTAGAGCAGCCTTCACGGAGTCACTGCTGGGATTACATTATAAACAGGTCAGTTAGCGCACTGCTAACCTCAGGATGTTAATAACTACGGAGTTTAGTGGACACACCACAGCAGCAAGGTTAGACTGTTGAAGGCTACTGAAAGGTTATTGAAAGGGTTATTGGGGGCAGAAATCAGTAAAGGCTGGTTAGATAAGTGATTCACGTCCTCGTCCTTTGCTGCGGTGAAACTGCGACTAGCGCTGTCACAGTGATGTTTATTAACGTCATTAAACGGACATTATGGGATAAACATTTGTATGTCTCAATTCCACCCGCGAAGTTACGCCTTCCCTCCGGTTTCCACATCAATGACTACACTGCCGTGTAGTGGCAGTAAGCCGTAACTTCGTGGGTAATATAATCGACAAGCATTGTGGGAAATGTAGTTTTTGGTCAAAGCACGCTTCTGACCTATTTATTATAGACACTAAGATCTTACAAGCTCTCGCGGGCCACATAAAAGGACGTGGCGGGCCACATTTGGCCCGCGGGCCTTGTGTTTGACACATGTGCTCTAGGCTGTTCTTTAGTGTTTAAGCTGCATATATGCTGATTGTAAATGAATGTATTTTAGTAGAATATAAATATATTAAAGAAGCTTAGTTGGACTGGAGTTTGTCTGGAGTTCTCTCTCTCTATAAACCAATAGGGAGTCGGAATGGTATATGATTATACTTCTCTACGTCCAATCACAATCAGATTCACTCTATCTGGATGGAGGAGAGATTTATCTGGATAGGGGTTTTATTGAACGATGAGAAGCCGGAATAAAAAAAAACAGCTGAAATGAAATATGAGTAACGAGGCTGTTTTTAAAATGTAAGGAGTAGAAATTTAAGATTATTGTGTGAAAATGTAAAAATATTAACTTCAGTGAAGTAGTTTTACTCCTCAGACATCCTCATTCTTTGTCTTTTGAGACAGAAGCTCTGAAGCTCTCATGAATTATTCATCAGGAGAAGCTCATCAGTGCAGTTCTCAGACCTGTGATCTACATTAACCTGTCCTCACTTCTTTAAAACTCAGCTCACCTTTGGGTCACCTGACCTTTTTCAGCTCTGAGCACAGCGGTTACGGTCACCTGTCTGGAATAAGATGGTTACAGGTTTTATTTTTGTACAGGAACAGTCAAAAGTATGGGCATGCCTTAAATTCAGTGGTTTTTCATTATTCTTCAATGTTCTACATCAGGGGTGTCCAAACTTTTTTTGTTGGGGGCCAGAAGGAGAAATATATTTGAAGTCACGGGCCACAGACTCTGTAATAAAACAAATAATGAAATATACCACTTTAAATAATACATTTATCCTGATTATTTCATTTACACACAATTTTACTTAACTTACTGTCTTTATCTTTGACAGTGTTGTGTAAACTAAGATTTTTCAAATTGATGTTTCATTTCATGATGTCTCTTAATATTAAACTCCTTCATTACGGCAACTTTTAGACTCATTTGCCGTTTTTCTGCGCTACAACTGAGCACTCTCTCCGCTTTTAGACTCTTTGGCTGTTTTTTTTGTGCTAGAAACGCGCACTCTCTCCGCTTTTAGACTCTTTGGCCGTTTTTCTGCGCTAGAAACACACACTCTCTCTGATTTTAGACTCTTTGGCCCGTTTTTCTGCGCTATAACTGAGCACCCTCTCCGCTTTTAGACTCTTTGGCCATTTTTTTTGTGCTAGAAACGCGCACTCTCTCCACTTTTAGACTCTTTGGCCGTTTTTCTGTGCTAGAAACGCGCACTCTCTCTGCTTTTAGACTCTTTGGCCTGTTTTTCTGTGCTAAAACTTCACTCTCGCCGCTTTTAGACTCTTTGGCCCGTTTCTGACACCTAGCGTTCAAACTTTGAATCTCACATTATAAAAACCTGCTTAACAGCGGGCCAACTTTCATTCTATTTTTAAAATGCCTCGCGGGCCGCTCCAAAAAAGGAAACGGGTCGCAAATGGCCCGCGGGCCGTAGGTTGGACACCCCTGTTCTACATTGTAGATTAATACTAAAGTCATCCAAACTATAAAGAAAAACATATGGAATTTTTTAGCAAACACAAACACAAATACAAATACAAAAAAGAATATGTTTTCTCCTGAAATACTGAAGCATTAAGAGTTCCTTCCACTGGAACTAAGTGGATGATCCCAACTGCTGAAAAACAACCACGCACATAATCCCCCCTCTACCAAACTTTACACTTGGCACAATTCACAATTCAGTGAGACAAGTACTGTTACCCTCACTGCAAAAAAAATCAATTGGCAAAAAATAGACAAAATTTTTGTAAATTAGCACATACACTGCCTTGCAAAAGTATTCAGTCCCCTCAAACTTTTTTTAACCTCTTGCCACATTTCAGGCTTTTAACATAAAGATATTAAATTGTAATTTTTTGTGTAGAATCACCAACAAGTGTGACACAATCATGAATTTGAACAAAATTGATTGGATATACAAAAACTGAAAAGTGGGGCGTGCAATATTATTAGCCCCCCTTGCGTTAATACTTTGTAGCTCCACCTTTTGCTGTGATTACAGCTGCAGGTCTCTAGATTTAGGTCTGGACTTTGACTTGGCCATTTTAACACCTGGATACGTTTATTTGTGAATCGTTCCATTGTCGATTTTTTTTCTTTATGTTTTGGATCATTGTCTTGTTGGAAGATAAATCTCTGTCCCGGTCTCAGGTCTTTTGTAGACTCCAACAAAATCCTGTATTTGGCTCCATCCATCTTACCATCAATTTTACTTCTGCAAGGCACTGTATATGCTTATTTTAAGAAAAAAAGATGTTTTACTATTTTCTTAGTAAGCAATCGCAGTGTCTCAAAATGAATGAAGTAAGACTTAAATCAAGCAAATCTTGAAACTTGAAAACTTCTTGTGCTTATTTTAAGTTCAAATGACTTAAAATAAAGTGAAGATTGTAAGTAAGAGTGATTAAAATAATTATTCCTAAATAAGCTAAATAGTTTTAACACCTACAAAATGCCCAGTAAGACAAAAAGTCGTATCAGAGAAGAAAAAAAAAGATTTATTGTCTTAAAATTAGAAACAAATCACTTTGTTTGGAAGTGGTTTTTTTTGCATTGGTAGAAAGTCCTTTATAGATGATTCTATTTAATCGATTTTTAAAAAGCTCAAAGAAGCGTCGTGTTCTACGAAGCCACTTATCTCCGTTTTTGTCGATTTTTAGTTTACTACATAATTTGAACACACAAACTGTCCCTTACACTGTGCCAAAATTTATTGATGAACGGACCAATAGAAACTCTTCAAAATGACCTGAAATTAAATATTTTTACATTGACTTCCATTGAAAGTTTACAAGGTTTTTTTTCTTTCCTGTAAAGTTGTTGTTTTGAAGATACTCGTTTTTTATTGGACAGCAACAATATATACAGAATTAACAGAATTTTAAAAAATACAGTTCATAATTATCTTACATTATCTTACAAATTATTATTTAATAAATTGTCAATATTAATTGACATTAAATACGTCCACAGTTACAGGACACCCATATTTACAGTGGTTTTCATGTACACTGTCCTGATCTGTCCTGTATGTCACTTGAATATTCTGATGTAACATTTTTACATAAATCAGATAAGCTGAAGAACAGAAAGGCTTGTGCACTGTTCATAAGACTCATCTGTACATTAGGTAACGGGGGTGGGTGAGGGTTTGTACCAGGCTAAGTGCACTGTATGCCTTTATGAAACAATAACACACAGATTATATCATTTATGAAGTGTTAGGCTCTCGCTGAATTCCCAATTAGCTCCTGGGGATTTAGTTATGAATTAATAAACCATTTCTGAAATTCTCTGCATGAATGTAATGAACGCTGTTTTTCAGACTTAAACAGACTCTTGTGCTTCTTTATTCACATTGCGAATGCTTATGAATTAGTAATGAATCATCGCTGTAATCATAACATCCAAACGCCTCAAATAGTAATATTTGTGAAGCGTTGTAGAGGGTGTTTATGTTGAAACACTGCTGAAAGTGTTATAAATAAAAAAATAAATAAAAGTAAAGCTCTAAAGATCTGAAAACAGCATTTTGCAAGAATTTAAATGTAAAAGAGGCAAACATTTTTACACTGATTCACAAAAATAATATTATATATTTTGTATTAGTAGTATTTTTCATTGCTACTAGCTTTGAATGGCATGAAATAAAGAAGTGAAAAACTAAAAAGTAATTTTAGTGTGGGAGGTTTCATGGCTAAATTGGAGCAGCCTGGTGTTCAATCTTCATTAATTGCACATTGCACCAGTAAGAGCAGAGTGTGAAGGTTCAATTAGCAGGGTAAGAGCACAGTTCTGCTATAAATATTACAATACACACAACATTATGGGAGACACACCAGAGTTCAAAAGAGGACTAATTGTTGGTGCACGTCTTGCTGGAGCATCTGTGACCAAGACAGCAAGTCTTTGTGATGCATCAAGAGCCACGGTATCCAGGGTAATGTCAGCATACCACCAAGAAGGACCAACCACATCCAACAGGATTAACTGTGGACGCTGTAAGAGGAAGCTGTCTGAAAGGGATGTTCGGGTGCTAACCCGGATTGTATCCAAAAAACATAAAACCACGGCTGATAAAATCACGACAGAATTCAATGTGCACCTCAACTCTCCTGTTTCCACCAGAACTGTCCATCCATCCACCCTCCTTTCATTCTGTTTACTTAGCTATTTGTCAATCCACCCAGCTTACCATTATCTATCTATCTATCTATCTATCTATCTATCTATCTATCTATCTATCTATCTATCTATCTATCTTTTCATCTATATATTGATGTATTAATATATTTATTTATATATATATATATATATATATATATATATATATATATATTAATTAATCTATTCATCTATCTATCTATCCATCCATCCATCCATCCATCCACCTCTCCACCCTCCTTCCATTCTTTTTACCTAGCTATTTGTCAATCCACCCAGCTAACCATTATCTATCTATCTATCTATCTATCTATCTATCTATCTATCTATCTATCTATCTATCTATCTATCTATCTATCTATCTATCTATCTATCTATCTATCTATTCATTAATCTAGTCATGTATTCCATCATCTGTCTATTCATATATCTATCCATCCATCCATCCATCCATCCATGTATTACTCCAATTATTATTATATAGTACAGTATTATTATATACAGTAGAGTATTAGAGTGAAATGATATTCATCTTCTAGTGCCAAACCCACTTGTTTTCAGTCTACTACTGCTAATAATAAGAACATTAACGTCTTAACATTAATATTTCTATTTTAAATGCTGTAATTTTTTACGTCTTATGAACAATGGCCTACGTTTCTCTTTGTTCTGAAGTCGTTTTTAACCTGGTCATTTACATATCTTACATAATGCGCTATTTTACATCCTCTCTGTTTGAGCTGAAAGGAGACGAGGGGCTCTGGACTCAGACCTAATTACTTCATAATAGAGTTGCTGTGATGGAGAAAGCTATATAACGTTTCTCTGCAGGAGCGAGTGGAGTATCTCTCCTCAGACCTCTATAATAATAGAGTTATGGATCAGGTCGTGTCATTAAACCTCAATCATTTTGAAATAAATTGAGATGAGATGGGTGGAGATGATTGTGTTTGTAGCTGAATGAAACAGGACGATGGCAGTGTTTAAAGGAAATTCTTTTTTGCTGCTTTTGTGTTTAAATAAGTTTGATTAGAATTGATTATTCATAGGGCTGTAAAATTAACACACCAATTTCTATTTCAATTCATTACAGAAAAAATAACAAGTTAAAAATTAACACAAATTTGAGGCGCAGAGTGGTCCAGCAGTCTGAAGCGCTGCCACTATGATCGGGAGATCGCTGGTTCGAATCCCAGTCATGCAGCTTGCCATCAACTGCTAAAAATACTAAAATCAGTTTATCCAAATTTTATTTGGAATTTACTAAATAAACTTGGTAAAATATCTACATTTTCAAGCAGGGCTGGTATATATAATTGTTGCAAACAAATAATAATAATAATAATATTACTAATAATAATAATAATAATTTTTGAGATGCTGTTAGTAGTATTGATACTGTTGATAAATGGATCTATTTTATATATATATATTTTTTTTTATCTATATAATTGTACAATTGTACTGTTTACAAAACCTTGCCTCATTTAAGGTAATGAATCTTAATTTTTCTCTTTTGATAAGATTTTTTTTGTTTTACTAGTAAACATTGTTTAAGTTTAAAGATATTTTTATAGATAGATAGATAGATAGATAGATACTTTATTGATCCCCGGGGGGAAATTCTTGGCATCCAGCAGCAGGTTACACAATACACAAAGTTAAAAAAGATAAAATATAAAATATAAAGATACATATAAATACAATCAAATAAGAAATAGAATATACAGTGTAAATGTACAGTCTTCGTGTGTGTGTGTGTAATGGAGATGGAGAATGGAGGTAGTGCAGTTGAACACAATAGACAGTGAACACCAGTTGATGTGCATAAAGTGAGGATAACTGATGTCAGCCATACAGAAAGTGCAAATACACAGTTATATAATAATTTAAATTAAATTAAGCAGTGCAAAAGATACGTAAACAGTGCAAAAGATACGTAAACAGTAGATGAATTAACTAGTGAATGAACTACTAGTGCAAAATATGGTAGAACTATAAAAAGTGTTCTAGGCATCAGCAAGTCTGAGAGTGTGTCCATAGCTGGGGGTGTGTCCATGGTGTGGCCAGAGTGGCCGGAATGAAAAGGTTTCACAGAGTCTTTAGTTTGCTGTGCTGAGAGGAGTTGAACAGTCTTATGGCCTGAGGAACAAAAGACTTTCGGAGTCTGTCTGTGGAGCAGGACTGGGACAGCAGTCTGCCGCTGAATGAGCTCCTCTGCCTGGTGATGGTGCTGTGCAGAGGGTGGTGAACATTGTCCATGATGTTCAGCAGCTTACTGAGGGCTCTCCTCTCTGCCAGTGGTGTTAAGGACTCCAGCTCTAATCCCAGCACAGAACCAGCTTTCCTCACCAGCCTGTCCAGTCGTCCAGCATCCCTCTTGCTGATGCTGCCTCCCCAACACACAACAGTGTAAAAGAGGACGCTGGCTCATTTTGGGAATAATAATCTTCCACTGTGCCCAAATTTAAGATATAAAATATTTTAAAGTGATTTTGCTTGATTTCAGTAGAGACTTTTTTTATTTAAATTTTTATTTTAAGACTTCCTGCTTAGAAAAAAATTGCTTACCCCATTGACAGTCAATGTTTTTTTTTTACAGTGTTTTAGAAAAGTCTATCACCAAACGTTTCTTTGTTTTTTTTTATGGAGAAGAAAGTGGCTCGTCTGTGGCATCAATCAAATAACCTTTAAAAGCACCTTTATTTTTAGAGTAAAGGAAGATTAATGGATGGTACCGTTATATCAGTCAGCGCTTCATCACTAAAGCTTCTTTAATATTCAGCTTTCACTGAGACACAATTGTGTCCACGCTCATCAGACAGTGATCACAGCATATAGGACACAGTGTGAAATCCAGCCACGTGATTCTGGACCCATCTGAAGAGTTTATGAGAAATCTGCTGTGAATAAATAAATCATGAAGGAACATGTGGGGCGGTGGTGATCGTCCCTCAGTCGTGTGGTGGATTTGAGCCCTGCTGTTTATTGTTGTAGAGCAGGGGTGTCGAACCTACGGCCCGTTTCCTTTTTTGGAGCGGCCCGTGAGGTATTTTAGAAATAGAATGAAAGTTGGCCCGCTGTTAAGCAGGTTTTTATAATGTGAGATTCAAAGTTTGAACGCTAGGTGTCAGAAACGGGCCAAAGAGTCTAAAAGCTGAGAGAGTGCGCATTTCTAGCGCAGAAAAACGGGCCAAAGAGTCTAAAAGCGGAGAATGCACATTTCTAGCGCAGAAAAATGTGCCAAAGAGTCTAAAAGCGGAGAGAGTGCACATTTCTAGCGCAGAAAAACGTGCCAAAGAGTCTAAAAGCGGAGAGAGTGCACATTTCTAGCGCAGAAAAACGTGCCAAAGAGTCTAAAAGCAGAGAGAGTGCACATTTCTAGCGCAGAAAAACGTGCCAAAGAGTCTAAAAGCGGAGAGAGTGCGCATTTCTAGCGCAGAAAAATGGGCCAAAGAGTCTAAAAGCGGAGAGGGTGCGCTTTTCTAGCGCAGAACAACGGGCCAAAGAGTCTAAAAGCGGAGAGAGTGCGCATTTATAGCGCAGAAAAACGGGCCAAAGAGTCTAAAAGCGGAGAATGCACATTTCTAGTGCAGAAAAACGGGCCAAAGAGTCTAAAAGTGGAGAGAGTGTGCATTTCTAGTGCAGAAAAACGGGCAAAAGAGTCTAAAAGCGGAGAGAGTGCACATTTCTAGTGCAGAAAAACGGACCAAAGAGTCTAAAAGCGGAGAGAGTGCACATTTCTAGTGCAGAAAAACGGGCCAAAGAGTCTAAAAGTTGCCGTAATTAAGAAGTTTAATATTAAGAGACATCATGAAATGAAACATCAATTTGAAAAATCTTAGTTTACACGACACTGTCAAAGATAAAGATAGTAAGTCAAGTAAAATGGTGTGTAAATGAAAGTAATCATGAAAATGTATTATTTAAAGTGGTATATTTCATTATTTGTTTTATTACAGAGTCTGTGACCCGTGACTTCAAATATATTTCTCCTTCTGGCCCCCAACAAAAAAAGTTTGGACACCCCTGTTGTAGAGCCTCCATTGCTGCCTGGGGAGCAAATCACGCCTGTGCATTCACAGAGACATGCCAAAATTCATGGGACAGCAGTCTTCATCAGTAAGTTCTACTCCTTTTCTTACAGTTTGTCAGCTGCACTCCATACTTTAAAACACTTTCTCAATCCAATAAAGCCTCATTCTCATTCATAAAGTGTAGGAAACAGCTGCCACTCTGTACGCTGTACTTCTAAAGTCCTGATATGCAGACCTTCATCCCGACTGTTAATGATACTCTTCACTTTTTGAGCCGGTGAGCTACCTCAGCATCCACCCCCCCCAAATCACATGGGCTAGTTTGAAGTCCACAGTGTGCAGTATTAGGTAGATACAGTGAATGCTCCCACTTACTTTTGCAGTTTTTCTTTATTTTTGTGTTTGTTTGTGACTATTTTTGCACTAAATGTTACTGGCATCATCACCTATGACTGCAATATTTGTCTATAGTGTAAGTTATTGTGTTTATTTTTATTGAGTGTACTGTGTATATTGTTTATACTGTAAAGTTATCTGTATGTCTATTTTATATTATATTTTATTTTATTATTCTTCTTGTAAATATTATTCTCTGCACATTGGTGGGAATCTGCACACAAGTTTTTCACTCACATGTACACCTGTACTCTGTGACTTGACAGTAAAAATGTTGCATATTGAATCTTGGTGTGGGATGGTTTAGTTTGGTTTAGGGTAGGTGAGTTGTGGTGTAGAATGGTATGAAATGGTTTGGCATGTTTTTGTTTGTTTTTTTGTGATATAGAACGGGATGGAATGGTGTGGGATGGTTTGGTTTGGTATTGTTTGGTTGTTTGTGGTGTGGGATGGTTTGGGTTGAGTTGGTCTGGTTTGTTGTGATGTATGATGGGATAGAATGGTGTGGGATGGTTTGGTTTGGGTTGGTCTGGTTTGTTGTGGTTTGGGATGGTTTGGGTTGGGTTGGTTTGGTTTGGTTTGGTTTGTTGTGGTGTAGGATGGTATGGTGTGAGATGGTTAGGTTTGGTTTGTTTAGGTGTGGGTAAGTTTGTTTTGGTGTAGAATGGGATGGCATGGTGTGGGATGGTTTGGTTTGGGTTGGTTTGATTTGTTTTGTGGTAGAATGGGATGGCATGGTGTGGGGTGGTTTAGTTGAGATTGGTTGGGTTGGTCTGTTTTTTTGTGGTGTGGGATGGTTTGGTTTGTTGTGGTGTAGGATGGTTTGGTGTGAGATGGTTAGGTTTGGTTTGTTTAGGTGTGGGTAAGTTTGTTTTGGTGTAGAATGGGATGGCATGGTGTGGGAATGTTTGGTTTGGGTTGGTATAGTTTGTTTTGGTCTGGGTGGGTTTGTTGTGGTGTGGTGTATGATGGTATGGTGTGCTTTGTCTTGTTTTGGTGTAGGTAGGTTTGGTTTGATTAACTGTGGGTAGGTTTATTGTGTTTTAGTGGAAGATAGGATGGCATGGTCTGAGTGGTTTGGGTTGGTCTGGCTTGTTTTGGTGTGAGATGGTTTATTGTGTTTTAGTGTAGGATGGGATGGCATGGTGTAGGATGGTTTGGGTTAGTTTGGTCTGGTTTGTTTTGTTGTGGGTAGGATTATATTATTTCTGATTCATTCTGAAGTGTAGGAAACAGCTGTGGTTCGGTACGTCGTACTTAGAAAGTCCTGATGCGCAGACCTTCACCCGGACTGTTAATGATACTCTTCACTTTTTCAGCTGGTGAGCTAACTCAGCATCCGCCCCCTCAACTCATATGGCCTGGTTTGAAGGCCACAGTGCACAGCAGTATTAGGTAGATACAGTGCATAGGAAAAGCCTCTTTGGGTCAGCGAAGCCTCTTACACTACATCAGTTAAATTTAAAAAAAAATAAACACACAGATAGCCCACTGTGTGTGTTTATGTTTGCAATTTAATTTCTGCGTTTTAATTTGTAAACAGTGCGTGCTGCCCCACAAAAGCCTCGTCCTCATCCGGGCGCCGCGTCCAAAACCGAGGGGACAGATTTATCCCTTTAATATTGAGAGCTAACTTTTACGTAACAGATCCTTTAGAGACACTGGCGATGCTCCAGCTCGGTAGCGGTGGATGTGGGGTTGGGCGTGGCAGTGGCGAATCGCTGTGAAATCCCAGATAAGCTGAGTTTCAGCTGCCGCAGAGCCGCAGCCGGGGCTGAGTGGGAGGGAGGACGTGTGAAAAAAAAGCCAAAGAAAAAAAAAGCCATACCATCTGGTGCAGTGGGCCTGGAATAGCAAACGAGACCCCGAGGCGAGCCCCCTCGACCAGACCCTCCTCCAAAAAAAAAAAAAACACACTCCAGAGGTAGTTAAAACTTCAGCCTCATGTGAGGCCTGAGGGCGGCACAGAGCCAGACTGATAACCATCTACAGCCCTCAGTTCTCATCTCCTGCCTGACAGTAAAGCCAGAACACAGCTTTTATCTCTACAGTTCAAGCCTCTTCTCTACACTCGGAAAAATAAAGGTGCTACAAAGGATCCTCTGACTGATTTCACAGAAGAACCACTTCTTTTAAGAGAGACAGCCAGCATTTTCATATCGGGACCACATGAGTGGAGCGTGGGCTCGTCCAGATCACTTAATGAGGATCTCAACGGATTTAGTATAGACTAAGTTCATTCGCTGTCACTTATTTTAGTTTAGTTTGAAAAGGTTTTGTTTGGTTTGGTTTAGGTTTGATATGTTTAGGTTTAGTTTAGTTTGGATCAGGTTGGATACATTTGGTTTAGTTTGGATAAGTTTAGATAGATTTAGTTTAATTTGGATAGATTTGGATCAATTTGGATACATTTGGTTTAGTTTGAATAGACTTGGCTTGGGATTGATTTGAATTGGTTTAGTTTGGATAGACTTGGATTAGTTTGGAAAGATTTGGGCTGGGATTGATTTGGTTTGGTTTAGTTTGGATAGATTTAGTTTAGTTTGGGTATATTTGGGCTGGGATTGATTTGGTTTGGTTTAGTTTGGATAGATTTGGTTTAGTTTGGGTAGATTTGGTTTAGTTTGGGTAGATTTGGTTTAGTTTGGGTAGACTTGGTTTAGTTTGAATAGACTTGGCTTGGGATTGATTTGAATTGGTTTAGTTTGGATATATTTGGTTTAGTTTGAATAGACTTGGCTTGGGATTGATTTGAATTGGTTTAGTTTGGATAGATTTGGTTTAGTTTGGAAAGATTTGGGCTGGGATTTGGTTTGGTTTAGTTTGGATAGATTTAGTTTAGTTTGGAAAGGTTTGGTTTAGTTTGGGTAGATTTAGTTTAGTTTGGGTAGATTTGCTTTAGTTTGGATAGATTTGGTTTAGTTTGGGTAGATTTGGGCTGGGATTGATTTGGTTTGGTTTAGTTTTGGATATATTTGGTTTAGTTTGGGTAGATTTGGGCTGGGATTGATTTGGTTTGGTTTAGTTTGGATAGATTTGGGTTAGTTTGGGTAGATTTGGGCTGGGATTGATTTGGTTTGGTTTAGTTTGGATAGATTTGGTTTAGTTTGGGTAGATTTGGTTTAGTTTGTATAGATTTGGGCTGGGGTTGATTTGGTTTGGTTTAGTTGGCATAGTTTTGGTTTAGTTTGGATTGGTTTAGTTTAGTTTGGATCAGTTTGCGTAGATTTGGTTTAGTTTGGATAGATTTAGATTGGGATTGATTTGTTTTGGTTTAGTTTGAATAGATTTACCTCAGTTTGGATCAGTTTGGATACATTTAGTTTAGTTTGGATAGATTTGGGTTGAGATTGATTTGGTTTGGCTTAGTTGGGATTGATTTGGTTTGGCTTAGTTGGGATTGATTTGGTTTGGCTTAGTTGGGATTGATTTGGTTTGGTTTAGTTGGGATTGATTTGGTTTGGCTTAGTTGGGATTGATTTGGTTTGGTTTAGTTGGGATTGATTTGGTTTGTCTTAAACTGATATGATACATAATGAAAGCAAAGCTAGGCCAAATCATTTGAGTTTGGAAACTTAGTGTTTCTGGACAGGGTTGTTCTGATCTTGGTTTGACTTGGCCTGGCTTGGTTTGTTTTGGATTGGTTTGCTTTGTTTCAGATAGACTTGGCTTGCCTGGTTTAGGATCTTTTGGATCGGTTTGGCTCAGTTTGGTTTAGGTTTGTTTTGGATTTGCTTGGCGTGGCTTGGCTTGACTTAGCTTGGCCTTTCTTGGCTTGGTTTAGTTTGGTTTAGGCTTGTTTTGGATTTGCTTGTTTTGATTTGGCTTGGCTTGGTTTGGGTTTGTTTTGGGTTGGTTTGTTTTGTTTTAGATACATTTGGCTTGGCATATGTTTGGTTTGGTTTGGATTGATTTGGTTTAATATTGGTTGGCTCGGCTTGATTTGGCTTGGCTTGATTTGACTTGGTTTTCTGTATGTTTGGTTTGGTTAGTTCAGTTTTATGTGTCTTGACTTGATTTGACTTGGTTTTCTGTATGTCTGGTTTGGTTAGTTCAGTTTTATGTGTCTTGACTTGATTTGATTTAGTTTGATTTTGTTTGGTTTAGGCACAAGACGTACTTTTCTTCTTCTATTGTTTATTGGGTGACGATAGCCTGCCTCATTGTCCTTAAATGAACCGAAATAAAGTGTACAGTATACAGTGTAGCAACACCTCAAGCCAGGTTTGGACATTGATGTGGACTTGTGGGTGTGAAAACGCTCTCAGATGAAAAAGTGAAATATTACTGGTTGACTTTTGTGAAGTTTAGTTTGGACATTAGAAGGAGAGCAGGAGTGATTGAAAGTGTACAGTAGCGTTTGATTGATCTCCTTTGGGAAAGAACTGAATGGATGACTTCCACCACAAATACTTTACTAAAAGGACATCTGACACACACACACACACACACACACACACTGTACTTTGCCTTGCCTTGCTGCTCTACAGACCAGATGTGTCAAGTAATGTAGTACAAATTCACCTTATGTATGTTATCTATTACTTTAGTGGAGTAATTCTTTATTTTTCAGATTACTTTTTACTTCTACTTCTTTAATATATTTACATTCTACTGTTTAAAAATACATTCATTTACAATCAGCATAAATGCAGCTGAAACAGGGAACAGCCTAGGGCAAAATCCCAAATTATATTAGCAACATTAACATTTTAATATTTTAATATTATAGTTTTTAGAAAAATGTGTTTTGGAGTTAGTGCACTATAGGACTCTGTGGGCGTGGCCTAAGCTTTTGTTCTTAATGGCTTAATTTTTTCTATTTACATTACTTTTACTTTTATACTTTAAGTAGTTCTGAAACCAGTACTTTTTGAAACACTTTTGCTTAAAGAGTAAAAAGCTTAAGTTGATACTTCAGCTTCTACAGAAGTATTTTAAACACTAGTATTTAAACTTCTACCACTCCTGTATAAGTTGTAAGGTATTATGTGTCATATAGTCTGAGTGCGCGCGCCCGTGACGCGAAGACGCGGCACCAATCAGCGCGCGGCGGGGGCGTCTCGTGCTCCAGCGGCGATATTTAAACCGGTCCGCGCCGCCGCGCGCCGCTATAGCAGCAGGCAGACAGACAGTGACGGTCCAGGCGCGATGCAGGCGGCGATGCAGCGGATGGCGGGTCCGCGCGCGCTCCGCTCGGTTTGATGCTACGCGCGTGCGACGATGCGCCGTCTCGGGCTCGCGCTCCTGCTGACGGCCACGGCGATGCGGCTCGCGCCCGCGGACGGACTGAGACTCGGGAAAGCGCGAGAGAAGCGGTGGAGCGGAGAACCGGAGAAACACGGCGGGTAAGAACCGGAGACCAATCAGATTCAGCCATCAGCAGCAACATCACTGATATAACATTTAATACATGTGTGATAAAGTTATTGATTATCACCACAGGAGGTGATTAGATGAAGGTGATCAGGTGGAAATGATTAAGTGGAAATGGAGGTGGAGGAGGTGATCCGGTTAAAGAAGTGAACAGGTGGAGAAGGTGATCAGTCAGGTAGAGGATGTGATCAGGTGGAGGAGATCAGGTAGAAATTATCAAGTGGAGGAGGAGATCAGGTGGTGGAGGTGATCAGTTCAAGGAGATTAGGTAGAAGAAGTGAACAGGTGGAGGAGGGCATCTGGAGGAGTAATCAGGTGGAAAAGGTGACCAGGTTGAGGAGGTGAACAGGTGGAGGCGATGATCAGTCAGGTGAAGGAAATCAGGTGAAGGTGATTAGATTGTGGAGGTGTTGAGGAGATCAGGTGGAAATGATCAGGTAGATAAGGTGATTAAATGGAGGAGCAGATTAGGTGGAGGAAGTGAACAGGTGAAGGAGGTAATCAGGTGGAGGATGTGATCAGGTGTAGAAAGTGTACAAGAAGAGGTGATCAGTCAGGTAGAGGAGGTGATCAAATAGACTAGATCAGGTGGAGAAGGAGATCAGTCAGGTGAAGGAGCAGATTAGGTGGAGAAAGTGATCAGGGGTGGAGTAAGCGATCAGTCAGGTGGAGGAGGTGAACAGGTGGAGGAGGTGAACCAGTGGAGGAGGCGATCAGGTGGAGGAGGCGCTCAGGTGGAGGAGGCGATCAGTCAGGTGAAGGAGAAGATTAGGTGGAGAAAGTGATCAGGGGTGGAGGTGCTGTGGAGGAGGCGATCAGTCAGGTAAATGAGTTGATTAGGTGGAGGAGGCGATCAGGTGGAGGAGGCGCTCAGGTGGAGGAGGCGATTAGTCAGGTGGAGAAGTTGATTAGGTGGAGGAGGTGAACAGGTGGTAAAACTAGTTAAGCGATTGCTACACTAATAAATATAAGATATGATGAAGATCATGCACAATGCTTTGATGATGATAATGATCACACTGCTCGTGCCTATAATTTAGTGGATGATGATGATGATGATAGTGACGATAAGGATCACACTGTTCACAATGATAATGTAGTAGATACTGATGATGATGATGATGATGATGGTCACAAATATCATGAGGATGAAGATCATGCTGGTATTTAGTTGACTGATGTTTGTTAATTTAATGATGAAGACGATGCTTAAACTTCTAGTGAATTGATAATGATAATGATGATGATGATGATGATCATGTTGTTCATACCTGTAATTTAGTTGATAATGATGAAGATGATGATAATGACGAAGATGGTCAATATGAGGATCATGTTTCAGGTATTTAATTTATCAGTGTGTACCACTTTAATGATGATGATGATGATGATGATGGTCACACAAATCATGAGGATGAAGGCCATTATGGCATTTGTTGATTTATGATGATGATGATGATGATGAGGCGGAGGAGGAGGAGTGATGAAGATAAAGATCATGTAGCCAGTGATACTTTAATCGTAATGCTGTTCATAGTGTTAAATAGATGATGATGATGATGATGATGATGATGATGTTGAAGATGAAGATGTCAGGGATGAAATGATATAAGATGATAATTATGATGAGGTTTGTGTTGATTGCTATAAGAAAAAAACAATTATAGAAAACTAACATCATTATGATTGTTGTGTGAATGTGAGCTGATTGGTGATGATGAGGACGATGATGATGAGGAAGATGAAGGGTTTTAGCTGTAGGAGGTTTAAATGACTCAGTTTGGGATGATGATCCTGAGGAAGATGAAGGAGGCAGTGCTGTGATGGGTCTGAAGGTGGATAAAGAGGAGGAAGATGATGATAAAGATGAAGATGAAGATGACCTGTGACATAATGTAAGACAGTGATAAAAGTGATGATGATGAAGATGATGGTGGTGGTAGTTTTATTGTTATTTCGGTGAATGTAATGTATTTTAGCTGTAGAAGATAGAATATATGATGATGATGATGATGGTGGTGGTGTGATGATAAAGGACATTCTGAGGTATTGAGGGTGATTATGATGATGAAGGAGGTGCAACAAGTGTGCTGGATTTGGAGGTGGAGAAGGAGGAAGATGGTTGTGGGGATGATGATGAAGATATGACTGATAAAATTAATTATGATAATGATGATGATGTGATGATGGTGATTATGATGTTGTCATGAGGTCACAAGTAGTTATAGTGAGCTGTAAATGGCAGAAAAAATTATTTGGGTGATGATAATGAAGGTCATGATGATGAAACAGGTGCTTAGATAAAAATGATGATGATGATGATGATGAAGATAATGATGATGAAGATTGTGTCATGGTTGTCATAGAGTCACAAGAAAAGTGTAGTTTTTGGAGGTGGACAAGATGAATTATTTTGTGGTAATGATGATGAAGATGACACATGATTATGATAAAGATAAAGGTTATGTCAGAGTTAAGTACCACAAGGTCACAAGTATATTAACATAGTTATACTAGCCTTTAAATGGGACATATTATGCAAAAACTCACATTTTGCATTTGAATGCAGATGGATGATCACAAGCCATCAAAATAAAGCTGAAATACTTGAATGTTTGCGCCAGAAGTGGAACAAGGTCATGCAAAAGCAGTATGTAAGACTGGTGGAGAGCATGCCAAGATACCAAGAACCTCAGACAGTACACAGCAGAATTAGCCAGCAGACTTCTTCTGAGAGAGGGATCTGTACCTACTGTCTTGGTGCTGCTATTGTGCTATTGTGCTATGCCACAATTGTGACTATTTCAAAGGTTACAGGAGAATTCTTCATGTCTTTGGCAGTGAAAGATAGAAATTAATTTAATTGGAATGATAATCAGTCAATTAATCAATCAATTAATTAGCCTTTATTTTCACTAGGAAATACTTTGTGGGTAACCCTCTTTTTTAATGCAACTGAGCATTTACAACTTAAAGGAACTGCAAATATTTTTATTAAATAAAAAAATAAAATCAATTATCAAGCAGCAAAAGCATTAGAAAAACAAACAAACAATTATGATTTAATTAAGAAGAAATAAAATAATTTAGAATAAAATGAAAAAAGTGGACAGGCTAAAATAATAATTAAAATAATTAGAACAAAAAACAGAAATAAAAAATATTAGTAGACTAAAAATTTAAATAGCTGAAAATAAACAAAAATTAAGTTTGTAAAAAAGTAATTGGTAGAATAAGAAATTAAAAGGTAAAACAAATAAATAAATAAAAAAAAATAAAAAAACAAAAGGTAAAACAGGACATAAAATAAATAAAAGCAATAAATAAATAAAATAAAAACTAAAACAGGTACATGCTATTTTGTGTTAGAAACGTGGTTAGAAATTAAAAGTTTAAAATAATTTAGTGTTGTATGATTGATGATGATGATGATGATGATGATAACAGTGATGTATCTAAATGTGGATTTTCCAGGTCATCATCACTATTGGATACTGTTAAATGCTTTTCAGACCTCTATCTGTAATTGACCCCACAGTGCCTACAGTGACAACCCCCCCCCCCCCCCCCCCCCCCCCATTCAGTGCCACCCCGCCCCCGCACACCTTTATTGGCCGCTCACTTTCACCAGTGTCCTGTAATGAGGGCAGAGGCCGGGGCACAGCGGGCGTGACCCAGACGACTGACGCAGCTCCCTGCTCTCCACTCGTCAATCCCACACTGCAACCAGCACACACACACACACACACACACACTCGCCCACACACACACTCGCCCACACACACATGCACCGTACTCGCCGTGCTTCCGCCACGTGTCTCCGGCACGTTTTGTACATCTGTCAGGAGGCAGCGGTCACTCACTGCTGAGCCGACACAACATGTGGCTGCAGCCTAATGGAACTGAAAACCCCATTCAATTAAAGAGAAACATCCCAGAATAATCTCCTCAGATCAGTAGATCTACAACATCCAGATCAGGATCTGAGATTCTGAATCAGTTTCTCATTTATAGGTTTATGTTTGAGTAAAATAAGCATTGTTGTTTTATTCTATAAACTACAGACAACATTTCTCCCAAATTCCAAATAAAAATATTCTCATTTAGAGCATTTATTTGCATAAAATGAGAAATGGCTGAAATACAAAAAAAAGATGCAGAGCTTTCAGACCTCAAATAATGCAACAAAAAATACAAGTTCATATTCATAAAGTTTTAAGTTAAATCAATATTTGGTGGAATAACCTTGGTGGTTTTTAATCACAGTTTTTTTTCATGCATCTTGGCATCATGTTCTCCTCCTCCACCAGTCTTACACACTGCTTTTGGATAACTTTATGCTGCTTTACTCCTGGTGCAAAAAATCAATCAAGCAGTTCAGTTTGGTGGTTTGATGGCTTGTGATCATCCATCTTCCTCTTGATTATATTCCAGAGGTTTTCAATTTGGTAAAATCAAAGAAACTCATCATTTTTAAGTTCTCTCTTAATTTTCCAGAGCTGTATATAAATATATCTGACTGTCGGCGTCTGTCTAGGTTGTATTCAGTCAGTGGAGCACCTGTATATGTGTTTGTTTTCTGTTGCAAAGATAGCAATACACCTAAAATCTACCTGAACACACCTCATTTCCAGACCACCACACCCATCAGCGTAGATATATTCAGAAGCTCTGTTGCTATTTAAACGACGCAGGTGAAAGGCGTGAAAATAGACTGTTGGCAGGGTCTGTACCTTCAGGCTTCCAAGTCATTTTGAAGCATTTCTATTGGTCACATCATCGTAAAATGCTGAAGTAATGTAAAGCAGAAATGATACATTATTGATTATTATTCATGTGATTAAATTAATTATTAAGTGGTCCAAATATTTTTTACAGTTTGTGGGGTTTTAATTTCATTGCATTCCTAGTATGAACAAAGTCTTAATAGGCAAGGCAGTTAGTTCACTTGTTACTTATAACACTTATAACACCACCGAGCAGTTATATCCACCGCTCATACAAAACCAACCCTCCATCTGTTTTAATGGGGAGAGACCAATATACTAAATGTTACATTGCAAACTACATTAATCAACCCTTTAATCAGGCATTTAAACGTCTTTTTAAAAGGTAAATAAGAAGAGCGTTTGTTTTTCTGGGATTAAAAGCGTGAATTCAGCTGTAGCTGGAAATATCTGCACTGCTAAACTGTGCTGGATTGAGGTGCACAGCTTTCCACACGTGCTCACGTTTACAAGCACGTGCCCAACCATGTGGATGGAGGCCTTGCGTGCGGTTACCACGTATTTACTCCTGCACCCCCTCCCCCTCCTGCTTCTCAGGCAGCAGCAGCCTGTCACTCACACAGACACAGAGACAGTGCTGTGTATCTACTTCTAGTGTCAAGAAGTGTGAAAAACATTTGCAACATGACGTGTTTGATTTAATTGCCTTAAGTGACATTGAACGTCCTGCGATTTTGTAGCATTTGGATCCATAACCTTGGTGAAAAAGAAATGTACTTAATTGTACTTAAACATATTGAGAAATGTCTAAGTATGCTGTAAATATACTTACAGATTTATGTACTTACTTAAAATATAATAAAAGTACATTAATGTTATGCTTTTCATCAAATTTCTGAAAGTAAACTTCGATCATACTTTTTAAAAAGTAAAATATAGTATATTTTAAGTAAATAGACTACTATGAGTACACTTTTAGTTTAATGTAATTCAATATACTTCTAAAATACTTATTTCCAAATATACCTTTGTACATTTTTAGCAAAGTGTGTTAAAACTGCTACAACTGTTATAGTAGTTCACTTAAAGTACAATGTATCATTTAACTTTTTAGAAAGTAAATAAAATTACTATATTGGCAATTTTTAAAAAATATATATTTAGGTATTACATTAATATAACAGTTAAATGTATTTCAATGCTCTGTAATTATAATTAGGAAAATATAGGATAAATTATAGTAAATTATAGGATACAGTGTTAAATAACACATTTAAATATAAGAAATGTATATAAATATGTAATGTAAATACAAGTAAATGTGTAACATGCTAAAAATTGTAGTACAGTATATTAAAATATATTTTTATACCCAACGAAGTGTTGCCTACTAGAAGTGTGCTACTTACAAAAGACAGAAACAAAAAGCATAGTTGTACTCTAATGTAAATAGATCACATATATTTAACATCAATTCTCAGTACATTTCTAATCCTAATATACCTGGTGTATAATAGTGATACAGTTGTAATACTAAATTAAATGTATTATAATTTTACTGTAAGCATATTTAAAATATGGGGTTACATACACGAAGTAGTACGTTTAAATGTTACTTAAGTATATTTAAAATAGTTCCATTTTAGTACAGTTAAGTACACTTAGCACAATTTAAGTAAGACTTTTGTACTATTTTTATATTGTAATTAAAGTATAATAAGTACAAAAAAGTTGTTTTATTTTAGTACTCTTTAAATATACTGATTAATAATAAAGTGGCTACAAGAACACTAGTGCACTATAGCATAATAATGCTTAGTATGCTTTAATCTACTCGACTTATTCCGGCTCCTGCACTTGCGCAGATCTCCATATTAAGTGGAGGCTTCTCCACTAACACGCTGATTCAATAATGTCTCTGTTGCTATGCTCCTTTTGGTGGGAAATTGAACATCGTGTACCTTTAGAAACCTATGGACCTGTCGGATCTTGGTGTACTTTTGAGGTGTGTTTACTCTGCAGTAACTCCGGGGATGAACCGTACCCTGTCCTGCTGTTCTGACAGTGCTCTGTAGTGCTGTGCTGTAGTGTATAAGCTGTGGTAAACTGTGCTAAGCTCTGCTCAGAGCCGCTGCACTCCTGATATGACGCATCCACATACATGCATAATGCATGAGCATGATAATTGCCAACCCTAATTGCAGCTTGGGGTCTTTACAGAGCTCTGCAGTACCACCAGCCTCACACACGACCGGGAACAACCTCAGCATCCATATATACATATATATATATATATATATATATACAAATGAAGAGAGCACTTCAGTTTCTGAATCAGTTTCTCTGATTTTGCTATTTATAGGTTTATATTGGAGTAAAATGAACATTGTTGTTTTATTCTATAAATTACAGACAACATTCCTCCCAAATTCACATATTCAAAATATTGTCATTTAGAGCATTTATTTGCAGAAAATGAGAAATGGCTGAAATAACAAAAAAAAATGTTTTCAGAGCTTTCAGTCCTCACATAATGCAAACAAAGAAAACAAGTTCATATTTATAGTTTTAAGTTTTAAGAGTTTAGAAATCAATATTTGGTGGAATAACCCTGGTGGTTTTTAATCACAGTTTTTATGCATCTTGGCATCATGTTCTCCTCCACCAGTCTTACACACTGCTTTTGGATAACTATGCCTTTACTCCTGGAGCAAAAATGTTTGATAGATTGTGATCATCCATCTTCCTCATAATTTGGTAAAATCAAAGAAACTCGTCATTTTTTCATTTTTTCAAGTAGAATATTATTGAAAAGTTAAAATGTGAAACATTTTATTATATTATATAGATGTATTAAACACAGAGTGATCTATTTTAAGCGTTTATTTCTTTTATTGTTGATGATTATGTCTTACAGCCAATGAATAAACCCAAAAATCAGTGTCTCAGAAAATAAGAATATTATATAATAAGACCAATTGGTACTTTTTGTCGCAGTGTGGGCAGTGTGCCAAGTCCTGCTGGAAAATGAAATCTGCGTCTCCATAAAAGTTGTCAGTAGCAGAGGGAAGCTGTAAGATATGAAGTGCTGTAAGATTTTGTGGGAAAACAAAACTGCACTGACTTTAGACTTGATAATAAAACACAGTGGATCAACACCAGCAGATGGCAGACATGTCTCTCCAAACCAGCACTGATTATCACTACATTTTGAATGTTAATTTACACTTTTTAATCTAACAGGACTTCTCTAAATTGTACAGATAAAAACTGGAAAAAAAAATTCACCAGCAAAGTTTCAGGCAAATACTATTTTGTCATTTTGTATTATGATAAAAAAAAAGACTCCCCTTTTTGTGCAGATTTTTAACAGTGTATTTTGTTGAGCTGCTGTGGTTCTGATTTCTGAATGTCCTGTTGTTGCAGGACTCTGACGAAGAAGCCTCCTGATGTGACGAAGTCGAGGAAGCTGAAGACTGATCATCTGCTGAAGGTGGATGATCATGACTTTACTATGAGGCCAGCTTTCGGAGGTGAGGTCATTAACTACTTACTCTAAATTTCAATAATTTAAAGTTAGTGGTCAGAACCAGTGGGTTGTTTGGTCGATACCTGCATTCGTCAAGCTGCCACTGGTGGCAACCTCTGCTCATAGTCATCAGTGTGGAGTCGGTCCCCCTTTGCATCTACACTATATTGACATGAGTATTGGGACTCCCATACTTTACACCTATAGAAGCACTGAAATTAATAGGTGCATTATTTGACACTAGTAAGGAACAGGGGTGTCGCCATGTTTTCCTTTGAATTCACCAGGTCTCACCACTGTAAAGCTAAACTAAACAAAACAGTAATTCTTAAAAATATATATATTTTAAAGTTAAACGAGTGCTGGATGTTAATCTACACAGATTTCTCTCCTGAAAACTGTTTTCATCCCACATAGCTTGTTTTAGCATGGTAAATGTTCAGACTACAGTATACACTATACAATATACTTGCTTCTGAACAGCAAAAGAGCTAGCGCTTAGTGCGGTTAGCAAGTAATGCTAATGCTGCTCCAGCACTGCTAGCCTGGTTAAGGAGCAGGCTACAGTCAGATTATATTCACCTTTGAACGGCAAAAGAGCTAGTGGTTAGCATGGCTAGTGGCTAATGCTAATACTGCTACAGTCTCAGTGCTGAAGAACTAAACTGAAACTCCTGTATAACTCTGTACTTCAGTAGAGTGACTTTACTGCTCCTTAATACCTGACTGGTAGATGATAAGGAGCTCTGACGATTTTAGGGAAAATTAAAGGATTTTAAGTGCATGTTATAGTGCGAAAAATTTGGTACCTTTGTGTGACAGTGAAAATATATAATATATAGACAAATATATGTACAGTGTTAAAAGCTGTAATTGTGTTAAATGTACAATGTTTATTATATTGTTAATATATCTGTATGATATGTTCAGTAACGTTGGGTTATATGTGGACGCTGGACTGAGCTATATACTGCAGCTCTGGAGGATAAACAAACACTTACAATAATCACATTTCTCTTCTTTACGTTTGTTACTTCCGCTTCACTGGAACTGCTGAGATTACCCATCATGCTTTTGAGGATTAAAGCTCCTTGCCTGCATGTGTGTGTGTGTTAAACTGTGCTGAACTGAGTTTAAGCCGTGTGTAACATGTGACATGCCCAAAGCATCACACAGCATGTAATCGTAGATTTAAAGCGAGGAGGAAGCGTTTGTTTTAAGCTATACTGAGGAGGGAGCATTTAGTGTGTGTATATTAGTGTATGGTGAGTCTTTGTGATGCATCAAGAGCCACGGTATCCAGAGTAATGTCAGCATACCACCAAGAAGGACCAACCACATCCAACAGGATTAACTGTGGACGCTGTAAGAGGAAGCTGTCTGAAAGGGATGTTCGGGTGCTAACCCGGATTGTATCCAAAAACATAAAACCACGGCTGATCAAATCACGCAGAATTCAATGTGCACCTCAACTCTCCTGTTTCCACCAGAACTGTCCGTCACCACAATCAATTATTGTGCTCTAAAACCAGGTGTTTCAGTTTCATTGTCCAACCCTTGTCAATCTAAAAAAAGAAGAATTTCAAGAAGTTTCAGGAAGTATGCTCAAGTGCAGTCATCATAAAAGCCCATCAAAAACATTACAATTAAAATGATGAAACTGGCTCTCATCAGGACCGCCACAGGAAAGGAAGAGCAAAAGTTTCCTCTGTTGTACAGGATAAGTTCATCAGAGTTACCAGCCTCAAAAACCACAAGTTAACAGCACTTTTAAGTTACTAAATGATTCCTTATGTGTTCCTTTATAGTCTGGATCACTTTTCACTTCTCAATTGTAGAATGAGAAGATGTGCTACAGATCAAGCATTACATAAAAACATGGACATTTAGAAAGTTTAGACATTTAGAGTTTAGAAATAAGAAATAAGTTAATAAAGTTTTGCTTGATCTGTTTAAATGTGTATATATAGAGACGTGTGGGATGCTATTGGATGGACTATCATTTATTGTTCCTGGTGATCTTTATCTTCTTTCTGAATAGCACTGCAGTCTGATGAGTAATTCTGGGTGTGAGTAAATATAGTAGTAGTGATATTAATGGTGATTGTTATGCAGTGTAGAGAGGAGCATATGGTTAAGTGGGTGTAAAGTGCAAAAGTTCAGCGTGGAAAAATAATGATGTGCACAAGAAAGTAACAAAAAATGATATAATTATGGTTGCCAGATGTCCTCCGCATTACTCATCCCACAGTTTCTGAGCTATCGACCGTTTTCCAACTGTAGTTTATTCAGTGTAATTATGTGATTTAAGCTTTCTGATTGTACACAGAATTTTACACAATTTATAATACACAGAATATACTCGTTCCACCAAACCATTAACAAGGGGTATCAAAGCAACCACATGTTAACACCTGTGCAACTGCCTGTGCAACACCTCAGACACCACAGCAACCACCTAGGTCCACCTAGCTTGATTTAGGGTGTGTCAGTGTGTCTTGTTGTTTGAACTCAAATGATTTAAGTCTGTTTTACATAAAATTGGATATTTCTAATCAATACTCAGCTATTTAGAGTTAGTTGAACTGAATTTGTGGGCACATATACTGTACTATTCAAACTGAGATCTTTGAGATATTTGAACCAACTTATAATAATAACTGAGTTTAGTCTGTTTTGTCATTAACAGCTTCTTTTCCATTGGCTTCTGTCACAATCTATTTGCATACTGGGTGTGTCCAACAGTTTCTGACTAACACTCACCATCAGTTGTAATAACTTGATGTTTTAATTTATGCCAATTCAAAGTTTTCATTTTAACTCAAAATTTGAGCAAACCGGCTGCCTCATAAAAGTACAGTAAACTCAACTTATCTGGTCTTACAGTATAACAAAGATAAAGTTAAATCAGCTTCCCCTTTAGTTGTAATAACTCAATGTTCTAAATTATGCTAACTCAAGTTTTCATCACCCATTACTTTTTTACGGCAACCAGTTTCCACAATTTGTTTTAAGTAAATTCAACTTATCCGGTCTTACAGTGTATCGTAACAACAGAAAAAGTACACCTTGCACAGCTCAACGCGAAACTAATTCTCATACTAATCGTGGGCGTGGTTAATTATGGGCATAACAGGAAATAAACCAATCAGTGTGTCACTTGCCTCACATTCCCTTTAATTCAATTCAATTCAATTCAATTTTATTTATATAGCGCTTTTTACAACAAAGGTTGTCACAAAGCCGCTTTACAGGAAAAACAGGTCCACGCCTCTTATGAGCAGCACCACAGAGATACCAATTTTATGGTGACACAGTGGCAAGGAAAAACTCCCTTTAAGAGGAAGAAACCTTGGAAGGAACCAAGACTCAGTCCGAGGAACCCATCCTACTCGGGTCGACCCGCTCAGTACAAACAAACAACAAACAAATAACAGAACAAAAACAGTACAGAGAATTAATGTGAACTATGGCTAATATAACAGGTACTAATTTATGAATATAAGAATGTGATGGGCACAAACTATAGAGCTATGGCTAATACAGAAACAGATAAGCAAAAGTCATGGGCACAATGTTTGTTCCTGTCCCATGACTTTTGTCATAGGATGGTTATACAAGGTTTTTGAGAGTTTTTTTTTTTTGACAGTGACCAAATATATATAAATCAAAGGTTGTGTAGATTGTGTTGTCATTTGAACAATTCCATATATAATTGGATGTAGCGGCTCAGTGGTTTAATACCTGGTGCTAATTGAGATGTTGAAATATTTTTTTAATTGGGCGCCAGTTATTAAATTAATTTAATTAGATTAATTAATTAATTAATTAATCAAATTAATTAATAACACAAGACATCTCAGGGTGTGGTTTCTACAGGTAACAGAAATTTTCATAACCAAGTTATCCAGAAAAACACACTGAAATGACAGGTTTTGTAAAATAAAAGTATTTATTAAATCACACAGATATGAGTAAATAATTCATTAAAAAGTCATAATGTAGCCATTATATATCAAATCATAGTGTAGAATAATAAATGAGAAATAAAAGAACAAACACGTTATAATGCTGACATGAAAGGAATAGAGATTAATAGAACTATTAAGTGAATATTTCTAAATAAGGATCTAAATGTAATGAGGTCAAACTAATCAAATGAGAACACTAAAATAAGTAGATAAGTAAGATATTTTACGGCCTACAAAGATCATCCCTTTCGCCAAATAACTAAAAATTAATCTATACTAAGAAGAGAGTTAAGAACAATAACCAAACTAGACTTGACCAACCAAAACACCAATTACTGAGAGAAATACCCAAACTGCCTTACTCTGAGACGTCTACAAAGGGGGGTCCCCATCGGTTCGGTCCGCTGTTTAAACCTCTTGTTCGGCTGACATCCTGCACCCCTAGAAGGTCCGGTGTGGACCCATCCGCAGGGTAAAGATGGTGCTCGTGTGGGCCAGCGGCGCACCTGGACGACACCCGCTTCTAGTCTCTGCACAGGGAAGGCCTTCCCTGGAGCTGGATCGGCTGGCGTACTCTCTCGGTGATCCGTCGGTTGGTCTAGTTGGTTTACTGAACTATATTAACTATCTTGGCAAGCAGGAGAACTCCGTAGATCATAAAATAGCCTAGTTATTTAACCTAGGATAGCTAATATTAATATACTTGAAGATTAAATGCACTAGTCTAAGAAAACTAACTTAAGATGACTACACTAACAGTCTATCCTTTTTCCATCTCAACTACATCTTCTTCTCCTCTCCTCAACTCCAAACTGAACTGAACTGCAAACTCCTCCAACTGAACTGAACTAAAACTGTGTCTGCCCAGTTTACTATTAGTCTCTGTGGCCTGTTTGGCCCCTGAGCTATGATTGGCCCTGTGGCCCAAATGTCTGTGTTTTGATTGGTCTAGGAGCAATTTCAAACTTTGGTGGGGATTCACAAAGGGCCATAAACCCCCCCCCTCCTCACATGGTCAACATGCTTCAGCATTTTTCTAATAGATCAAACCAAAAGAAAACTCAATTAAACAGTGGATCAAAATACCTTTTTCAGCATATCAGTTTGTGAGGATAAATTCAGGAAACAAACAATCTTACAATTGAATCACAATAAATGTAATATATATATATTTTGCCCACAAACAGTTTTGTAATACTCAAGATAATCTTAGGAATACAATGATGGATGGTACTCTGTCAGAAAGAGATCAAGAGTCATGTTATTATTTAAACCCAATTAAATCACTTAAAAGATAATACATGGTTAAACCACTGATAACCAAATAAAGCTAAATTATCAAATGCTAGTTAAACCTTGTTGATTCAGACTTGAATGTGTAGGAGAATTTAATCAGGACACATCCAAACACATATACCATATACCAGACACATATACCATTATCTAGTAAACATTCTATAAAACACCTTTTTTATATAGTCAATATATATGTATTTTAAGCAAAATCTTCTCAGTGAGAAATTCCTCTCCCTTTGCTGAATGCTTAGATAAGCGGCTGGCATCGGAATTTACGACGGTGGGGGAGGTTGGTGAACAGAGAGCAGAGAGTCTCACTTACAAACGGTCAATGGAATTTCCAAGCTTAGAACATTTCTCTTAATTTCATTAATCTTATTTCTAAGTGATTGCAGAAGTAACTAGGCACAAACCCCTAAATTGGTACAACATTTGGTGAATTAACAATTTCCAAGGCATTAATTAAGTTTTGACACTCTCTTAAGTCCGCAGTCCCGTCCTAGTGATGCAAATGTTGCAAATGTGTTGCAAATGTTCCAAATGTTTACATTAACTCCGAGGTTTATGACTTGGAGGAATGTAAACAGAATTTTACCCTAAACTCGCATTTAGGGCTCTCGGGCGAGGCTGAGTGAAGAAATAGTCAGTAAATGTCATTTTGAAATTTAAGGTTGTTTGAAAAAAAGATTACTCCAAGGTTTTTTTTAGAGTGTTCTGGGGGTTGAAGTTCCTTATAGACCATAAAGTGGGGGTAGTGTGTGTTTGTGTCCAAGCAATGAAGAAATCCTCTGGTTAATCCACTACATTCCCCCCCCATCGATCGATGGGCCACTGGACGTTGGGTCATCGGTCGATGTCAACGTGGATTTCTGTAGACAGAGCATGTTAGGGTACATCTTTCATGCAATTGGTGTCTTGTTGGTCATGCTTTCTTAAGACAATCTACTTACAAGGTCGCTGACAGAGTTTTTGGTCTAATGGATATACAATTTCTCTTTTGAGGTATCTATCAGTTTTTTTTTTTTTTTTTTGTTGTAGCTATTGGCTTTTGGTTCTGAATAAAATAGTTAATTTAATGTGATAGTGTGGCAACAAGCATATGAAAGGGTCACAAATAGTTTGCTAGCTATTTGTTCCTTTATAACTTTATCAAGACAACCTACCCATAAGGTATGCTTCAATAATTAGCCACTACTTAGTCAACAATTGAGAACAATATAGCGGAGCAAACGTAGTCAGAAGGGAAACAAAATATGTTTTGGGCACCTGAAGAGAAGAGGAAAAAAAAAATTGGCACCCCCCCTTCTCCATGTATTTATTATACTGCTATGCTAATGGTTTGAAATGGTGATTCAAACACTAGGTTTAACAAAATATCCAATTTGTTGTGAGTTATGCTACTTGGATAGGTGAGTTCCAGACAGTGAATGTGTGGTACTTTCTCAATTTAACAATTGCGTCAGGTCAGAATATGGTGGACAATGAACACTCAGTGTGTCTAAGTATTTGGCCCAGTATTATGATTTAACCTAGGGCATTATCGGTCCCGACTTGTCCCATGGGGCTTTTGCATAGTTTAATTGGGTTACAGTGAACTTGTTTGAGAATCGGTTTAATAAAACACTGACGATGCGGGATTTGGTTCCAGATGCGAGGCAGTTTGTCTGCCCCTGCATGAGGACCAAACCAATGAGACCTGAGCTCGCGAATTGTTTTGCCAGTGCTGTGCTGGGACCTCACCAGTAGCTTGTCAGCAGTGTAGCACAATGGTTGGTATCCAAGCGTGCTTTTTCCCAGTTTTGGGTGTTTCCGCAGTTCACCGCTAGAACGGTGAGATATACCAACACCTGAGAAAGTGTGGTTCAGCAAAAAGTTGTGGCCTGAGCCATTTCAATAGGGTCTGGGGGACGTCCCCCCCATCTGGCAAATGCACCTGCCACAGTGATGAGATGTTTGTTCCTTCGGACAAATTTCATGAGTCTTTCGACCCAATCCATTTGTGGAATTGGCCATATACCACACAGATCTTCTGAAGATTGGGGATGAAAACACACTAGCCTTTTTCCAACAAGTGGCAGATATGTCAATTGTGGGAATGCTCGGTGTGTTTTCCCCATCATTTTGTGGTCCACCCATGGGTGATCGAGGGCCTGGGCTAGGCTCTCCCCCCCATGGCGCTGAGGCACCACGAATGAAGATGAAGCGTGTGTATCTGGGGCATAAACAAACAGGCCCTTGAGCATCCTGAAAGACGCACAGTAAGTGGCAAGTGGATCAAGGTGAAATGCCAGTGTTCTGAAAGAAGTGTTGTCACATGCACCAATTGTCATGTCAACTTTCCATTTGATTTGAGCATTCCGAAAAGCACATCCATCTGTGTAGATGGCGGGAATGTTTTTACCTTCATAAGAATCCAAGGGACTGTGTTTGTCTGGAACCACTGGTGCAGGAACAAGAAGAGAACAATCCTTTTGGTGCACGAACAGAGGATCACAGTTAGTCCGTGGCAAGGAACCTGCAGGTGTTCTGTGAACAGCTGACTTGTCAGCCCATGGAACAAAGATTTCACCGTTGACCGTTGTGTTAAGAGTGAATGACTTTCCAGCTTTTGGGTTGTACTCATCTACAGCCGTAGAGGGAGTCAATGCCCATGAACAGGTGTTTTGTTTTAGAATCATGGTAGGGGATTCTGAGGATGGTGGTTTCAGAACCCTGACAGTGAGCTTCTCATTGATTCCCGTGGAATTTGAAGGTTCAATGAGCTTGTGTGGCTCAATGTTGCTAGCAACATGATAGCATTGAACTCTATCCTGTGCCTTAGGACAGGGCAGGGGTTCGCAAACCTGTGCCCAGATTCTACGATGCTGAAAGTCAATTAATGGTTTGACCCGGTCAAGGAGGTCTTTGCCAAAGAGCAATGGGACGTTCTCCAATGGAGAAATGTGAATTGGATGGGTGAGGCTCATTGGACCGATGGCAACGTGCACCAGGGCTGCAGAATGCAGAGTGATACCAGTGTGCGAATATGGTTGAAGGTGAAGAGCACACTTTTTCAGAGGTATCTCTTTGTTGTTTCGGTGGGCTGTCGCCCTCACCTGGTCAAAAAGTGAATTTGACATTAAAGAAATGTCTGACCCAGTGTCCAAAAGAGCTTCATACCCGAACACATTTTCCAGCCAGGTGGCTAGGTAGAATTTTGGTGTTGAACCTTTCTCGGTTAAGAAACCCAAGAATTGTTTAGGTGGTGGATCCTCCAGGCTGAGGGAAGAAGCTTCCTCAGTGTGGTTGTTTTCAGCGTCTGGCTGTACAACCAAGGCTGCATTGGGGTGGATGGATTTCGCACCCCCCCAAGCAGGTTGATCTGGAGCATGGACAATTGGCAAGAATTCAGATTCAGCATTGTCCTGCTTGCATATTTCATTACGAAATTGTCTGAGCAGACTGCCGTCTTTAGTGCTCAGGTTAGTTGGATATCTCTCATGCTTGTGCCCTTTAGGTGGACACCAACGTTTGTGGTGCTTTGGGCTCTTTCTCCTGAGCGGAGATTGAAGTTTGCTGGAGCTCTGTGCTCGAGCATGGTGCTGTGAGTGTTTGCCATTCCAACTGCGTTTTATCCTACCTTTCCTTCGATAGGAGGGCTTTTGGTCACTTTGCTTGGCCCAATGTAGGGACGAGCGACGCCAAGAGTGGAACACTCTCTGGTTCTTGTGGTTTAACTGGGTCTTAGGTGGCATTGGAGCCTTGTGTGCCCCTTTTTGCTTGACGTGGGAGGACTGCTCATTAATTATCAGGACGTCATTTGACTCTGATTTTTTATTAATGTTTTGTTGGAACTTAGCAAATCCTCTGAGAGCCAAATCACGCAGCTGCCGGCTTGTTAGCGTACGAGGGCAGGCTGCGACTCCAAAAGAGTGACTGGTGGAGGGATGGAGGTTTCTCACGAACAATGTTTTGAAAACTTCCTCTTCCTCCATTCCAGGCTCATTTCTATAGCCGAAATAAGCTAGCCTGAGGCGGTGATAGTACTGTAGGGGTGTTTCCTGGCGGCTCTGCTTAATTGCAAGAGCTGCAGCAAGGCCGGTTTGAACAAGGTGGTTGGAGAACTCATTCTCCAAAGCCTTGCAAAGAGCAGGATAATCTCTCTTAACCTGGGGTGGTTGGCGCTCAATGAAACGTCCAACTTCCCGACTAGAGGACACCTTAATGAGGTAGATTTTATCATCTACCATGGCCTTGGGGAAACGGCGTAAGAAGAAGTCAATGTCGCGAAGATACTGGTGGACATCATTAGAACCGTCCGGTTCTGGTTCAAAGCGTGGGATGTTACGCGCAATTTTGTCCAAATCTCTATCAGAGGGTGCTTGAGGTTGCACAGAGGTCCCATGTGGCTGGGAACGCTGAGTGAACCTTGGTTCTACTGGCGCTTCAGCACCTTTAAGGGAGACTAGAGGGAATGTATTTGTGGATGGTTGTTGCTTAGGATCCGGAACCCCAGGGGTTCCTGATTTACCAGCTGGATTGATGGGGGAGTCTCCCTCCATCATCAGCTCAAATGTTAACTCTGTTTGGTCTCGAGTTAATTTGACTGCATTGTTAGCATGTGCTAATTCAGTTTGTAGCTCAACCTGTCTTGCAATAGCATGTTTTAGTTTTTCCTGTGACTGAGCTGCAAGTTGGGTAGCTATGTTGGCTTCCTTTTGAAGCAGCTGCACTTCGGTTTTGAGGTCTCTTTGGTTCATTTCAGACTGTACAGTTTTGTTCTCTAGGTCTGCAACTCTATCATTTAAAGTCACAATCTCTGCTTGGAGATTTTGAATGGTTTTGGAGGAAGCAGCAAGTTGATCCTGTGACAACAGCAGTTGTTTCCACAGTATTAGGGAAATCGGATCCACTTGTTGCTTGCCCTCAAGGATTTTAGATACACACTCATTGAGGCTTTTGGCAATTAGTGCATGGAGACCCCCACTGTCCATTTGTTGGACTGGGATGGTAAGTCCTGGGGGTAGACCAGCTGTAAGCTCTAAAAGAGCTTTTTCGGTGGCACACATTTTGATTTACGTAAAGCCCGTGGAATCAAACAATTTTGATGACAAACAAGTTTATTTTATGTTCGAGTCAATTAGCATTGTGCCTTTCCTAAGAAGAAAATCTGTAAAAGTGGGCGACCTAAGGTTACAATTAGTAGATTAATTTTAAAAGAATAGTTAGATTTGTTGTCAGTGATGCTAGTGAACAGTTTAATAACTGTAGGGCACTATACACAATGTCTAAATCTAAATATGGGTATAGTTATTAACTATGTACAGGATGGGAGAATTTAACTATGTATTAAGCACAGGTGTGCTGGGTATATGGTTGAGTAACTGATAACTGGATAGGTTTTTTTTTTTTTTTTTTTTTTTTTTTTTTTTTTTTTTTAATGGTTAATTAATTAATTAATTTCAATCAGTTATTAATAATTGATCTTAATCGATCAATAATTAAGCTTAATTTATTTGAAGATGGTTGAATTAAATTGAAAATAATTAATTAACAAAAATTTAATTAACTTTACTTAATCAAATTGATTAAAATGACCAGTTAATTATTTTATGTTGTGATTAGTTACTCAATGGAGATAGCTATTTAGCTTGGTTCAATGTAACATAAAGAGTAATGTTTGAGAGAGCAGACCTGAAACTTAAATTTAACTATTTAATATTAACCGATTAAATGAATGCAGTTATTTGTTTACTTATTTACAAACCATTTAACCCCACCACAATGCAAATTCCCTTTATTAACTTAACAAAAAGTTTGTTTGAAATTGGCACCCTCTGGCGACAGAAACTCTAAATGCACTCTACAGGATGATAGCAATTACACAAGTACAACACCAGGTGGCGACACAGCTATATGGCTAAGTGGCTCCCTCTGGTGGTCAAACAAATGAAATGCACCTTTCTGCACTGTATGCAGTTAACCAAATCAAACACCAGATGGCGATGTGGCAGTGTACCCCCCCTAGTGGTGAGGGGTAGTAAAACACCCTTTGAGTTTGAGTGTAAATAGTCAGGCTGTCCACCAGATGGTGGCAGAGGCCGACTGGTGGGAGTGGTCACGCCCACTGATGATGCCACGTTAAGGACCGCCCCTTGGGTCTGGGACCTGGTCAGCAGATTTGACTGACTCAGTCGACTGTGAATAGCAGAGGAGAAGGACTCGGCTGTCCTAAAGTTTAACACAGCAGCAACACACTTCACAAGATGAGCAAAGAGGATTTACATCCTGGCGTGGTTAGTTTAATCACGCACACAATAGACTTCCTGCCACTCAGGGTGGTGTTACGTAAAAGTTAGCTACTCTTTTACGCACGTGGAAGTGTCCAGTACTGCAGGATTTTACGGATTTCGCGCAAAAACCGGCAGTTTTAACTGGAGCGCGGAGTCAATGAGCCGGAAATTCGCGACTCAAAGCTGCGCGAAGGCCTTATCAGATCAACACTGGCAAAATATGTCTATTTTACCGGAAACAGTTCGAACTTTATGTAAGTACACACGTATATACACGTATATACACCCGGGTTTAAGGTTGCCCACACACGGCGGTGTGTCAACCAAGCTTATTTTACAAATAAGCGTAATGTTTTCAAGAGCGCTCGCATACCACACACATAACTGTACACGTTATACAGACAAACAGGGGACCGTGCGCGCGACGCGCACACACAGCGGGGGACTGGCCAGTCCTGAATTGTAAACAAAAACACGTGTAGAACATGTGCGTGTGTTTCTAACACGCTGGGTTTATGCAGTTAACTCCAACTAGGCCAGCTAGCCAGCAGCTAACGCATTTAATAATAACAACAAAATACACTTTATTCTGCAACTTACAGCGCTATTTTCTGGAACTGGTTATGAAATGTGTATATATTCTGGTCTCGCGGCGGAGAACCAATAAGAATATAATCCTGCCCCACGTTGGCGAGCCAATTATGTAGCGGCTCAGTGGTTTAATACCTGGTGCTAATTGAGATGTTGAAATATTTTTTTAATTGGGCGCCAGTTATTAAATTAATTTAATTAGATTAATTAATTAATTAATTAATCAAATTAATTAATAACACAAGACATCTCAGGGTGTGGTTTCTACAGGTAACAGAAATTTTCATAACCAAGTTATCCAGAAAAACACACTGAAATGACAGGTTTTGTAAAATAAAAGTATTTATTAAATCACACAGATATGAGTAAATAATTCATTAAAAAGTCATAATGTAGCCATTATATATCAAATCATAGTGTAGAATAATAAATGAGAAATAAAAGAACAAACACGTTATAATGCTGACATGAAAGGAATAGAGATTAATAGAACTATTAAGTGAATATTTCTAAATAAGGATCTAAATGTAATGAGGTCAAACTAATCAAATGAGAACACTAAAATAAGTAGATAAGTAAGATATTTTACGGCCTACAAAGATCATCCCTTTCGCCAAATAACTAAAAATTAATCTATACTAAGAAGAGAGTTAAGAACAATAACCAAACTAGACTTGACCAACCAAAACACCAATTACTGAGAGAAATACCCAAACTGCCTTACTCTGAGACGTCTACAAAGGGGGGTCCCCATCGGTTCGGTCCGCTGTTTAAACCTCTTGTTCGGCTGACATCCTGCACCCCTAGAAGGTCCGGTGTGGACCCATCCGCAGGGTAAAGATGGTGCTCGTGTGGGCCAGCGGCGCACCTGGACGACACCCGCTTCTAGTCTCTGCACAGGGAAGGCCTTCCCTGGAGCTGGATCGGCTGGCGTACTCTCTCGGTGATCCGTCGGTTGGTCTAGTTGGTTTACTGAACTATATTAACTATCTTGGCAAGCAGGAGAACTCCGTAGATCATAAAATAGCCTAGTTATTTAACCTAGGATAGCTAATATTAATATACTTGAAGATTAAATGCACTAGTCTAAGAAAACTAACTTAAGATGACTACACTAACAGTCTATCCTTTTTCCATCTCAACTACATCTTCTTCTCCTCTCCTCAACTCCAAACTGAACTGAACTGCAAACTCCTCCAACTGAACTGAACTAAAACTGTGTCTGCCCAGTTTACTATTAGTCTCTGTGGCCTGTTTGGCCCCTGAGCTATGATTGGCCCTGTGGCCCAAATGTCTGTGTTTTGATTGGTCTAGGAGCAATTTCAAACTTTGGTGGGGATTCACAAAGGGCCATAAACCCCCCCCCTCCTCACATGGTCAACATGCTTCAGCATTTTTCTAATAGATCAAACCAAAAGAAAACTCAATTAAACAGTGGATCAAAATACCTTTTTCAGCATATCAGTTTGTGAGGATAAATTCAGGAAACAAACAATCTTACAATTGAATCACAATAAATGTAATATATATATATTTTGCCCACAAACAGTTTTGTAATACTCAAGATAATCTTAGGAATACAATGATGGATGGTACTCTGTCAGAAAGAGATCAAGAGTCATGTTATTATTTAAACCCAATTAAATCACTTAAAAGATAATACATGGTTAAACCACTGATAACCAAATAAAGCTAAATTATCAAATGCTAGTTAAACCTTGTTGATTCAGACTTGAATGTGTAGGAGAATTTAATCAGGACACATCCAAACACATATACCATATACCAGACACATATACCATTATCTAGTAAACATTCTATAAAACACCTTTTTTATATAGTCAATATATATGTATTTTAAGCAAAATCTTCTCAGTGAGAAATTCCTCTCCCTTTGCTGAATGCTTAGATAAGCGGCTGGCATCGGAATTTACGACGGTGGGGGAGGTTGGTGAACAGAGAGCAGAGAGTCTCACTTACAAACGGTCAATGGAATTTCCAAGCTTAGAACATTTCTCTTAATTTCATTAATCTTATTTCTAAGTGATTGCAGAAGTAACTAGGCACAAACCCCTAAATTGGTACAACATTTGGTGAATTAACAATTTCCAAGGCATTAATTAAGTTTTGACACTCTCTTAAGTCCGCAGTCCCGTCCTAGTGATGCAAATGTTGCAAATGTGTTGCAAATGTTCCAAATGTTTACATTAACTCCGAGGTTTATGACTTGGAGGAATGTAAACAGAATTTTACCCTAAACTCGCATTTAGGGCTCTCGGGCGAGGCTGAGTGAAGAAATAGTCAGTAAATGTCATTTTGAAATTTAAGGTTGTTTGAAAAAAAGATTACTCCAAGGTTTTTTTTAGAGTGTTCTGGGGGTTGAAGTTCCTTATAGACCATAAAGTGGGGGTAGTGTGTGTTTGTGTCCAAGCAATGAAGAAATCCTCTGGTTAATCCACTACATGGATTTAGTGATATATGTCTAGACAGATAATGATGTAATAAATAAATCTGAATAGTGAAGCTTTAATGAACTGTCAGTTACCGTGGAAACAATATCACATTCCTTAGTGTTGGGTAATGAGAATACAGTGATTGGAAATGTGTGAGTGTGTGTGTGTGTGTGTGGACGCATGCTGTTTTATTATTATGGCCTGTATTTTCCCGCTGCTCTGGGTTCTCCTTCTGTTCAGTTCTGGTTTATTCAGTACTGTGAGCTGTATCAGGGTAAATGAGCAGATCTCAGGGCTTTTTCTTGGTCTGGGCGCAGATGGCTCATCTAGTGAAAAGCTCCTCAGGTCTTCCCTCCAGCTGGGCAAGGGGACTTTTTTTTTCGTTTTTTAATTTTTATCCCATTTTTATCCCCAATTTACAAGGCCAATTACTCCCCCTATCACTAGTGATGCCCCAACACCAGGAGGGTGAAGATTAGCACACTCCTCCTCCGACACTTGTGAGGTTGAGTAGCATCACAGCGCTAATGCTCGAGGAAAGCTCAGCGACTCAGTTCTGATACATCAGCTCACAGACGCAGCCTTGTGCTGATCCACATCACCCTAGGAGTGATGAGGGGAAAGAAAGAGCACCATCTACTGTACCCACCCACCCAGAGAGAGAGCAAGGCCAGTTATGTTCTCTCAGGGCTCCGGCAGCTGATGGCAAGCTGCATGACTGGGATTCAAACCAGCGATCTCCCGATCATAGTGGCAGTGCTTTAAACCACTGGACCATTCAGAACCCCTGAATAAGGGACCTTTTTTGTTATGGGGATTCTCGATTATGGCAGATTGTAAGGTGTGTTGCGATGCTTATTGCTATCTTGCTATCTTACTATCTTACATTGCTATTTATAATTAAAGTAAGTGATTAAATTGGCATTCTATATTATTAACTTTAAAAAAAAACTTTTTCCAGGATTCTATTTTATACAATATTACCTAATTACAATTACTTAATCTATACAATATTACTAAAATTTAAATAAACACACATTCAGATATTTACATAATCTCAAAGATTTATTTTGTAAACAGACCAAGTCTCACTGTCTCAACACACGGATGTCATGTAATACATTCTTTGTGTATGTAGTATACTAAAAAGAATGCATTACATGCCATCCATGTGTTGAGACAGAGTAATATGTGTGTTTTAACTAAAATATTTAAATTTCAGGAATTATATTATATTATGTATAATAAATTATTTGAGTAATATTGTATAAATGAAGTAATTGTAATTAGGTAATATTGTATGCAGTAATGAAGTAAAGTTTACTAAAAGAAATGATTGACTGAAGTTCAGTTCACTTATTTACTCTATGTAACATTTAAGTCTTGAAACCGAGTTGAAGTTACTTAAATTTATCTGAAATTAAATTTACTTAAAAAAATCAAGTTTAGAAAGTTGCGAAACGTTTTTTAGGTACATTTTCATTTTTTTCTCATCTTTATTTCAGTGCGTACTCCTCAGTCCAGCACAGCTTTGCAGCGCAGATATGTCCAGTTACAGCTGAATTCATGCAGGATCTACTGTTAATTTAAAGGCCTATGCAATCTTTATTTTTTTAAATGGTTTTAAATAGTATTTTTTGGCTTTGGCTCTACATAGACCGAGAAAAACAGGGAGAAAAGCGTCTTTTCTCATGCTTTTTTTTTTTGCTTATTTTTTTTCCTTTAAGAATGATGTAACTAATGAAAGTTGCTTGTTTGGCAGCGTGACAGGGTGGTACCTTGGGGAATAGCGCTGGTATCGGCGGGGGGCCGATAAAATAGGCGATGGGGATTAAAATAGCCCCAGCACTTTTTTACAAGGAATCCAGTCTGTCAATAAAGATGCCACAGATGTGCTGCAGTCAGTAGCTGTCGTACTGTAGGAGGCATGCTGGGAGTTCACCGTGTGATGTAATCCGCCGACTGCAGCCTCGCCGTCTTCTCTCTGCAGCCCATTCCGGGCCTGAAAAGCAGTTTTATCCACTTTTTAACAGGAGATTCATCATTTAGAGCCTCCCAGACTCCTCCAGACTCCTCTATTCCCCGGCTAGACGACTAATTACCGCGGCTCAGGTATGAAGTGTCGCTCTCTGCAGGAGCCCAGGGTATTTTTGACTTCAGAAAGCAGAGGAAACGCTGCTGCAGCATCATCAGCATCATCAGCAGCAGCAGCATCCGCAGCATCCACAGCGGCTGCAGCGCAGGCCTAATCCTCCAGACAGATAACCAATAGTGCATTAAGCTTATGGATAATCCTCAGAGAGGGGAAGCACCTCTACGGCTTCACTTACACACCGAGCGGAGCATTCTCTCTTCACGAATCAGAACATGATATGCATTTCATAATGTCATAGATTACACACTTCAGGGATTTGCAGACGCTGCGAGACGCTGCATCATAAGGTCCACTCTGATTCATTTTCATCTGCAGATTAAACCTCACAAGGAGCGTTATCAGATTTTAATGGAGTGTAGAGTGTATTGATATAAGTATGTGAAATGTAGGATGATATCTGGCAGATCCTCGGTCAAAAAATGGACAGAGTTGACATTATCCGACATTATCACCCTGATAATGTGTATATTGATATCAAAGGACGATGATATCCCATATATGGTGGTGCATTACAAAATTGCATGAATCAACCAAGTTATCATTAAACCATTTAGAAAGTGAACAGATTTGACATTATCCAACATTATCACTCCGATAATGGAGTATATATTGATTTTAAATAATTGCAGGTAAATTTAAAGTATGGAAATGTCTGTCTAATAAATCAACACCTATCATTAAACCATTTAGAAAATGAATGGAGTTGACATTATCCAACATTATCACCCTGATAATGGAGTCTATATTGATATCTAAGGATGACAATATTACATATATGGTTGTGCATTCTAAAATTGCAGTCATGAATCAACATAGTTATCATTAAACCATTTAGAAAATGAGCAGATTTGACATTATCCAACATTATCACTCCGATAATGGAGTATATATTGATTTTAAATAATTGCAGGTAAATTTAAAGTATGGAAATGTCTGTCTAATAAATCAACACCTATCATTAAACCATTTAGAAAATGAATGGAGTTGACATTATCCAACATTATCACCCTGATAATGGAGTCTATATTGATATCTAAGGATGACAATATTACATATATGGTTGTGCATTCTAAAATTGCAGTCATGAATCAACATAGTTATCATTAAACCATTTAGAAAATGAGCAGATTTGACATTATCCAACATTATCACTCCGATAATGGAGTATATATTGATTTTAAAGAATTGCAGGTAAATTTAAAGTATGGAAATGTCTGTCTAATAAATCAACACTTATCATTAAACCATTTAGAAAATGAACAGAATTGACATTATCCAACATTAATAGACTGATAATGGAGTATATGTTGATATCAAAGGATGACAATATCACATATATGGTGGGAATTGCAGTATAGTATTTGCAGTCATAAATCAACAAAGCTATCATTAAACCATTTAGAAAGTGAGCAGAGTGGGCATTATTCCCTGGAGTATTTATTGATCAGAGTTGTCATTATCCAATGTTATTAGACAGATAATGGAGTATTTATTGATCAGAGTTCTCATTATCCAATGTTATTAGACTGATAATGGAGTATTTATTGATCAGAGTTGTCATTATCCAATGTTATTAGACAGATAATGGAGTATATATTGATCAGAGTTGTCATTATCCAATGTTATTAGACTGATAATGGCGTATATATGGATCAGAGTTGTCATTATCCAATGTTATTAGACTGATAATGGAGTATATATTGATCAGAGTTGTCATTATCCAATGTTATTAGACTGTTAATGGAGTATTTATTGATAAGGGTTGTCATTATCCAATGTTATTAGACTGATAATGGAGTATATATTGATCAGAGTTGTCATGATCCAATGTTATTAGACTGATAATGGAGTATATATTGATCAGAGTTGCCATTATCCAATGTTATTAGACTGATAATGGAGTATTTATTGAACAGAGTTGTCATTATCCAATGTTATTAGACAGATAATGGAGTATATATTGATCAGAGTTGTCATTATCCAATGTTATTAGACTGATAATGGCGTACATATTGATCAGAGTTGTCATTATCCAATGTTATTAGACTGATAATGGAGTATTTATTGATCAGAGTTGTCATTATCCAATGTTATTAGACTGTTAATGGAGTATTTATTGATCAGAGTTGTCATTATCCAATGTTATTAGACTGATAATGGAGTATATATTGATCAGAGTTGTCATTATCCAATGTTATTAGACAGATAATGGAGTATATATTGATCAGAGTTGTCATTATCCAATGTTATTAGACTGATAATGGAGTATATATTGATCAGAGTTGTCATTATCCAATGTTATTAGACTGATAATGGCATATATATTGATCAGAGTTGTCATTATCCAATGTTATTAGACTGATAATGGAGTATTTATTGATCAGAGTTGTTATTATCCAATGTTATTAGACTGATAATGGCGTATATATTGATCAGAGTTGTCATTATCCAATGTTATTAGACTGATAATGGAGTATTTATTGATCAGAGTTGTCATTATCCAATGTTATTAGACTGATAATGGAGTATATATTGATCAGAGTTGTCATTATCCAATGTTATTAGACTGATAATGGAGTATATATTGATCAGAGTTGTCATTTTCCAATGTTATTAGACTGATAATGGAGTATATATTGATCAGATTTGTCATTATCCGATGTTATTAGACTGATAATGGAGTATATATTGATCAGAGTTGTCATTATCCAATGTTATTAGACAGATAATGGAGTATATATTGATCAGAGTTGTCATTATCCAATGTTATTAGACTGATAATGGAGTATATATTGATCAGAGTTGTCATTATCCAATGTTATTAGACTGATAATGGAGTATATATTGATCAGAGTTGTCATTATCCAATGTTATTAGACAGATAATGGAGTATATATTGATCAGAGTTGTCATTATCCAATGTTATTAGACTGATAATGGAGTATATATTGATCAGAGTTGTCATTATCCAATGTTATTAGACTGATAATGGAGTATTTATTGATCAGAGTTGTCATTATCCAATGTTATTAGACAGATAATGGAGTATATATTGATCAGAGTTGTCATTATCCAATGTTATTAGACTGATAATGGAGTATATATTGATCAGAGTTGTGATTATCCAATGTTATTAGACTGATAATGGAGTATACAGTTGTGGTCAAAAGTTTACATACACTTGTAAAAAAACATAATGTTATGGCTGTCTTGAGTTTTCAATAAGTTCTACAACTCTTATTTTTCTGTGATAGAGTGATCGGAACACATACATGTTTGTCACAAAAAACAGTCATAAAATTTGGTTCTTTCATAAATTTATTATGGGTCTGCTGAAAATGTCACCAAATCTGCTGGGTCAAAAATATACATACAGCAACAAAATTTGTCAATTTTGGTGATGTAGCGAGTTGTGTCAATCAAATTAGCTTCATGTCATGGCCTCTTCACTTCTTGTAAGTGATTCTGATTGACTACAGCTGTTGACTTCTCATGAGCCCATTTAAATAGGGCTCATTTGACCCAGTGATTAGACTCAGCTACAAAAGCTACAATGGGAAAGTCAAAGGAACTCAGTGTGGATCTGAAAAAGCGAATTATTGACTTGAACAAGTCAGGGAAGTCACTTGGAGCCATTTCAAAGCAGCTACAGGTCCCAAGAGCAACTGTGCAGACAATTATACGCAAGTATAAAGTGCATGGAACAGTTGTGTCACTGCCACGATCAGGAAGAAAACGCAAGCTATCACATGCTGCCGAGAGGAGATTGGTCAGGATGGTCAAGAGTCAACCAAGAATCACCAAGAAGCAGGTCTGCAAGGATTTGGAAGCTGATGGAACACAGGTGTCAGTCTCCACAGTCAAGCGTGTTTTACATCGCCATGGACTGAGAGGCTGCCGTGCAAGAAAGAAGCCCTTGCTCCAGAAAAGGCACCTTAAGACTCGGCTGAAGTTTGCTGCTGATCACATGGACAAAGATAAAACCTTCTGGAGGAAAGTTCTCTGGTCAGACGAAACAAAAATTGAGCTGTTTGGCCACAACACCCAGCAATATGTTTGGAGGAGAAAAGGTGAGGCCTTTAATCCCAGGAACACCATGCCTACTGTCAAGCATGGTGGTGGTAGTATTATGCTCTGGGGATGTTTTGCTGCCAGTGGAACTGGTTCTTTGCAGAAAGTAAATGGGATAATGAAGAAGGAGGATTACCTCCAAATTCTGCAGGAAAACTTAAAACCATCAGCCCGAAGGTTGGGTCTTGGGCGCAGTTGGGTGTTCCAACAAGACAATGACCCAAAACACACATCAAAAGTGGTAAAGGAATGGCTAAACCAGGCTAGAATTAAGGTTTTAGAATGGCCTTCCCAAAGTCCTGACTTAAACCCCATTGAGAACACGTGGACAGTGCTAAAGAAACGGGTTCATGCAAGAAAACCATCACATTTAGCTGAACTGCACCAATTCTGTCAAGAAGAGTGGTCAAACATTCGACCTGAAGCTTGCCAGGAGCTTGTGGATGGCTACCAAAAGCGCCTAGTTGCCGTGAAAATGGCCAAGGGACATGTAACCAAATACTAATGTTGCTGTATGTATATTTTTGACCCAGCAGATTTGGTGACATTTTCAGCAGACCCATAATAAATTTATGAAAGAACCAAATTTTATGACTGTTTTTTGTGACAAACATGTATGTGTTCCGATCACTCTATCACAGAAAAATAAGAGTTGTAGAACTTATTGAAAACTCAAGACAGCCATAACATTATGTTTTTTTACAAGTGTATGTAAACTTTTGACCACAACTGTATATTGATCAGAGTTGTCATTATCCAATGTTATTAGACTGATAATGGAGTATTTATTGATCAGAGTTGTCATTATCCAATATTATTAGACTGATAATGGAGTATATATTGATCAGAGTTGTGATTATCCAATGTTATTAGACTGATAATGGAGTATATATTGATCAGAGTTGTCATTATCCAATGTTATTAGACTGATAATGGAGTATATATTGATCAGAGTTGTCATTATCCAATGTTATTAGACTGATAATGGAGTATATATTGATCAGAGTTGTCATTATCCAATGTTATTAGACTGATAATGGAGTATTTATTGATCAGAGTTGTCATTATCCAATATTATTAGACTGATAATGGAGTATATATTGATCAGAGTTGTGATTATCCAATGTTATTAGACTGATAATGGAGTATATATTGATCAGAGTTGTCATTATCCAATGTTATTAGACTGATAATGGAGTATATATTGATCAGAGTTGTCATTATCCGATGTTATTAGACTGTTAATGGAGTATTTATTGATAAAGGTTGTCATTATCCAATGTTATTAGACTGTTAAAGGAGTATTTATTGATAAGGGTTGTCATTATCCGATGTTATTAGACTGATAATGGAGTATATATTGATCAGAGTTGTCATTATCCAATGTTATTAGACTGATAATGGAGTATTTATTGATCAGAGTTGTCATTATCCAATATTATTAGACTGATAATGGAGTATATATTGATCAGAGTTGTGATTATCCAATGTTATTAGACTGATAATGGAGTATTTATTGATCAGAGTTGTGATTATCCAATGTTATTAGACTGATAATGGAGTATATATTGATCAGAGTTGTCATTATCCAATGTTATTAGACTGATAATGGAGTATATATTGATCAGAGTTGTCATTATCCAATGTTATTAGACTGATAATGGAGTATATATTGATCAGAGTTGTGATTATCCAATGTTATTAGACTGATAATGGAGTATATATTGATCAGAGTTGTCATTATCCAATGTTATTAGGCTGATAATGGAGTATTTATTGATCAGAGTTGTGATTATCCAATGTTATTAGACTGATAATGGAGTATTTATTGATCAGAGTTGTGATTATCCAATGTTATTAGACTGATAATGGAGTATATATTGATCAGAGTTGTCATTATCCAATGTTATTAGACAGATAATGGAGTATATCTTAATCAGAGTTGTCATTATCCAATGTTATTAGACTGATAATGGAGTATTTATTGATCAGAGTTGTCATTATCCGATGTTATTAGACTGTTAATGGAGTATTTATTGATAAAGGTTGTCATTATCCAATGTTATTAGACTGTTAATGGAGTATTTATTGATAAGGGTTGTCATTATCCAATGTTATTAGACTGATAATGGAGTATATATTGATATCAGTACATAAAAAGGACAGTAAAATCTGTCTCATTACAGAATTGTATATATTTTAAGTAACATTGGAAATATTTGACAGTTTAAGCTTTTAAAAGTGAACAAATCTGTACCAAATCTTTATCTTTCTATACTCCTTCATACCATCTATACTCATCTACACCATACATAACCATCTGCTATACCCACCTATATCTATCTATACCCCTCTATACTAAATCTTTATCTTTCTATACTCACTCATACCATCTTTACCAGTATATATACCATAAATAACCATCTATATCCACCCATACGCATCTGCACATATCTATACCTATTCATGCTCATTTAAATTATCTATAACCCAGTCTATGTCCATCTATATACATACGTACCTACAATATATATGTATACGTATATATCTCCATATATACAGTGTCTCTGATCGCAGGTTATATTTAAGACTTTAGCCTGGTTTTATCTTGGTTTGATATTTGAATATTATTCTAGAGGATGAATATTAATAGTGAACAGTAAATTTTTTTTTTTATCTCTTCTGAGACGAGATATTTCAGACGTTTGCAAACAGAACAAAACAATTGTGAGCTTTTGTTTCTGTGAAACAGTAAGAATAAGGTTAATATTGCTCACCTCTTACCGCAGGAGCAGAGCAACATCCTCATTCAATTTTTATGTCTTGTTCAACTCTTGGCCGTCTCTATAGGATTGAAACGCCTCACTGATGTTAACTCGGCTCTTTGCCCTCGTCTGATCTCAGAGCATCTTCCTTACTCTCGGTTCCTCAGATCTTCGTCTCTTTTCTTGTTTCTCAGCTTTCACTCTCTCTTGAAAAGGAGATATCTTACTTTATATGGGGTCCAGGCACAGGTTTTGTAGTGATGCATCAAAATTTCATTTTTGGTTAGAACTAAAACAAGCAAAACTAAATGAAAAAATAAAAGTCCAAGAACATAATACAGTTTTCACAGGTTTTCATTTATTTTATCCTTGTTTTTTAAAAGGAAAAGGCATTTACAAACCTGATTAATATTATTTAAAATATATTGCATCATTAAGCTCTGATTTACCAAACCAGCTGCTGATATGGGGATGATATCTCCCAATATAACTAGGACAATATTCCTCTATCACTAGTGATGCCCCAACACACCAGGAGGGTGAAGACTAGCACATGCCTCCTCCGACACATGTGAAGTCAGACTCCGCCTCTTTTTAAACTGTTGATGCAGCACTACCGAGTAGCATCACAGCGCTAACGCTCGGAGGAAAGCGCAGTGACTCGGTTCTGATACATCAGCTCACAGACGCAGCCTTGTGCTGATGCACATCACCCTAGGAGTGATGAAGGGAAAGAAAGAGCGCCATCTACTGTACCCACCCAGAGAGAGAGCAAGGCCCATTGTGCTCTCTCAGGGCTCTGGCAGCTGATGGCAAGCTACATGACTGGGATTCGACCCAAACAGTGATCTCCCGACCATAGTGGCAGTGCTTTAGACCAGTAGACCACCTCCCAACAACCTCCCAACTCAGAGATGTTTTAATGATACCAGGATGTAAAACACCCCGTTTTTAATGTGAATGTGTTTTATATAGAGTATATTCCAACATTTATCTTTAATTTGTAAATATATACTTACAACCCAGAAAATAATATTATGTCTAAAACATTTGCCCATTACTATATGCCAAAAGGGTATACACAATTCTGGAAAAAAATTAAGAGAGCACTTCAGTTTCTAAATCAGTTTTTCTGATTTTCGGTCAAAAAATGGACTGAGTTGACATTATTCAACATTATCCCCCTGAAAATGGAGTATATATTTATATCAAAGGATGACAATATCGCATACAGCTCTGGAAATTTTGCTATTTATAGGTTTATGTTTGAGTAAAATGAACATTGTTGTTTTATTCTATAAACTACAAACAACATTTCTCCCAAATTCCTAATAAAAATATCGTAATTTAGAGCATTTATTTGGAGAAAATTAGAAATGGCTGAAATAACAATAAGATTCAGAGCTTTCAGACCTCAAATAATGCAAAGAAAACAAACAAGTTCATATTCATAAAGTTTTAAGAGTTCTGAAATCAGTATTTGGTGGAATAACCCTGGTTGGTTTTTAATCACAGTTTTTATGCATCTTGGCATCATGTTCTCCTCCACCAGTCTTACACACTGATTATATCCCAACCTCGATTATTATATTCCAGAGGTTTTTAATTTGGTAAAATCCAAGAAATTAAAGATTAGGAGCTCTTTTATTTTTTTCCACAGCTGTATACAGTGCAACGAATAAGTATTTATATAAATACGATTTTTTTTGTTTTTTGAATTTTTCATACTTAAATGTTACAGATTATTAAAAACATTTAATAGTTTTTTTAAGTAATCATTTCATTATTTGGAATCATGAATTCTGCTCTTTACCAAAAAATCTTGAAGGAGAATGTAATGTTTTTCTACCATTTGTGACCTTAAACTTGGATTGGTTTGAATAGATTTTTCCAACATCGTTTGAAAACAGCTTTTTATGTTTACTCTGATGTATAAATTAGTAAAGTAAAGAAATCCACAGGGTGGCGAATACTTTTTCACAGCACTGTACATCAGTAATAACATACTCATGGCTCTCACTATGTGAATTAGTGGTTGTTAACTCAGTTTAAATGAACACTTTAACATAAAAACTCAGGAAAAGGTCAGATTTGAACCTGGTGAAGCAGAGCATGAATTAAATTTAAATGTCATTCATTCTGTAATTACATGTGAATAGTTCAGCCTGAAGTACTGTAATAAAACCTAACTTTTAAAGGTTAATAGAGGCCTAATCTGTTTCCTTCCACTGCTAACAGAATCATGATGCTGGTAATCAGCAGCAGCGACTCCCTACATATGCAGCCAGACTTCTGATTAGGGCCAGAGCGAGATATGGGGCATCTCCACCCAAGGTCAGCCCAGACGATATCCGAGCCGCCGAGCGGCAGGGGGTTGATTAGTTTGGCCACATCGATTTCACCTAGGAGCTGTGTTCCTATTTAGCCTGATTCATCTGTTATCAGCCCTTGATGGCACATGACATTGAAATCGACTGCCTGCTTAGCTGAAATGCTAATGAAGTTCAGGATTATGTAACTTATCGCCATTAAATGAAGGGTTTGATATCTTACTATGACTTAATTGCTCGGCTGCAAGTGACAATTCACTCAATATCCGAAGTCATTTCTATGCTAATAAAGAAGGCTTAATTTTGTGACGAATAATCTGATGGAGGAGCATCAGAACACAGAAAACAAGTTCATATTCATGAAGTTTTAAGAGTTTTAAGAGTTCAGAAATCAATATTTGGTGGAATAATCCTGTTGGTTTTTAATCACAGTTTTTTTTTCATGCATCTTGGCATCATGTTCTCTTCCTCCACCAGTCTTACACACTGCTTTTGGATAACTTTATGCTGCTTTACTCCTGGTGCAAAAATTCAAGCAGTTCAGCTTGAACAAATGAAGGGTTTGATATCTTACTATGACTTAATTGCTCGGCTGCAAGTGACAATTCACTCAATATCCAAAGTCATTTCTATGCTAATAAAGAACGTTTAATTTTGTGACGAATAATCTCATGGAGTAGCATCAGAATACAGTTCAATATATAGTTCAACAAGTTCATATTCATGAAGTTTTAAGAGTTTTAAGAGTTCAGAAATCAATATTTGGTGGAATAACCTTGGTGGTTTTTAATCACGTTTTTTTTTTTTTTTCATGCATCTTGGTATCATGTTCTCCTCCACCAGTCTTACACACTGCTTTTGGATAACTTTATGCTGCTTTACTCCTGGTGCAAAAATTCAAGCAGTTCAGTTTGGTGGTTTGATGGCTTGTGATCATCCATCTTCCTCTTGAGGTTTTTAAACCCTTCACTGAATGATGGGTTTGATATCTTACTATGACTTAATTGCTTGGCTGCAAATGACAATTCATTTAATATCCAAACTCATTTCTATGCTAATAAAGAACGATTAATGTCATCACGGATAATCTGATCGAGGAACATCAGAATACAGAATATGGTTCTCCTAAATCATATCTTTCTATTTGTGCATATGTATCAGTTTGATCAACTATACATGTTGAGTTGAACCTCAATAATAAACGGCACGGTTTTACGAGAAATTTGCACTAATTATAGTTAGACACTCATGCCTTTGCTGCAGAACCAGGCAAACTTTTAACTCAACCTAACCTAAACTAGCTCTAACTCTAAACTTAACTACAGTAGAATGCAAAATTATTACCAGTATTTATTCATTTCCATCTATTAAATCCTTTGTTTAGCTCTATAACAGCTGGTTTTCTCGATTCTTCTTCGAGTACATGGCAGCCAGGCTGTGTGTATTTGGCAAAACAGCATTACTGATGAACTGGGGCTGAGCTGTAGTGTGGATACTGAATAAAATAGTTTGAATTTAGGATATCTTATCTTATAGGATTGAATCAATTGTGACTGCAAATTATTCACTAATATTTTTGAGGCTCAACTTAATTGATGTGTTCTTGATCAAACTGAGATGTAGAAGTTAGGATACCCTTTGACTAAGCTAAGTTGAGGTAACTAAAACTTTAAATTGCAATTTTTACAAGTTTTACAAGTTAAAATAGTTCTATAGTCCATACAAAACTGGGCGTGGCCAATACTAAGCCTTTTTTTAGTGAGATGGAACACATTCTTTGCAATGAGGACTTAGACACTGGAACTCCTTGATAGCTCCTTTGATGCTGGAGAATACGAAACCGAAACTTTACGTGAAGCGATGCACTTTAGTGCATGAGCATTGGTTTATGAGCGTGAACTTTTGGCATTAATGCCAGGATGCCAATAGGTCACATTAAAAAGCCTTAAAGGTGGCATATTATACCTTTTTTTTTTACACAAGTTAGAATATGTCTATGGGCTATAGTAGTAGTAAACATATTTATGAAGTTTTTTCTCAAAATCAGTCTCAAATAAAGATAAAGATCTCACCAGCTCTATTCTTACCAGATTTGGTTTCTTTCAGAATGAGCCGTTTAAGGGCTTTTTCACTTTTATGCAAATAAAAAGATGTTGCTGGCCACGCCCCATGTTTATGCTGAGTTTTTACCACAAACTAGTTCATGCTTAATTGCCATTGAAGCTAGAAAAAACTCTCAAAATTATTTAAAAGTACTTATTCTTACTGTATCTCCCTCATCTGTTGACTTGTTATGGACAGTAGGTATAGATTCCTCCTTCAGAAGAAGTCTGCTGGCTAATCCTGCTTTGTACAGATGTTAGTGGGTGGGGCTCATGTTACAATAAGGGAGGGGTATTAAAGTGGTTCATAGAAGCTTAAGATTCCTGACACCAAACTCTTTCAGCTGATTTACAGAAAACGGATAGAAGGATAATAGACAAGCAGACAAAAAAGTGAGATTTGCATAATATCTCCCCTCTAAGTTGGCCTGGATTTACATTTTTATCTATTATTCATGCAGATTTATGGTGGGTCAAGTATGGAATTGCTAAGTGGTGAAAATCTGACTTTAAGTCGTTCCTTTAAGTCGTCCGTGTCCGTGCGCACATGTTCTAACCCGCGCCGTTTACCCAGCAGGCCGAGCGTCTGAGTGACAGACAGTATTGTTATCCTAATCCCAGAGAAAGCAAGGGTTTATGTGCTGTACAAAAGGGACTAACAAGACAAGAGGCGTGTAAGATATCAAAGCCCGGGTTCCAGCCGAGCGCTGAGAGAACAGGGCCCGTCCCGTGAGATATGGCACCCGCTCACAGTCCCTCAGATGTCGGTGGATCCAGCAGAAAGCCTGTGTACACATCTGAACAGCACGATAGAGAAGACGATAGAGAAGATAGTTAATGATGTTTGCCACGTTCTCTTTAAAGATCTTCCTAATTACAGGCTGGGCAAGATACGGCTCTCAGCCTCCTACATCAGCAGCAGCACAGCGTGGATTCCAATGTAGGAATGGTGTTTGGATGGAGTGCAGAAACTCGATAAGCAATCAATGCATATCACATATGTGATTTTTTTTTACCATTATTCATTAATTTCCATCCATTAAACCTTTTTTTTTTTGGAGAAAAGTGTCACGAATGCAACTGTGGCCACACTGTTTTCTCAATTCTTCTTCGAGTGCATGGCAGCTAATTATTATTTTTTTAAGGCTCAACTTAATGGTTACTGTTGATCAAACTAAGATGTATGATTGTGTGGGCTTATGTACAGTAGAAACCCTTAGGATTATGGAGTCAGCCGTATTGTGGTGAATCATATCAGTCCTGAAAATCTAATATATTGAAATCTGCTGAAAGCGTTTGGTGTCAAAATGCAGAGGAAACCTGCATTGAACAAGCCTGGCTCCTCTGCTTCTCATTTGGTTAATAGCAGTATGAATGAATAATGAACGTTAGTATTAATGATTATATGTGTGTGTTTGTGTTTTAATGCAGGTCCTGCTATTCCGGTGGGGGTGGACGTGCAGGTGGAGAGCTTGGACAGTATTTCTGAAGTAGATATGGTAGGTCATACTACACGCTAGTGCTGGACGATATATATATTAAAAAATATATATATATTATTTTATTTTTTTGCCGAATCGTGATATACAATTTACAGTGGTGTAAAAATGAATTTGCCCTCTACAGATTTCTTTTATTTTTGCATTTTTGTCATAATTACATTTTTTCCGATTATCAAACAAACTTTAATACACAAACTTTAACCACAGTCCCTCTATTAGTGAACTCCCGCCCCCCAACACCGCTCTACAGAATACCTTATTCTGCTGCTCATCTGACACTCTGGACCCTATTTTAGCGACCTGTGGTGCACCAGTTAATTGAACATGGCACAGCTTGATTTAGGGCGTTTCGGTGCGTCTTTGGTATCGTAAGGGAGGAAAAATATGCCTTGTTCAGCTCAAAACACGCAAAAGTCATGAACTAATTCTCTCAACCAGTGTGGTAGTCGTCATGCACTTTAATTCAATTCAATTCAATTCAATTTTATTTCTATAGCGCTTTTTACAACAGAAGTTGTAAAGCACAGCAGCTTTACAGAAAAAAAACATGTCCACGCCTCTTATGAGCAGCACCACAGAGATGGTGACACAGTGTCAAGAAAAAACCTAAAAAAAAAAAAACAAGACTCAGTCAGAGTCAGAGGAACCCATCCTACTCGGGTAGACCCGCTCAGTACAATCAAATAACAAACGAACAACAGTACAGAGAGATAATGTAAGATAAAGCTAATGTAACAAATATTTAATTCATGAATGTAAACATGTGATGGGCACATAATGGAGAGATAATGGGATAATATAGAAACAGGTACTAATTTATCAATGTTTAAAGGAGATGAGCACATACTGTAATTGACAATGAAGAGCTATGGCTAATATAGAAAGAGATTCTGAGTGTGTTAATGTTGATCAGTGCAGGGTTGTAGAACAGGAATGAAACACAGTGGGCGGTAGAGAGCCAGGCTGGGAACATCAGGAACAGAGCATCTCCATACATGGATGGATGGATGGATGGATGGATGGATGGATGGATGGATGGATGGATGGATAGCAGGGTGATGGATTAGTTTGGACTGGATTTGTGTAAAACAAAGAATATGAAACATTCATCATCAGAGTGTGATTATCTATCTGGATCTGCAGCCTTATCTAAAGGGAAAAACATTAGTTACCAAAAGCTAAACTAAACAAGTTTAAGTCTAGACTTAAAGATTGAGAGTGTATCTGAGTCCCGAACATATTCGGGAAGATTATTCCAGAATTAGGGGGCTTTATAAGAGAAAGCTCTTCCTCCTGCAGAGCTCCTCTTTAAGAGCCAGGTGAGCTCTGACTTTGGCACGTTCGTATCTTAACAGCTCTTAAAAGAGGAAACTGAGCTGTGCGTTCACACTGTGAGGATACACCAGCAGCTCATTTAAGGGAACAGCGATGTTATTGTATTCTTTATTCTGTTTATTATCGAGTTAAAAGTCAGGTTTTCGCTCTGAGGAGCGTTTATTTGTTTGTGTAATGAGTGGGGGTGTATGCACTTTGAAGGCTGATTGTTGGCTGTTGTCAGGGTTTTAATGAGTCAGTGGCGCACTTGTTTTTCACACCGCCAAGATACAGAAGAAACACGCCAGATATTTTTATAATTATTCCTAAACTCTAACTGATAGGTGGTAAGATAGCAATGAACATTGCGATGCAATGTCTCTCTCTCTCTTTCACTTCGAAAATTCTATGCATCTCATTTCTAATAATGTCCATTTCTTATTTACTTGTTTTCTGATTTGCTCTCCGTCAGATTTGATATTCCGTTGCTTGTTGCGATGCTGTTACACTGGATTGCGTGGTGCGCGGCGCGAGAGCGTCAGGCAGATGTTTCAAAGGCGGTAGAGTGTTTGTTTGATGACGGCGCTTTGAGGATGTGTGCGCGACTCGGCTGTGCTGTTTACCCCGAACATTAAGCATATATGACACCCGTGCTGCCTGTGCATCTTTATATCTGGGCGTCTGGTGTGTGGAGCGCTTGTTTGTGTATGAATATGTGTGTGTGTGTGTGTGGGTATGAGTGTATGAATGTGTGTGATGTAACAAAGAAACCGAAGCGCCATCTTTCATCGTCCGTAATTACAGGCCACTCTGAATGTTTGCGGTTACGTAACGGCGCTGAAGAATAGGGGTTTATCAGCTTTAGTGATTTAGAGTAGTGAGAGTAAGTGTGGAGGATCAAGTGTTACATGTACTGTCTGACCTCGCACTAAAGCCCAGCAGAGAAGATGACATATTCATCTACAAGCACGGCTAACCTGTTTCTAATGACCTTTCACTGTCTGCACACACACACACACACACAGCCCTAGTGTGTGTGTGTGTGTGCAGACAAGCACTACGGCTGCATAATGTACCTTTCCTTCTACCTTTGGCGTAGGAACCAGTTTATCAAAATAAAGTTTTATTTTGAAAGATTTTCCCTCCAAAATCTCACCTTGTGTTCTCAGCTTAATTACTCAGGAATCCCTTCACACATAAACATAATCCATATATGGTTAGAAAGGGCGGAGCTTACTCTTTCTAAAAATAGTGATCACATCCCAGTGCGGTAAAGCTAAATCTACAAGAAACCCATTGAGAAAACATCTAAAAAGTGAAAACTCTCCTTCCCCAACCAATATTATTTACCTTTAGTGCTTCAAACATATTTATATGATGTTTCAAACCAAATAATATCAGTAAATAAAGACTCAAAAGTGTCCACAGAAAAAAAAGAGTGAAACTACCTGCTTTACTCAAACTAAAGCTAGGTATGGTGTGCGCACTACTTTATATAGCTTTTATTATACTAAGAAGTTATTTTGCACTGAACAATTTTATTTATTTAGACTAAAAAGTTGTGGTGTGTTTTTTCTCCGTTTTTGTTTTCAGTTCCTCTTTCAGGTCTTATAACACAGTAATTATATCAGACAGACACATGCCCTGATCTCTTTTACTCCAGAAGATATACAGCTGCTCAAAAATATAATCATTTCAAATGTAAAAGGAAGCAGAATTGCTATATTTTTTCCTGGAACAGATCATACTTTAAATATATTCACACCTGAGTGTCACGGATGACCCAGGCAGGGTGACGAGGAGGCGGACACAGGTGCAGGTAGGGCGAAATAAATAAATAATTTATTAAATAAATAACAAAGAAACACAAAGAAACAAGTAAACACGTAACAAAGATAATCAACCAAAACAACCGAGGGAGACTAGAGAACATAAACGAACAAGAGATAATAATAATTAAACAGGGAATAACAACAAGGAACTAAACTCGATAAACAATAACTAACAAACAAACCGTGAGTAAATAAACAAAGAAGTAAACTAGAGACTAAATAAAATACAAAACGAAACTGGGCAGGGATAAATACACAAGGGAATAAACAAGAAGCTAAACTAGACAAAGAGAACTAAACTAAGCAGGGTAAGAGAGAAAACAATGGAAATAAACAGGAAACTAGAAATACCAAACGAGAAATAAACAGAGGTAAACACAGAGCAAGGACTAAGGCTTAAGAGACGCGGAGAACACAGAGAGAGACAAAACAACAGAGGAAGGTGCAAAGACCGACGGAGGACAAGGTGGCAGAGGAGGGCTATTTATAGTAACATAAAACACACTAGAATTGGAAACACCTGGGGAAGGGGCGGAGCTACAAATGAGAAACACATGGTGGAAATCTACTGACAGGAGACACAGAGAGGCACAGGTCACGTGGGGAAGACACACAGAGACATGAGACAGGGCTAAGACGTGACACTGAGATATATCTTCTCAAAAATGTTTACACTAGAGTGTTTATGAGTTAAAAGCATAAGAATATTGATGATACATAGTTCATTACATGGTTTATTAATTATATATTTGATAAAATACATGGAGAAGCAGCATCAGGCGGATTTATTCATCTTGAAATTAATCAATAATCACACCTCTAGGATACATGTAGATACTAAAAACCACCTGACACTCAGAGCAGCCTATGAACTTTCAGTATTTTAATCAGGACACACAAAGAAAACTATATACTAGAAAAATGTAAACTTTCTAGTATTTTTCTTAAAAATCGTCAGTTCGTCTTATGTATGAATTATATCAGTCAGGTATTAAGGAGCAGTAAAGCCACTCTGCTGAAGTACAGCACTATAAGAATGGGTTTTCAATGAAGTTTCTCCAGCACTAAGGCTGGGTGCAGCAGCATTAGCATTAGCCGCTAACCACAGCACTAGCTTTTTCGCCGTACAGAGGCGAGTATATTGGACTATAGTCTGCGTATTTAGCATGTTAAAACAAGCTACATGGAACTAACCGCTAGCTGATAGCTCCCTAGGTTAGAGTTGAGTGGCATTTATGTCTTGCTAGGGCTGCGGTTAGCGGCTAATGCTAATTATAATGTTATCCTTGCTCACTTCAATGTAGGCATCCTAACTAGTGTTACTTAATGGGCCTTATAGTCTGAAAAATACGATAGATCTTTTCTCCTGATAAGATTTATTTTTTTGCTGTGTATTTTTTTTATTGTTTTGTTTCTTTTTTTGCTAATCATTTATTATTAATGAATAATTAATAACTATTGTGTGTTGTGTGTGTGTGAATTCTGGTTGTAAAAGCTGCTGCTCTCATTGTGTAGGACTTCACCATGACCTTATACCTTAGACACTACTGGAAGGACGAGCGTCTGTCCTTCGCCAGCACCACCAACAAGAGCATGACCTTCGACGGGCGTCTGGTGAAGAAGATCTGGGTGCCTGACGTGTTTTTCGTGCACTCGAAGAGATCCTTCATCCACGACACCACCACCGAGAACATCATGCTCAGGGTCTACCCAGACGGCCACGTCCTCTACAGCTTAAGGTGAGATCATTATTATAGTATTGTAAAGGTCTGTCAGGATAATTACGGCCCCTAAAAATGATGCGTTTCTTTGATTTTACCAAATTAAAAACCTCTGGAATATAATCAAGAGGAAGCTGGATGATCACAAGCCATCAAACCACCAAACTGAACTGCTTGAATTTATCCAAAAGCAGTGTGTAAGACTGGTGGAGGAGAACATGATGCCAAGATGAATAAAAACTAGGGTTAAAAACCAGGGTTATTCCGCCAAGTATTGATTTCTGAACTCTTAAAACTTTATAAATATGACCTTTTTTCTCATTTTCTGCAAATAAATGCTCTAAATTACAATATTTTTGTTTGGAATTTGGGATAAATGTTGTCTGTAGTTTATAGAATAAAATAACAAATGTTCAATCAACTTCTCACAAGATAACACCTCAACCTTTAAACAAGTGTAGGTGTCTCTGAAACCGTTCCCTCAGGTAACACTTCATGACCAATTAATCATGATCTATGAGTATCTATAGTGTAGTCCCATGACTTTTGGCATGCCAGTGTCAATGTGAATTTCTATCGATGAACAGATCAATGGAAATGCTTTAAAATAGGGGCTCTGAGTGGTCCAGTGGTCTAAAGCGCTGCCACTATGATCAGGAGAGATCGCTGTTTCGAATCCCTGTCATGCAGCTTGCCATCAGCCGCCGGAGCCCTGTGAGAGCGCACACAGTTGGCCTTGCTCTCTCTGGGTGGGTACAGTACAGTAGATGGCACTCTTTTCTTTCCCCTTATGACTCCTAGGGTGATGTGGATCAGCGCAAGGCTGCATCTGTGAGCTGATGTATCGGAACCACACGTGTCTGAGGAGGCATGTGCTGGTCTTTAACATCCTGTTGTTAAGTGGGATATAGAGCTGAATAGCAGCTGAATAGGTGAGAAAATAAAAAAAAAAGAAATAAAAAAAGTTAGTTAGTTCTCCTGTAAATGTAATATTTTGGAAAATACAGATACTGAATAAAGTTGGGACAAAGCAGAAGAACAGCAATTAGGAGAATAATTACCTAAAAAAAACTGCATGTGGTTATGCTCTGAGTGATTGTGTAATTATGCAAATTGTAATGTTTTATATTCAGGTTAGTGTGATTTGGGTTACAACTAATTAAATCAAATTATTGTGTTTTTAGACTTGAATTTAGAGGTCAGAGCTTATGATTTAATGGATTTAATGATGTTGATGTGATGGAAGGATCTGTAGGTTAAATGTTTTGACCTTGCCGATGACCTTTAGGTGGTGCACGGTGACCTCTGCGTCAGGTCGCCTGCATGCCGCGTGGAATCCGCGGGGCATGTAGTTGAATTGTCTTTGGTTTGTGTGTGTTTTTTTGTTTTATTTTTTGCTGTCCTGTAAAAGGCGAGCTGTGTCCTGCAGCAGTTTGGTTCTGTTACATTTGCATACCGCCGCTGCATTAAAATGAGCAGAAGCGCCGGCGGCGCGAGATGTTTTTGCCGTGATGATGATGATGGTGGTGGTGATGAAGATGAGGATGATGATGAATTAGGCCACGCTACCTGAGAGAGTGCGGCTGCAGTGTTGAGTTCAAAGTCGAGCGTGGGGTTGGCTGTACTTGCTGCAGGGAAAGTGTCATTATTGATGGGTCTGGCCTACTTTAGTTGCGCCGGCTGATAAGAACCGGACAGCGCCGAGCGCGGAACCGGCTCTCGGGTTCTCCCGCAGAGAGGAGCAGGGAAAAAACAGCCGGTGGTCGCAGTTTAATGAATAATGCATGTGCTGTGCTCCTCTCCTGCCCTTTATCTCTCTTTTACCCTTCGCTGCAGCCCTTTACGTCAATTACCATCGACTGCTTGTGGGGGGTGTCGCTGGGATATGATGGTATTGAAGAAAATCATTACCAGAAGAGTTATTATCAGAATTCTGTGATTTTTGCGTCTTAAAACTTAAAAAAAATATTTTTTAAGTTTATTTTTCCCTGTATTTTTCCCTGTACGTGTAGATTAATTACAGAGCAGTATGGGTACAACAGATTACAGTGCTGGTGATTCTGTATCTACTGTTACTGTAGATTAATTACAGAGCAGTATGGGTACAACAGATTACAGTGCTGGTGATTCTGTATCTACTGTTACTGTAGATTAATTACAGAGCAGTACGGGTACAACAGATTACAGTGCTGGTGATTCTGTATCTACTGTAACTGTAGATTAATTACAGAGCAGTACGGGTACAGCAGATTACGTTGCTGGTGATTCTGTATCTACTGTAACTGTAGATTAATTACAGAGCAGTATGGGTACAACAGATTACAGTGCTGGTGATTCTGTATCTACTGTTACTGTAGATTAATTACAGAGCAGTATGAGTACAACAGATTACGGTGCTGGTGATTCTGTATCTACTGTAACTGTAGATTAATTACAGAGCAGTATGGGTACAACAGATTACAGTGCTGGTGATTCTGTATCTACTGTAACTGTAGATTAATTACAGAGCAGTACGGGTACAACAGATTACAGTGCTGGTGATTCTGTATCTACTGTAACTGTAGATTAATTACAGAGCAGTACGGGTACAACAGATTACAGTGCTGGTGATTCTGTATCTACTGTAACTGTAGATTAATTACAGAGCAGTACGGGTACAGCAGATTACGTTGCTGGTGATTCTGTATCTACTGTAACTGTAGATTAATTACAGAAAGTCATTAGCAGAAGAGTTATTATCAGAATACTGTGCCTTTTTTGCGCCTCAAAACTTTTACAATCTTTTTGACTGTTTATTTTTCCCTTTATTTTCTGTCAAGCTGCACCTCAGGGTGCACAATTTTGGTAAAAACTGTCATTGTGGTAGGGCATCATCATGCGCAATAGTCACATCGCAGGACATATGATGTCACTTAAGGCAGTTAAATCAAACATGTCATGTTGCAGTGTTTTGATTCTTGACACAAGAAGTAGATACACAGCGCTGTCTCTGTGTCTGTGTGAGTGACAGGCTGCTGCTACCTGAGAAGCGCGAGGGGAGGGGGAGCACGAGGGAGGGGATCAGGAGTAAACATGAGGTAAACGCATGCATGGCCTCCATCCACATGGTTGGGCACGTGCTTGTAAACGTGAGCACATGTGGAAAGCTGTGCACCTCAGACCAGCACAGTTTAGCAGTGCAGATATTTCCAGTTACAGCTGAATTCACGCTTTTAATCCCAGAAAAACAAACGCTCTTCTTATTTACCCTTTAAAAAAGCCATTTAAATGCCTGATTAAAGGGCCGATTACTGGAGTTACTGTAGTGTGAGGTTTCATGGCTAATTGGAGCAGCCTGGTGTTCAATCTTCATTAATTGCACATTGCACCAGTAAGAGCAGAGTGTGAAGGTTCAATTAGCAGGATAAGAGCACAGTTCTGCTCTAAATATTGCAATGCACACAACATTATGGGTGACATACCAGAGTTCAAAAGAGGACAAATTGTTGGTGCACGTCTTGCTGGAGCATCTGTGGCCAAGACAGCAAGTCTTTGTGATGCATCAAGAGCCACGGTATCCAGGGTAATGTCAGCATACCACCAAGAAGGACCAACCACATCCAACAGGATTAACTGTGGACGCTGTAAGAGGAAGCTGTTTGAAAGGGATGTTCGGGTGCTAACCCGGATTGTATCCAAAAAACATAAAACAACGGCTGATCAAATCACGCAGAATTCAATGTGCAAAAAATTATTGTGCTCTAAAACCAGGTGTTTCAGTTTCATTGTCCAACCCCTGTGCTTTAACTAATGTTAATAATGGTAATGAAGGAGTTAACTCAGTTTAAACTCACCTTATCATGCTTTCTGCAGTAGTTTAATCCACCACAGGTAATATAGTAGAAGTCAGTGTTCAAACTGTGCAGCGAGCAGAACTGTCCTCCTTTTACCCCATTCAGCTAAAAACAGACTAGAGCAGGGGTTCCCAACCTTTTCCAACTCACGGCCCAGTCAAATCACGGCAAAATTTCCCACAGCTCAAACACAGCACAAATAGAGTCAACTTTATAGTTTCTGTTGCAGCGCAGGTGAAGCCGAGTGCTGGGCTCTTACTGCTGTATTTTCTTCGTTTGGATTTATGCTACTTTTCTCCGTTCACTCAGCTATAGATACAGTGGCTGATTAATTTGTAAATGTTTCAGATTTTTTACCATTTATCCATATTTAAAATGCATTTAAGCGTAAAATCGGGCCCATAAAATCCAGCCCTCATCCAGTCCCGCCCCATAAACTCTCATTGTGAGCCCGAGCCTGATTTAAACCCTACATTTTTTAGTAAGTTGAGCATTAAAACAGACCTTTTTAACTACAATTCAAAGCCATGAAGTCACTGATTCACTGGTTGACGTAGACACCTAAGGTCTCTCTGATCAACTTGTATTTCTGAGGATGTTCTTTTTACGAGCTGCTGCAGACAATGGAGGCTGAGAAAAAGTTTCATTATGTGCAGCATCATATACAACTTAGAGTGACCTTCTGTATTTCACAAAGAACAAGAAAAAGAGCATTTTAGCTAAAGGACACCTTTAATTATCTTGTCTGGCGGCCACATACGCATCCCCCATGAGGTGTGCAATCCACCGATTGAGCAACGGAGCTTTTTATTTAAACACACAGAGGCGGCTGCGCATGCTGCGCTGAGCAAGCACTGGGTGATTATAACATTCTAACTTGTACAACATCACAGATCACAAGATCACAGTGTGATTTGTTTACCACTCTACTTCACAGATCATTTTCTTGATACTTCTCTTTCTCCTGCTCTGTCTCACGAAGTCCAGCCCTAACTGAAACCTATCTTTTTTTCCCATTTCTCCCCAGTTTACATCACCAATTACCCAACATACTCTTTAGGACTCCACCTATCACTAGTGATGCCCCAACACACCAGGAGAGTGCAGACTAGCACACGGCTCCTCCGAAACATGTGAAGTCAGACTTTGCCTCTTTTTGCCAAGTAGCATCACAGCGCTAACGCTCGGAGGAAAGCGCAGCGACTCGGTTCTGATACATCAGCTCACAGATGCAGCCTTGTGCTGATCCACATCACTCATCTACTGTACCCACCCAGACAGAGTAAGGCCACCTGTTCTCTCTCGGGGCTCCGGCAGCTGATAACAAGCTACATAAACAGGAATCGAAAAGGCAATCTCCTAATCATAGTGGGAGCACTTTATACCGCTGGAAAACTCAGAGCACAGGATGCTCTATTATTAACTATAACTAAATTTCTATGTCGACAATTTTTTTTATAGTCAATGTTGTTGATTAGGTCGACTAATCGTTGCAGCCCTAGTAAAGTTGTTTAATGCAGTGTGAAACCGAAACTTTCCGTACTAAATGAACAGAATGCAATGTAGAGAAAAGCGACGCCATAAAGTCAGTAGATCTCGGCTGTGCCGATAACGCGGAGGTTATTTCTTTGTGCACGGTTCTCCAAATCATCCACTTCCTGCCTCAGTGCCTCGTTATTCGCCTGCAATGATTTTCCCTCGAGCCATGCATCCATCAGGTTCACTGCGGACTCGATTTCTTGAATTTTTTGTGTGCCATGGGCCGAGATAGTAGTCTAAAATGTGGCAGTAAATGTGTGTATTTCAGCAAGGAGCGCTCTGTTCTGAGCAAGGAAATCTCCTCTTGAATTGTAGTAGTTCTTTTAGCATTTCTTTTAGCAGTGTCGGAGTTAGCTCAGTGCTAGCCTCGGCAGTGCTAGAGCGTGGCTCTTTGGTTTCGGCATAATTCCTCAACAAATATCGAGTGTTGGAGCTATTTATGTTTCTTAAATTTTTTGTTTAATTTGACACTTTCCATACGGGGGCGCTGTTTAAAGGTGAATGTATGGTAGAGAGCGGGGAAGGGGTTTGGCGAGGAAGTCAACAGTATTTTGACCGCATGGTGAACGCTATTGGTGCGTGTTAAGCGGTTCGTTTAAATATTGTGAATGCTGGGACTACTGCTGGAATATGTACTGCTGATGTAAGAACAATAAATGAATTGGTATATCCAAATTTTCAAAGGTATGGACTTTGTTATAAAACCTGACACAGCGAGTCAAAGCCGCTATCACCAGCTCTACGTATAATTGTGGTGGCTTAGGTTTTTTTAGTTCGTTTTGTTTAAAAGGTCACTACATCAAGTTTTAGGCACTAGAAAAGTCAATTTGCCTGTTTTTTGAAGCGATAAATTATCCCCTTTTATTCAGAAATGATACCGGATCATACCGGAAGCCCCCCCCAGAATACAATGTATAACACACACACACAGAACCATGGTTCGGACTCAGGTTCTGCTCGCAGGTGTTCATTTTTAAAAGGCTCTGCACTGGTTTTTATGTTTTCCCAATGCTCCTCAACCTTCCACCTGCTGTCCATAACCTCCCCCAGCAGGTTTGATCTCCAGCCCAACTCTGTCCCACCCAGTCCAGCCAGCGAAGCCCCTCTCAAGGCTTTATTAGTTGGACCATGTTGGGTCAGGGATTAGGGTGGGATCCAGACTCTGCGGGAAGGTAGAGTTGGACTCCAGTGCTTTAAATTATGTGGAGTTTCTTTAAAGTTTAATAAAGAAGCCCTCTGAGAAGAAGAATTACCTCAATACCAGAATACCAGAATTCTCCAGCCGTCCTCCAGCAGAGCTACAATCCTGCAGCTTTCCAACCCAAATCCAACCACAGCCCATTCTGCGCCAATCCAGCACTGCTGAGGGCAGTAATTAACTGGATCTGGTTGATTAGGGTTGGATCCAGAGTCTGGGAGAAGGCAGATCACCAGTAGCAGAGTTGGAGACCTGTTGTTTATAGTGCCCGAAAAAGTGTTTGGACATTTATGCCTTAATTAATGATATATTATGTTAATTGCACTAGAAAACCAACGTAAAACCAAGTTAAATTTGTGGACTTCTGTATTTGTGGACTTGTGCAAACTGGCATCTAAAATGCCTTCATGCACTTCTCTGAGTTTGCGACTCCATCAATAAATAAATGTAGAAAAAAAAACAGCTCAACAGCTCAGGAATTATGCAAATGATAATATTTCATATTTTGGTGCATGCACTGTTGAAAATAGGGCTGCAACTCTGGGTTTACAACTAGTGAAATGAATTTAGAGTTCAAGCAGTAACTCCGATTGATATTATTGAGGCCTTTTGGCACAATCTATAGATACAGCTCTGAAAAAAAAATAAGAGAGCACTTAAAAATGACGAGTTTCTTTGATTTTACCGAATTGAAAACCTCTGGAATATAATCAAGATAAAGATGGATGATCACAAGCCATCAAACCACCAAACTGAACTGCTTGAATTTTTGCACCAGGAGTAAAGCAGCATAAAGTTAACCAAAAGCAGTGTGTAAGACTGGTGGAGGAGAACATGATGCCAAGATGCATGAAAACTGTGATTTAAAAACAGGATTATTATGAACTTTGCATTATTTGAGGTCTGAAAGCTCTGTATCTTTTTTTGTTATTTCAGCCATTTCTCATTTTCTGTAAATAAATGCTCTTAATGAGAATATTTTTATTTGGAATTTGGGAGAAATGTTGTCTGTAGTTTATAGAATAAAACAACAATGTTGATTTTACTCAAACATAAACCTATAAATAGCAAAATCAGAGAAACTGATTCAGAAACTGAAGTGCTCCCTTATTTTTTCCAGAGCTGTATATACAGTAGACATTTTACTTCTATTCTCTACTTCTACTCTTTTACTTTTCTACTCTATTTACATTTTAAAAATAGCCTTATTACTCCTATTTCATTTCAGCTTGTTTTCGTTTTATTCCGGCTTCTCATCGTTTAATAAAACCCCTATCCAGATAAATCTCTCCATCCAGATAGAGTGAATCTGATTGTGATTGGATGTAGAGAAGTATAAACATATACCATTCTGACTCCCTATTGGTTTTTACTGTGATCTATCACTGGAAATGAGGTGTGTTCAGGTAAATTTCTAGCGTTTTTCTCTCTTGGTAGGCCAAAAATACAGGTGCGCCACTGACTGATTAAAACCCTGAAAACAGTCAACAGTCAACCGCCTAATCATATCTTAGCCGTGCAGGAGCGACGTGCAGACATACTACTAAGCCCAAACCTAGATTGAAACTCAACAATAAACAGAATAAAGAATAAAACAACATTACTGTTCCCGTTAGTGAGCTGCTGGTGTATCTTCACAGCATAAACGCACAGCTCAGTATCTGTCTCTGCTGAGACGCACAAAAGCGCCGCACTGTTAAGATACGAACTCGCCAAAGTCAGAGCTCTGGTTCTTAAAGTGAATGACAACTGGCACACTGATCATGTTCAGTAGCTCCTCCATTTCCGCTGCAGTTGTGTTTTTTACATGGATCTCCATGGAAACGCCCAAGCTCCCAAAGTGTACAATAATTAATGTGCGCGACAGTGGACAAATAGCTATTTTATTAACTATTATTATTTAAACGCGAGGAGACGAAACTCAAAGATGTGCGTCCGGACGAGACTAAAATTACCCGAAGACCACGGAGAAGTTCAGAGAAAAACAGTAGATAATTCAGCCTGTAATTTTTTATCTCAGAGGACGTCTGATAAAAAAACACGTACATGATCGTTCTGGACTGGAATAAAATCACAGAGGATTAAAAAAAAACATAAAAGAGAAAATTATCCCACAACACCCTGAGAAACTAATCCTGTCTGTATAGGGCTTAAGTCTATTTAGGGGACCAAAAAGACAAGTTTTCAGCCCAAAAACTCCAAACACAGTAAAGTAAGCATGGACTGATAGCTAAAACCTGCAGTTTTCAGTCTTCTGTAGTTCTGCATTCAGAATCTCTTCACTTCAGAGTTCACCATCCCATCAATGAACACAAACACAGACCTGAGAGAAAAACAGACAGACTTTGAAGTTTTCACCTCTGTGCTTTAAACAGCTTTCCTCCAGGCTTTCTCCACTCTGAGAGTCAACCTTCAGACCCACGCTCTGCCCTCAAGTGTTTTCTGTAGAAACAAAAGTCAAACACTTCTGAAGAACCTTATTAATGTAAAAAATGCTCAAAATGTCCAAATACTTTTACAGTGCAGCTACTGTACATCGTTTTTTATATCTGCTAGCTGGTTTCAGATAGTCTTCAGAAGTTCTCTGATGGTCAACAAGGTTTAAAAAGCTGCTCATCCAGGTGAAGACCTAGCAGAAATCCAGCTAACAGAGAACATTATAAGAACCTTTAGCAATGTTTTGTTAAGGTTCCAGGAAGGTTAATCTGTAATGTTACAGAAATAATGTTCCAAGAATGTTGAAAAAAAAACGTGAGCTGTAATAATGGTTTGCATCACAATGTTATTTGAATGTTTCTTACATGACGTTCCCAGCTAGATAAATATTAACATTACAGACATGTTAAAAGTAACATTCTCAAAACTAAAAAAAATTAAAACATTCTAAGAACATCCAGAAAACAGATTAAACACATGCTAAACTTAAGACTGAAAACATGCTAAACAAGCCAGAATATATATATTTAGAAGATACTTAAATTCTTGATTGGCTACCAGTTGATGCTCGCATCAAATTCAAAGCTCTTACAATCGCCTACAAGGTGATACAGAAAAGCTCCTTCCTACCTGCACTCGCTCCTGAAGACTTACGCCACCTCCCGGCCGCTGCGCTCCTCCAATGAACGTCGCCTCGCTTTACCAAACAAACATTCACACAAAGCAATCCAGACTGTTCTCATACAGAGTTCCCCAATGGTGGAACAAACTACCTTCCACTACCAGATCAGGAGAATCTCTCACTATCTTTAATAAACTCCTGAAGACAGAGCTCTTCAAAGAGCACTTACTCTCCTAACACCTCTAACTAACTACCTTCTACTACCAGATCAGGAGAATCTCTCACTATCTTTAATAAACTCCTGAAGACAGAGCTCTTCAAAGAGCACTTACTCTCCTAACACCTCTAACTAACTACCTTCTACTACCAGATCAGGAGAATCTCTCACTATCTTTAATAAACTCCTGAAGACAGAGCTCTTCAAAGAGCACTTACTCTCCTAACACCTCTAACACACTAACTACTTCTAACCTCATTTCCTTCTTCCCCTCCTTCACTCCTCTATCCTATTATTTCCCTTTGACCTCCTTTAATCCCTATCCAACGATGTTTTACCTTTAACTTATTTTACTTCTGTACTTGACTATTGTAAGTCGCTTTGGACAAAAGCGTCTGCCAAATGTAATGTAATGTAATGTAAACAGAGTTGCGCGGCTGTGAGCAGTGAGCACTGCACATACTGAGCTCAGTGTGTAAACAGCATGGAGCAGCAACGAACCAGAGTCTGTGTTGAATGGACCAAATAGTACTGGTGTGAAAGCGTTTTTTAAAGAAGTTTTAGAGATGCTGAGCTCTTGTTACCTGCTTTTCCTTCAGTCTGTGCTCCAACTCATCCTAAAATACTCGGGTTAGGTTTTATATCCGATGTTTGTGAAGGACATTTTTCTATTTACTGCCTAATTAGATACAGTTTTATGCAAATGTTTTGGGCATCTGTGGAAATTTCAGTAAAGAAAAAGCTTCTTATCTGGGCAGTAAGTGTGTATTAGTTCAGTAAAACACTATTACAGCATTACAATAAATACAAACAGCAAATTTACAGCCCTGTTTTCTTTCCTTAAAACATCTCCTAATCTCTTCCCCTCATCTGAGTTTAATGGAGTTATAGTATCTAGTTCTCATCATATTAATCAACACCTGGTTTGGTAAATTTTGGTAAATGCAGTAAATCAGGTGAGCTGCTGACGGAACTGAACATATATATATATATATATACACATGCTGGCTGAGGAGCATCCAGGAGAAATCTGGAATCTCTACACTTTATTCTTCAGCTCGGCTCACAGGATATCACATACTTATAGTTAAAAATGAGAAAAATTCTTGTTACGTTTTATTGTATGTATGTTTAATTGCATCTGATTAAATTATATGTGGTGCTTTTTTAGGTAAAAACACTCATATTGCTTTGGTGCCTAAAACCTTTGCACAGTGCTGTATGTGTTCTTTCATAGTTTATAAGTCTTCATTAGTAAGCTGCAACATAATAAATAATACACATATGGAACATATATTTATGAGAATGTGTGTCTTGACTGGTATTTGGGTTTGGTGAGTTATTTCTAATCTCTACAGTATGTACTGTGTGTGTTGTTACTCAGGGTGACGGTTACGGCCGCCTGTAACATGGACTTCAGCCGGTTCCCTCTGGACTCTCAGACGTGTTCTCTAGAACTGGAGAGCTGTGAGTATAATTCCTCTAAACTTCACCAAAACCCAGATACATCCATCTGCTCCTTCCTATCCAGAACCTCCTCAAACCTGGGTCTGAACTAGAAAATACAAGAAAAAAATAAGAGAGCTCTTAAAAATTATGAGTTTCTTTGATTTTACCAAACTGAAAACCTCTGGAATATAATCAAGAGGAAGATGGATGATCACAAGCCATCAAACCACCAAACTGAACTGCTTGAGTTTTTGCACCAGGAGTAAAGCAGCATAAAGTTATCCAAAAGCAGTGTGTAAGACTGGTGGAGGAGAACATGATGCCAAGATGCATGAAAACTGTGATTAAAAACCAGGGTTATTCCACCAAATACTGATCTCTGAACTCTTAAAACTTTATGAATATGAACTTGTTTTCTTTGCGGCCTAAAATTATTTAAGCTCTGAATCTTTTTTGTTTTTTCAGCCATTTATCATTTTCTGTAAATAAATGCTCTAAATAAGAATATTTTTATTTGGAATTTGGGAGAAATGTTGTCTGTAGTTTATAGAATAAAACAACAATGTTCATTTTACTCAAACATAAACCTATAAATAGCAAAATCAGAGAAACTGATTCAGAAACTGAAGTGGTCTCTTCATTTATTCCAGAGCTGTATGGCGTGATAATCACAATAAAACAAAGTAACAAATTAAACTGTGTTTTAAAAAGTGCTGCCACTATGATCGAGAGATCGCTGGTTTGAATCGCAGTCATGCAGCTTGCTATCAGCTGCCGGAGCCCTGAGAGAGCATAATTGGCCTTGCTCTCTCTTTCTTTCCCCTTATTACTCCTAGGGTGATGTGGATCAGCACAAAGCTGCATCTGTGAGCTGATGTATGTGATGAACCGAGTCGCTGCACTTTCCTCTGAGCGTTAGCACTGTGATGCTACTTGGTAATGCTGCATCAGACTTCACATGTGTGTGCGTGTGCTAGTCTTCACACACTGATAGGGAGAGTCTTAATGAGTGGGTTGGGTAATTAGTGTTTTAATTTGGGGGGTCGTTCTTGGTGCCTAATTTCCAGATGTTTAGTTCTGTAGATCATTGTTCACGTGTTTGTGTTTAAATCTTTTGGAGATCTGTTTTTAAAAAACATTTTCTTAAATAATAGGTCTACGCTTCTTCAGTGTTGCAATATTCAATCAATCAATCAATCAATCAATTAACCTTTATTTTAACTCGGAAGTAAATTGAGGGCAACCCTCATTTTAATGTAGCCAAGCATTGACATGACAAAGAAAATAATAACTACATTTAATCATTTTAAAATAGCTGTGAATAAAATATAAAAAATAGATAAAAAATATAATAAGAATATTAAAATAATTATAATAATAATAGTCAATAATAAATAAATCATCTTTCAAACAGCCTAAAATGTTTTTAAAAGCTCAGTTTTAACGCTCTACTTACAAAAAAATGTCCGGGTTAAATTAGGCTTGGGCTCATAATGACAGTTTTACGGGTCTGGATCGGGCTCAGGCTGGATTTTTGGAGCCTAATCTCAGCTCTAGTCTGAACCTCCTGCATTTGCATCACTGCTGCTTTCATCTCTGCATGAATCCTAAAAAACACAAGAGCGCATCTACTCCAGTAAATCAGAATCTGAATTTCAGAATAACGCTTTAAAAAATGCGTCTGGCACAGAAACACATCAGCGGGAGTTTAATCGGTTAATATTGCATCGGCACAGCCCTCAAATTATTTATTATAATCATCGTTTTTAATAATTAAAGACGTGTTTTGTCCCAAATCTTCAGACCTGGCATCCTGAGAGCTGCTGCTGCTGCTGCTGTGTTCTGCTGATCCACTGTGCTGATAATTAGCCTGTGTGCTAACGCTAATTTGCTTGTGTTTGATTTGATCAGATGCGTACACAGATGAGGATCTGATGCTGTACTGGAAGAGTGGAGACGAGTCTCTGAGCACAGACGACAGGATCTCGCTCTCACAGTTTCTCATCCAGAAGTTTCACACTACCTCTCGTCTGGCTTTCTACAGCAGCACAGGTACGAGAACCAGCCTGCTGTCTGTCTGAATGTGGAGAGAGACCAAAATACTGTAAATTTAAGGTCTAACTACCATTTTAACAATGTATTTTACATCAATAATAAAATTTGACAAAAACCTTATGAATAGTTTGTGCTGTTTGGCTCACCCTTCTAAAAATGTATAATGTATACTTAAAGGAGAACTCTGGTGTAAAATGACTTTTGTTGTAGTAAAACATGATAAAAGTTCTTACCTTTGATGAATAGCACACCTCCGTTCTCCCACAGCGTTCAGAGATCCAGAGATTTTAACAGTTTGTCCAACAAACACCCTTCAGACTGGGTGACACGGGGCATAATTTACCCTGATAAATCACTTTTTCCACCGTTATCCAGCTCAAAGTAGCTAAAAACACCTCCTTACTAGAATCTGGAGAGCCCTTATATTTAAAACGAGGCATTAATAACTTAAAAAAAGTGCACAAGAAGCTTATTATATTAAAACCACTGTTCACATCCTATAATGCTAGCTTCAGCTCCGAGCGCCGCCATCCCTGTACTGATAATGTCATAGACATATATATATATATATACATAGACTCCGCATAGCCTACCTCCTGGTGCCAGCTGCTATGCTATGCGGAGTCTATGTATATACATATGTCTATCATTATCAGTACAAAGATGGAGCTACTTTGAGCTGGATAACGGTGTAAAAAGTGATTTATCAGGGTAAATTATGCCCTGTATCACCCACCAAGGGTGTTTGGATAAACTGTTAAAATGTCTGGATCTCTGAACGCTGTGGGAGAGCAGGGGTGAGCTATTCATCAAAGGTAAGAACTTTTTATCATGTTTTACTACAACAAAAGTCAATTTTACACCAGAGTTCTCCTTTAACAGCATTAAAATTACGTTTAAAGACAAACCGACACTCCCTAAATCCAGCTGCACAATCCACAATTGACTGGTGCACTAAAATAGGGCACAAATTTACAAAATTTCTCCCAGATAATTAATGCAATTACGCCTGTTTTGTTATACGCTTTTATTTCATTTGTTTATATTGGAACAACACAAGAAAGCAGAGGGAAAAAAAAAACATATTTCACATAATTTCTTGCAAAACTAAAAAAGTTGTTGATGGTTATAGAAAGTGATCGATTTCACTTTTTCAGTTTTTTACAGTGTGTGTGCGATAATATATATGATAAATAATATGTTTTTTCAACCATTTTTTATATTTTTTTGCAAAATAATAATTTATTAAAATAAAAAAATTCAGTGTTTTCTGTTTTTGTGTTGTTTTAATACAGGCAAAAGAAATAAACGTGTATAACAATATCTGTAATTTAATCATATATATATATATATGTATGTATGTAACTTTATTCAGTCTGTCTGAGCTGGGAAAAAGTGCTTAAGTGTGTGTGTATGTGTGTGAGAGAGAGATTGTGTATAACTGTGTGTGTGTATAAGTGTGTGTGTGTGTGTGTGTGTGTGTATTAGCTTTGATCTGATCTCAGTGTGTGTGTGTGTGTGTGTGTGTGTGTGTTCTCTCTCCTCAGGCTGGTATAATCGGCTGTATATTAACTTCACTCTGCGGCGCCACATCTTCTTCTTCCTGCTGCAAACCTACTTCCCCGCCACGCTGATGGTCATGCTGTCCTGGGTCTCCTTCTGGATCGACCGCAGGGCCGTGCCCGCCAGAGTCTCCCTGGGTAAGAATTAAACCCTGATTTAGATGTGTTTAACTCAGATAATCAGGTATTATCATGTACCGTCCAGAACAACTCAGCAACATCTTCAACATTGGGCAGTAAGAGCCAAAGGGGCAGGTGCTCCAGCCCCCTCTGCCCCCCCACTCTGCACATGCCTGATTATATCCATGCTGTGTGGCACGTTAACCAGCTCTAAAAAAAAAAAAATATCACCCACCTATCTCATGCCCTTACCACCCAAATCCACCCAACACCATCACTCTGCCTACTAGTAGACACATCAACCACTAACACAACACCAGAAATCTATAGAATAATCTAGATGTCGCTGGCCATCGCCAAGAAAATCATCCTTATATACTGAAAAACAAAAATTAACATTAACATCAATCACTTGAAAAATCTACTAACAGACTATCTCCCTCTAGATCAGCTGTGTCCAAGGTATTTTAGAAATAGAATGAAAGTTTGCCCGCTGTTAAGCAGGTTTTTATAATGTGAGATTCAAAGTTTGAACGCTAGGTGTCAGAAACGGGCCAAAGAGTCTAAAAGCGGAGAGAGTGCGCATTTCTAGCGCAGAAAAACGGGCCAAAGAGTCTAAAAGCGGAGAGAGTGCGCATTTCTAGCGCAGAAAAACGGGTCAAAGAGTCTAAAAGCGGAGGGGACGCGCATTTCTAGCGCAGATAAAAGGGCCAAAGAGTCTAAAAGCAGAGAGAGTGCACATTTCTAGCACAAGAAACGGAACAAAGAGTCTAAAAGCGGAGAGGGTGCGCAGTTTTAGTGCAGAAAAACGGGCCAAAGAGTCTAAAAGCGGAGAGAGTGAGCATTTCTAGCGCAGAAAAACGGGTCAAAAGAGTCTAAAAGCGGAGAGAGTGCGCATTTCTAGCGCAGATAAAAGGGCCAAAGAGTCTAAAAGCAGAGAGAGTGCACATTTCTAGCACAAGAAACGGAACAAAGAGTCTAAAAGCGGAGAGAGTGCACATTTCTAGTGCAGAAAAACGGCCAAAGAGTCTAAAAGCGGAGAGAGTGCGCATTTCTAGCGCAGAAAAACGGGTCAAAGAGTCTAAAAGCGGAGAGGGTGCGCATTTCTAGGGCAGAAAAACGGGCCAAAGAGTCTAAAAGCAGAGAGGGTGCGCATTTCTAGCACAAGAAACGGGACAAAGAGTCTAAAAGCGGAGAGGGTGCGCATTTCTAGCGCAGAAAAAGGGGCAAAGAGTCTAAAAGTTGCCGTAATGAAGGAGTTTAATATTAAGAGCCATCATGAAACATCAATTTGAAAAATCTTAGTTTACACAACACTATCAAAGATAAAGATAGTAAGTCAAGTAAAATGGTGTGTAAATGAAATAATCAGGATAAATGTATTATTTAAAGTGGTATATTTCATTATTTATTTTAATACAGAGTCTGTGGCCCGTGACTTCAAATATATTTCTCCTTCTGGCCCCCAACAAAAAAAGTTAGGACACCCCTGCACAAAAAAAAAAACTATGTTGAAGTTTCCACTACTTACCTTCAGTGTGTAGTCATTCCCCAGAAGGTAGCATCTTCTCCTGGGTGTGTTTTTTATTTTATATATTTTATATATTTGGAAGCTGCCAGGCGTGGGTGTTGTAGGCTGTTTATTCTGCTGTAAGGCTTAATCCCAGTTTTCAGTGTAACTGGTTAAAGTCAGGCAGGTGTATTAATAGCTGGGGGCGGTGTTGTGCAGATTTTAACAGCGTGTGTGTTGTGGTCGGTCTGGTCCAGGCATTACCACGGTGCTCACCATGTCCACTATCATCACCGGAGTGAACGCCTCCATGCCCAGAGTCTCCTACATCAAAGCTGTGGATATTTACCTGTGGGTGAGCTTCGTCTTCGTCTTCCTCTCCGTGCTGGAGTACGCGGCCGTCAACTACCTGTCCACCGTACAGGACCGGCGAGAACGCAAGCTCAGAGACCGAGTCCGAGCTCAGGTACAGCACAACACTGAGACTGTGATTATATAGCTGTACGGCGAATATAATATATAGCCTTATTCCTGTTCCTATATACAGTTGCAAGAAAAAAAGGATGTGAACTCTTTGGGATTATTCTTGGATTTCTGCATCTAAGTCACAACAATAGACAAACACAGTCTGCTTAAACTAATACCACATACAAGTATATACAGTACAGGCCAAAAGTTTGGACACACCTTCTCTTTTTCAATGCGTTTTCTTTATTTTTATGACTATTTAAATTGTAGATTCTCACTGAAGCATCAAAACTATGAATGAACACATGTGGAGTTTTATGTACTTAACAAAAAAGGTGAAATAACTGAAAAAACATGTTTTATATTCTAGTTTCTTCAAAATAGCCCCCCTTTGCTCTGATCACTGATTTGCACACTCTTGGCATCATTCTCTCAATGAGCTTTAAGAGGTGGCCACCTGAAATGAAAAGTTTTTCAACAGTCTTGAAGGAAGGAGTTCCCAGAGGTGTTTATTAGCACTTGTTGCTCCTTTGTCTTTTTCACTCTGTGCTCCAGTTCACCCCAAACCTCAAATCTGGATTGGGTTCAGGTCCGGTGACTGTGGAGGACAGCTCATTTTTTGTTAAGTACATAAAACTCCACATGTGTTCATTCATAGTTTTGATGCTTCAGTGAGAATCTACAATGTGAATATCAGTCATGAAAATAAAGAAAACACATTGAAAAAGAGAAGGTGTGTCCAAAGTTTTGGCCTGTACTGTATGTTCATTAACACAACATCACAGTAGAGGGTGGAAAATGTATGTGAACCTCTAGGCTAATGACTTTTTTCTAAGAGCTAATTGGAGCCAGAAGTCAGCCAACCTGGAGTTCAATCAATGTAATCCCAAATGGTTCTTATATTTTTTCTTGCAACTGTATATAGTCAAAATATTATATATATTACTAGTGCATCTCAAAAAATTAGAATATCATTGAAAAGTTACTTTATTTCAGTAACTCAGTTTAAAATGTGAAACTGTTTTTGAAATTTATTTTATTTATGATGATTATGTCTTACAGTCAGTGAAAACCCAAAAATCAGTGTCTCTTAAAATTAGAATATTATATAAGACCAATTGGTACTTTTGTCAGTGTGGGCAGTGTGCCAAGTCCTGCTGGAAAATGAAATCCACATCTCTATAAATGTTCTCAGCAGTGGATCAACACCAGCAGATGACATGTCTCTCCAAACCATCACTGATCATCAGTAAATTTCACATTTCATTTGTCTGGAGGAAGAGTGGAGAGACACACAGTCCAAACTGCTCGAGGTCTAGTGTGAAGTTTCCACCAATCAGTGATGGTTTGGAGAGACATGTCATCTGCTGGTGTTAATCCACTGTGTTTTATATATACACTACCGTTCAAAAGTTTGGGGTCACTGAAACAATTTTGTGTTTTCCATGAAAAGTCACACTTATTCACCACCATACGTTGTGAAATGAATAGAAAATAGAGTCAAGACATTGACAAGGTTAGAAATAATGATTTGTATTTGAAATAACATTGTTTTTACATCAAACTTTGCTTTCATCAAAGAATCCTCCATTTGCAGCAATTACAGCATTGCACACCTTTGGCATTCTACCTGTTAATTTGTTGAGGTAAGCTGGAGAAATTGCACCCCACGCTTCTAGAAGCAGCTCCCATAAGTTGGATTGGTTGGATGGGCACTTCTGGCGTACCATACGGTCAAGCTGCTCCCACAACTGCTCAATGGGGTTCAGATCTGGTGACTGCGCTGGCCACTCCATTACCAATAGAATACCAGCTGCCTGCTTCTGCTGTAAACAGTTCTTGCACAATTTGGAGGTGTGTTTAGGGTCATTGTCCTGTTGTAGGACGAAATTGGCTCCGATCAGGCGCTGTCCACTGGGTATGGCATGGCGTTGCAAAATGGAGTGATAGCCTTCCTTATTCAGAATCCCTTTTACCCTGTACAAATCTCCCACCTTACCAGCACCAAAGCAACCCCAGACCATCACATTACCTCCACCATGCTTAACAGATGGCGTCAGGCATTCTTCCAGCATCTTTTCATTTGTTCTGCGTCTCACAAACGTTCTTCTTTGTGATCCAAACACCTCAAACTTGGATTCATCCGTCCTCAACACTTTTTTCCAGTCTTCCTCTGTCCAATGTCTGTGTTCTTTTGCCCATCTTAATCTTTTTCTTTTATTAGCCAGTCTCAGATATGGCTTTTTCTTTGCCACTCTGCCCTGAAGCCCAAAATCCCGCAGCCGCCTCTTCACTGTAGATGTTGACACTGGTGTTTTGCGGGTACTATTTAATGAAGATGCCAGTTGGGGACCTGTGAGGCGTCTGTTTCTCAAACTAGAGACTCTAATGTACTTATCTTCTTGCTTAGTTGTGCAACACGGCCTCCCACTTCTTTTTCTACTCTGGTTAGAGCCTGTTTGTGCTGTCCTCTGAAGGGAGTAGTACACACCGTTGTAGGAAATCTTCAATTTCTTAGCAATTTCTCGCATGGAATAGCCTTCATTTCTAAGAACAAGAATAGACTGTCGAGTTTCAGATGAAAGTTCTATTTTTCTGGCCATTTTGAGCGTTTAATTGACCCCACAAATGTGATGCTCCAGAAACTCAATCTGCTCAAAGGAAGGTCAGTTTTGTAGCTTCTGTACTGAGCTAGACTGTTTTCAGGTGTGTGAACATGATTGCACAAGGGTTTTCTAATCATCAATTAGCCTTCTGAGCCAATGAGCAAACACATTGTACCATTAGAACACTGGAGTGATAGTTGCTGGAAATGGGCCTCTATACACCTATGTAGATATTGCACCAAAACCAGACATTTGCAGCTAGAATAGTCATTTACCACATTAGCAATGTACAGAGTGTATTTGTTTAAAGTTAGGACTAGTTTAAAGTTATCTTCATTGAAAAGTACAGTGCTTTTCCTTCAAAAATAAGGACGTTTCAATGTGACCCCAAACTTTTGAACTATAGTGTATATATATATATATATATATATTTATATAATCATTATATGTTTTAAATTAAAGTGAAGAAAATAGGGGTGTAAGATAGCAATGAGCATACTGTCCTCACCCTGTCCTCCACTCTCTGTCCGTTACAGTCTCTGCCGTGCACCTGCGGGATGTCTCACACCAGGACCATGATGCTGGACGGGACCTACAGCGAGGCGGACACTAACAGCCTGGCCGGATACACCGAGGCCCCCATGGTTCCGGAGGAGGAGCCGGAGAAGCCGGAGCACATGGTGGTTCACCTGTCCGTCAGCAGCGAGTCCACGGCCACCAAGAAGAAGAAGAACTTCAGCATCATCCAGAACACTCACGCCATCGACAAGTACTCCCGCATGATCTTCCCCGGATCCTACATCTTCTTCAACCTCATATACTGGTCAGTGTACTGCTGATCCCGCGGCCGTCCTGCTCCTTTTGCACTCGCTCAAGTTCGGACTTAAAGACTCTGGCTGACCTGACGTCCGGTCGGCTTCTTTTAACGCTGACTTTTGGCTACGCACACGACGATTCCCCCTCCCCAGACTGGACTGCAGCTTCCCCGGCCAGCTTTCACTGGGAACACCGGGAGAGAGGAGGATTCAAACGGGAATCCCACCAGTTTTTATACAGTTCTGTACAATCCAGTGTTTGAATTAGTCTCATTCAGAGTAGGGGTTTTATAGTATAAATGCTAAGCTAAAGCTAACTGAGACCGATATAAGAATGTCAGAAGAACATTTATCAACATTTCGAAAAGCTTAATGGAAAGTTTTTTCACATAAAAAGTAACATTCCCAAAACTAGTAATCACAGCATTTAGAGAACATTAAAATAATGTTAAAAGAAATTAATAGGAACATAAACGTTAATCCAGGAACGTTCTGAAAATGTTTGTGACCTAATAAGGGTTTGCGTCACAACGTTATTTGAGTGTTTATCAAGTTTAGCCTGTAACATTACATAAACATTAATCCAGGATCAAAACTTTATTATAATGTTTTGCACATAACATTCTCAGCTACACAAATACTAGCATTAAAAAATGTTAAAAGAACATTATAAGAACATAAACATTAATCCAGGAACGTTCTGAAAACATTTGTTTGTTTCTTTGTTTGTGACGAAATAATGGTTTGCATCACAGTGTTATTTAAAAATTTATCAACATTTTGAAAAAGTTTCAAGAAGGTTAGGCTGTAACATTACATAAACATTAATCTAGGAATGTTCTGAAAATGTTTGTGACGTAATACTGGTTTAAATCTAAATGTTATCGGAATGTTTATCAATATTTTGAAATGGTTTCTCACATAATGTTCCTCTAAATGATTATGAAAATGTTAAAAGTAACATTCCCAAAACTAAAAACGACATTTAAGAATAGGGGCTTATTTTAAACTTCGGTAACAGAGAACATTATAAGAACGTTAGAAGAACGTTTGACAACGTTTTGAAAATGTTTCAGGAACATAAAAATGATTTGCATTACATAACTATTATAACGTTCCTCACATAATTATCCCAGCTAGGGAAAACATTAAAACGTTATAAGAATGTTTATCAACATTTTGAAAATGTTACAGGAAGGCTAGCCTGTTTACATAGGAACTACGTTCCAGGAACTTTCTGAAAACATTTATGATGTGGTAATGGTTTGCATCACAACACTATTAGAACGTTTCTATAAAAAATCCCAAAACTAATAAGGACAACATTGAAACAAGTCAATTTTAAAACACTAAATACAGTGAAAAACGTTCTAAAGACATCTAGAAAATGTTTGGAATGAGATTGAGATTTGGTTGGTTTGGCAGACAGACAGACACAGACAGACAGATAGATAGATAAATAGACAGACAAACAGATAAATAGATAGACAGACAGATATGAACACACAGAGACAGATAGATAAATAGACATATATATGAACACAGACGGGCATAAATAGATAGAGTTTAATAGATAGATCAGCAGCTGATTTGGTAAACAGACAGACAGACAGACAGACAGACAGACAGACAGACAGACAGACAGACAGACAGACAGACAGACAGACAGACAGATAGATAGATAGATAGATAGATAGATAGATAGATAGATATGAACACAGAGAGACACATAGATAAACAGACAGACAGATAGCTGGTTTGGTAGACAGACAGACAGACAGATAAATTAAACAATAGACAGACAAATATGAACACACAGAGACACATAGATAAATAGACAGACATACAGATGTGAACAGGGACAGACACATAAATAGAGAGATCAATAGATAGATCAGCAGATGGTTTGTCAGACAGACAGACAGACAGACAGACAGACAGACTGGTGTTTGGAATGAGATTGAGCATTAAAAGAATGTGACCTGTAACACTTAGAAAACATTGATAAGTTTAAACTACATTTTAGTTAGTGCATACTAAAAATGTAATACTTACTAGTAATTCAGTACCAACATATTATTGGGGGAAAAAATCCTTCTGATGAATCCTACAGATTTAAGATACTGGAACCAGATCATCAGTGTTCTCCCCTTCACTTAACGAGGTGGTTTTAATGTTGTGGCTGATTTGACACTCTTAGCATGGGAAGGTACCAAAATATTTTACTAGAAGTCCTTTTAAATCATTTCTGGTTCATTCATCATAAAATTCTGACACAGTATTAGGAACAAATGCCAGATTTGCATTTTGTCAAAAAATGTAAAACTGTTTTATTGTTTTATTTTTTGTATATGTTTTTTGTGTAGTAGTAAACATATGCAACTTTGCTGATGGACCACCTGTGGAAAATATTAAAAATACAAATTTTAGGGCTCTTTTTTCCCCCTAAGTATCCTGCATGAGAATGAATAATTAATAATTCCAAATAAGCAGTGGCTAAAACCTAAATCTTAAAAATAGCCTAGTGTCTCGTTGATGTTATGATGTTAATTAGATCCATTATTCCAGTATTCATAGCTGGGACGAAATATCGGCGCTGCCACTGTGTTTAGGATAACACTGGTTCGAATCCCGGTCATGCAGCTTGCTGTCAGCTGCCGGAGCCCTGAGACAGCAGAATTGTCCTTGCTCTCTCTGGGTGGGTACAGTACAGTAGATGGCGCTCTTTACCCTCATCTCTCCTAAGGTGATGTGGATCAGCACAAGGCTGCGTCTGTGAGCTGATGTATCAGAACCGAATCGCTGCGCTTTCCTCTGAGCGTTAGCGCCGTGCTGTGATGCTACTCAGTAATGCTACAGCATCAGCGGCAGTTCAAAAGGAGGCGGAGTCTGACTTCTCATGTATCGGAGGAGGTGTTTGCTAGCCTTCACCCTCCTGGTGTTGTGGCATCAGTAGTGAATAGGGAAGTCCTAAAATATAAAATAGCAATATTGTGATATATAGTACCATTTTTGTTTTTGATACATTATTAATATGTGGCTTCTCCCCTCTTATTTAACTTATTAAAAATACTGCTTCATTACTACTCCACATGGTGGCGCTATAATCAAATGAATAGGGAAAACCTTCAATGAAGAATATTGGATGATTGGCACACCAGTAAATCCATAATTCCTGGTATTTGATTATTTAGGAGTATTTTATTCTCTTCAGTAACGCAGATGCAGTGAAGTATCATAGGGAATTATCCTATAATATATCGAGTATCACAGGATCACAGTATCGTGATATAATCGTTACCATGGGCAACGTATCGTGATGATATCGTATCAGGAGATGCCCTGTAAGTATCCAGGTTCAGTAAGCTTGTGTCTCAGCAGACCCCTCTCTGAATGATGATCTGTATCCTCTCAGACGCTGGATTCTGCAGGAGCTCTGGTGGGTTTGGTTTATCTGTTAGATGGTTGGTTTCTTTAGGCCTTTGTGAGGTGGAGAGCTACATTATCAGCTGTTGTTTGAGTGTTTATTTATTTACTCTGTGTAATCCACTGTTAGAACTGTAAACTAATGGAGAAATAAAGAGATGAATTTGTTGTTAGAATTTCTTCTTTACTCACTTTACCTGCTGATGCACTTTATACATTTTATTTATATACAGTTTATAATATTTATAATGTGCTTATATATATAATACATTTATTACTGGGATAAATCTGATAGATGTTGTGTTACTTAGCAACACTCATAATGAGTGTTCATAGACAGAGACAGACAGAAATGAACACAGATAAATAGACAGGCAGATTGATTGATATATAGATCGGCAGTTGGTTTGAAAGACAGACAGACACAGACAGACAGATAGATAGATAAATAGACAGACAAACAGATAAATAGATAGACAGACAGATATGAACACACAGAGACAGATAAATAGACATATATATGAACACAGACGGGCATAAATAGACAGAGTTTAATAGATAGATCAGCAGCTGATTTGGTAAACAGACAGACAGACAGACAGACAGACAGACAGACAGACAGACAGACAGACAGACAGACAGATAGATAGATAGATAGATAGATAGATAGATATGAACACAGAGAGACACATAGATAGACAGACAGATATGAAAACAGACAGACAGATAGCTGGTTTGGTAGACAGACAGACAGATAGATTAAACAATAGACAGACAAATATGAACACACAGAGACACATAGATAAATAGACAGACATACAGATGTGAACAGGGACAGACACATAAATAGAGAGATCAATAGATAGATCAGCAGATGGTTTGTCAGACAGACAGACAGACAGATAGATAGACAGACAGACAGACAGACAGACAGACAGACAGATAGATAGATAGATAGATAGATAGATAGATAGATAGATAGATAGATAGATAGATAGATAGATAGATGAGCTCTGATCTCTACAGAATGGTTACGCGTCTGTGAACAAAAGATTTGTCACTCGAACCACAGAAATGATATAATTTATAGTAAATTAATAAACAGAAATGACTGGTGGGTGAGGACGGCACAGCGGTCTATCAGCAGGTGAGCAGATCATTGTTCTGTAGCTGAATCTACAATCGCACACTTCTCTAAATAAAACAAATAAATAAATAAAACACCACTAACAGAATCAGAGCCCACTGTCTTCAGCTCATCTTCATCTGATAACACAGCTCTGATCAGAATCCACCAGAATCCTGCAGTAACCTCACTCTCAACAACATAACAGAACTGTTTATGGTGCTTTAGATCCCTTTGTACATATACCGCACTGTTCAGAGGGATTAGACCCAGTATTACTACTGAATCATTGAGACTGCACTTGAGGATACTTTTAAAATTGTTAAAATTCATCTTTTCAGATTAACTGAGCTTCATTTCACCTCAGTCATTTTGCTTCTCATAATCTGGATTAGAACATTACTCAAATAGTCACTATTCACTGTATACCTGTAACTCTACCTCTTCACTACTTTACTTTAACTGATGCTCTCAAACACTTTATTAAGAGGAAATAAATCCCTTGATTTTAGCTTAACTCCACTCTCAGCTTAAATTTTAAAAAGGTTGAAAAATGGGAGAGGTAGTTTGGGAGGGGCACTGGGTGATGTATGGGTTTAGGGGCGGGGCAGGAATTGTATTTTATGGAGCTACTTTTGTGATAGGACTTGCAGGGTGGTGTGTCTGTAGTATGAGTAAAATAATAAAATAAAAATGATTAATGTAAGTATATATTTCTCTGATTTTACCCTTTATATGTATATGTTTGACTAAAATGAACATTGTTGTTTTATTTGATGAACTACGGATAACATTTCTCCAAAATTACAAATAAAAATATTGTCATTTATTTGCAGAAAATGAGAAATGGCTGAAATAACAAAAAGATGCAGAGCTTTCAGACCTCAAATGATGCAAAGAAAACAAGTTCATATTCATAAAGTTTTAAGTTTAGTTTTAATCACAGTCTTACACACTGCTTTTGGATAACTTTATGCCTTCACTCCTGGTGCAAAATTTCAAGCAGTTCAGCATTCATCATTTTTAAGTGGTCTCATTTTTTTCCAAAACTGTATATAAATATATGAGTAAAATAATAAAATAATACAGTAGGTAAAGTGCGCACTGTAGCGCTGTGAATGGGCGTAAGGTTTACGCACGACTCTCTGATTGGCTGCGTTTGAATATGTGGGCGGGGCTAATCGGTTGCTCTGCGACTCGGCTGCTCTGGTCTGAAGCTGAAATCCGAGCGGCCTGTTCTCCTCAGATCAGCAGCAGCAGCAGCGCTGTGTCTCCCAGCCTCACAACTTTCCCCCTGCGGAGCTCCAGCGCAGATATACTCCACTATACTCAGCTATACTCTAATATACTGCATTCTACACTACTATACTACATTCTGCACATGAGCCCGGGCCTGTGAGTACCTCTATTACCCCTCTTTACCCGCTAAACGCGCTGAATGAGTCGGTAATGTTCGGATTTCTCCGGTAAATAAAGTTTACGGGCTGAGCTCGGCTCTACTGCAGGATCTGCTGTATTTACAGTAACTCAAAGCCTCAACTGAAGGTTATATAGCTAACCACGACTTATAAACATGTATTCACCCTGTTTTACCATGTTTTTAGCCTATTTTAGCATGTTTTCATCTTGTTTTAACCTGTCTCCACTCTGTTTTAGCCTCTATTTACACTTTCACCCTGTTTTAGCCTCTGTTCACTCTGATTTATCCTCTATTTACCCTATTTTTACCTTGTTTTATCCTATATTGATCATGTTTTACCCTGTTTTAGCCTATTTTAGACTGTATTTACTTTACTTTAGACTGTATTTACTTTTCACCCTTTTCTAGCCTCTATTTATCCTGTTTTAGCCTCTATTCACCATGTTGTACCCTGTTCAAGTCTATTTTAGACTGTATTCACCTTGTTTTAACCTGTATTCACCATGTTTTACCTTGTTCTAGTCTTTATTCACCCTGTCTTAGCCATTTTAGCTTATTTTTAGCATGTTGTAGCCTCTGCTTACCCTGTTTTAGCCTCTATTCACTCTGATTGAACCTATATTGACCTTGTTTTATCTTATATTTAGCCAGTTTTAACCTGTGTACACCATGTTTTAGCCTCTATTCACCCTGTTTTAGCTTATTTTGTAGCCTATTTTAACCTGTATTCACCATATTCTAGACTTTATTTACCCTGCACCCTGTTTCTAGCCTGTTTTTAGCCTGTTTTATCCTGTCTGGGCCAGTTTTAGCTCATTTTTAGCATATTTTAGCAAGTTTTCTAAACTATACAGACAATAAAAACAGTATTTATTCTATACTGAATCCTAAAATAGAGCAGAAGTCACTGCTTCACTCTTCCAACTGCCATGCAAATCATCTGCTGATGATCCAGCCCTGCCTGCAGTGAGTGATCCACAGATCCTGCAGATTACAGACAATAATAAACTCACAGAGAGAGAAATAAATGAGGAAATTATTTAATACTGCAGTATACATGTGTCTACAGGTGCAAATTATTAGAATAATTTGAAATAGTGCAATCATGAAATTCTTTGAATGCATTTTTTGTGCAGAAAGCAAATCAGGTGTTCACCGCACCTGTCCTACTCGTTAGACTAATCACAGAACTCGTTACCTGGAAAAAAATTTGCTCAGCTGAGCTTTCCAAAAGGCCCATTTAGGCCATTTAACTGTGACACTGTTGTTTTATTGAATTAGAATAATGGAGAAACCGTTTCATTAAATTAGAATAATTTTTATTATAATTACAATCATCACTTTCTCAGTATTTTGTGGCTGCCCCCTTGGCTTGTATGACTGCCTGAAGTCTCCGCGGCATCGATTTGACCAGCTTGTCGCAAGTTTCCGCACTCACAGCTTCCCAGGCAGTGGCGATGTTCTGCTTCAGTTGGTCCAGCGTAGTAGGCTTTCTGTCGCAAATTTTCCGCTTGACGATGGCCCAAAGGTTTTCAATGACATTGAGGTCAGGCGAGTTGGCCGGCCATGCCAAAACTTCAAGCTGTTTTTTAGTGAACCAATCTTTGGTCGACTTTGCCGCATGAGCCGGTGCAAGATCCTGTTGAAATATGAAGTCTTCTTCGCCGAACTGTTCCTCAACAGTCGGAATCAGGAACGTTTCCAGAACATCTTGATATACGGCAGCATTGAGAGTCTTCTTGAGGAAGCAGAGTTTCCCTACACCTCGAGCGGACATGCATCCCCAGACCATAACGCTCTGGGGAAACTTGACGGATCTTTTCACGCACTCGTGGTTGTAGGTTTCGCCACCACGACGCCAGACACGAGGACCTTGGTCACCGAAGGAGATGCAGAAGCGTGATTCGTCACTGAAGACCACTTTCTGCCAGTCTTCAGCAGTCCACTCGCCGTGTTCTTTGGCCCACTTCGGCCGTTTCTCCATTTGTTTCTTGTTCAGCATCAGTTTTACTGCTGGAACGCGAGATTTGAAGCCGAGTTCGCGCAGACGACGGTAAGTGGTTGATCTGGAGACGTCAGCGCCGGTCTGCTTGTTCCACAAGTCGGTGAGCTCGGAAGTGGACTTGAACCGGTTGCTGACTGCGATCTTTCTCAGCTGCTTGTTGTCGCGAGCAGAAGTTTTTCGGACGCTGGAACAGTTGGTGCGCTTGCTGCAGTTTTTCTTGAGAGCTTTGCAGACGGAAGACTGGCTGATGCCAACTGCTCAGCAATTTTAGTTTGGGTCAAGCCTTGTTGGCGAAGGGCTTGAATTTGAGCCACTATTTCGGTTGAGAGGTTGCGCTGCTTACCCATGATTGATTAACTTAGAAATTCTACTCAACCCTGACTTTATACTGCACAGTGAACACTCTTCACAGAAAACAAAAATTCGAGCATTTATTCTACTTCAATCAAACGGTTTCTCCATTATTCTAATTCAATAAAACAACAGTGTCACAGTTAAATGGCCAAAATGGGCCTTTTGGAAAGCTCAGCTGAGCAAATTTTTTTCCAGGTAACGAGTTCTGTGATTAGTCTAACGAGTAGGACAGGTGCGGTGAACACCTGATTTGCTTTCTGCACAAAAAATGCATTCAAAGAATTTCATGATTGCACTATTTCAAATTATTCTAATTCGTTGACCAGCACCTTTAAACTACTGTAAGAGCTTCCACTGTCTTTACCTGCACTCTGCTGCTGATACTGCTGGATTTATATGTGTTTTTATACAGATTATATAAGGATTTAAGGGTTATAATATAACGTAGACATAATATTGGCATTATTTTATATAAAACATGTATATACAGTTCAGTTAGAGATGTTTACACTGCACTTTTGTAGCGTATTACAGGAAAAAGGGAAGTGAGAGTGGGAGTGGTACTGATATATACACACTTAGGCCTAATTACAGTAAAATAGCAAAACAGGCACAAACACTATATCATATACACCATATATAATATACCCCATATAATATATACCTTAAAATATGGTGCCATATCAGCCACCCCTAATTATCACATCAGGGTGGTACTTTTTTACTGTTTTTGCAAAAGATAAATTCACACTGTTCTCATTTCCTATTATGAATGTACTAGAAACTATTGATTAAATATACTTAAATCCTGTATATATGGAGATATATGGAGTGCAGTATTAATATTACTAGTATCATGACAATTTGGATCATTGAATCTGTTACAAATCTAATATCTTGTATATTTTAATATCTCAGTATCATATCGTATATGGAATAGTAAAATTGAATTTTCATTATGTTGCTGTAGTGCATTCTTGAAATATATATTAAAGCTCCTATACAGGTCTTTATACTTTTGTCTATAGAGTGTAGCTACATAAGTGACTGGCTCCTTATGAATTACAATGGATGGAGAATTGGAGGCCATAACAGCTGTTATAGATGTCCCAATACTTTTTCCCATATGGAGAAGTTGTAAGAGTGAGATTCTCTTAAAGTATTAGTAGGTGTCCCAATACTTCTGTCCATATAATTTAGCATTAAAAGGGGGGATTAACTCCATACAAGTGCCTCTACATTTAAGAAAGGACAACATAATGCTCCTGCAGGTGTAATATGTTAGTGTAGCTTTTAAGGTGGACCAACTTCATATACTATATCCTATCAGGTCAGGGGTGTCCAAACTTTTTTTGTTGGGGGCCAGAAGGAGAAATATATTTGAAGTCACGGGCCACAGACTCTGTAATAAAACAAATAATAAAATATACCACTTTAAATAATACTTTTTCCTGATTATTTCATTTACACACCATTTTACTTGACTTACTATCTTTATCTATCTTTAACAGTGTTGAGTAAACTAAGATTTTTCAAATTGATGTTTCATTTCATGATGTCTCCTAATATTAAACTCCTTAATTACGGCAACTTTTAGACTCTTTGCCCCGTTTTTCTGTGCTACGACTGAGCACTCTCTCTGCTTTTAGACTCTATGGCCCATTTTTCTGCGCTAAAACTGCACACCCTCTCTGCTTTTAGACTCTTTGGCCCGTTTTTTTTGCGCTACAACTGTGCACTCTCTCCGCTTTTAGACTCGTTTTCCCGTTTTTTCTGTGCTACAACTGCACACTCTCTCTGCTTTTATACTCGTTTGCCTGTTTTTCTGCGCTAAAACTGCGCACCCTCTCCGCTTTTAGACTCTTTGGTCCGTTTTTTTCTGCACTAAAACTGCACACCCTCTCTGTTTTTAGACTCTTTGGCCCATTTCTGACACCTAGCGTTCAAACTTTGAATCTCACATTATAAAAACCCTGCTTAACAGCAACCCAACTTTCATTCTATTTCTAAAATACCTCGCGGGCCGCTCCAAAGAAGGAAACGTGCCGCAAATGGGCCGTGGACCGTAGTTTGGACACCCCTGCTATAGGTGTAATGTTTAGGTGTACCAATACTTTTGCCCATATAGTGTCTCTGCAAAGGGGGACCGACTGTGAACTAATGCCTGTGGGTTTATATTGTGATATCATCATAAAAATAAATAGAATGGTATATTATAAAAGCTCATATAGATGTCATATGCAGGGGTCCCTATACTTTTGACCATATAGTGTAGCTGCAAAGGGGGACCTACTCCACACTAATGCTTATAGGTTTAGATTGGTATATCATAGTAAAAGCTCCTATAGGTGTAATATGTACCAGTAGGTGTCCTAATACTTTTGACCATATAATACAGCTTTAAAGGGGGACCGACTCCACACTGATGCCTATGGGTTTATAATGGGATATGGGATGGCATTAAAAATATCTGGTTTCTGACTTTTTAAGCTGTGTTTTTGAGACAGGGTAAGTATGATGCGCTGGGTTTAATGCTGAACTGTGTATTAGCATGTTGCTAAATTAAATCTTTGACCTTTAAATGTTAATCAGGCTGCTGTGTGTGTCTGTTTTTTGGTTGTTTTGGGTTGTGTAGAGTTAGCGTAGCTGCAGTGATACAGAGGGCTGGAATTCATTAGGTGTAGTAGTGTATAATGAGTGGCAGGCCGGGGTTGTGGTGTACCCGCCCGTGTGCCAGGAGCAGCAGCAGCAGTAGTAGTTTGGGCGGGTTTTGTGACTCATGCAGGAAGGTGGCTCATGGCCGGGTGGGATTTTGCTCCATGTCTTTCTCATTATGAAGGAATTTACGGTCACGAGGAGCCTGAACAGAACTCACCCCAGGCACAGTTTCTGACTGCAGGAATTTCATCCCACTTTCAGAAGAAAACAGAGACGCTTTGATGGGACAGGCAGATCTTTTGTCGCTGGAAAGGGGATTTAGATAGAGTTTCTCTGTGTGTTTACCATGGGATGGCATGAAAGCTCCTGCCCATATAGTGTAGCTGCAAAGAGGGACCGACTCCACACTGATGCCTATGGTTATAGAATAGAATATCATCATAAAATCTCCTATAGGTAAAATATTGGTGTATTCCGATTAGGGCTGCCACGATTAGTCGACTAGTCACGATTATGTCGACTATTAAAATAGTCGACGACTAATTTAATAGTCGATTAGTCGTTTTTTTTTTCTTTGTTTTTCTCTCCAAACTGCTGCGACTGCCTTTCTGTCCTGGACGCACATGCGCAGTAGTGGAAACCGGGGTAGGTAGTGGACGACATCTCAGGACATTATACAGACAGGCTCTGGTTTCATGGCTACCCCGCTACAGAACTCAAAAGTGTGGGATCACCAAGAAAATAAAAGTGAAACGCGTGCAATGCAATATCTGCAATGAAGAACTTGCCTTCCTCGGCAGCACAACCGCGATGCACGAGCACCTGAAAAGGAGGCATGTTGTGGCTGATTAAATGACGAAGAAGCTAAATTGCTATTTAGCTGCTAAAATTAGCGTAAACAGAGCGTTAACTTAGTACTTAACTTACTCATCTTGATAGCTTTAAAACAGAGGTCACTAATAGGCGGACCGCGATCCGGATCCGGACCCAGACGTCACAAATGCCGTCCCAAACCGATAAACTACAGAGAAGGATTTCATTCTGACAGTGGCTTCTGTTTTCAGTGCTTTTCGGTGCAGTAAACTCACAGATCAGTCATGTGTGGTGTAAAATCACCAAACGCTCTCCTCTGCCAATCAGATCTGTGCAGACCGCTGCCCTGTGTACGGTAATGTACACAATATCTGGACAGAGAGGCATTTTTTATTAATATACTTTTTTTTCATAATAGTTCAAACAACCTCACGGTTGAGATGTTTCATAAATGCCAGTGCCTTATCCTTATTTTACACAGTTGTTTACACTTTATGCTAAACAGTAAAATAATTGTCTGTTACAACAAGCTGCATATTTCATTAAAGGTTTAATGAACTATGATTTTAATTGTTTTTATTTTTAGTTAGCATATAGCTGAAATCTAATGATGGTTGTATAATAGCAGCTGCATTCTATTGTGATAAACTGTGTTTTATATTCAATTAACGTATGATCCGATTAGTCGACTAATCATAAAAAATAATCGGTGATTAGTCGACTATAAAAATAATCGTTTGTGGCAGCCCTAATTCCGATTCACAAGGTCCAGATTCAAGTAAAAATCGATTAATTTAGGGAGATTTTAGTTGCAAAAAATTTTTAGTTTGCATATTAAATGTATGTGATTATACAAGGAACACTTAAACTTCCATTATTAAAATACTAGTGTTTATATTATATAGACTTAACACAACAGCTACATTCTACAGAAAGATGGTCACTAAAGATAAAACACAAGACATTAAAACTGTACACATATACAGGGAAAATGGACTAATTCTAAAGATCCATTTGGGTTTATATGAATTGATATCGGTTCATTCAAATTAAGATCGATTTAAATGGAAAAATCTATTTTTTAAACACACTCCTAGTAAAATATGTAGGTGTCTTATAACAAACGCCAATGTAGTGTGGCTGCAAAAAGGGGGACCGACTTCACACTTATGACTATGGTTTTAGAATGGGAGATCATTATAAAAGCTCCTATAGGTGTAGTATGTTGGTGTCTCAATACTTTTGCCCATATAGTGTGGCTGCAAAAAGAGGAACTGACTCCATGCTAATGGCTTTAGAATAGGATTGCATCATAAAAGTAGCACAGTGTTAAAATTCTGAATCCCAATAATTCCAAATAGGCTGTTATCATATTAGAAGTAAATTGTGTGCATCGTGTTTTTGTTGTCTGGTAATAATCAAGATCTAAATTCTCTGTTGTGTTGATAACTAATGTGTTAATATTTCAGTTTACAGTTTGTATTGAATGCAGAATTATAAAACTGTGGAACTTAATAGAATGCACAAGAGAGTAAACAATATTTTATAATTTAAAACTTCAAAATAAATTATACTTTGGGATAAAAACAAAAGCAGTAGAATTATATAGTATAACTAAATTGATATAACTGAAATAACTGTATAGATAAAAATGAAAATAACAAGAAAATAAGTGCAAAATATAAATAGTAAAACATACAGCTCTGGAAAAAAATGAAGAGAGCTCTTCAGTTTCTGAATCAGTTTCTCTGATTTTGCTATTTATAGGTTTATGTTTGAGTAAAATGAACATTGTTGTTTTATTCTATAAACTACAGACAACATTTCTCCCAAATTCCAAATACAAATATTCTCATTTAGAGCATTTATTACATTTTATTTACAAATAATGCTATTTACATAGCATTATTTATATATATATATATATATATATATATTTTTTTTTTAATCACAGTTTTCATGCATCTTTTCATCATGTTCTCCTCCACCAGTCTTACACACTGCTTTTGGATAACTTTATGCTGCTTTACTCCTGGTGCAAAAATTCAAGCAGTTCAGTTTGATGGTTTGATGGCTTGTGATCATCCATCTTCCTCTTGATTATATTCCAGAGGTTTTCAATTTGGTAAAATCAAAGAAACTCATAATTTTTAAGCGCTCTCTTATTTTTTTCCAGAGCTGTACAAAAATAATATAAGATTTTACTATAATATAAGATTTCACTGAGGATAATTTATTAATGTATTGTCATTTTATGTTGGTAATGCTTTTTATCCCTGCTTTTCATGTTTGGGTAAAGAATGACTTGTTTTGTTTAATTATGCAGTAAAATCAGGTTCAGATATGCTTCACTTTACTTTACTGTAACTTTTATTTATTTCCTTTTGTTTGTTTAGATATATATCGTTTAATATCTGAGTTTGATGAATTATTATTATTATTGATGATCAGATGTGGGCTACATCCCCAATCACTAAAAATAAACATTTCTCAGATACCAGTACTTTTAATATATGATCTATTGATATAATCATATTTGTGTGTGTCTGTATTTGTGTGTTTGTATGTGGCAGGTCTTCTTCGATCTCATGACCCAACAGGAGCAGCTGGAGTTCAAGGAGAGTTATGAGGATGCTCTGCTGTGGATGCAGGCGGTGCAGGAGAGGCTGCGGCTCAATGACAACACCCAGGGTCCCCGAGCGGCGCTGGAGGCCCGGCTGAGAGAGACCGAGGTGAGCCAACCCCCCTGCAGAGCTCCTGATACACACTTACTGGGAGTGTGTGTGATGGGGAGTGTGTGTGATGATGCTAGGGAGTGTGTATGACCTTTGATAATCAAATATGGGTCATGTTTTACATGTTCAGGCAGAACATATATCTCTCCCACTCATTTTAAATGTAGTTTATCTGCAGTGAACTCTTTAATTGTGCTTCTATAGTTTTACACTGAAGCTACAAGGCTAATGTAGCTAACATTTAGCCAACAGTTTAGTAAAACATAAACCACCTAAAAATGATAAGTTTCTTTGATTTTACCTAATTGAAATCCTCTGGAATATAATCAAGAGGAAGATGGATGATCACAAACCATCAAACCACCAAACTGAACTGCTTGAATTTTTGCATCAGGAGTAAAGCAGCATAAAGTTATCCAAAAGCAGTGTGTAAGACTGGTGGAGGAAGAGAACATGATGCCAAGACTGTGATTAAAAACCAACCAGGGTTATTCCACCAAATATTGATTTCTGAACTCTTAAATCTTTATGAATATGAACTTGTTTTCTTTGCATTATTTGAGGTCTGAAAACTCTTTTTTTTTTGTTATTTCAGCCATTTTTCCTTTTTTGTAAATAAATGCTCTAAATGACTAAATGATTTTTATTTTGAATTTGGGAGAAATGTTGTCTGTAGTTTATAGAATAAAATAACAATGTTCATTTTACTCAAACATAAACCTATAAATAGCAAAATTTAGAGAACTGATTCAGAAACTGAAGTGCTCTCTTAGCTTTTCAGAGCTATAGTATGCATTATAGCTTCACACGATGAATTGCTTTCCTATAAAATTGAAAAAATCACACCATATAAAACATTAAAACAAAAAATGATTTTTTAATGTTTTATGAATGCCACAGGAGCCATTTTGTGGAAAAAAGTGCTCAGGTGTTTCTGTTTAGCTCAGCTTTAATTCGCTGAATTAGTGGTCTCTGAAGAAAGACAGGATTTCAGCTCTTGCTCATGAATATTTATACATGCAAACATATCGCCTCTGATTGGCTAACAGCACTGCAGCAGAGAACGCCCACCTGCCTTCCCCCTACAGTCAATTTTACAGCTCTAAAACTCAAAGGACAAAATGTATTTAGAGATACAGCCTTAGTTATAAAGATGCAGCACTGAGTGCTAAAGAAGAACTCTATAAAAATAGTATGTTTATTAAAGGTGTTGTATATTAAACTGTGTTTGTTGTGTAGAAAATCCGTGAGTCGGAGCAGGACGGGCGTCTGAAGATGGACGTGGTTCTGGTTTCTGCAGAGTCTCTGCTGAAGAACGGAGACGAAGAGATGAAGAACCAAACTCACTCCAAACTGAAGGAGCTGAAGTCTCTGTGGGACGAGACGTCCACCTACATCATCCACTGCCACAGGTACAGATCAGGGGTTTAACTTCAGTAAGAGCTACATAATTAAGTGTTTCTTTATATTCAGCCTGTCACAATATATATGTTTACTATTTTTTCACAGAAATAATTAAGATAAATGGCATTGTCCTTTTTAAGGCAAGTGCATGACACTGACATAATGATTAGGGCTGGGTATCGAAATTCAATACAAAAAAGGTGCCGACCAAAATGTCTCAGACCTACCGGGAACTGAAAGGTCTCTCGCGCTGTCTCTTGCTCTCTAACTCTCACTCTTTTGCTCATTGCACTGTCTCTCGCTCACTTATGCTGTCTCTTGTTCTCTCTTGCACTGCCTCTTGCTCTCTTACGCTATCTCTCGCGCAATCTCTTGTTCTCTCCTGCACTGTCTCTTGCTCACTCGCGCTGTCTCTCGCTCTCTTGCACTGTCTCTCGCTCTCATGCACTGTCTCTTGCTTTCTCATGCTATCTCTCACAGTCTCTTGATATCTCGTGCAGTCTCTTGCTCTCTGGCTCAGTCTATTGTTCTCTCTCGTGCTGTCTCTTGCTTTCTCTTGCTCTCTTGCTCTGTGTCTCTCTTGTGCTGTCTATCATTCTCTCTTGCCCTGTCGCTTGCCCTTTCACACAGTCTCGTGCTCTCTCATGCAGTCTCTCGCTCTCTCGCTCTGTCTCTCGCTCTCTCGCTCTGTCTCTCGCTCTCTCGCTCTGTCTTTCGCTCTCTCGCTCTGTCTTTCGCTCTCTCGTGCTGTCTTTCGCTCTCTCGCACCGTCCCTCGCTCACTTATTTGTGATTTGTCTTCCTCTCTTTCAGTGTCTCTCGCTCTTGTGCTGCCTCTTGTTCTCTTCCGTTGTCTCTTGTTCTCTTGCGCTGTCTCTCGCTCTTTTTTTTTTTTTTTGCACTCTACCCTGAGATATTGTAATACAATAAGTCTGCCAGATATAAAGCAGAAGTAAACCACACTACACTATTACAATTATTGCTTCCCTCCCAAATATACAAAAAAAAAAAAATAGAAATCATGATTATAATTCATAAATCAAGTGATTTTTAAGCCTCTCCTGGTGAAAATATGAGAATGAGATTACTCATGTAGGCTGTTAAATAAATACGTTTTGTGAGAATAATTAGTACTTTTTGTATTTTTTGGTCAAAATGTAGAAAAAAGTATCAATTGGGTATCGGAATCGAATTCAAAGTATTGTATCGCATCAATATTGCACATTTTAAAACGATATTCAGCCCTATTAATGAAAGTGAACTCGCATAATAAAGCAATCACACCATTTTAAAAGACACTAAACTTTTGATTTATAATAGTGTGGAAGTTGCATACTATTTTTTTTTTCACCTACTGCAACCCACTGTTATTTATTTAAGGTAAGTCAATAATGTAATTATCAGACGGCTCTATTTCATGTGTTCTTAAAGTATGAGCTTTTTTACAAATATTTTTTTATGGAAGTTCTCACCAAGAGGTGCACTACCCAAAGTTAAATGTGATTTTATATTTTATTCGCGTCCTCCCTCCTGTCTGTGCTGTAGCCGTATCGAGTGGGTATGGCTGCACTGGAGCGAGTATCTGAAGGCGTATGAGGAGTTCAGTATGTGGCTGGTGAAGACGCAGAGGACGCTGGAGCCGCAGCTGGAGCTGCAGCTGGGTCTGCGGGAGAAGCTGTGGCAGCTGGATCATCACCTGGTGCTCTGCAGTGATGTGAAGGCCCAGAGTCAGTTCCTGGAGAGGCTGCTGGACGAAGCCGCCGCCCTTTACAACCGAACGCAGGACACCAGCGTGGACGAACACGCCCAGGACAAGCTGCAGGACGCCTACAACAACATCCGCACCAAAGCTGAGGTACATTTTATGAGGTACTCTAGTGCCTCAGTCCACATGCTCCTCTTGATTAAGATGCTGCTTCTGGATCTCTCAGCTTGTTCAGGAATGCATGTGTACACATGTCTATAAGCGAGTGCTCAAAGCGTGATTTGTATTTACTATAGAGTGGTGTTGGGCGGTATACAGGTTTGTCTGGTATACTGGAGGGGACATTAAAACCGGTATGCAATTTTCACATGTCGCCGTACCATTAGAGGCGCTGTGGAGTGCTGTGTAGAACAGCATCGTCTAAGAAGCTAATACCGCTTGCTAACTAACGCTAGCCAGTTAGCATAACAAGCTAACACACTGGAGTAATGATATCTCATCTCTGTAGAGTCAAACGCTCGTATCACTTTGTTCTGACTGGAGAGAAATGTGAACAGCACTTTATCTGAGGAGCTCCTGCTGCTGTTTTCCTCACTGTATAAGTGTTTTATCTAAGTAAAATAGAAAAACAACAGCAAACAGCAATTATTTACTCAAAAAGAGACATGCAATAGCACGATCAATCCACAGCTTGGAAAGATGTTAGAATCAGTCCTGGGTAGTGATAAAACTCCATAAAACTCTGGATACAAGGTAAAAAAATAAACTTTGGCTGATTTTAAAACTGTAATGCCTCCAATATGGTTCCAATAATAACATACTGTAAATTAGTATTTAACTTAGTAAGTGTCTTACTTGTGCATTTGAGAAATATCCCTTTTAAATATTTAGATTTTGAGTATTTTAAGTCTGTTTATAGTGTTTATGGAACTATTTAATATATATAGTTTTGTAAAGGAAGCCGAGTTAAAGTTGTTGGCGTATCTCTTTTTAAGGTCTGTTTTTCTGGTAATTAATTCTTATTTCTTCATATATTGTGTATATATTTTGTGTGACAAAATAAACCCAATAGTAATCAAAGCCTTAATTTAAAGATTTAATGTTTTATATTATATGTACTCCTAACAGTACAGTAACTCACAAACCTATATTAAAAGTCTAGTCGTGCAAAAAAAAAAAAAAAAACTATAAATAAGAAAATTTAGAAATACCATAATATACAGTAAAAGCAGAGAGTTTTTAAAAATATTGCGATATACAGATATTTTTGGTCATACTGCCCAGCACTACCCTGATGCTATTTTAACGGCACGTGCACGAGACACGGAAATAGACTGTTGACGGGGTTTAAGATAGTAACAAGCGTCACGACGTGCCTTGCACAGGGTGTACAATACAACCCATTTATTCTATAATATAGATGCATTGATGTGTGTTTGTTACTGCAGAGAGGCTTATGCAGTGTTCCTAATCCTTTTATAAAATGATAAATTTACTTTACTTTTTGAAATCAACCAAAATCAAACCAATTCCTTTCCTCATCTATAAATTTAATATCTGATTGATTTGCAGGAGAGGCTGGTTCTGGTTCAGAAAGTGTCAGAAGAGCACCAGCAGCTCCAGCATCACGTTCATGAGTTTCAGAAGTGGCTGGTGGTGAAGACGGATGAAGTGAGCCGCTTCACAGAGCTGGAGGACACTACAGAGAATAGACTGCAGGCCCTGCAGGTACTGTAACTCACTCTACAGTGCAGTAGTTTTACTCTACAGGAGAGGTGATTGACGCTGGCTGTGACATTGTGCCGTATTCTATCCTCTGTACTCGGCTTTCTCTCTTTGAAGCTGGAAATCTCTTAATATTTTAAAGTTTAAATCAAAGATCCGTCATTTACTGAGGAGCTGGAGTTTAAGCTCAGATACAGAGTTCAGGACTAGAGCAGTACAGGATTTAACAGGACAGAGTGCTAACTCATTATAGTGCTTGTAGATACTGTGTAATAGTACTGTACTATTCTATAGTTTACAGTATAGTGTACTCTGTAGTGCACAATATAAGATATATTGTATAGTGTACAGTGTAGAATATAGCGTACTAAATATAGTGAATATAGTGTTGTGTATAGCATATAATGTAGAGAATAGATATTAAAATGTATAGCCTATAGTGTGTAGTGTATAGAATAGCACATAGTGTATATTGTACAGTGTACAGTGTATAGTATACAATATAGTGTACTGTATTGCCTTATGTATATTGTGTAGCCTATATTGTTTAACATGCAGTGTAGTGTATAGTTTGTTGTATAGTGTAGTGTACATTATAGTGTATAGTGTATATATTGTATAGTGTACAATAGAGTGTATATTTTATAGTGTACAGGCTAATGTATATTGCATAGTGTACATAAGAGTAGATTTTATGTAGTGTATTTTGTACAGTATAGTATATATTGTATAGTTTACAGTGTGGAGTACAGGATAGTATACTGAGCATCACGTAGTTTATAGCATATAATGTATAGTGTAAAGATATTATAATGTATATCCTATAGTATGTATTGTACAGTATAATGTATAGAATAGCCTATAGTATATATTGTATAGTGATTATTGTATAGCCTTTAGTGTATTTTGTGCAGTGTAGTATAGTGTATAGTTTGTTGTGTACTGTAGTCTATTCTGTAGTAAAATGTTCAGTATATTGTATAATATAGTGTGTAGTGTACAGTATATTGTATAATATAGTGTATAGTGTGTGTGTGTGTGTATATATATGTATGTATATATATATATGTATGTATGTATGTATATATATATATATATATATATATATATATATATATATATATATATATATATATATTGTTGTAAATGTAACTCCTGCTGTGTTTTCAGGATCTGGATGTGAGTATAGTGGTATATTGTAGAGTATAGTGTATATTGTAGAGTATAGTGTATATTGTAGAGTATAGTGTATATTGTAAAGTATAGTGTATAGTTTGTTATAAAGCGAACTCCTGCTGTGTTTTCAGGATCTGGATGTGAGTGTAGTGTATAGTATATTGTAGAGTACATTTTATATATATATATATATATATATATATATATATATATATATAAATATATTGTTTTAAATGCAACTCCCGGCACTGTGTTCAGGATCGGGATGTGAGTGTAGTGTATAATATAGTGTATATTGTAGAGTATATTGTATATATATTGATATATATGTAACTCCGGCTCTGTTTTCAGGATCTGGATGTGAGTGTAGTGTATAATATAGTGTATATTGTAGAGTATATTGATATATATGTAACTCTGGCTCTGTTTTCAGGATCTGGATGTGAGTGTAATGTATAATATAGAGTATATTGTAGAGTATATTGTATATATATTGATATATATATGTAACTCCGGCTCTGTGTTCAGGATCTGGATGTGAGTGTAGTGTATAATATAGAGTATATTGTAGAGTATATTGTATATATATTGATATATATATGTAACTCCGGCTCTGTGTTCAGGATCTGGATGTGAGTGTAGTGTATAATATAGTGTATATTGTAGAGTATATTGTTATATATGTAACTCCGGCTCTGCGTTCAGGATCTGGATGTGAGTGTAGTGTATAATATAGTGTATATTTTATATATATTGATATATATGTAACTCTGGCTCTGTTTTCAGGATCTGGATGTGAGTGTAATGTATAATATAGTGTATATTGTAGAGTATATTGTAGAGTATATTGTTATAAATGTAACTCCGGCTCTGCGTTCAGGATCTGGATGTGAGTGTAATGTATAATATAGTGTATATTGTAGAGTATATTGTAGAGTATATTGTTATAAATGTAACTCCGGCTCTGTGTTCAGGATCTGGATGTGAGTGTAGCTCATGAGGAGCAGACTCTGCAGTATATTGAGGGTCTGGGTGAGGAGGTGAAGGTCCACACGTCTCCGGCCGGAGCAGAGAACATCGCGGGGGAGGTGGAGGAGCTGCGGCTGGCCTGGCAGAGGCTCCGGCAGTGCCTGGTGGAGATCCGGGAGGAGCTGCAGAGCTCTCTAGACTCTCAGAGCCGGTACCTGATCCGCAGGGAGGAGCTGCAGGCCGGGATCGCTCAGCTCAGGACGCTGGTGCAGAAACTGAGCCGGGAGCTGGAGCTCAGAGACGGGGAGCGCACCGAGGAGCACATGGTGAATCAGTGGAGGAGATACACGGTTAGTGCTCCATTCCTTTCACTCTCACCCCACCCTACACATACTTCACCTGAGGAGAGTCCTGAGCTGCAGTTATGCAGCAGCACAACCTCAGGTACATTCCACAGTGAGGAGTGACAGGTGTTCACCAGCAAGTGAAAGGAATTTCACTAGTAATTACAGGGTTTTGTTTTTGTTCACTGCAGAAAAAGGGCAGTTCAGAATAGTGCTGCAGCTATCGATTATTTTAGTAATCGAGTACTCTTCTGAAAAACCGATTCGATTAATCGGATAATCAGATAAGACATAAAATAAGAGATTTTATAAAAAAAAGAAATGTCACTTAATAATGAACGACCAATTGGTTTAATTTTTAAATTCACAACATATATTTCCACATTGCAAACAAATAGAAGTAAATAAAACACAAAATAGACATGAATACCACAAGTAATAATTTAATAATTAATCATTTAATTAATACATTTTAATTATTTTCACATTAAACATTTCCTCGAGGCGTAGAAAATGAAGCGATAATGTTTTTAAATCGAACTTGAATTACTTGAGTGTAATTGTTTCACCCTTAGTTCAGAACCTTTCCCTTAAGATACTAGCTTGTTAAAAAAAAAAAATATATATATATATATATATATATATGTATATATTTGCAGGACAATCTAACCAATCAGATTCATGATTTTCACTCTGGGGGCGGGGCCATGGCTGCCTAACCCCCTCTCAGGTGTTAAGCATTGCTGAGTCATAAACGGAGCTCATGCTGGATTAATTCAATAGTTAGTGAACTATCACGGAATTGCGACGGTAAAAAAGACAGATATTGTTCCATATTATATTAAAAATCCTTTTTAAATGCTGTCCTTCAATGTGAAACTAATTCACAATAATAGGCCGTCTGACTGGTGAATTTTTGTGTGTACTTAATGTTTTGGCTGCTCGGGCGACCTGTAGACATACTAATGAGTGATCTTTGTTGAACGGTTGTACTTGTAGGAAAATTAAACATTTATTGTTGGGTCTATTGTGTACTTTTGTAAGTTGTAGCTGAATTTGTGAGCTGGTGATGTGTATTAAGTCAAGAGAGAGAATATGTAGTTATTGTAATATTTATTTATGTGTTGGTCGGCCGGCAGCAGGTTGGGGGTGGGGGGGTTGCAGAAGGGGTACCCACTATATTCACTGCACGCCACTGATATATACTTTTTTTTTTTTTTTTTTTTACATCTGAGCAATCCCAACAGACTGCTTGGACCCCTAATAAAATAAAGAAAAAAAGGAAAAATATAGTAATTTAATGGGGACGTATTATTCAAAACTCACTTTTTACCTGCTTTTGTATTTACAGGGTCTTGACTGCCCCTATAAAAACACTTCAAACACCAAAAAAATATCAATCCATCTGTTTTCTGTGAATCAGCTATAAGAGTCAGGAATCTGTCAGGAATCTTCTACAAGCTTCTACAAGCCATTTAATGGCGCCCACAAGTCACAATAAGGAAACCTGCATAGAACCACCCTGGTTCCACCCCTCACCCTTACATCAGTTGAAGTAACGCCACTTTGAAACCACTCGTTTTGGTTAAGAACCTTGGAGAGTACACTGCAGGATAAGCTAGCAGACTTCTTCTGAGGGTGGGATCTGTACTTACTGTTTGTGGCATATCAGCAGATGAGAGAGATGTAAGAACTTTCAAATAATACGTTTTGTGCTTTTGTAGCGAGTTTGTGTATTGCTATTTAGCACAAGCTAACGCTAACATGTGGCAAACACTCAGCGTAAACATGGGCGTGGCCAGCAACAGCTTTTTATTTGCATAAAAGTGACAGAGCCCTTAAAAGGCGTATTCTGAAAGGGATTGTAACTGGTAGGAATAGAAAAGTGAGATAAATATACTTTTTCTGTATATTCATACTGTTCTCATTTACCATTATATATCTACTAGAAACAGATTATATCTGTCTAGTATCATTTATTTTACTTTAATCCTGGATATATGGAGATATTTGGAGTGCATTGTTATTAGTATCATTATATTCTGGATTATTGATTTCTGTTACAAATCTGATAAAATTCTTGTATATTTTATATATCTCAGTTAGGGGCATACTATATCATATCATATAGTATACAATGATACAATATATATTTTTTAAATCAGTGTTTTGTCTCATTGCCAAGAGTATTGTTATCACAAAAATACCATGAAATACTGTGATATTATTTTAGAGCCATATTGTCCACACCTAGTGTGCAGCATGTGTTTTTTTCATTGTCTTGTTGAAAAAATGTATAGACAAAATCTGAATAAAACTGTCTTTTTTCAGTTATGTAGAAATCTAAGTTGTAATTTGAGAATATTTACCTATAATTTTGAAGAATTTATAGTAAAATCAACATTTAGTTACTTTTGCAACATCACCCAGCACTGCTTTTAGAATTGGCTCATATTTAAGTCCAGAAACGAGTGTATGTAAAGCACGGTATTAATATTAATCCTTAAATTTAAGATTTAATAATAATTTTCATGTTTTCTCCAGTTCAAACAGTGCCGTGTTTCCGTTCCTGATCCAGACTAGAGTTCTGTTCTGTTTGGGCTTTTTCTCTGATGCGCTTTATCACTTTATCCAGCTGTTTTTGATGAAATTTTGATAATTATCAGTCTGTTCATGTTCTGAGGGAGAGACTGAGGAAGACGTTGCAGCAGCTCGAGCTGATACAGGGGGCTGGTTAGGATTCAGGCTGGGTTTGAAGGTTCTGACAGGTTGAATCCTGTGCAGATCAGTGAGTGCGGGGTTCTGTACCCTGTGGAGAGGAGTTAGTGGTTAATGCGGGTTTGGAGAGCTTGTTTCTGGGCTCGTGATCAGCATGTGTTCTGCGCTGTTGATTAGATCTGTGCATTGGCGTAGGAACTGGAAGAGATATCAGAATTAGATACTGCAGAGGATAAGCAGAAATTGTTTTAAAATATTTGTTTTCTTTTGAAAGCACGCTGAAATGTGCACCCCCGCCATGAAAAGCACCCTCTCTCTGGAGTGCGTTTCTAATTAAAGTTGACTAAAGCAATTATCTCCGCTTTTATCGAGAAGATGGTGCGTACATGCTACCAAGAGGGGGTGCTTTTCACGGCGGGGATGCAGATTTCAGCAAGTGACGTTCCTTTTTCCTTATTTCTTTCAAGTCAGCGTAGCTTAGAACAGTGTCTTGGGTATTTCCATTTTTTTAAGTAAAAGCCTAAAAGACGTGCGTACACGCTCCTGAGAGCACTGGCTTTACACTGGCTTTACACGCGAGATCAGTGATGAGAGCAGTAAATCGCAACAATGACAATATACTGCAATACAAATGACTTTTGGACTAGGAGGGTTTGGGTTATCTAACTTTTATATTAAATGTCTCCTTCCGCTAAAATCCACTTTTTCTCTGAGGTTTAGAGCTGTAAATTGACTGTGGGGCAGCTAGGCTTTCTCTGCTGCAGTGCTGTTAGCCAATCAGAGGCAATGTATTTGCATGTATAAATATTCATGATCAAGAGCCAAATCCTGTCTTTCTTTAGAGACCTCTAATTCAGTGAATTAAGGCAGGGCTAAACAATAAAAAAAAAAAAAAGATTTTTTTTTCACAGAAAGTGCAGTAGAGAAAATGTGAATATACAAACGAGTTATCATGCCAATACATAATAATAATAATAATAAAAAATAATAATAATAATAGTAATAATAATAATAATCAAATCTGTTGTTATACTATTTTAAATATTAGGTGATAACTGATCAGTTTTTGTATATATATATATATATATATAACAGACATTGTATGTATATATTTTTTCTAACAACAGTAAATGTAATGTGGAGTAACATGTTTAGGTTTTAAAGTCACCTTTGGTTGGATTGAACTAATAATGTTGCGCAGCTGCAAGCAGTGAACGCTGCACATACCGCGATCTTAGTGTGTGAACAGCATAGAGCAGCAGCAGACACAGCTTTTGTTAATAGCAGTGTATTATGTGACTAATATATATATATCAGATTAAACTCAATTAGCTCAATTAAAAATAAGTTTATTTGATAAATGTTGTTCTAAGTTACTATAGGGTGTGCTTTGATATATTATAGTAAATGTGTGATTTGTGGTTCTGTGGTTTCAGGCCGTGAGGAACGCTCTGCTGGCGGAGGAGCCGCGGGTCGAGCAGCTCAAAGCTCAGCTGAAGGAGCTGTTCCGGTTCCCGCAGGACCGCCGAGAGCTGTCTGACGACGTCCTGTCTGCGGTTAAAGAGTACCAGAGGTGAGACCAGAGAGAGAGTGAGACGCCCACAGGGTGGATCATCACACGCTCACGCCCGAACAAGTAACACCTGTATATAAAATAATAATAATGATAATAATAACTTAAGATAATCATCTCATTCACACGTGTAGTTCTGGCATGCAGCACAGACAGACAGCCACAAATATTCAGACAGACAGGTTTTACATTCCTCTACTTTCTCAACTTAACTTTCTCACTGTCATCACCAATTACACCATTACAACTGCTCAGCTATACAGAACAGTACAGCAAAATAAATGGATTTAGAAAAAAACGTAGAAACGTTTATAATAGTGGTGTCAATCGATTTAAAAAAAAAAAAAAAAAAAATCAAATTAATCACAACAATATTCTGTGATCAAAGACGTTCTTCTTAAGACATAAGTTTTTTAGTAGATATATAAATGTAAATAAAAGAATAAATAAAGGAAATGTAGCTAAAATGAAATTATATTTATTAGGGCTGCAAAAACGAATCGATTTAATAGATTAAAATCGATTAATAAAATATTTGGCAACTAATTTAATAATCACGTTTAGTGTCTCACTCTCGTTTAGTGCACAAGTTTCCCTTAAAATTACCCACCGAGAATTCTATTCCACCTTAAATGTGCAGCCGGAAAGCAGTTTAACGTTCTACTTTCTCTCACTCAGTGTTACTAAAGCCTCCTGGATTTAAACAAGATCACATTCTTAGTAAATTTATATCTCTCTCGCGTTTAGTGAACAAGTTTCCCTTAAAATTAACCTCCGAGTATTCTATTCCACCTTAAATCTACCTTAAATGTGCAGCGGAAAGCAGTTTCATGTTCTACTTTCTCTCTAAGTGTTACTTAAGCCTGCTAGGCTTAGATATAAAAGGGACAAAGTTTTTCTTTTCATTGATTCAGCTGCTGCAATTTTTTTTTTTCATTATTTATTTTTAACTCAATGTAGCATACGTTTATTTTTTATAATTTTTACGAACAGAGTTTGGTTTGAGAAATAAAATGCTGAAAATTAAATTTGTGTTTTTGTTTACTATGTTTATCCGATGAATCAAATAATCGAGAAAATAATTGACATATAAATCGATTATCAAAATAATCGTTAGTTGCAGCCCTAATATTTATATTATAAAAAATACAAGTATATACTTGAGTATATATTTGAGGGGAGGTGAACTTTATTCCGAAGTGGGGCTTCTGAAATAAAGAAAGCATAATGAATTATATAGAGGAAACTTTTTTTATTTTATTATAAACATCTCGGCTTGCTTGTAAGGATTTCTGAATTAGAACTTAATTAGCTGAGTATAAAAGAGCGTTTTTACACCATGTTTTGAAGAGTTACAACAAGTAAATGGCACAGATTCGGTGGAATGGCCCTTATATGCGTTATGTTGATGTGTTGAGGCGTTCTCGCTCCAGTTCTATCATAGTACCTTGGAGAACTGGGTTCTCAGGAATGATGGAGCTCCATCCAGTGGTTGATGGTCTAGTAAAATATATAAACATTGGCATATGCCAGAAAACATTGCGTACAAATACAGTTTATTACATCAACACATTGTTTTCTTTAATGTACTTGTTATGTGCAGAATTGCTTTGATGTAACAGGATTGCTTTGATGTTTTATTCATGTGCAACCTTTCCACACATACATATTTACCCCCTTATTCTCAGTTCATTCACATCTCAGCCTTTAGGATTAAAAAGACTGTATTATTATGAACAGAGCGCACACAGCCAGCTGTGTTCAGTCCCACTGAAAACTGCATAGAAAATCTTCTATATGAATAAAATACGTCACACATAGTTTTCGCCAAAAGCAGCTAAACTGAAAGACTAAAATTAATAAAAATCCATGTAATAACAATGTAACACTGTTACAGCTAGAGATTAAAGCTAGTATAAGTACACATGTTTAAATGTCAGTTTTGATTGATGTAATTACACTACTAGTGTCTCTTAATAGCTATAGCAGTGTATTATAAGAATTCTGCACTGATGCCAATATCCAATATTTCACACACATACAGGGGTTGGACAGTGAAACTGAAACACCTGTAATTTTAGTGTGGGAGGTTTCATGGCTAAATTGGAGCAGCCTGGTGGCCAATCTTCATTAATTGCACATTATTGCACCAGTAAGAGCAGAGTGTGAAGGTTCAATTAGCAGGGTAAGAACACAGTTCTGCTCTAAATATTGCAATGCACACAACATTATGTGTGACATTCCAGAGTTCAAAAGAGGACAAATTATTGGTGCACGTCTTGCTGGAGCATCTGTGACCAAGACAGCAAGTCTTTGTGATGCATCAAGAGCCACGGTATCCAGGGTAATGTCAGCATACCACCAAGAAGGACCAACCACATCCAACGGGATTAACTGTGGACGCTGTAAGAGGAAGCTGTCTGAAAGGGATGTTCGGGTGCTAACCCGGATTGTATCCAAAAAAACATAAAACCACGGCTGATCAAATCACAGCAGAATTCAATGTGCACCTCAACTCTCCTGTTTCCACCAGAACTGTCCGTCACCACAATCAATTATTGTGCTCTAAAACCAGGTGTTTAAGTTTCTTTGTTCAACCCCTGTACAGTACCCGTCAAACATTTAGATACACCTCAAAGGTTTTTCATTATTTTGAAAGGTTCTGCATTGTAGATTAATTCTAAAATCATCCAAACTATGAAGAAAAACATGGAATTATTTAGTAATTTAATATTATTTAGTAATATCCATGATAAAATAAAGTTAAAAAAACTGTCCCCTGGTGGATAATTTGAGCACTGCATGCACCAGAAAAATACATACAAATTTATTTGTTTTACACTGACTAAAAACTGAGAATATAAAAATACTAGAACTATATAAATCTACAAAAACTAAGATTGCACATAGGTCGATAGTAAATAAATAGTAAATAAATAAAAATATTGCACATAGTAATGGTTATTGAAAACAGACTCTGCTATACATGGTTAATGTAGATATTGCACATATTACATCACTGCAGCAGCAATGAGTATACTGTTTTATTACACAAAATAAACAGTTAACTGATGTTTACTGAGCATTTAAAAAAATAATTCAAGGATATTAATCATGATTACAATATATTACAGAATGTTGTAGTTTATTAATGGCTCATTTGTACAGAGAAGAAAAATGAGAATTTATTGTATCTATTGACACTAGTTTGTGTGTGTTTTTTTTTTTTTGTGTGCAGTGTGAAGGGGCGATCGTCTCGGTTGTCGTCGGAGAGTGAGACGGCTCTGAGGCAGGTTCTGCAGGATCCTCTGCACGGGTTCAGTCAGTGGAGTCAGGCCGTGTCTCAGGTGCTGGAGGCGTCGGCTGAAGTGACGGAGTTCTCCCACATCGCTCTGCTGGTGCAGAACATCGAGGTAAAGCCCCCAGAGCACCGCCGGAGTTCTGCTCTTCATTCAGACAGAGGAGAAGCTGAGCTTAGATACTGTGTTTCCCTTGTGTTCCCCTGTGTTGCTCTGTGTTGCCTTGTCTCGCTCTGCCTTGCCCTGTGTTGCTTTGTGATACTCTATGATTCCCTGTGATGCTCTGTTTCCCTTTGTTTCCCTGTGTTGCTCTGTCTTGCTCTATTTGGCTCTGTTTGGCTCTCTGTTGCCCTATGATGCACTGTGTTGCCCTGCGATTCTCTGTGTTGCACTGTCTTGCCCTGTGTTGCCCTGTGATGCTCTGTCTTGCCCTGTCTCACTCTATGTTGCCCTGGCTTGTTCTGTGTTGCCCTGTCTCGCTCCCTGTTGCTCTGTGTTGCCCTGTGATGCTCTGTGATGCTCTGTAATGCCCTGTGTTCCCTTTGTTTCCCTGTGTTGCTCTGAGTTGCTCCGTCATACTCTGACTTGCCGGTGTTGCCCTGTGTGGCCCTGTGATGCCCTTTTTTGCCCTGTGCAGCCCTTTGTTGCTTTATCTTGCCCTGTCTCGCACTGTGTTGCCCTGTGATGCCTTGTGCTGCTCTGTCCTGCCCTGTGTTTCCCTTTGTTGCCCTGTGTTCCCCTTTGTTCCCTTTTTTTTTCATGTGTTGCCCAGTGTTTCCCTTGGTTCCCCTGTATTGCCCTGTCTTGCTCTGCGTTGCTCTGTTTCCCTGTTTCCCTTTGTTTCCCTGTGTTGCATTGTGATGCTCTGTGTTGCCCTGTGTTGCTCTATGTTTCCTTGTGTTGCCCTCTGTTTCCCTGTTGTCCTGTCTTGCTCTGTGTTGCCCTGTCTTGTCCTGTGTTTCCTTGTCTTGTCTTGTGCTCTGTGATGCCCTGTGTTGCTCTATTTTCCCCTGTGTTGCCCTGTGATACCCTGTGTTGTTTTGTCTTTCTCCTTTTTGCTCCGTGTTGCCATGTGATGCCCTGTCTTGCCCTGTGTTGCGTTTCTGATGATGTTTGGTGGTTTAAAAGGTTCAGGATGTTCTCTGTAAGACTGTGAGGTGTTGTCTCTAACCTGAGCTGATCTGGGGTTTAAATATTACTGCTCTGGTAAAACCGATACGCTGAAATATTAATCGCTGTGTTAAAACTGCTTCTTCTTCTAATGACTGTGTTTATGAAGCTGTGCTGCTCTGTGTCTCTGGCTGTGTAGAAGCTGCTGAAGCACAGTGTGCAGCTGCAGGAGAGGCTGAGTCCTCTGCAGATGAAGGCGGAGCTGTTGACGGATGTGTTCGGTCAGGAGAAAGCCTGCAGTCTGCTGGAGGAGCTCAGCGCTGATATGAAGAAGAGGGAGCTGCTCCATAACCAGCTTCTGCAGAGGAAGAACCGCCTACAGGTCAGAACCAAACACTTCATCCAGCCTGTAGCTGAGCTACCAGCTGCACCGGTCCGACTGCTGTGCCAAGTGTAAAGTTTGGTAGAGGGGGGATAATGTGCATGGTTGTTTTTCAGGAGTTGAGCTCTTCCTCTTAGTTTCAGTGAAAGTGAAACTTATTGTTTCAGTATACGAAGAGATTTTGAACAATTTCATCCTTCCAAATTTCCAGGAACAGTTTGGAGACGCTCCCTTACAGTTACAACACGATTGCTGTAAAGCAAGCTCCATAAAGACAGGGCTGAGCTTTGTGAGTTTAGTATGGAAGCACTTGACTGGCCTGCACAGAGTCCTGACCTCAAGCTGATAGAGAACACCTATGGAATGAATTAATTAGAAAGGAGACTTTGAACAAGACCTTCTCATCCAACATCAGTGTCTGACCTCACAAATGCGCTTCTGAAAGAATTATTAAACATTTATTCCCATAAACACACTACTAAACCTTGTGGAAAGCTTTCCCAGAAGTGTTAAAGCTGTTGTAAAGGTGGAAAGGGTGGGCACAGATTATGGTAAACCCTATGGATCAAGAATAGGATGTCAATAAAGTTTAAAACACCACTGTGATCGGGAGATCGCTGGTTCGAATCCTGGTCATGCAGCTTGCCATCAGCTGCCGGAGCCCCGAGAGAGCAAAATTGTCCTTGCTCTCTCTGGGTGGGTACAGTGGATGGCGCACTTTCACCTCATCACTCCTAGGGTGATGTCGATCAACACGAGGTGTCTGTGGGCTGATGTATCAGAACCGAGTCGCCGCCCTATCCGGACGGGTTTATTTTCTCAGAGGTGCATCTGAAAAAAAATAATTCATGCTTCTACTCAGTGATAAAACTCCTGCATCCGAACTGCAATTGAAAAAACAGGAGAACCAATAAATTTTTTAGGCTTTCTCTGTCACATGACATCAGTAGTGTTCAGTAGCTCCTCCATTTCCAAAAATAGTGCAAATAGCTATTTTATTAAACGTAAGGAAACGAAACTCAGAGATGTGCATCAGGACGGGACTAAAATTACCGGAGGAGCATGGAGTTCAGAGAAAAACAGTAGGTAATTCAGCTTGTAATTTTCTCAGAGGATGACTAATAAAAAAAAAAACACGTACATGATCGTTCTGGACAGGAATAAAATCACAGAGGATAAAAAAACCCCATAAAAGTTAAAGAAAGAAAATTACCACAGAATCCCATGGGAAACTAATCCTGTCCGGATAGGGCTATACAAGTATAAGCTATTTACATTTAATTGATGATCAGTTCAAACTGACATTTATAACCTTTTTGTTCTTCATCTTTTCTTTTGATCTTTGATCTTGTTGGGTTTGTTCCCAATTTCTACATTTTTTTCTAAATGTGTATTCTCTCATTATTCTGCATATATCCTTATTTATCAGCTATATTATCCTCCTAACTGCAGAGCTGCAGAGCTGAATAATCAGACGTTAGACGGCTACTGCTCTGGTTGATTGACTGATCTTGCCTGCAGCCCTGCAGTTACCTCCGTGCTTTCTCACCAAACCTGATTTTTATGGAAATTTCTGTTTATTGTTTGTCTCAGTCAGCGCATCCGCCTTCTCTAAACTCTAATCATCGCATGTAAATGAAGATTTTTCAGACAGTTGAAGGACTTTTATGTCTCTTCCTCCTCCTCCTCCTTCTTCTCTTCTTTTCAGGGCCTGATCTCAAGGACGAAGGACTTCGGCGATGCCTACGACTCCATCCAGAAGAGGCTGATCTCAATAAAGGAGCGCTTTCTCGCAGCCGGAGGGCTCCAGCCCGACATCCTGGCCAAGAAGAGCCAGGCTGACCAGCTGAAGGTGAGTGCGCCCGGCCCCGGCGAGGGCTCCAGCAGTCCGCCGACTCAGAGCTGTTCTCATAAATGTTGCAGCTTTGATAAATTCTTTAGATTTGGTCTTTATTGGAGCACAAAAGCAGCAGGTGGAGTTTACAGCTCCAGGCTGAGTCCGCTGCGGGCGAGCGTACGTTTGATTAAAGCGTAACTCTGAGCGAGAGAGAGGAGAAGCGTATGTCAGGAATGACACTGATGAGCGTTACGTCAGGCCGGACCGCAGGGGGTTCTGTATGATCCTATGATCCAGGTTTCTCATGCAGGAGCGAAGAACTGGAGTGAAGAGTGCGTTTCACACACTCAAACTGCAGGAGTACTACTTTTAGTACTTTAATTTTACATTAAGAATATACAGCTCTGTAAAAAATTAAGAGAGTACTTCAGTTTCTGAATCAGTTTCTCTGATTTTGCTATTTATAGGTATGTTTTTGAGTAAAATGAACATTGTTGTTTTATTCTGTACACTACAGGCATTTCTCTCAATTTCCAAATACAAATATTGTCATTTAGAGCATTTATTGGCTTTCAGACCTCAAATAATGCAAAAGAAAACAAGTTCATATTCATAAAGAGTTTTAAGAGTTCAGAAATCAATATTTGGTGGAATAACCCTGGTTTTAAATTCCATTTTTTATGCATCTTGGCGTCATGTTCTCCTCCACCAGTCTTACACACTGCTTTTGGATAACTTTATTTTTGGTACCACTTTAAAATAAGACTACATTTATAAAGAAACATTTATGAATGGTTATTAATTAGGCTGCAAATACTTTAAAACTCATTAATAAGCAGTTAATAAATAAATAAAAACATGGATAGAAATGACTACAGTAAGTTAAAAAAATGTCAAAGTAGTGATTCTACACTAATTTCTACTGTCAAACCTTTAGATCTTTCTGGATACTGATATTTCTTTGTGTTTTCCATCAATCTGCATTAAGCTTGTGATAGTAATAAATTTGTCAGTATCAGTCACAACTCTTTACTATAAATTAAATTAATCATTCTGATTAAAATAATAAGAAAACTGAACCATGGATCACTGTTGCCTTTTTAATTGATGTGTTGTAACTGCTTATCAATGGTTTTAAGGCATTTGCAACCTAATCAATAATACTTAATAATCTAGTTTATAAACCATTTATAAACCATTTATAAGGGAAGTCTTATTTTAAAGTGGTACCTTATTGTTTTACTCCTGGTGTAAAAATTCAAGCAGTTCAGTTTGGTGGTTTGATGGCTTGTGATCATCCATCTTCCTCTTGATTATATTCCAGAGATTTTTAATTTGCTAAAATCAAAGAAACTCATCATTTTAAGTGCTCTCTTATTTTTTCACAGAGCGGTTTGAGGTAAGGAACACTATTGAACTATATATTGCTATAATAATTAGTAATGGAGTTAGAAATAGAATATTTACGCAGCTTGTAATGATTTTTTGGGAGTTTCAGATGATTTTGATAATTAAACATGCTGTTTCTGAAAAATTAACATAATAGGAGGTTAACTACAATTTCAATTCCTGAAGACGATAAAAAGTAGAAAGCATCCTGAGCACCTGCATTACCGTCTGGTTTGGGAACTGCAACACCTCAGACCGCAAGACAGGAGCATACAGGATACAAGATACAGGAGCATCCGAGCCTCCACTACTAGACTCTGGAACAGCTTCATCCACCAGGCAGTCAGACTCCTCAACACCCAGAGACAGAGCTGAACCTCACCCCACCCACCACTCACACAAAACTGAACTGAACCCCCAACAACCCCCCCCCCCTTTACACACACAGAGACTGAACTTCACCCCCCCACACACACACACACACCCACTTAGCACACAGAGGCTGACATGACTTTATTTGCTGCACTCTTAAAGACTATAAACTCTACCTCAGTAACTGCTGTGATTATATATGTTCTATATGTTCAGTATGTTACACATCTCTGCACCTTATCCCCACTAAACACTCTATTATACCGTATCGGTACTGCACTGTCCTGTCTTTAAATTGTCTCGTCCTTTGTATTTATTGTATTTATTGTTATTTAGTGTTATAATTTTATAATTTTATGTTGCACTGTCGTCACTCCTGCACTTTATGTTGTCTATTGCTTGTTGTTCCATGTTGCACCATGGTAATTTCATCACACTGTGTACCTGTACTCAGATGTAATGACAATAAAAGCCTCTTGACTCTTGACTTGAAGTGTTCTAAATCACAAAGAATTAGTAAAAATGACCTATTTGAACCAAGATATACTGGAATAGCACATGAACGTGATTCTCAATGCTGAGTCTTGAATATGAGGGGTTAACGCTGTATTTTCTTCTATCCTCAGGTGATTAAGAGAGACCTGGAGGACAGCGAGGCTCACATCACAGCTCTGGAGATGCTGGTCTCGTCCAGCCCCACCAACCGGACCAGGTTCGAGCGGCTGTACGCGGACTGGAAGCTCCTGTATAAAGCAGTGCGGGTAAGCGGGCTCTGCTGCTGCTGCTGCTGCTGCAGGTTCTTGGAAGTCCTGATGAAGTAAAGTTTCGTCTCCTTAATGAATAAAGATGTGAAATATTTCACGGAGTGAATTTATACCCTCTAACTAGCCACTTCAAAATGCCAGGCTTCAAGTAATTCTGACTCAGTTCTCAAGATCTGTAGAAGCGGCGAAGATTGCCCCCCTGGTTTCCTTATCTCCTGCTGTGCTTTGATGATGATGATGATGATGTTGAAGACCTTGATCAAACTGTGGTTATTTTAGTTTTAATGCAGTGTTTTGGCCCGAGGAGCTCTTTATTTATTGAACAAAGTGATCTCCGTCCTATAGCAGCCCTGCATCTCAGACGTGGCATTGTTTTCTGGAAGATCGTGTGTGTGTAATGTGTATATATGTGTGTGTGTGTGTGTGTGTGTGTGTGTGTTTGTTTATCAGGGCAAGGTAAATGAAAGCGAGGAGAATATTTCTCAGCACGAGAGTTTTCATGACAGTATGCTTAATATGGAGAAATGGCTGATGATCATGAGGCAGAAGCTGGAGTCGTTCCGAGGGTCCAGCGGAGAATGGAGCGTGGAGAACCGGCAGCACGAAGCAGAGGTAACGCACACACACACACACACACACACACTATATGTACACACACTCATATATAAAGCATCATATTTATTAAGCTACAGATGCAGAAGTTACGTTAGTCTTTTTAAGTGCCTGTAATAAAGCCCTAAATGTGATATTAAATAATTTTTTTTCATTTTCTCAGTCAGCTTTATGAGGTAGAGTCTCCTGGAATTTCAGGCTTTCAGTTAACAGCTGTGCTGAACTCATCAAGAGTTAATTACTTGAATTTCTTGTCTCTTAATAAAGTGTTTCAGTTGTGTAAAGTTGAAAGTGAAGAGGTTGAGTTGGTATTGGGAATTGGCGATATGGCCCTAAAATAATATCATGATATTTCATGTTATTTTTTTAGCGATACTAGCGGTGGGTGATATAACAAAACACTATATATATATATATATATACTGCACCAAAATTAGAATTAAATTTTATTATTGCATACGATATTATATATGCTACACCCCTAACTGAGATATAAAAAAATACAATAATTCATATATATATATATATATATATATATATATCAGATTTGTAACAGAATCAGTCAATGATCCAAAATGTCATGATACTGATAATGATACACTCCAAATACTATAATATCTTAATATCTCCATATATCCAGGATTAAAGTAAAATAAATGATAGTGGACAGATATAATCTGTCTCTAGTAAATATATCTACTGGGAAATGAGAACAGTGTGAATTTTTCTTTTGCTAAAAACAAGTAGTTCCCTGATGTGATCATTAGGGGTGGGTGATATTGAGTACTATATTTCAGGGTCTACAATACGGTATAATACGATATGGCGCATCCCTAGTTGGTATACAGTGAATAGCTCTATTTGAGTAATGTTCTAATCCAGATTATGAGAAGCAAGAGGGAAAAAAATTACTTTAAAAGAAATAAAGGTCAGTGAAGCTGAAAAGAAGAATTTCAACAACTTTGAGACCATCAAAACATTATAATGATGAAACTGGCACTCATCAGGACTGCTCCAGTAAAGGAAGAGCAAGACCTTCCTCTGTTGCACAGGATAATTTCATTATCAGAGTTATCAGCCTCAGAAACCGCAAGTTAACAGCTCCCCAGATAAGAGCATCTAAATGCTTCTTCACAGAGTATTATTATTTTTTTTTTACATGTTTAAGTTACTACATGATTCAATATGTGTTCCTTCATAATCTGAATTACTTCACTGTTTGTTTACTGTGTTGGAAAAAAGTAAAATATAAAAAGACTGAAGAATTGAGAAGCTGTATTGTATATTATATGGAATGTTTTTTGGTCTAATTTATATGGAGAATCACTGTATTAATCTAATCTAATCTTACCTTAACCTTAATCTCAGTGACCAAAATAAATAGACTTTTTGCTCCTCTTCCTCTATACACACACACACACACACACACTTTTTTACACTGTAATCCTAATGGACCAAATCCGATCTTGCTCTCTGAATATAAGCAGCCTTCTCACACAGATGTCAGGAGCTAAAATTCTGCCGGCAAATCCCAGATCTTCCTCCTGCCGTATCCTCATCCTCATGAATTATACTGTACAAAGAACATACTGGAGTTCTGTAGTGGCTTTTCCCACTGTTTCCTCACACTTTAGCTCTGTTATAGTTGTGCACTTTTTCATCAGCTTGTTTGAAAATAAAAAAAAGTTAAACAAACTTTAATATCAGATATATACAACCTAAATAAATATAAAAAGACACATTTTTAAATCTGATTTTGTTCATTATGAGGAAAAAAAACTATGTCAAATAGTCTATGCCCTTTGTGAAAAAGTGTTTGCCCCTAATACATCACACTTTTTTGGAAAGCTGAGTTGAATTTCACTACTAACCACAACCAGGCCTGATTACTGCCAGACCTGTAGAACCAAGAAATCACTTAAATAAAATCCGTCGGACAACATGAAGCAGATAAAAGACCTCAAAATCAACACGTTAAACTGTGATCTGAAGAAACTCAGAAACAACAGAAGAGAAAACAAAGTTATTGATTATCTATAAGTCTGAAAAAGGTTACAAAGTAATTTCTAAAGCTTTGGGACTCCAGAGAACCACAGTGAGATCAATAATCCACAAATGTAGAAAACATGGAACAGTGGTGAACCTTCCCAGGAGTGGCCGCCCAATCAAAATTACCCCAAGAGTGCAGCAACCACTCATCTAAGAGGTCAGAAAAGTCCCCACAACAACATCCAAAGAACTGTAGGCCTTATTTGTCTTAGTGAAGGTCAGCGTTCATGTAGGTTTGGATGTTTTTCTTCCTTAAAATGAATTCATTTTAAAACTGAAATTAATGTTTACTTGCGTTTTATTTAAACTGAAACAATTAGGAGTGAAAAACGTGCAAAAAAATAAGATCACTTTTTCATGCCACTGTAAATATATACCCTTTCGTACTTTTATTTAAGTTACATTTAATTTATTGTTTAGTAACTGTCCTAAATCATCCAGAATGCCGTCGCTGGTGTTTTAAAACAATAGCAGGTGGCTGTATAGAGCTGTAGCAGCGCTGAGTGTTTATCAGTCAGGAATAGAGAGCAGGATTAGTGCTGATCTCAATGAACAGAGCTCTGCTCTCTAAAAGCATCTTAATGAGTTAAGAACATCTTAACTCAGAGAGAGAGAGAGAGAGAGAGAGAGAGAGAGACAGAGACAGAGCGAGAGAGCGAGAGAGAGAGCGAGGCAGAGAGACAGAGCGAGAAAGAGAGGGAGAGAAAGAGCGAGAGAGAGCGTGAGGGAGAGAGAGCGAAAGAGAGGCAGACAGACAGAGAGCGAGAGGGAGAGAGAGCGAGAGGGAGAGAGAGCGAGAGGGAGAGAGAGCGAGAGGGAGAGAGAGCGAGAGGGAGAGAGAGCGAGAGGGAGAGAGAGCGAGAGGGAGAGAGAGCGAGAGGGAGAGAGAGCGAGAGGGAGAGTGAGCGAGAGGGAGAGTGAGTGAGAGAGAGAGACAGAGAGCAAGAGAGTGAGAGAGACACAGAGAGAGAGAGAGCGAGGCAGAGAGACAGATCGAGAAAGAGAGGGAGAGAAAGAGCGAGAGAGAGCGTGAGGGAGAGAGAAAGCGAGCGAGACAGAGAGAGAGAGAGCGAAAGAGAGGCAGACAGACAGAGAGCGAGATAGAGAGGCCGAGAGAAAGAGTGTGAGCGAGACAGAGAGAGAGGCCGAGAGGGAGAGGGAGAGAGAAAGAGCGAGCGAGAGAGAGAGACAGAGAGCGAGAGAGACCAAGAGAGAGAGACAGAGAGGGAGAGACATGTTAGTGCTCTGAGATGTTTTTTGGGAAACCCAGTTAGTTCTGTGTACTGAAAATAGGATTAGCTCTGATATATAGTTCAGTGGGTGAGGTTTTTATTATTATTTGAAGGCCTCTGTCTTTTTTCCACATTATTATTTCGGAAAATACAGAACCAGTCAAAAGTTTGGACATACCTCGTCTCTCATTCAGTGTCTTTCTTTCTTTAATTTATTTTCTACATTGTAGATTAATATTTAAGACATGAAACAATTAAAGAAGGCGTATAGAATTACGTAGTAAACAGTAAAAAAAAAAAAAAAAAAAAATATATATATATATATATATATATATATATATATATATATATATTCTGGTTTGTTTAACAAAATTATTATTATTATTTTTGAAGAATAATCTTGTGCATGTGTTCCTGTTCCTGAGTGTAATGTGTGTTTTTAGGACAGTCTGATGTAACAGTCTAAACAAGAAAAAAACAAGTGCTGTTTCTAACAATCCTTCCTACCTACTTTTGTAGATAATCCTTTATTTAAAAAAAATAAAATCTTAAGCCCTCAGGGGGTCCTGGGGTAATTTTCTCTTTTAAGGGGGGTCCTCTGTGATTTTATTCCCGTCTGGAATGAAAATGTGTTACTTAGAGGAATCTAAAGTATAAAACATATTCTGGTTTGTTTTACCCATAAACTCAATATTAAATTTACAATGTAAAAAAATCATAAAAAGAAAGAAAATGAGAATGAGAGAAATGAAAGTTGTGTGTTTCTCCTGCAGAGGGCGCTGGGGGAGTTTCCTGATAAGGAGCTGCAGCTGCACGAGACAGAAGGTCAGGGTCAGGCTGTTCTGGCTAAAACCTCTGAGGAGGGAAAAGTTCACATTCAGAGAGACCTGAAGCGTCTCCGCGAGTCCTGGATGTCCCTCCACTCGCTCAGTCTCAACCTCTACAGGTCAGACTCTTCACATGCTGTGATTTTATCTTTCTCTCCTTCCAGCACTTCCAACATTTCTCCCAAATTCCAAATACAATATTGTCATTTAGAGCATTTATTTGCAGAGATAAAGGGAGGAGGTTTGCTTTTTTCTGAAGATATAACCGCAGAGGACTTGAGAAAAGCAAACCTCGCCCATGAGGATGTGTATAATCGATCCCTTTGGAATACACGGTAGAGGTTAGATCGGGCCCAAAAAATCCAACCCCGCCCAGCCCAAGCCCGACCCGTCCTGCCCCGCCCCGCCCCGCACCATAAACTGTCGTTATGAGCCCGAGCCCGTCCCGACCCGCCCCATAAACTGGCTGTTTTCGGGCTGTTTGAATGAGCGAAATATGATCAGAATTATGTTAAATAACACTGAAACATAGAAGCATAGAACTATTATTTAATTAAAATGATTTTTAAGAACAGCTAAACACAGTGCTGCAAGTCAAACGCATAGGAGTTCACGTGCGAGAGAGAGAGAGAGAGAGACAGAGAGACACACAGAGAGAGACACACGGAGAGAGACACACAGAGAGGGAGAGATTTGCGTGTTCTGGTGTGAGCTACTCACAGGTAAAGGTTCTCTTTTTTCTCCTGGTGCTCATATTCTAGTCCCATACATAATTTTGCAGCTCCCTCAGTGTTTTCTGTCGTATTTTGCGGCTAGCGTGAGCGCTTACAACTAACACCGCGGACCGCGAGGTGCCGCCGCGCTTGTGCCGAATCCGACTCCCTGCTGATCCGACTCCCACTTCGCGGACAGAATCGGCACAACACCCCCCGCTGTACAACTGCGGGAGTGAAATCATCGCTTCTAAATAAATTAGTTTAGTTTCACTTTCAGTTTTCGTTATTTTATTTAAAAATAAAAATCTAAATAAAAAACAGATGCCTACATCTCAGACTATTTTCTGGAGCCCGAACCCGACCCGGCCCGAGGAATGTGGTAGGAAATCTCGGCCCGAACGGGTCGGGCCTCGGGTCAGGTCGGGTTCGGGCAGAGAATCTAAGCTCTAATACACGGAGCAGTGAATACGTGGGACACCCGCTAGGAAAAAGATGCAAGCCATCAAACCAAGCTGAACCAGGCGTAAAGCATCAGGAGTAAAAGCATAAAGTTATCCAAAAGCAGTGTGTAAGACTGGTGGAGGAGAACATGATGCCAAGATGCATGAAAAAAACTGTGATTAAAAACAGGGTTACTCCACCAAATATTGATTTCTGAACTCTTAAAACTTTATGAATATGAACTTGAATAAATAGAGCAAATAAATGCTCTAAATGAAAATATTTTTATTTGTAATTTGGGAGAAATGTTGTCTGTAGTTTATAGAATAAAACAACAATGTTTATTTTACTCAAACATAAACCTATAAATAGCAAAATCAGAGAAACTGAAGTGCCTTTAAACTGAGTGCTCTCTTCATTTATTTCCGGAGCTGTATATACCTATACAGTGTTTTCACCCTTGTTTTAAACGTCAGGACCCTCAGAATTTGTTAATGGTGTAAAAATAGGCATGTATTTGCATAGGGAACTCTGTGCTCCTATTACTTGCATTTTAAGCATGTTGGACTCATCAACTAAAAGCTAAAAGCTTTATTTCAGAATACTGAAATAAATAAATAAATACTATTTGATAAAAAAATCATGTCAATATTTGCAATACCTTCAGGGTTCATAACGGTCATGAAAAACCTGGAAAAGTCATGGAATCTGAAAATAGCAATTTCCAGGCCTGGATAAGTTTTGGAAAATTAAAAAGGCTCAGAAAGTTTTGGAAAAGTCATTAAAAATTGCTCTACAAATCTTTGTGTTTCAGTTTTATTGATGAAGAAAATCTATTTTGAGCAAACAAATATGTCATCTCAGAGTTAATTTAGTAATTTAAGCCTCTACACAATGGAGCTCTCAGGATTAGATACATGTTGTATTATTAAAGATTGCGAAATTTTGTCAACATTTTATCTGATTAAATTTTAGACCTATTTTTGATTTTATTGTCCATATCTGCACTGATGTTTTAAAAATTGTATGGTCATGAAAATTTACCTTAAAGTCATGGAAAATCATGGAAATTTATTGGTTAAAACGTGTATGAACTAGAGATATGGCCCAAAAAAAAAAAAAAAAATCAGATTTTCGATTTAAATTGATTTTTTTCCTCTACTTAAATCTCCTAAAAGTCGCTAGAAGTCGCTAAATGACGTCATCGCTAATTTGCATAATACGTGTTTTTGAAGCTGTAAAGGATTAACATTGTGAGAGAAAAAAAACTGAGTAAAAAACACCCTAAATATGTTAGAAATGATACAAATGAACTCCAACAAATGAACAACTTCTGTTGTTTTTTAAATAGGCAGTCACGTCTAAAAATAACTTTATTTTTACGTAAATTACATAAATCAGTTTTTTGCTGTGTTGTTAAGTGTTATTATAAGAGCAGTTTTTTTTTAGCTTTCTTAAGTTTTCTTTATTTTCAAACCTATTATAGACAAATTGTTGAATAGCTTGCGGGAGGGAGGGAGAGAGGGTCCTTAACTGTAAATTTGAATTAATCAATAAAATCGATTAATCGCCCAGCTTTAGTATGAACCCTGTACTTTGTTTCCAGGCTTCTGAATGAACACGGTGTCTCAGGGGGGCGGGACTCTTCCTCATTCACACACCAAGCCTTCAGTGAGGGGGATGGGTTCCTGGGGCTGGACCAAAGACGAGTGCTGACAGAAGGAGATGGCTCTCTTAGGGGCAGCTCGTCCTCCAGCAGAGCCAGAGCAGATGGTCATCCAGCCCAGGAGCTCGGCCACTGGCCGTATGAAGACTCCGGACTGGGCAGAGGGTCCGAGTTCGGGGCTGCTGGGAGATTTGTGACGGGTTATGATGGTAGAGATCAGAGATCAGGTGATGGGCAGTTCAGCCCTGGCATCAAAATCCGTTCAGAGCTGGGCGTGAAGGTGGATGAGGTGGACTCGGGGTGTGTGGGTGGAGGTTTTGGAGGTCTGGAGCAGAAGGGGTTAAAAGGAGGAGGAGGAGGATCTCGGAGTGGAGGCCGGACGAGAGAATGGGTTGAGGAACACTCGTCTGGGGTCCAGGACGTGGATGGACAGTTTGGTCTTCGCATAAACAAGGCTCAGTATTCAGGTGATGATCAAACTGCAGGAGCTGGAATCATCAGACCCTTCCAAACCTCCGATTCTGGCGAATTCCGGCAGAGACAGCCGTCTCCATACAAACCTCCTACTACAGGAAGTGCAGCTCACGGATCAGCGGACGTCACTGAGGTCAGCAAAGTTCACTCTCTCCAACACTTTAACAATAAACCATGTAAAACAATGTAACCACATCAGATAAGGGATAAGACAACAGCCATACTCACTGTACATCAGCTCATTATACAGCGCTGGATACAAATTAAGAGACCATTGTTGTTTTATTCTATAAACTATAGACAAAGTTTCTCCCAAATTCCAAATAAAAAATATTCATATTTCAGTTTTAAGAGTTCAGAAATCAATATTTGGTGGAATAACCCTGGTTGGTTTTTAATCACAGTTTTCATGCATCTTTTCATCGTGTTCTCCCTCCACCAGTCTTACACACTGCTTTTGGATAACTTTATGCTGCTTTACTCCTGGTGCAAAAATTCAAGCAGTTCAGTTTGGTGGTTTGATGGCTTGTGATCATCCATCTTCCTCTTGATTATATTCCAGAGGTTTTCAATTTGGTAAAATCAAAGAAACTCATATTTTATATGTGGTCTCTTGTTTTTTTCCAGAGCTGTATATATTAGTACATCTCAAAGAATTTGATAAAAATCAGTAATTGAGTTAAAATATGTGAAACTCATATAGTATATAGATGTATTAAACACAGAATGATCTATTTTAAGCATTTATTTATTTTATTGATGATTATTGATTATGGTTTACAGCCAATGAAAAAAACAAAAATCAGTGTCTCAGAAAATTAGAATATTATAATACAAGACCTTTTGGTACTTTTGGCAGTGTGCCAAGTCCTGCTGGAAAATGAAATCCGCATCTCTATAAAAGTTGTCAGTAGCAGAGGGAAGCATGAAGTGCTGTAAGATTTTGTGGGAAAACAAAACTGCACTGACTTTAGACTTGATAATAAAACACAGTGGATCAACACCAGCAGATGACAGACATGTCTCTCCAAACCATCACTGATTGGTGGAAACTTCACACTAGACCTCGAGCAGTTTGGACTGTGTGTCTCTCCACTCTTCCTCCAGACTCTGCTCCCTTATTTTACTTTAAATGAAATGTAAAATGTACTGATGATCAGTGATGGCTTGGAGAGACATGTCTGTCATCTGCTGGTGTTGATCCACTGTGTTTTATTATCAAGTCTAAAGTCAGTGCAGTTTTGTTTTCCCACAAAATCTTACAGCACTTAATATCTTACAGAGCTTCTCTCTGCTACTGACAACTTTTATGGAGATGCTGATTTCATTTTCCAGCAGGATTTGGCACACTGCCCACAGTACTGCCAAAAGTACCAACTGGTCTTAAATAATGTTCTAATATTTGTTTGTACTGAATTTCACTGTTATATGTTGTATGTTTCAGAAGATCTCGGGGTTTAGAGAGCGTGGTGGGGACTGGCAGGCTCTGAGGCGAGAGTTCGAGGCCTGGCTGCGTAAGGAAAACGACACGCTCTCGTCCATCTCCAACAACCAGAGAGTCTGGAGCTCCAAAGAGCTGAAGAAGAGGCAGAACGTACTGAAGGTCAGGCCTGTTTATGTCCTCACTTTCCCTCTGTGTTCTGTTTGATGAAACTTTTATGTTCGCTTCTGAGAGTTTAGTGTTTTGATGTCCTATTCACTTGGTGTTGTGTGTGTTTGTGTGTGTGTGAGAGCTGTGGGGTTCTGTGTGGTGTAGCAAGTGCAGGAGCTCAGTGGGAGGGTGTTGGAGGAGGTTTTGGAGGAGGTGTTGGAGGGTTTATATGGGTTTATATGAGAGTTATGAGGTTGTGAAAGTGCCGTGAGCGCTGCACCGCTGCGTCTGATAGGCTGATAGTCGTGGCTCGTCTGTTACCTCGGGCTCTGAAGAACACAGAGCTCAGGAACTCCAGGCTTCCTGCCAGAGGAGCCGAGGAGCTGCTGGCGGAGGACGGGATCGGCTGTGTTTGGTCACAGTTTGAGAGCGTGATTTGGGGAAAAGTGAGTTCGCCGTTTCCATAGGGTGTCTGTATTTCATAAAAGAGAAATATTTAGACGTGTTTGTTTGTTGGAGAGGTCTGTGGAAGTTCTACGCCTTGAATAATATTCATAAAGAAGAACTGGTGTTGATGTAAACATGTTTTTCTTAATCTCTTAATAAGAAATTCAGCCATTAATATTACGTGTATTCTTTTCTTGGGCATTAATTAAGTAAAAAAGGGAAAAGTTTAAGTTACTAGGCCTGTCAGAGTAGTGGCAGTGTCATTATTGACTTATCAGGTATCGTCTAATATACAGTAGAAATAAAAAAAAAATTGGACACACCTCTTCTTCTCATTTAATGTGTTTTGTCTTTCTTTTTATTATTTTTTGTTTTTTTTTACCTTGTAAATTTAATATTGAAAACTGTATTAAAGCTGTTAAACAAACCAAAATACAGCTCGATCTGGACGGGATTTGTTTCTCAGGGGGTTCTGGGGTAATTTTCTTTCTTTAACTTTTATGGGGTTTTTTTTATCCTCTGTGATTTTATTCCCGTCCAGAACTATCTTGTACGTGTTTTTCTCAGACGTCCTCTGAGATAAAAAACTACAGGCTGAATTATCTACTGTTTTTTGCTGAACTCCGTGGTCCTCCGGTAATTTTAGTCCCATCCGGATCCACATCTCTGAGTTTCGTCTATTAATAGCTATTAATACACTTTGGGAGCACGTTTCCACGGAGATCCACGTTAAAAACACAACAGCATAGGCGCCGAGTGGTCCAGCAGTCTAAAACGTTGCCACTATGAGCGGGAGGTTGCAGGTTTGAACCCCAGCTCATGCAGCTTTGCCATCAAGCTGCCGGCGCTCAGAGGGAGCAAAATTGGCCCTGCTGCCTCCGGGTGGGTAGATGGCGCTCTCTCCACACATCACTACAGGGTGATGTCTGCAGCACAGGGCGTCTGTGAGCTGATGTATCGGAACCGAGTCGCTGTGCTTTCCTCCAAGGGCGCTGGCTGCTCGGTAATGCTGCATCAGCAGCAGCTCGAAAAGAAGCGGTGGCTGACTTCACATGTATCGGAGGAGGCATGTGCTAGTCTTCACCCTCCTGGTGTGTTGGGGCATTACTAGTGATAGGGGGAGTCCTTATGAGTGGGTTGTGTAATTGGCCGTGTAAATTGGGGAGAAAATGGGGAAAAATTAGAAATAAAATTATAAAAAAAAAATAACACAACAGCGAGTGGAAATGGAGGAGCTACTGAACGCGATGTCATGTGACCGAGAAAACCTAAAAAAAAAAAAAAAAAAAAAAAAAAAAAAATCACTGCTCCTCCTGTTTTTTTTTTTTTTTCCAATTACAGTTGATCACTGATTAGAAGTGTGATATATTTTTCACAGACGTCCCGCTAAGAAACTACGCTTAATCCTTTTCCTGTCTTTAATATTAATGTACAATGTAGAAAATCAATAAAATAAAGAGATAAAGCATAAAAAACATTACATGAGAAGGTGTATCTGTACTTTTCACTCATTCTATGTGTGTGTTTTGCTGCAGGGCTTGCGGGCGGAGGTGTCCACAGGTCAGGTTCTGTTCCAGCAGCTGATGGACTGGTGGAAGGCGGATGCTGGGGTGGAGGATAAGGAGGAGCTGAGGTACAGATGGATGCTCTACAAATCCAAACTGAAGGAAGCAGAAGACCTGAAAGCTCCGCTCAAACGCAAGGTACTGAGAACTACAACCAGCAGAGGGAGCTAAAACACCACTATTGAGTACAAGTCCAGTTTATATACAGTATCAGCTAAAAGTTTGGACACACCTTCTTATTCCATTTTTATGTTTTAGTTCTTTATTTAATACATTTTCTACATTGTAGATTAATATTAAACACATGAAAACAATTCATTTACACATATTGATCTCCTGATCTAAACCTGATGAACTGAGACTGAGGTGATTTGAGGTGATTTAATTGGGATGAGCTGGAGCCTCACAGCAAAGTGAAGGAAAAGCAGCAACTATTGTTCAGCACCTCCAGGAACTCCTTTAAGAAACTAGGAAAGGCATAGGGTGGCTTCCTTTACATCCCTGAACATCAGTCATTAACAGATGCTGTAAATACTGTACTGTATCTCTTACAACACTAGACTAATTTATTATAGATTAATATACATTTATTCGCCTTAAAATCAAAAAAAGGATTTATTTAAGGGAGAGAGAGACCAAAATCCTGCAAATCAAATGTCAGATTACCGTTTCAGAAACATAAATTAAATCACTGATAAAATCTGATAGAAATCCCTTTCTCCTCATTAATAAAGCTCAGTTACTAAACATTACCAGAATCAAAGTTTTTGCCCAATGTTGCGCAAATCTGAATTTTTCATAGCTGTGTGAACGTGACAAATCCGATTTTTTAAAATCAGATTTGAGTCACTTTCATATGTGCTCCTAAATCGGATCATGGATGGATGGATGGATGCTTTATTGATCCCCGAGGGGAAATGCTTTTACGCATTAGCATTAGCTCTATGTGCTTCTCTCTCGTACCCATCACACATCTCTTTGTGCAGCTGTGCAGCTATAGCCGCAAAAAAAAACAGCAAAAGCAAACCACCTGGTCTTTTTCACCTCCTGGACCTGAGCATGAACTTCAGAGCAGCTGTTTCCTGTTTCTCCACTCCAGCAAAAGATGCTCCACATATGAGCTGCTAACTCATCCATTTCCCTTTATAAAGCTACGAGTCTCTCCTCTCTCTAATATGAGGGTTTTTATTGTTGGTGAAGAAGGAGACGTTTATAAACTGGGTATCAATGTGAGGCACATGTGAGACAATTTAGGGACAGATTCATCCACATTACACACAGATACAGATCACTTACATTTACAGTGAATGTGAACCGTCAAGATCTGAATCTGAGCAAAAAATCTGATTTGAGCAACAAGCTTGTAATGTGAACGTAGCCTTAATTGAAAAGTTACTTTATTTTAGTAATTTAGTTCAGAATGTGAAACTTATATATTATATAGATGTATTAAACACAGAGTGGTCTATTTTAAGCGTTTATTTATTTTATTGTTGATGATTATGGCTTACAGCCAATGAAAACCCACAAATCTGAGTGTCTCAGAAAATTAGAATATTATATAAGACCATTACTTTGACCTTTTGGGCAGTGTGCAAAGTCCTACTGGAAAATGAAATCTGCATCTCCATAAAAGTTGTCAGCAGATAGAATGGTTGTATTACTAACAATATCATTATATTTTGTAAAAAATTAAACATTACAGAAAAGGTTTGATAAATATATATTTGAATGTGCTGATTATTCCCAACCACAAGAGGGCGCACTTACTGCACTGTCTGATCCAGAGCTCTGCTTTATTCCAGACTGAAGGAGTCCAGCAGGAGGAGCTCGTTCGCTCTAGAAAGGTAAGGGTTTATTTAAAATTATATATTTATAATTAACTGTGAAAAAAATATTAAAGCAGAAAACAGTACTTACCTGTTAAGTTTCTGCAAAGAAACAATGTTTTTATATTTTATATTTTGTCATATTACAACCACAAACACAAATATATTTCATTGGAATTTAATGTGAAAGACCAACACAAAGTGGTATACAATTGTGAAGTGGTAAGAAAATTATGCATGACTCAAAATATTTTTTACAAATAAAAAACTAAAAGTATGAGGCAGCGAATTGCATTCAGAAGTTGCCTGATGATGCTAAAGACATAAAAGTGTCCACTGATCAGAGATGCAGCCAGGAGGCCCATGGTGACTGGACGAAATGCAGAGATCCACAGCTCAGGTGTATGACAAAATATGGAGAAGTTCAAGGGGTATGAATACATTTGCAAGCCACTGTAAGTGCTTATATAAGTACGTATATACAGTCTTTGGTAAATACATTATATGTAGTAGTGTAAGTGAATAGTCATGGAGTGGGAAGTAAGAAGGAGAATAGAATGAATTGAGGTTGCTGGTGTTTGATGGTGTTTAATAGTGTTTAATGGTGTTTAATTGTGTTTATCGATCGTCAGATCAGCGATATAGAATAGAATGAATGGAGGTTGCTGGTGTTTGATGGTGTTTAATAGTGTTTAATGGTGTTTAATTGTGTTTATCGATGGACAGATCAGCGATATAGAATAGAATGAATGGAGGTTGCTGGTGTTTGATGGTGTTTAATGGTGTTTAATAGTGTTTAATAGTGTTTAATGGTGTTTGATGGTGTTTATCGATGGTCAGATCAGCGATATAGAATAGAATGAATGGAGGTTGCTGGTGTTTGATGGTGTTTAATGGTGTTTAATAGTGTTTAATAGTGTTTAATGGTGTTTAATGGTGTTTATCGATGGTCAGATCAGCAATATAGAATAGAATGAATGGAGGTTGATGGTGTTTGATGGTGTTTATCGATGGACAGATCAGCGATATAGAATAGAATGAATGGAGATTGATAGTGTTTGATGGTGTTTGATGGTGTTTAATGGTGTTTAATAGTGTTTAATGGTGTTTAATGGTGTTTATCAATGGTCAGATCAGCGATATAGAATAGAATGAATGGAGGTTGCTGGTGTTTGATGGTGTTTAATGGTGTTTATCGATGGACAGATCAGCAATATAGAATAGCAATATTTGCATAGTGTAACAAAATTAGTTTAATTTAGCAGCTCAATTGGAAGATTACACATAAACAACTATCACTACTGCTCTCTCTATCTCTATCTCTCTCCCTCTCTCTCATATCTCTCTCTCTCTCTCTCATATTTCTCTCCTCTGTCTTTCATCTCTCTCTCTCTCATCTCTCATCTCTCATATTTCTCTCCTCTGTCTTTCATCTCTCTCTCTCTTTCTTTCTCTGTCTCTCTCTGTCTCATGTCTCTCTCTGTCTCATATTTTTCTCTGTCTCTCTCATAGATATGCCTCATGCAGAGATGGATGGATGGATGGATGGATGGATGGATGGAAAAATGCATAGATAGATAGATAGATAGATAGATAGATAGATAGATAGATAGATAGATAGATAGATAGAAGAATGCATGGATAGATAGATTGAAAAATAGATACGTGGATGGATGGATGGATGGATGGATGGATGGATGAATATTGATGTGGTGCACTGTGTCAGTTGGCTGAGTGTAATGATTGTAATTATAAAGAGAACAGCAGCAGATTAAGAACGTAAGAGATTTCCTTTCTCTCTCTCTCTCTCTCTCTCCCCCACACACTCTCATTCTGAAACCCTCGTGCTCATAGGCGTTAGGGGGTGCAGGCAGGTGTGGGTGGTGTTCACGTCCACCAATCAAGCGGAATATGGAGCCGGAGCTCCATCAATGAGCGCTTTCTTCATACACCCTGCCTGTGCTCAGGCCTGACGCTGTAATTTGGATTAGACTGTGTGGATTCATTTTGCTCTGATCCATGAGTCATGTGGAAAAGTGACTCAGTCGCAGGCTGTTATTTATATTTATTTATTATATGTTTTTAAAGCAATATATGTATTAGGGTTAGTGTGAAATGTGGATTTATGGTGCAAATTAATAACTGTATAAGCATGGATGATATGGTTCCATTCCTGTATATTCTGTAGAAATCAAGACCAGTTTGTTCACCATGTTGTTAAATTGCAACCAGAGTCTGTGTAGTTAAGAGTAGGCGGAGTCAGCTAGCCCTGCCCTCTTCTCGAAGCCCAAGAGTCTCAGACTGCCTTCATTGAATTTATAGTGCAGCCTGAATCCCCAGAAGCAGAGCATTTTTTTTCATGAATTCGTGGTTATTCCTGTATTCCAGACTCTGTTTACTCTGTTTATTATTACGCATTACAGTGAAAATTTGATTGCATTCAGTAACAAGACCATTAATAATAGGGATGTAACAATACAGAACATTCACGGTTTTGTTCACACCTCGGTATAAACCCCACAGTTTGGTACGTTTTCGGTACGTTTGGTGAAAAATAAAGAGGCTGGGCATTCTGTATAGCCTCACCTTTATTAACTTCATAATCAACTGCTTAAACTACAATTTACAAAGCATATAATTGGATGCATTAAAGTTATTTTTTAGAAATATCAGCATTAGCTGGTTAAATCAAAGAAAGAGATAAAGAAAGACGACGCAAGTGAGGGAGAGAGAGGAAGAGAGAGGGCGCAAAGTGAAAGAGAAAGACAGGCGGCACAAGTGAAAGAGCAAGGGAGAGAGAGACAGGTGCTGCGAGTGAGTTAGAGAGAGAAAGGGCAAAAATGAGTGAGCAAGAGAGACAGACGGTGCGAGTGAGGGTAAAGAGCGAGACAGACGGCACAAGTAAGGAAGAGAAAGCGAAAGTACGAGCAAGTGAAAGGGAGCAAGCGAGAGAGAGACAGATGGCATAAGTGAATGAGAGAGAGGGAGAGAGAGAGAGTACAAGCGAGTGAAAGAGAATGAGCGAGAAAGAGACAGAGGGTGCAAATAACTGAGAGAGAGACAAGGCCAAGTGAAAGAGAGCAAGCAAGAGAGAGAGATAGACAGACAGTGCGAGTGAGGGAGAGCGCGAGAGAGAGAGACAGACAGCGCGAGTGAGGGAGAGTGAGAGAGAGAGAAAGACAGACAGCGCGAATGACAGCACGTGTGAGAGAGAGAGAGACTGTACGAACTAGCAAACTGTACCGTGACCCCTGTATGGTGACTGTTCTTAAGAATATACGTATTGTTACACCCCTAATTGGTACGGTTTTGCAGTATTGGATGGAAGGTGGTTACTGTGACGTTGCTAGCTGGTTCCTTTGGGATGCTAAGTGGATACTGTGGTGGTGTTTGGTGGTTGCTATGGCCTCTTGTGGTATTGCTAAGTGTTTTTCCATATACATTATTGCAAGGCGAGTTGAGCTACATGTTATACTGCAACCAGCCAGCAGAGGCGCTAGATCTGAGAGATGTGCTCTCATGCTTTCCTTCAGTCCCTGCTGATGATAGAAGGACTCTTGTGTGATTCTGTAGTGGAACACTGGATCAGCACAGAGAGTATACTGGGCTGTAGTGGTCCGTAATGGGAAAACGTGCTCTTTTCCTCGTCAGACACTGAGGTGGTTGTTGAAATTAGAGAGGAGGGTAGTCAAACAAGGTTCAGCAGAACAGCAGAGCCTGTTATTATAAACTGAGAAAGTACAGGAGGTTCTAAAACAAACTGTCCCAAAGTGTCTCCGCTCGATTACGTAAGAGTTCAGCTCTCAAACCTGCTGCAGATTTTAAAGGTTAACCGTTTCCCTGGATACCATGTCCAGACTGGACTTCATTTCTGCTAAATCTGCTAAAAAGGCATTGAACTCAAGGCTATTTTACTTCTTTTAAAACCAAGGGTAATATCTTATTTGTCGCACTATAAGGTGCACTTGAAATAATTTTATTTTCCCAAAAATGCACAGCGTTATACAGGAGTTTTTTTGTTTAGTTCTCCAGCAGCATTAGCATTAGCCGCTAACCTTGCTAAGTGCTAGCTCTTTTTTTGCCGGTCAGAAGTGAGTATTATTGGCCTGTAGCCTGCTGATAACCCATTTAGCACTGCTGGAGCAGCATTAGCATTAGCCACTAACCGCGCTAAGAACTAGGTCTTTTGCAATTTAGGTGAGAAGCCATATAAATTTGAACTAACAAACTGTCCCTTACACTGTGCCAAATTTCTTACTGAACGTTCTAGAAATGCTTCGAAATAACGTAACATAAAACAAACACTAAGGACTAAAAAAATAACACTTTTTTTGGTGGTTACTATGATGTTGACAGCTGTTTACTTTCTTAGGTGTCCTAGGTGGTTACTGTGGTGTTGCTAGGTGGTTGCTATGGCCTCCCTGGTGGTTTCTGTGGGGTTGCTAAGTCCTTGCCAGATACAGTGCTGCCAAGTGATATTTTAGTGGTATTTTAGGCAGATGCCTAATGTTGGTGTTTCATGGTTGCTTAAATGGTTGGTTAATCCTTTAATTTTTCCAAAATCATCAGTGCTACTTATAACCTGGTGTATCAGTCAGGTATTAAGGAGCAGTAAAGCCACTCTGCTGAAGTACAGAGTTATACAGGAGTTTCAGTTTAGTTCTCCAGCACTGAGACTGGAGTAATATTAGCCTGTAACTGCTATTTCCCTGTTTAAAGGTGAGTATTATCAGCCTGTAGCCTGCTGCTAACCCCGGCTAGCACTGCTTGGGCAGCATTAGCATTAGCCGCTAACAGTGTTAAGCACTAGGTCTTTCATCGCTCAGAGGTGAGTGTATAAGACTGTAGTCTGCATGTTTACCATGTTAAAACATGTGGGACGAACTGCTAGCTAATATCATCCTGGCTCACTGGAACACTCAGGGTTCCTCAGTGTAGCGCTGTACTGCTATTGGTTTGCGGCTAATGCTAATGCTTCAGCGTTAGCGATGGAGAAATTCAGGAATCTAAGCTTATTGTAAATAAGTTTTTTAAGTTTTTTTGTAGATTAACATCCAGCACTTGTTTGACTTTGGAAAAAAAAAGCCTTTTTTATTACAGTTGTACTTAGCTTACTTAGCTTAGCTTTACTTAACTTGGTTAGCTACCCCTTACCACCACCACCACCCAGCGGCGAGACCTGCTGAATTAGAAGTTCCTTATAGTCTCTTAAAACAGCCTTATAATCTGGTGCGTCTTATGTCCGGATCAGATTACACAATTTTAGCCCTATTTTGACCCGAAAAAGCGCTTCTGTAGCCATGGTTGTCAGATTCTATGCTCCTCTCCCGCGATGACCTACGAACTCACGCATGGACATGGACGATGATTGGTGGGTGACTAACGTGTAGTGTTGCCAGATCCCTGAGAGCGACACAAACCGAAGATAACTGCTTAATCTGACAGTGAACATCGTGAGGGACAAAAATGTTGTGTAGTCTGAGCTTGGCATTATTGATGAATATAGATCAGAAAATAGATGTTTATTGATAGTGCGCTCTATAATCCGGTGCACCCATAGACTCTATATAGCTGGACAGAGCATCGTCTCTCAAAAGTGAAGCCACCACAGGTCGGGCGCCCCCTGCTGTTCGGTTTCAGAAAGCTGTGTAACTCCACCCATTCCCATAGGTTTCAATGGCAAAACAGACAACTTTCAATCACGTTTTTTTTTTTCAAATATACTGTAATTCTACCTCCATTATTTAAATGTAGCAGCTAGTGTAACCTCTGCTTATATTGTCAATTTTTTTATATCCCCACAGAATTCATTTTTAAGAAGGTTATTCAGCTCTATTCAAAAAAGGTGTGGTTATTGTAAAAGGACTGGTTATGGGCGGGACCAATAACAGAACGTCAGCTCCGCTCTGCAGCCTGTGACCTCGAGGCAGCCCTCAGGGGCGGGGTTATTTAAATGAGTAGAAGCTCTCCACAGTCTTTCTCCCTCCTCTGGTCTCTACTGCGCAGACTCGGGTTTCGGGATCGCCAACATGGCGGAAGATTTTGGCTTCATTTTCATTGAATGAATGGGAACGGCGACACGGCGTCCATCTTTTTTTACAGTCTCTGGGTGCACCTTATAGTGTGAAAAGTACGTTTTTTTTTTCTCTTCTTCTTACTGGATCTCAGTATTAAATGTACAGTATCGTGGTCTCATATCTTGATTCCCATCCTTGAATCAGACAAATTAAGCAAATTCAATGCTTTTACTGTTTTTATGTGTCTCTCACTTACTGTGTGCACGTGTGTCTTTGTGTCGCGTGTGTTACAGGAGAAGACGTGCTGTGGGTTCCTGTACCGCGTGTGCCGCGTGGCTCTCCCTCTGCAGCTCCTGCTGCTGGCTCTGCTGCTGCTGGCCTTCCTGCTGCCCATGATGGACGAGGGCACCAGCTGCTCACTGTCCAACAACTTCGCCCGCTCCTTCAACATCATGCTGCGCTACCACGGCCCTCCGCCCACCTGAACACACACACACACGCTCCTACACACACTCCTACACACACATACACGCTCCTACACACACTCACACACTCCTACACACTCCTACACACAGCTACACACACTCCTACACAGCACACTCCTGAGAAGAAGCTTTTCCCAGACTCCTTCCCACACAGACACTCCCACATACAGACACACGAACCAGGGTAGCTGTGGAATATAATATAATATAGTTATGTAATATAATGAATAATTTTGAGAAGATACAGGAGAAAACAAAAGCCTGAGGAGATACACAGACCACCTCTCGCACTGCGCCCACCACCCAGAGCCACCCGGCGACTTCAGCTGCGCCGTTCACACTTCAGCGGCTGGCTGCAGCTTTTGTGTGTATGTCTGTAAAAGAGAGAGAGAGTGTGTGTGTGTGTGTGTGTGTGTGTGTGTGTGTAAGAGAAAGTGTGTGTGGGTGGTTAGCTCTGACACTCGCAGCCTGTTCCACATGACTCAAGCTTTTCTGCTGGGTTCCTGCGTTTGGAGAAGGCAGTGGAGTGCAGAAGCTCTTAAAGAGACGTCACTCCGCTCTGTTGTACAGTAGTGGCTTGTGTGTGTGTGTGTGTGTTCGCACTTGGCTTAAGTGAGGGACCTGCTTTATTTTTTTCAAACCTGCGAAAATTTTTCAGAAGGCAGTATTTGCTGAAGTCGTATTTTAACCCTTATATTTTAAGAAAAGCTAAAGATTATAAGTTTTATAACACTTTTAGTAAAAATCATGTACGTAATTTCTCTTCACTAAGCCCATCATGATAAAGTAGTCTACAGTTAAAGGGAACATAACGTCGCTGTCCAATGAAATACTTAAACACTTATCTCCATTTTTGTCGACTTTTAGGTTCCTAAATCATTTGAACAGACTAAAGGCCTCACGAATTTCGTGAGCATTGCACAAAGTCAAGCGCGCTTTTGTGAGTTTTAGAGCTGGCATACTTTCTGCGGCTTCGCTTTGCCTGTCTCGTATGCTCCACAACTGCAGGTGGTGCTGTGACATTACTAAAGTTAAGTTTCATGACTACCGGAAAACAATTACCCATCACGCTCTGTCTAGACAAGCTTCGGTATGTTTCTCTCAATGAAAAATCATCTTCGAAAATCTTCGAAATCGTCCATTTTTGTTTTCATGGCATGCCTCTTTTTTAAACGACCAATCACAGGCGTTGTCGCATTGTGTGTTCGGCCATGGAGTTCGTCCAGCTTCCATGTGCACCACACTGCGAACTAAATCCCTGTACGACGTCCGCGGCTGTTCGTTTTTTTCCGCAATTACGTCACATTGTTCGCTGAAGCCATGCGAACGTCGTCTCTGCATGAAGTATGCCGAGGCCTTGACTGTACCTTACACTGTGCCAAAATATCTTGATGAACGAACCAATAGAAACTCTTCAAAATGACTTGAAATAAACTCTTTTTACATTGACTTCCATTGAAAAGTTTTTTTCTCTATCCTGTAAAGTTGCTGTTTTGGAGATACTTGTTTTTTATTGGACAGCGACGATAAGCCCTATCCGGATGGAATTAGTTTCTCAAGGGATTCTGGGGTAATTTTCTTTCTTTAACTTTTCTGAGGGGTTTTTATCCTCTGTGATTTTATTCCAGTCCAGAACCACCATGTAGGTGTTTTTCTCAGACGTCCTCTGAGATCAAAAATTACAGGCTGAATTATCTCTGAGTTTCATCTCCATCCTAATAAAATAGCTATTTGTCCAATGCCGCACACCGTAATTGCACTTTGGGTGCGCGTTTCCACGGAGATCCAAGTTAAAAACACAACAGCAAGTGGAAATGGAGGAGCTACTGAACACCGCGGTGTCATGTGACTGAGAAAGCCTCACTGAAAAAACTCACTGGTCCTGCTGTTTTTTCAATTAAAGTCCGGATGCAGAAGTTTTATCACTGATTAGAAGTGTGAAACATTTTTTGCAGACTTCCCCCTGAGAAACTAATCCCATCTGGATAGATAAGTGTGTATTACGCAAAACTCACTTGGGTCCACATGGATCTCATTTGCTCCTATAATAAACACTCCAAGCACAACAAATATCCATTTATCCGACTTATATGAATCACAATGAGCTAAGAAACATCTGGCACCACCCCTCACCTGTTACCTGCATAGTAGGTCAGTTGAAGAAACTGCATTTTGATCATTTAAGTTGAGAACCTTAAACAATATACAGTAGAATTAGCAAGCAGACTTCTTCTGAGGGAGGGATCTGTATGCAATTATATATTGGAGGAAAGCGCAGCGACTCGGTTCTGATACATCAGCTCACAGATGCAGCCTTGAGCTGATCTACATCACCCTAAGAGTGATGAGGGGAAAGAAAGGGCTCCATCTACTGTACCCACCCAGAGAGAGAGCAAGGCCAGTTGTGCTCTTTCAGGGCTCCGGCAGCTGATAGCAAGCTTCATGACCGGGATTCGAAACAGATAGCGATATTATTGACAATCTAACAAAACATTGACATTTTTTTTTTATTTATTTCAAGAATATATTACTGCAACAAAATAATTTTATTTAAAAACGTTTATTTACATGCTACTTTAAGTCACTGATTTAATGATAATATAATAGTAAAATAATGCAGTTATACCCTTTTAAAGTGTGTTGAACTTTTAAGTTTTAAGAATATTCAGAAGTAAAACTAATAAAACTGCTGTCAACTGCAGCAGACTTATGCAGCACCCTCTCTGATCTTCGATTGCAAAGCCAAGCCAAAGAAAAGGAGTTTTATTTATTTTTTTGTTTATTTATTGTTCCAGAAGCAATAGTAAGAATAATAACCAATTTTATGCTACAGATAATGTAGTAATAATGATGTACACTCCATTTGAGGCCCCTTTCCGTATACAGCTCTGAAAAAAAGTAAAAGACCACTCCACTTTCTAAATCAGTTTCTCTGATTGTGCTATTTATAGGTTTACAGGTGCTGGTCAACGAATTAGAATAATTTGAAATAGTGCAATCATGAAATTCTTTGAATGCATTTTTTGTGCAGAAAGCAAATCAGGTGTTCACCGCACCTGTCCTACTCGTTAGACTAATCACAGAACTCGTTACCTGGAAAAAAATTTGCTCAGCTGAGCTTTCCAAAAGGCCCATTTAGGCCATTTAACTGTGACACTGTTGTTTTATTGAATTAGAATAATGGAGAAACCGTTTCATTGAATTAGAATAATTTTTATTATAATTACAATCATCACTTTCTCAGTATTTTGTGGCTGCCCCCTTGGCTTGTATGACTGCCTGAAGTCTCCGCGGCATCGATTTGACCAGCTTGTCGCAAGTTTCCGCACTCACAGCTTCCCAGGCAGTGGCGATGTTCTGCTTCAGTTGGTCCAGCGTAGTAGGCTTTCTGTCGCGAATTTTCCGCTTGACGATGGACCAAAGGTTTTCAATGACATTGAGGTCAGGCGAGTTGGCCGGCCATGCCAAAACTTCAAGCTGTTTTTTAGTGAACCAATCTTTGGTCGACTTTGCCGCATGAGCCGGTGCAAGATCCTGTTGAAATATGAAGTCTTCTTCGCCGAACTGTTCCTCAACAGTCGGAATCAGGAACGTTTCCAGAACATCTTGATATACGGCAGCATTGACAGTCTTCTTGAGGAAGCAGAGTTTCCCTACACCTCGAGCGGACATGCATCCCCAGACCATAACGCTCTAGGGAAACTTGACGGATCTTTTCACGCACTCGTGGTTGTAGGTTTCGCCACCACGACGCCAGACACGAGGACCTTGGTCACCGAAGGAGATGCAGAAGCGTGATTAGTCACTGAAGACCACTTTCTGCCAGTCTTCAGCAGTCCACTCGCCGTGTTCTTTGGCCCACTTCAGCCGTTTCTCCATTTGTTTCTTGTTCAGCATCGGTTTTACTGCTGGAACGCGAGATTTGAAGCCGAGTTTGCGCAGACGACGGTAAGTGGTTGATCTGGAGACGTCAGCGCCGGTCTGCTTGTTCCACAAGTCGGTGAGCTCGGAAGTGGACTTGAACCGGTTGCTGACTGCGATCTTTCTCAGCTGCTTGTTGTCGCGAGCAGAAGTTTTTTGGACGCCGGAACAGTTGGTGCGCTTGCTGCAGTTTTTCTTGAGAGCTTTGCAGACGGAAGACTGGCTGATGCCGAGCTGCTCAGCAATTTTAGTTTGGGTCAAGCCTTGTTGGCGAAGGGCTTGAATTTGAGCCACTATTCCGGTTGAGAGGTCGCGCTGCTTACCCATGATTGATTTTACAACTTAGAAATTCTACTCAACCCTGACTTTATACTGCACAGTGAACACTCTTCACAGAAAACAAAAATTCGAGCATTTATTCTAATTCAATGAAACGGTTCCTCCATTATTCTAATTCAATAAAACAACAGTGTCACAGTTAAATGGCCTAAATGGGCCTTTTGGAAAGCTCAGCTGAGCAAATTTTTTTCCAGGTAACGAGTTCTGTGATTAGTCTAACGAGTAGGACAGGTGCGGTGAACACCTGATTTGCTTTCTGCACAAAAAATGCATTCAAAGAATTTCATGATTGCACTATTTCAAATTATTCTAATTCGTTGACCAGCACCTGTATGTTTGAGTAAAATGAACATTGTTGTTTTATTCTATAAACTACAGACAACATTTCTCCCAAATTCCAAATACAAATATTCTCATTTAGAGCATTTATTTACAGAACATGAGAAATGGCTGAAATACCAAAAAAGATGCAAAGAAAACAAGTTCATATTCATAAAGTTTTAAGAGTTCAGAAATCAATATTTGGTGGAATAACCCTGGTTTTTAATCACAGTTTTTTTCATGCATCTTGGCATCATGTTCTCCTCCACCAGTCTTACACACTGCTTTTGGATAACTTTATGCTGCTTTACTCCTGGTGCAAAAATTCAAGCAGTTCAGTTTGGTTTGATGGCTTGTGATCATCCGTCTTCCTCTTGATTATATTCCAGAGGATTTCAATTTGGTAAAATCAGAGAAACTCATTTTTAAGTTGTGTCTTATTTTTTTTCTATGATGCAAAATATCGAGATTCTTCGATACTTGTCGATAGTTTGTTACAGCCTTGGTTCCGCTCAGTTCTCAGCCGGTCCTGCTGTTTCTTTCTATAAGCGTCGCGGTGGAAATAGCCGCTGTTGAGGGGAATGTCCTTTTTTGAGCAGATTTCCGAGCCGCTCCGTGACCCTGCGTGACCCCGGCGCTGTCCGATCCGTTTTTCCGCTCTCGCTTCTCAGCTGGGAATTCTGTGGCCCGACTGTTTCTACAGCAACCCAGACCCAAATCCAGTTATTCTATTAGAGCTGGGGATGAATGTCAGTTTAAAAGCTTGTTTGGGAGGCGGGGTCTGTGTGATGTGGATTATGGCTGTTTGTGTATTATAGAGAATTATAAACGCTTTACTGTATAACAGCCTGCTGAGGTGAAAGAAGTGTGTGTGTGTGTGTGGGGGGGGGGGGGGGGGGGGGGGTTGGTATATTTGTGAGGCCAATTGTCCTTATAAGCTGTATATCCCCCCTATCACTAGTGATTCCCCAACACACAAGGAGGGGAAGACTAGCACACCCCTCCTCCAACACATGTGAAGACAGACTCCGCCTCTTTTTGAATTGCTAAGTAGCATCACAGCGCTAACGTTTGAAGAAAAGCGCAGCGACTCGGTTCTGATACTTCAGCTCACAGATGCAGCCTTGTGCTGATCCACATCACCTTAGGAGTGATGAGGGGAAAAAGAAAAGCGCCATCTACTGTACTGTACCCACCCAGAGAGAGCAAGGCCAATTGTGTGTGCTCTCTCTCAGGGCTTCGGCAGCTGATGGCAAGCTGCATGACTGGGATTCGAACCAGATAACGATATTCTTGACAGTGTAACAAAAAAACATTGACATTTTTTTTTATTGTCATACATCTATAAGTGCTTTGGATGCTAAAAAAAATTCTACATTTAACTACCTGCTATTTTAGGTCACTGATTTAATAATAATATAATAGTGAAATAATGCAGGTATAGGCTTTTAAAGAGTGTTGATCCTTTAATTCAATTCTTTAAGAATATTTAGAAATAAATCTAATTATAAAACTGCTGTCAACATAACAGCTTGTTCACGAAAAACATAATGGGTAATTATTGAGTTTTTATTCATAAATTGATAATGTCATTACTGTAAGAGGCCTAGCTACGGTTATCATTATGTCAAAGAAAGGTCCTCATAAGGATAGCAAAACCAAAATGTGTGTGTGTGTGTGTGTGTGTGTGTGTAAAGCTCTATTCATGGCCGTTGGGAGATAGGAAATGTTAATCCTAGGCTGCTTGCATGGCTTTGTGCTATAAATCAGTGTTAAACACACTCTTACTGTACTGTAAAAAAATGCAACACAGCTTTAATCAATCTTTGCGTTTTTAGCATTTTTTTTTTAACAGTGTAATGCAATACCTTTACTAATGAAGGATTTTTAAAGTGGAATTCCACCAGTTTTGCACTAGAATTTCTGCATATTTTAGGTAAAGATAATTCAGTAATTTGTGTTTTAGTGTGAAATTGTAGGTAAGAATAGTTAAAAATAACATACAATAAACATCATCGTGAGTACAACCCTTATATTTTTGTAAATATATTTTATAAACTTGCGTCTTACAAAGAACAAGTGCGATTAATCGCAGTTAATCACAGAATATTGTTGTGATTAATCAGATTATTTTTTTTTTATGGATTGACACCACTAAATGAAATACTTTTACTGTCCTAAAATACATATTAATAATAATAATTAGTGATATTATTTGGTCCATTCCAACAAACTTCTAATAATTTGTCCTACTTAAATGCGCTGAGGACTGCAAATTAAAACAGTATTTGGACGTAAAACAAAACAAAACTGATTCAGTTCAAACCAAATGAGATTATTTAAAACTTTACTGATTTAACTAAAAGTAAGTGTGGGTGGAATTCTGCTTTAAATAAAGCTCCATTTGTAACCAGTATAATAACCAAGCCGCTATAAATCACGCTCATCCAACTGAACTCACAATCAGTTTAAAATATATTTATATATATATGCTGCATTTTATATTATAAATCACTAGCTTTAGCTTCTTTAGCTGTAGTGTGTCTGTCTGAGAACCCTTTAACAGGTGGTGTAATGGTGTAAAACACTACTGTACCTCACAGCCGCATGTGTAGTGATCAGACTGCTGGAAGCTCTGTGTGTGTAGCACTGTGCATGACCCTGGGAATACGCTGTTCAGAAACAGACGATATTTTCACTCCGTAGTCCATGCCGACGATTATGCAAATATTTGGAGATTTTTTTCTGCATATAAGCTTTCGTTGTTGACCACTTGCTTGAGTCGAGGCGACGGTTGGGCCGTGGCGGGTCCGTACGTTTATGGAAAGGTTCAATCGTTTATTTTCCTACTATATTTTGAAATGTATGACATGCTTATTATATTATATTCTATCTGAAATCTGATATATTTAACCCTTATTTTTGTATTGTACTCTTGGCAATAAATATGCAATGTACATGCACTGCCTGCCTGAATGAACTCATTACTGTTTGAACTGAATTACAGCATATAATCTTTTTGTTACTGTATTTAGGCTGTTCGGGTCGAACTCTTCTAAAATAACTTATTTTTTATATTTATTAATCATTTTTGAACTATAAATCTAATAATACATATATTTAACTATTCAAAATATGTACTGGTCAAAATCACTCCTGTTACTGGAACTCAGTCCTGTTAACGCCACTCAGTCTAGTTACTGGAACTCACTCCAGTTACTGGAACTCACTCCAGTTACCGGAACTCAGTCCTGTTACTGGAACTCACTCCAGTTCTTGGCACTTACTCCTGTTATTGACACTCAGTCTAGTTACTGGAACTTAAACCAGTTACTGGAACTCAGTCCTGTTACTGGAACTCAGTCCTGTTACTGGAACTCAGTCCTGTTACTGGAACTCACTCCAGTTACTGGAACTCACTCCAGTTACTGGAACTCACTCCAGTTACCGGAACTCAGTCCTGTTACTGGAACTCACTCCAGTTACCGGAACTCAGTCCTGTTACTGGAACTCAGTCCTGTTACTGGAACTCACTCCAGTTACTGGAACTCACTCCAGTTACCGGAACTCAGTCCTGTTACTGGAACTCAGTCCTGTTACTGGAACTCAGTCCTGTTACTGGAACTCACTCCAGTTACTGGAACTCACTCCAGTTACCGGAACTCAGTCCTGTTACTGGAACTCACTCCAGTTACCGGAACTCAGTCCTGTTACTGGAACTCACTCCAGTTCTTGGCACTTACTCCTGTTATTGACACTCAGTCTAGTTACTGGAACTCAGTCCTGTTACTGGAACTCACTCCAGTTCTTGGCACTTACTCCTGTTATTGACACTCAGTCTAGTTACTGGAACTTAAACCAGTTACTGGAACTCACTCCAGTTCTTGGCACTTACTCCTGTTATTGACACTCAGTCCTGTTACTGGAACTCAGTCCTGTTACTGGAACTCACTTCAGTTACTGGAACTCAATCCTTCTACTGGCACTCGCTCCTGTTATTTGCATCTACTGCTGTTACTTTTTATGTTTTGAGTAACAGGAATGAAAGTAACAGGAATGACTTTTTAGCATAGAATTAGCAAAAACACTAAAAAAAAACTAGCTAAATGAGGACACTGAGCACATTCTAGTGATTTTCTCAAAACCTGTATTTTAAAAATAAACAAATAAGATGTAAGAATTAATTTAGGTAACAGGACTGAGTGTTGAGATTGAGCTCCTTAGTTATAGCTACAAAAAGATCAAATATACAGAAAAACTAACAAGGGAACTTAATTCTGGTCTTCCCATTACTTCAGATTAACCAGCTGATGTCACTTCCTGTTGTAGATGTGACTTCCTGTTGTAGAATGTTCCAGATGTTTTAGATGATCAGGATAATGTGTTACGGTAACAGGACTGAGTTCAACCCAGGGACACAACTAAAATGTGTATTTCAACTTGGATATATTACTGATTTATTATGAAACAAATATATTTTAAGGCATATATGAGATTTATGAGACACACAACAATGCAAAAAATACATCTCTGAAGGATTTTAATAATTATATTTTATAACATGCTATTTTTATAACAAAAGCAATTTTTTTAGTGTTCTAATAGTTTTTTATTAATGTTTTTAATTACATATCTTACTTTTGCTATTAGGTCAATGAACAAGACACTGTGATTAATAATAAAATGTATTTTAACGTTATTATATGTGCAAATTTATACATGTAATTTCCTGGGGACAAAAATGGCACCCATATACTGTATATCTTTTAATGATAATTATTTTGTGTTCTCCATGTACTTCATCTCTGGACTTTCATCAGTGGTGAGTTTGTGACAGTTTTATGCACTGAATGTGGGTTGTTTTGGGATACTTTTGGTGGTGAACTGGGATTTCACAATATATTTTTTTCTGCATCATCATCACAGTGGGTGCGTGTGCAAAATTCACATTGCAGAACTTGAAAAAGCACCATCTGTGCTCTCTCAGGGCTCTGGCAGCTGATGGCAAGCTGCATGACCGGGATTCGAACCAGATAATGATATTCTTTCTCCTTTTTTTTTCTCTATGATGCAAAATATCGAGATTCTTCGATACTTATCGATAGTTTGGTACAGCCCTGGTTCCGCTCGGTTCCGCTGCATGACCAGGATTCGAACCAGATAATGAAATTCTCGATGATATAACAAAACATTGACATTTTTTTTTTATAATTTCAAGAATATATTACTGCAACAAAATAATTACATTTTAAAAAGTTTTATTTACTATAAATATAACAGTTTCATACATTCAGTACAAGCAAAAAAATAAATAAATCTATAAACGCTATAGGTGGTTAAAATGCTGCACTTAACTACGTGCTATTTTAGGTTACTAATTTAATAATAATATAATAGCAAAATAATACAGTTATACCCTTTTAAGGAGTGTTAAACTTAAATTTTTTTAAATATTCAGAAATAAATCTAATAATTATGGGTGATTATTGAGATTTTTATTTATACATTGTTCAATAAAGTTGATAATGTAACGATGTGACTTCAGCACTGCATTTGGGTGTATATTAGGTGGTGGAATAGGACTTCACAATGTATTCTTTTAGCATCATCATCACAATGGGTGCATGTGCAATATTCAATAATATAATTTCAGGAGTTGGAAATACAGATGCAATAGTAAATTCTATCATATTTATATTTTATTTCTGTGACATTTTTACAAGATGCAGATTATATGTTAAGTATATTGTTGAGTATATTGTTAAATGGGTCTCTCTCTCAGGAGCTCAGTGTTTGACTGTAAAGTTTGGTAGAGGGGGGATTATGTGCGTGGTTGTTTTTCAGGAGATAAGCTCAGCCTCTTAGTTTTAGTGAAAGGAACTCCTAATGCTTCATCAAACCAAGAGAGTTTGGATAATTTCATGCTTTTTTAACTTTGTGGGAACAGTTTGGGGACGATCCCTTTTCCGTGAAGACCTGGATGAGCTTGGTGAGTTCGGTGTGGAAGAACCTGACTGACCTGCACAGATTCCTGACCTCAACCTGATCGAGAACACCTATGGGATGAATTAATTCAAGTTAAGACTGTGAGTCAGGACTTCAGGAATTCTCATACAATACCAGTGTCTGACCCTGACGAATGTTCTTCTAAAAGGATGGTCAAACATTAATTTCCATAAACACACTCCTAAACCTTGTGGAAAGCCTTCCCAGAAGAGTGAAAGCTGTTATAGCTGTGGAAGGTGGAGCAACATTATATTAAACCCTATAGATTAAGAATTATAATGGTATAAGAATTTGTTTCTGTATTACTACTATACTTATTAGTTATTTTAATGATTCAAAGAGCTGTTTTGCAATAATAGCTCAATAGATAAAGTAATAGATCAGATAGTTTAGCTAATACTGATGCAAAAACTTTATAAAATGTAATTTTATAGCAATATTTGTTAGTAAATATATATTTACTAACAATTGTAGTTTTCTCATCTTTTCTTGAGTGCAAGACTCTTTATATTAGTATCAGTTGTGATATTCTGACTTTAATCTGAAAGAAGAAGCTGAGTTGTGTCTCCAGGAGCTGAGGGGAATTCCAGATCTGCTCCAGAGATTTTCATCTTTACTGTCAAACATTAACAGCTTTCAACTCGTTCAACAAGTTACACAACTTCACACAGTCAGACCGAAACCTGAGGCCAGGAAATGAGATCAGCAAGAACTCGATTCCTCAACATGCACCTTTATTTATTTAATTCACTTTATTTAATCTGCTTTCTTCCCTCGTTTCTTCACTCTCGCGTGGGTGAGCTAAAGGTGTAAAAGTGTGAAGTTGAGCAGTTTCATAAGCAGCTCTGCTGATCACAGCTCTCAGCTAAATTTAGAACAAAATCAATAAATATATTAATAAAAATGTTTGTACATTATTCTGTGTGTATTATTCTGGACCTCAGAGGCAGCAGAGCAGAACTGAAGAGCAACACTGCAGAGTCCTGATCATTCAGACTACAGAGTCCAGTTTAAGCACACTGCAGAGTCCAGATTGGAATCCACATTAGACTGCAGAGTCTAGATCAGAATCCAGAGATCAGATCAGACTGCAAAATCCTGATCATTCAGACTGCAGAGATCAGACTACAGAGTCCAGATCGAATCAGACTACCAGATCCAGATCGAAATCCATAGTCCAGATTAAACTGCAGAGTCCAGATCAAAATCCAGGTCATACTGCATAGTCCAGATTAAACTGCAGAGTCCAGATCGGTATCCAAAGTCCAGATCATACAGCAGAGTCCAGATTAAACTGCAGAGTCCAGATTAAACTGCAGAGTCCAGATTAAACTGCAGAGTCCAGATCAGAATCCAGGTCATACTGCATAGTCCAGATTAAACTGCAGTTTCCAGATTGCAATCCAGGGTCCAGATCGGAATCCGGAGTCCAGATTGGTATCCAAAGTCCAGATCATACAGCAGAGTCCAGATCAGAATACAGAGTCTAGATTAAACTGCAGAGTCCAGATCAGAATCCAGAGTCCAGATTAGACTACAGAGTCCAGATCGGATTCCGGAGTCCAGATTAGACTACAGAGTCCAGATCGGAATCCAGAGTCCAGATCAGACTACAGAGTCCAGATCGGAATCCAGAGTCCAGATCGGAATCCGGAGTCCAGATCGGAATCCGGAGTCCAGATCGGAATCCGGAGTCCAAATCGGTATCCGGAGTCCAGATTAGACTACAGAGTCCAGATCGGAATCCGGAGTCCAGATCGGAATCCGGAGTCCAGATCGGAATCCGGAGTCCAGATCGGAATCCGGAGTCCAGATTAGACTACAGAGTCCAGATCGGAATCCGGAGTCCAGATCGGAATCCGGAGTCCAGATCGGAATCCGGAGTCCAGATCGGAATCCGGAGTCCAGATCGGAATCCGGAGTCCAGATCGGAATCCGGAGTCCAGATCGGAATCCGGAGTCCAGATCGGAATCCGGAGTCCAGATCGGAATCCGGAGTCCAGATCGGAATCCGGAGTCCAGATCGGAATCCGGAGTCCAGATCGGAATCCGGAGTCCAGATCGGAATCCGGAGTCCAGACCGGAATCCGGAGTCCAGACCGGAATCCGGAGTCTAGATCGGTATCCAAAGTCCAGATCATACTGAAAAGTCCAGATTAGACTGCAGAGTCCAAATCGGAATCCAGTGTCCAGATTTAGACTGCAGAATCCAGATTCGGAATGCTAGATCAGATCAGACTGCAGAGTTCCAGTGTTATTTTTAACAGGTAATTTTAATTAATTAATTAATTAATATATTTCTTATGTATATACATATTGTTTATTTTCAGATGAATATACACAATTTAACAGTAGTTAATATTGGTATGCTATGGGTAAATATTGTTATGGATTTGAAGCTGACTGGATTTAAAGACTATAAAGAAACACATAAGGAATTATGCAGTAACTTAAAAGTGTTGAATAAACCGAAATGGTAACTCGGATTAATTTATCATGTGCGACAGAGGAAACTCTTTCTCTTCCTTTTCCTGGGGGCGGTCCTGATGAGAGCCAGTTTTATCATAACGGTTTTGTTTGTCTTTGCAACCTCACTTAACAGATTCTCATAATCAGGATTGTAACATTACTCAAATATTCTCTATTCACTGTATACCTGTAACTCTACCTCTTCACTACTTTACTTTAACTGATGCTCTCAAACACTTTATTAAGAGACAAGAAATTCAAGTAATTAACTCTTGATTAGTTCAGCACAGCTGTTAACTGAAAGCCTGAATTCCACGTGACTCTACCTCATAAAGCTTTGAAGAATGTTAAATATAAAATATATTCTGGTTTGTTTAACACTTTTTTTTGTTTACTAAATCATTTCATATGTATTTCTTTATAGTTTGTAGTAACTGGCATGGCTAAGTTATTATGAATGTGTCGTGTTATTGTGGGCAGAATTCAGCTTCATCAGGATACAGTCAAATAAAAATAAAATACTGTATGACAGACCTTTTGCTTTAACACTAGATGAGGTTAAAATGACTAGCATTCATATATTCATATTATATTATATTTTGTAACCTATTCAGTGTGAGTCATTCATTTATTGAGGTTTGTGGGCCAGATATGGGTGCTAGATTTAGCTCAGGTTAGGCTTCACTAATAGCTAATCCAAACAAGGCAGTTTGTAAATGAGAAACTACAACATTTCAGGGTGAGTAAAAAAAATGGTGTCCCTTTTGTTTTAAAAACTAAATATGGCGGCTTTTGAGAAAGTGGCCATATCTTTTTTTATGATCATTACTTGCTGGTGTATTCAGATACTGTATAGTATTTTTCCATTTCATTTAATTTCCCTTTCTTTTCTAAAAAAAAAATGTCCTGCAATTTATATTTAATATACACATATATGTATATGTGTATATTTATTCTACACATAGTTTGTCCTAATAAATAACCGTAAATAAGCATTGATATTGTGATTTTATTCCCTTCTGTTTTATAGAAATGAAGCCAAAAATATCCATCATGTCAAATTTGCAACCAGAGTCTCCCAGTAGAGACCAGAGATGGAGCCAGACTTCTAGCAGACCAAGAGTCCCAGACTGCCTTCATTGAGTTTACAGTGCATCGTAAAGGAGCAGAAGCAGAGCAGATATTTCTCCTGGATTCACAGTTTATTCAGTAAGTGTTTAACAATCCCATCAGTTAAAGTGCAGTTCATATGTTTTATCACTAACGTCTATGAAAAACACATACATGGTCATTCTGGACAGGAATAAAATCACAGAGGATAACCCAATGAGGCAAATTAAAAGTTTTAAAAATTTTACTAGCTGTATGTAATTTAGCAGAGATGGAAAAAGTACTGAACAATTGTAATAAAGTAAAAGTACCTTTACTTTGCTAAAATTTTTATTAAGTAAAAGTACCCATCTAAAAATCTACTCGAGTAAAATAAAAAAAGTACTCAATTTAAAATTTACTTTGAGTAAAACTTAGTTACTTTTATTTATTTAATGTAATGTATTTAAAGTACAAATCATAAATTAAAGTATTTGTTCAAACCACCCCATAAAACATTTTAAGAATAAGTGGCATAGGTTTCTATGATCCATTTATCTATTATCCATTTGCTTTACTGTTAAAAAGTTAAAAACTTATGATCATATAGGTGACTATAAACCGTATTTTTATAGTTTTACACTTCATTAGTATTTTTAACTTGCCATTGCTCTGCTTTAACTGCTATTTACACGTTTTTTTTTTTTTTAACTTCCAAGCAGATTGTTTAATGTTCCCAATAAAAACTTAAGGAATTATCATTAATAACATGAAATTATACAAAGGAATGTTAATCGGCGCATGCGCAGTGCCGTAAAGAAGCACATATCGATGGGTAGCATAACTCGACAGAACACCGGTTCCCCTGAGCCCAGTTGATTGACACAGTGTCCCTCCCGCTAACCGTAATAATAAACACTGCTGGGAAAAGTTCAGCTGCGCTGCCATGGAGAACAAAACTCTTTTTTTTTTTTCTTTAATTCAGACAATTAGTTTTTTCCCCCCCAAGCATTTTATTTTTTACTCAGTAACGGGGGAGTTTTCCAGTGTAGTGAACTTGAGTAAAAGTAAAAACTATTTTAAAAATCACAAATTACTGAGCACTACTGTTAATGATGGTGAATAATTTATGATTATTGATAATGAATGGTGAAGATTAGTTAATTATTAAAGTAAAAATAGGACATATAAGACCAGTGTGATCTTTCACACACATATACAGGATCATACAGATTAATGTATCTGATTAAACTGCACTGTAATGTCTGAATGTGATCAGTGCTGTATAAAGTTCATCACAGCTATAAAAGATCACATTTGTGGGCGGAGTTTGGACAGGTCATGTGTCTGTAATCAGATTTTGGCACAGTCTGAGCTGATTACAGGCTGCGTTTCGAAGGAAGCTCTAACTGCAGATGAAGGTGCTGCTGGGACGCTGCCAGTTCAGCTCTGGTTTTATTTAGGCCACTAGCTGAGAGAAACTGGGCCTAATCAGAGTCTGACATATGGAGCTGTCAGAATATTACATTTATGAAAATGTATTAGTTCTGGAGTCAAGAACACACACATTTATTGGTCAATAAAGCAAAATAAAGCAAAACTAATACCAGTGCATCCCAAACAATTAAAATATCATTGAAAAGTTACTCCTTTATTTCAGTAATTCAGTTTAAAATGTGAAACTCATATATTATATAGATGTATTAAACACAGAGTGACCTATTTTAAGTGTTTATTTCTTTTATTATTGATGATTATTACAGCCAATAAAAACACAATTTGTTTTTGTCTTAGAATATTAAATAAGACCAATTGGTACTTTTGGCAGTGTGGAGAGTCCAAGTCCTGCTGGAAAATGAAATCAGCATCTCTATAAAAGTTAAAGTCAGCAGAGGGAAGCATGAAGTGCTGTAAGATTTTGTACTTGATAAAACACAGTGGATCAACACCAGCAGATGACATGTCTCTCCAAACCATCACTGATTGGTGGAAACTTCACACTAGACCTCGAGCAGTTTGGACTGTGTGTCTCTCCACTCTTCCTCCAGACTCTGATCCCTTGATTTACAAATGAAATGTAAAATTTACTGATAATCAGTGATGGTTTGGAGAGTCATGTCTGTCATCTGCTGGTGTTGATCCACTGTGTTTTATTATCAAGTCTAAAGTCAGTGCAGTTTTGTTTTCCCACAAAATCTTACAGCACTTCATATCTTACAGCTTCCCTCTGCTGCTGACAACTTTTATAGAGATGCAGATTTCATTTTCCAGCAGGACTTGGCACACTGCCCACACTGCCAAAAGTACCAATTGATCTTATATAATATTCAAATTTTCTGAGAAACTGATTTTGGGTTTTTATTGACTGTAAGCTTCATAATGATCAACAATAAAATAAATAAATGCTTAAAATCGATCACTCAGTTTGTAATACATCTATTTAATATATGAGTTTTACATTTTTAACTGAATTACTGAAATAAAGTAACTTTTCAATGATAATCTAATTGTTTGAGGTGCACTAGTATCTTGATATTTGTTTTTTCACTGGGAATTATAAGACGCCAAAAGGAAACAGTATTCTGATACTGACCAGTACACACACACACACACACACACACACACACACACACACACTTACAGACACTTTACACACAGTTAGTTATTACTGCAGAGACATTGCTCTTATTCTCCTGCTGGTTAATGATTGTTTTTGGCTGGAGTCGGTTTGTAAACAGCGTGTAACTCCTGGCTGTTTATCTTTCAGGTGTATGCTGTATGTGTGTTTGATCTCTGTCCTGTTTAGCATGAAGGTCAGAAAGCTTGTCCTGCTCTCCTACAAAGTGACGCATTAGTTGTAGAACAAAAATTGATGTGTTAATTTGTTTTAAAAAATTTCTTGGGTAAAAAACCCAACAAATTAAACCTTGACCTGTGTGTTGACCTGCTTTTGTTGAGCACTGTAGCTGAATGTCTTATAATACAATATAGATAATAATTCTGCTAGAGCCTGAGTAGACTGATAAATTACTGATCTGTTCAACTATTTACATTCAATGGCAAAAAAATCTCTGCATATGGTTATGTCTCAGGCAGACATATAAATATATATAAGATATATATGTGCCGGCTTAGGGGTGCTTGAGGTTGATCCCCACCACGGTGAGCAGCTGCTCGCCACAACCCTGTTGCGAAGCAGGCCAGCTGCACAGTGCAAGCTTGAGGTTTTCCGCACAGGATAGATTACGGTAGAAGTTGGGGTTAAACTTTGCACCATAATTAATTTGCATTAAGATAATAGTAACGCGTTATTGGTTCCACATTAATTATGTGCGATCCAGATGGTTTGGGGTGAGCTGGACCACAGAGTGAAGGCAAAAGAGGTAACAAGTGCTAATAAACACCTCTGGGAACTCCTTCCTTCAAGACTGTTGGAAAACCATTTCAGATGAGCACCTCTTGAAGCTCATTGAGAGAATGCCAACTTTTGGCTAGTACTGTATGTATAAATACATATACATACATGCATACAGTACTAGTCAAAAGTTTGGACAAACTCTATGGTAAAAAAGAAAAACTTTTTTCATTATTTTAAAATGTTCTGTATTGTAGATTAATATTAAATAGTACAGTCATCCAAACTTTGAAGAAAAACATATGGAATTATTTAAACAAAAATAGAATGTTTTATATTTTAGATTCTTTAAAGCAGCACATCTTGTTTAGATGATCAGTTTTGCACATCTCTGCTGGATTTTCTCAGTCAGCTTTATGAGGTAGAGTCTCCTGGAATTCAGGCTTTCAGTTAACAGCTGTGCTGAACTCATCAAGAGTTAATTACTTGAATTTCTTGTCTCTTAATAAAGTGTTTGAGAGCATCAGTTAAAGTAAAGTAGTGAAGAGGTAGAGTTACAGGTATACAGTGAGTAGTGAATATTTGAGTATTCAAATCAAGTGCAGTTACTACAAAGACCATCAAAAATGATGAAACTGATGAAAAATGATGAAACTGGCACTCATCAGGGCCACCCCAGGAAAGGATAAGAGCAAGAGTTTCCTCTGTTGTACAGGATAAGTTTATAACAGCATCAGAAACTACAATTTAACAGCTCAATAGTTAAGATAAGAGCACCTTAAAGCTTCTTCACAGAGTATTTTAGTTTGTTTAACACAGTTTTTAAGTTACTACATGACTCCTTATGTGATCCTTCATAGTCTGAATAGCTGGTACTGAATACTGAGGCTGTAGTTTGCTGCATTGGCTCGGTTCACTCACAGTGGTTCTCTGGCACGGCCTAATTTATTCAAATGGCATTCCAGTTGGATGCAGAATGCTGGATGGCTCCCACACACACACACACACACACACACACAAGCCCAGCAACACACACAAACACAAACACAAGCAAAAGCTGCCCACAGATTTCACACAGCCGTTTCCTCACTTCCTCACTTCATGCTCCCTCAGCCCGTTTCATCTCCATGCAGAAGAACCTCTGGTTGCTCATTAACTCCAGAATGAGCTTGAGGCTCGCGGTGAATCAGTCCTTCATTTCTCTTCTGCTGATAGAGACGTGTTTCTGAATGAGCTGAGATTTGCAGTTGAGACGAGAGTAATGGGCTCTAAATAATAAAACGCTCTATACTCGCTTTTATCTAAATATAGACGACTGAAACGTGACTGAATCCATCTTTTATGAAGTTTCTCAGGCAAAATCTTTATAGTACCATATTTACTACTGTCGATCAATCAATCAATCAACCTTTATTTACACTCTGAGTACAATGAGGGTGGCCCTCATCTACAATGCAGCCGAGCATTTACATACACTCTAAGAAATATAAGTACAGATTTGCACTTAAAAGAGTATAAAGCTTGTCTCTGGAGCTGTACCTTATATTGAAGTACAAAAAAGTACCTTTCAGTGAAAGTCCTTTTTTGTACCCATGGTTTTTGTGCCAGTAAAGATTATAAAGATTATAAACATTATCATCAACTAAATATGGCTCAAAAACTTGACAATCCAAAATTGTCTGGTTTTCAAATAAAAAATGTGCAATTTAAATATATATAGTTTATCAGTACAGTGATACAGAATACTAAATGTACCTTTTGGCTGCAGGTTAAATGGTACAATTTTGTACTTATTGCTGGTAGAAATTACTTTGTACTTCAGAGGGAACACATCTGACCCTGTAAAGACCAATATTGTACCTTTGAGGGTACAATTATGAAGAGTGTACCTTTGAGTACAAAAAAGTACTCATATCGTACCTCTGTTTTTTAGAGTGTAGGGAAGGCATTGACAGAAACAACAACAACAAAAAGTAGATAAATAAAAATAAGTGATAAAAAAACATAAAAAACAGCATTTTAATAAGCTGTAAGAATGACTTAAAAAAGGATAATAATTTGAAAATATTAAGATATAAAACAAATACGGTAAAAATAATAATTTAAGAGTAGGAATCATAACATCATAGGTTAAAAAAGGTGATAGAGCTAATAAAAATTCAACAACAGATGAATAAATAAAAACTAAACACATAAAAGAGTTAAATATAAATAAGCAATACCTATAAATAATAAAAGAAAAGAATGAAACTAAAAATAAATGTGAAAAAACAGCTAAAAACAAACCAACATTAAAAACTAAAAAGTTAAATTAAAAAAATACAAAATAAATAAATAAATAAAAATAAATATGTTTGAAGTGTTTCCATTTTGCATGACATCATACAAGATAAAGCCAGCAATATTTTAAGGACCAGGTCAGGGATTAGCCGAATAGCTAGTTAGCTAGTTAGCTAGCACTAACTCAACTTCTGCACGATTCTGAATAGAAAGTTTAACCCTTAGAACCCTACAGACCAATTTTCCATCCAAAACCAGCTTAATTACTCAGGAATCCCTTCACACATCAACATAATCCATATATGGTTAGAAAGGGCGGAGCTTACTCTTTCTAAAAATAGTGATCCCATCCCAGTGCGGTAAAGCTAAATCTACAAGAAACCCATTGAGAAAAACAACTAAAAAAGTGAAAAATCTCCTTCCCCAACCAATATTATTTACCTTTAGTGCTTCAAACATATTTATATGATGTTTCAAACCAAATAATATCAGTTAATAAAGACTCAAAAGTGTCCACAGAAAAAGTGTGAAACTACCTGCTTTACTAAAGCTAAAGCTAGGTATGGTGTGCGCACTACTTTATATAGTTTAAATTTTACTTGCACATTTTTACTAAGTAGTTATTTTGCACTAAATATTTTTATTTATTTAGACTAAAAAGTTTACATTTTTATAGTATATAGTTTTCTTTTTTTATCAAAGTAATAATTAATAAGCCATCTAATGAAGTATATATAATCAATATTCTTATGCTTTTTACATTCATATACACTCTAGTCTAACCATTTTTGAAAATATATCTTAGGTGTGAATATATTTAAAGTCTGTACACTCAAAAATAAAGTAAGTAAAGTAAAAAATAAGTAAAAAAAAAGGCGCTTGGTAAAATTTTGACCAAAACATGATCAGTTCCAGGAAAATATAATAATTCTGCTTCCTTTTACATTTTAAATGATTATATTTATATTATGAGCAGCCGTATGTCTTCTGGAGTGAAAGAGATCAGGGCATGTGTCTGTCTGACTGAAAACAAAAACTGAAAAGAAAACACACCAAAACAGCCTAGAGTTCAAAGGGTTAACTTGCTCAGGTAGAATAACCTTAATATAGCTGCCCAGCTAACAAATTAGTGCCCATTCCACCAGTAGAACGTTTATAGATTACAACATCCAGCATCAGTTGCATATTTTAATTCCCTAAATCCCCTCTCCATTTATCAAGAGTTAATTACTTGAGTTTCTTCCTCTCTTAAAGGTGTTCTTCCTCTAAAATCCTCTTGTTCTTGTTCTTTGTGAAATACAGTGGGTCTCTGAGTTGTTTATGATGCTGCACATGATGAAACTCTTCCTCAACCTCCATTGTCTGCAGTAACTAGTGTATATATAGTAAATAGTAAATATTCAGAAAAACGAGTCGATCAGGAAAAGCAGTATGTCTACATCAACCCGTGAATTAGTATTCATGGCCCCGCCCACCTCGGCTCAGCACCGCCCACAGACAGAGCTGAATCCGGGCAGCGACGCCGTCTCGTCAGATAGGAGCTAACAGGAACAGCATGGCAGTTCATTCCTGTGTTATTTGTGCGAATAACACATCAGTGTTTTATACTTTACCCAGTAATTCAGAGCTAAGAAACAAATGGTTAGAATTTGTCTATGGAGGAACAACACCACCAGCCAAGTACAACTGAGATAGATAGGTAGGTGTATGTTTAAAACACTATAGGTTTATATAGGATCTCCGGTGGATTTGGTGTTTTACAGAGACTCTAAGACTAGGTCAGTATAGGGTGAACTGCACTTAGTAGGGCATTATTACACATGTTGTAGAGTAACATATGACATCGCAAAAACTGTTATTAGTGTAAAATGTCTTTATTTTAAAATGTTTTTAACTGTTGTTCGTCTCGCTGCCTCCTGGTGTCGTAGTGCTGTTAGCCAATCAGAGGCAATATGTTTGCATGTATGAATATTCATGAGAAAGAGTATTTTGGTTTGTTTAACACTTTAAAGTTACTACATGATTTCTTTATGTGTTGCTTCATAGTCTGGATCACTTCACTATTTATTTACTTTATAGGAAAATATATATATATTAATTAATTTGATTTAAATGGTACTGCATGTCAGTCATGTAGTGAAGATGGAAATGGGTGTCCATTGAGACTGTATGTGTATTTGCACACAAACTAGACATCTCACGCTGAAACTGATTAGCTTAGCACCTCAGATTTGCATTCTGCACCAAAAACAAGAAAGTAAAGAGCGTCCAGCGAGCACTGACAGCGTCAGAGAGAGGACCAGAGTGATCTGCACGGATTACAGATTATAATCCCTGAATGTTCTAATCTGTTCCCCTCTTTCTCTCTGTTTTAATTCACTAAACACCTTCATCACACTCGTCGTTCATCCTGCAGACGTCATGTTTTCACGATTTCATCAGGGTGAGTCCTGCACTTCCTCTGAGCTCATTTTCATCTGGCTGATGGTTTTGCATGCTGTTTGCATCCAGGTCCAGTGTCGTGCTCAGGCTGTTTGGAGGGCAGAGATTGAAATAAGCAAACATTAGCAAAACCACCTCATTGTTTTTACACTAGACCTTAGATCGGCCCAAAAAATCCAGTCTGAGCCTGACCCGACCCGACTCATCTCATAAACTGTCATTATGAGCCTGAGACATATTTAAACCCAGCATTTTGTTTTTAGTAAGTGGAGCGTTAAAACTGATCTGTTCAGATTGATGTTAATTAATATTGCAACACTGAAGAAGTATAGACCTATTATTTAAGAAAAAAAATTATAATAAAAATCTAATAGAATTTAACATGCTTTAAGAATATAAAACACTTTCTGAACAAATTATTTATATTAAGCTTATAGCCTAATTGCAGACACAAATAAAATGAGTATTACTATTAGTAGCTATAATCACTCAGCCCTACAAGTAGGAGACATGTAGGAGCTCAGCAGGCCAGAGCAGCGTGATTATAACATTCTAACACAGTTTGATTTGTAATTTTGCTATATTGTGATTATCACTCTATCGCTTTATATAAGATACAAAAAAAACAAAAAACATTACAAAACAGACCGTTTAGGGCGTTTTTGCACCTGTAGTTGGTTTCTATGGTCCGGATCAGTTGATGAGTTCATTTACTTAAGGCGTTTCCCCCCTCTGTTTGGTTTGTTTTCACACAGACAAAAACCTAAACGCACCAAAATGCACTTTAACAAACCACGCAAAAGAGGTGCTGAGTGGTCCAGCGGATAGAGAACACCTTTGGGATAAATGAATAAATTACACTTAAGACTATAAGCCAGATCTTCTCGTCCAAAACATCAGTGTTTAATCACACCAATGCGCTTTGGAAAAAACGGTCAAAACTTTATTCCCATAAACACACTTCTAAACCATGTGGAAAGCCTCCCCAGAAGAGATGAAGCTGTTATAGCTGTTCAGGGTGGACCAACATTATGTTAAACCCTATAAATTAAGAATGGGATGTCACTCAAGTTTATACACCAGCGCGCCATCAGCTTCCAGAGCCCTGAGAGAGCACAATTGGTCTTGCTGTTTCTGGGTGGGTACAGTGGATGGCGCTCTTTCCCCTCTTCACTCCTAGGGTGATGTGGATCAGCACAAGACAGCATCTGTGAGCTGATGTATCAGAACCGAGTCGCTGCGCTTTCCTCCGAGCGTTAGCGCTGTGATGCTACTCGGTAATCCTGCATCAGCAGCAGCTCAAAAAGAGGTGGAGTCTGACTTCACATGTATCGGAGGAGGGATGTGCTAGTCTTCACCCTCCTGGTGTGTTGGGGCATCGCTAGTGATAGTGGGAGTCCTAATGAGTGAGTTGGGTAATTAACCTAAGAAATTATAATAAATCAGATTAAACTGCACCTGAACAGCTGGACCCGAGTACGTTTTATCCAAACTAAATAGTGAAAACGCCCTAAAAACACAGCATACTATATGTTTGTTTCAAGCCCAAGCAGATATTTGCCTGGAATTAATAGCCATCGTATCATCCATATTTCAGTGTTCAGGAACAAATATATTTTATATGCAGTAATTAAATATAATCCAGAAGTGAGTTAGATGACGAGGAGGAGGAGGAGGAGGAAAACATCCGCTGTAGAATAATTTCCAGTCATACCTGCCAGACACACTTTGCTGTATTTGATTATAGGAATCAAATCAGATTAGGCTGATTTATATTTGGCTCCAAAACAACAAGCACACTGATCTTACACTGAGTCAGTTCTCAACTATTACACCATTACTGTGTTATTTACATTACTGCTGCTTTATTCTGCTGGTGCATGCTTTACCTGTAACAAATTCACATAAACACTCATTGACAAAAAATAAATTATGTTTATAATAGTGAAGTGATCTATCAGACTATAAAGGAACACATAAGGAATCATGTAGTAACTTAAAACAAACCAAAATACTTGTGCAACAGAGGTAACTTTCTGATGAGTGCCAGTTTTATCATTATAATGCTTTTAATAGTCTTTGCTGTGACTGTACTTGAGGATACTTTCAAAGTTCTTGAAATTATTTTTTTCTGATTGATTGACCTTCATTTTTTCATTACATTTAACTAAAAGTGTACTTTATAGTAGTTTAATTGTTTTATACACAATATTTTACTTTTTTAAAAAGTATGATCAAAGTTTACTTTCAAAATTTGATGAGAGCATAACATTTATGTACTTTTAATATGTTTTAAGTAAGTACATAAATTTGTTACAATATTTACAGCATACTTAGAGAAAATGGAAAAACAATCAGAACCATTAGAGCACAAAAATTGTTCATATCCAGAACAACCGTATGGAATGTTCTGAAGAAGAAAGTCGTCACTGGTGTATTAAGTAACATATGTTAAAACAGGTTAAACAAGGAAAACCACAGCAGTTAATGATTGAATAAAAGTGCAGAGGCTTCACCAACAGAGGAATGACACTAATAAATAAGATGAATATTTTTTGGAGGGAACTGTATCTGCTGAGATAAAACTAAATTTCAAGGTATTTGCAATATATTCATGATTTTCTGTCAATAGGTGTATTCAACTTTAGAGTTATGGTTCCTCAGGGCACGTCTTGTTGTTTCTTAGTCTTGTTTATATGGGTTCTGACTCTATGACTCACTGTTATCTATAAACACGGGTTAAGATATGGATCAGATCCAGACTTCCACATAACCACTACTGTTTTTAGCGCTGTCTGTACTTTAGTCCGTGTTTATAGATAACACTGAGTCATATCGGGTCAGAACAGGACATCAGCAAGTCTGGTCCAGATAACTGAACACCTCCACACTCTCATACGGAAATCTGATATATTGCAATATATACATATATTGCTCTGGAAAAAATTAAGAGACCACTTCAGTTTCTGAATCAGTTTCTCTGATTTTGCTGTTTATAGGTTTATGTTTGAGTAAAATGAACATTGTGGTTTTATTCTATAACACCACAGTTTTCCTGCGTCTTGGCATCATGTTCTCCTCCACCAGTCTTACACGCTGCTTTTGGATAACTTTATGCTGCTTTACTCCTGGTGCAAAAATTCAAGCTGTTCAGTTTGGTTTGATGGTTTGTGATCTTGATCATATTATGAGGTTTTCAATTTGGTAAAATCAAAGAAATGCATAATTTTGTGGTCTCTTATTTTTATAAAACTTAAATATGAATATGAATCTCTGGATCTTTTTTGTTATTTCAGCCATTTCTCATTTTCTGTAAATAAATGCTCTAAATGAGAATATTTTTATTTGTAATTTGGGAGAAATGTTGTCTGTAGTTTATAGAATAAAACAACAATGTTCATTTTACTCAAACATAAACCTATAAATAGCAAAATCAGAGAAACTGATTCAGAAACTGAAGTGCTCTCTTAATTTTTCGCAGTACTGTATATCAGATTTCTGCAGGCCCTTGTTAGCTCCGTTAGCGTAGCAGCTACAGCACTGCTGCAGCTGTAAGATGAAGTGTATGGGAGGGATTAGAGAATTGATTACAGCTGTAGAGTTCTCCATCACTGTACAGCCAGTGCAGCAGCACTAATGAGCTCAGCTTTACAGATACAGATTCCCCTGCGTTAAAAAACGGATCGTCCAGCCGCTCCTCCGCCCGCCTTACCCGCTGGAGTAAATATTTAATTCTGCTGCTGGTTGCCATGGCAGCCCTGTCACGGGAGAGTCTTCAGATGGGAGAAAGTTTTGGCTCTTAAATCCGCACTGACACCCCTTCTGATCACCCTGCTGACCCTCCACCGCTTCTTATTCGAAGCCTGGTGGTCGCACTACTAGTAATTTGCTCACCATTCTTGTTTAATGTTTTCCTTATTGTAGATTTATCAACTGTTAGCAGATTTCTGTAAGTCTTCAGCTGACACTCTAGGATTCTTCCTCACCTCATTGATCATTCTGCACTGCTGTGCTCTTACAGTCATCTTTACAGGACTTTACCATGCCTAGGGAGAGTAGCTACAGTAACAGAGCTGAACTTTCTCCATTTGTAGAGTGTCTCTTACCATGGACACATGAACATCAAGGCTTTTAGAGATACTTTTGTAACCCTTTCCAGCTTGACGCAAGTCAACCGTTCTTGAACGCAGGTCTTCTTTTGTTCTGTTCTATTTTTGTTCTTCTATTGTTGTGACTTGATGAAGATCAGAACACATTAATGACCAATTTATGAAGAAATCCCAGTAATCCCAAAGGGTTCACATCCTTTTTCTTGCAACTGTGTCTACATTGATGAGACTTGTGATCTGGAAATGAGGTGTGTTCAGGTAAATTTCTGGTGGATTGCTATCTCTATCTTGGCAACAGAAAACACAGGAGCGCCACTGACTGAATAAAACCTAGACAGACGCAAGCAGTTAGATGTAACAGCATTCTTACATTTTTCCCTATAACTGGAGATAATTCAGGTCTGAAAGGGTTAATTAAGAAAATTAGAACATGCCTTTTGCAAGTTTCGAGCTGTGCAAGGTGTACTTTTCCTGCTGTTACGATAGCAAAGACGCAAAGTTAATAGCTCCCCTATAGATCACTAAAATAGAGTTCCAAGTCATTTGAGCAATTCTCTTGGTTCGTTCATCATGAAATTTATAAAAAAAAAAGCAACATAAAAAAGCAACTGCCAGATTCAAGAAAAATTTAAAATATATCAGAAATAGAGACACAAGGCAAGAAGTATTTCTCTGAATGTGTCAGTTTGGTAGAAACCGATCACCAGCAGGAAGGTTTAACCTTGATTTAACTCATCGCTGCTGATGCGGCACAGTCTCTTTCCCTCAGGCTGAAACACGTCAGGAGAAATAGATATATTACACCCCCTTACTGCTGTCACACAACATCATATCCTACAACACAAGACCCTACAGATCATACACACCATCACTGAGCGACTCAGGAGGACAAAGACACCTATTGGCTGTCCCTCTAGAGAGGACAATGTTATTGAGTGTCCACTAGGGTGCCCCTTATTGCAATATATCATGATTGCATGTCTTCTACATCAAGAAATATAATTAGGAAATGTGTCTTAATTATTTTGATGGTATTGTAATGAAGTGCTTTATATGCCATCATACTAAAGCATGTCCCAAAGCACGACAAGACCAAGATCAAGTCTTTGGATAGATGCTTCTCTAATGTAGAAGTGCTTTAACACTAGATTAAATATTATGTGTTACCCTGCAGGTGCACATCACAATGGGATAAACTGTATTTCTGGATTCTGGATTCCAGAACAATGACAAGTAGCTGCAATGAGCGTGCAGCTATCAACTAGTCAGGAGGTGAAAAAAAAAATCAATGTTTAAAACTCCACTGTGTGAGACATTATTTAGTAAACAAAAACAGTTTTAATCAAACCAGAATATGCATTATATTTTAGACTCTTGGTCTGCTAGAAGTCTGGCTCCACCTCTGGTCTCTACTGGGAGACTCTGGTTGCAAATTTGACATGATGGATATTTTTGGCTTCATTTCTATAAAACAGAAGGGAATAAAATCACAATATCAATGCTTATTTACGGTTATTTATTAGGACAAACTATGTGTAGATTAAATATACGCATATACATATATGTGTATATTAAATATAAACTGCAGGACATTTTTTTAAGAAAAGAAAGGGAAATTAAATAAAAGGAAAAAAAATGCTATACAGTATCTGAATAGACCAGCAAGTAATGATCATAAAAAAAAGTTATGGCCACTTTCTCAAAAGCCGCCATATTTAGTTTTTAAAACAAAAGGGACACCATTTTTTTTACTCACCCTGAAATGTTGTAGTTTGTCATTTATAATCTTCCTTGTTTGGATTAGCTATTAGTGAAGCCTAACCTGAGCTAAATCTAGCACCCATATCTGGCCCACAAACCTCAATAAATGAATGACTCACACTGAATAGGTTACAAAATATAATATAATATAATATAATATAATATAAGAACGCTAGTCATTTTAACTACAACTAGTGTTAAAGCAACAGGTTCAAAGGTCCATCATACAGTATTTCATTTTTATTTGACTGTATCCTGATGAAGCTGAATTCTGTCCACAATTCTTGCCTCTTAAAGTGTTTGAGAGTAAAGTAAAGTAGTGAAGAGGTAGAGTTACAGGTAAACAGTGGATAGTGAATATTTGAGCAATGTTCGAATCCAGATTATGAGAAGCAAGAACTACTCAACTAAGTAAAGAATTAAAAAAATGACTTTAGGAACTTTGATTATAATGATGAAACTGGCACTCATCAGGAATGCCGCAGGAAAGGAAGAGCAAGAGTTACCAGCCTCAGCCTTTTGAACTTTAATTATAAATAATTAACATTATTAAATCGTTCAACTTTTCTAGATGTTCTTTATGTAACTTTGTAAACATTCTAGTGACGTCGCTGCAGTGATGCTTGACCAGCTTCAGCCTGAGCTAAACACCCTTTAACATCATAGAATAGCAGGACTGTTTATTCCTGATTCTCCACCTGTTTACGTGTGACTCAGTGACGGCGTGGGCTCATGCTGTTCATGCCGGATTAGCTGCTAGCGCACCATTCATGCACCTGTTATCACTGTTACACAACAGCAGCACTGCTGCAGAGGATATGCTCTGCTCATCTTTATCAGATTTACCGGGTTATACAGGGGTTATACTGGGGTTATGCAGGGTTATACTGAGGGTGTGTCGCAGTCGAGCTGAGGGAAAACACTGCAGAGTGAACAGAGAGAGCACGATAAACTTTATAGATGGAGTTCATTCAGTTATCACACTACAGCAGGGGTGTCCAAACTTTTTTTGTTGGGGGCCAGAAGGAGAAATATATTTGAAGTCACGGGCCAAAGACTCAACTAAAACAAATAATGAAATATACCACTTTAAATAATACATTTTCCTGATTATTTCATTTACACACCATTTTACTTGACTTACTATCTTTATCTTTGACAGTGTTGTGTAAACTAAGATTTTTCAAATTGATGTTTCATTTCATGATGTCTCTTAATATTAAACTCCTTAATTACGTCAACTTTTAGACTCTTTGGCCCGTTTTTCTGCGCTAGAAATGCGCACTCTCTCCGCTTTTAGACTCTTTGGCCTGTTTTTCGGCGCTAAAATTGTGCACCCTCTCCACTTTTAGACTCTGGCCTGTTTTTCGGCGCTAAAATTGTGCACCCTCTCCACTTTTAGACTCTTTGGCCCGTTTTTCTGTGCTACAACTGAGCACTCTTTCCGCTTTTAGACTCTTTGGCCTGTTTTTCTGTGCTAAAAAACTACCCACTCTCTCCGCTTTTAGACTCGTTTGCCCTATTTTTCTGCGCTAAAACTGTGCACCCTCTCCGCTTTTAGACTCTTTGGCCCGTTTTCTGCTCTAGAAATGCGCACTCTCTCCGCTTTTAGACTCTTTGGCCTGTTTTCTGCGCTAGGACTGCGCACTCTCTCTCTGTGGTCCATTCACTGCAGATGTGGAAGCTATCTGCTCTCTGTGCAGCATGTGGGGTCGCGTAACAGATACTGTAGTCAGTTTATTTGCAAAGCAGAAGTAATTTGAGGGCTTTTGTGGTGGAAAAATGAGGTAAGAGCTTATAAACATTTGGACTGAAATTTCCGTTTTAATAATATTAAAAGACTGGTGTAACAACCGTGCAGAGTTCCTGATGAATTGGCCGAATGCTTCTTCAGCGTCAAAGACAAAACATATAACAAAAAACATACAATAAAAACCTAACCGAGGCTCTGATGTGAAGCATTGCTCTGTTGCAAATGCATGCATGTCACTAAACACAAAGTGTGAACTGTTCTACCTGTAGCAGCCTGGCATTTCTGTTAACCTTGCTAATAGGGGGTTTTCATCTTGTGTCTTGTGTTACTCACAATGTTTCTGTTTCATCAACTGCTGTGGTTTTCTTTGGTTTACCAGTTCGATATCTGTTACTTAGTACACCAGTGATGACTTTCTTCTTCAGGACATTCTAGATGGTTGATTGACTTTCCTTCTCTCTCCTCTCTGGTTTTCATTTTGGTTACTCTTCTAAATACAGTGTAAATGCTCAGTCTGTACAGATAAAACCCAAATCTGAAACTGAGCGTTTAGATATTCAGCACTGCTAATTATTGGAATAATTACACTGTATCAAGATACACCTGGGCAAAAAAACAAAAATTCCTAGATCTTTTGTCTCATATTCATCTTTTAATGACAAACCCAAAAGTTTTCGGTTTACAGCGGAAAAAAGGGAGGGGCCTCACTGTTCCAATACTTTTGGAGAGGAATGTATATTAATAAATTATATATTTCGAGTTCATACTGTCTGCAGTATGTATCTATCTTCTATCTTTAGAAATTGTTCCTTAAAACATTGAATCTATGGAACTGTTCTGACATCGCTCCCCTCTTTGGTGCCCCAATGATTGAAAAAGCTTCAGTAAAGTGCCTTCTGAAGTGACAAAATTGAGACTAAGTGCCTTATTGGCTGCATTGCCATTGGGAAAAGTGAATGAGTGCTGACAATCACCCTCTTTGGTGCCCCAATGGAAAAAGCTTTACTAATTTGGCAAAATTGATTCAAAGTGCTCTATTGGCTGGATTTCCTGAGGGGAAAAATTGATAAAGTACCCATTCTTGCAATAAATTATGATAATGTTCCTCTAGATCAAGGCATTTTAACATGAGTGCCCATCTATGGATGCCCTACCACACTTCTAGTAGAAAGGCTTGAAAACGCTTATCTAAGCTGGGTGATCAGACAGTTTACTGGGAGTGAATGAAAGCCCAAAATCATGTGGTATCAGTTTGTGGAACTGCATTGGGTAGCTTGGCAATGGACCCCAAGGGGGGGGGGGGGCAATCGCCCCTCTTTGGTGCCCCATTGGTTGAAAAAACTTCACTAATTTCCCTTTTGAAGTGGCAAAATTGAGAAAAAGTACCCTACTTGCTGGATTTCCTGTGGTAAAAAGTGATTGAGGGCCCTCTAGAGTGGCCATTCTTGCAATAAATTATGATAATGTGCTTTCAGGTCAAGAATTTTTTTACATTCTGTATGTCCTGATGAGTGCCCATCTATGGGGTGCCCTTCTGCACTTTCAGGAAAAAGGCTGATCTAAGCTGGGTGATAAGACAGTTTACTGGACCTGAGTGAAAGCAGTTAAACTGTTTGTACACAAACATCCTGTCCAAATGCCCAAATCATGTGTTATAAGTTTGTAGAACTGCATTGGGTCGCTTGACCTCGGCCACAGTGGGGGCAATCCCTCCTCTTTGGTGCCTCAATGGTTAAAAAAGCTTCGCTAAAGTATCTTCTGAAGTGACAAAATTGAGGAAAAGTACCCTATTAGCTGGATATTCGTTGGGAAAAGTGATTGAGTGCCTGCTAGAGTGCCCATTCTTACAATAAATTATGATAATGTGCTTCTAGATCAAGAAAGTTTGAACATTTTGTATGTCCTTATGAGTGCCCATCTATGGATGCCCTTCCACACTTCCAATAGAAAGGCTGATCTGAGCTGGTTTATCAGACAGTTTACTGGACCTGAATGAAAGCAGTCAGACTATTGACACCACATGATTTGGACGTTTGGGCAGGATGTTTGGGTACAGTTTGTGGAACAGCATTGGGTCGCTTGGCAGTGGGCCACAGGGGGGGGGGGCAATTGCCCCTCTTTGGTGCCCCAATGGTTGAAAAAGCTTCACTAAAGTGTCTTCTGAAGTGACAAAATTGAGACAAAGTACCCTATTGACTGGATTTTCTGAGGTAAAAAATTATGATGAAGAGTGCCCATTCTTGCAATACATTGTGATGAGTGCCCATTTATGGGTGCCCTTCTGCACTTACAGTAGAAAGGGTGATCTGAGCTGGGTGATCAGACAGTTTACTGGACCTGAATGAAAGCAGTTAAACTGTTTGTATCCAAACATCCTGTCCAAATGCCCAAATCATGTGGTATCAGTTTGTGGAACTGCATTGGGTTGCTTAGCCTTGGGCCACTGGGGGGGCAGTTGCCCCCCTTTGGTGCCTCAATGGTTGTAAAAGCTTCGCTAAAGTGCCTTCTGAAGTGGCAAAATTGAGACAAAGTACCCTATTGACTGGATTTCCTGTGGTAAAAAGTGATTGAGTGCCTATTAGGGTGCCACTTCTTGCAAGAAATTGTGATAATTATGATTCATGAACATTCTGTATGTCTGGATAAGTGCCCATCTATGGGTGCCCTTCCACATTTCTAGTAGAAAGGCTGATCTGAGCTGGCTGATCACAGTTTACTGGACCTGAATGAAAGCAGTCTGACTGTTTGACACCACGTTATTTGGACGTTTATACAGGATGTTGTTTGGTACAGTGTGTGGAACTGCATTGCTGGAGTCAGGACGGTTGGTTGAGGGCCACAGCTGTTATCACTGCCAGTCTCTAGTGTGTGTTCTTCGCTGTGGGCTCTGGTGGATCTGCTGCTCACGCCAGCATACCAGCACTGACCATCTGTGCACTGTGACACAGTGAGCAATAGTGGGAAGATGCACCATGGGGCAGGAGAACATGCTGGGGGCAGGAGTGTCATGACCGGATTATTGACAGTGAGTCAGTCCGTGTGGAGATGAAGTGTTAAATCATCTACACACACACACACACACACACACTCATGCACACACAGATGCCCTGTTTTAGCGACCGTTAGGCAAGCAGTCAACTGTGCACCGTGCAGATTGATCTAGGATGTTTCAGTATGTCTTTGCTATCATAACAATGGGAAAAGTACACCTTGTGCAGCTCGAAACACACAAAAAGCATGAACTAATTCTCTTAGTTAATTAAGAGGTTAATTTTGATTGTAACTTGAAATAAAACAATGAGTGTCACTTGCTAATAATTCCCTTTAAGTGTTAGGTGCGCTTTGATTTTGGCAGCTTGCTATTTTAAAGGCGCAGCTACCTGGACGTGCCCAAGACTTCTCAGCAGAGAGAGAGAGAGACGGAGAAAGAGAGAGAGACGGAGAAAGAGAGAGAGACGGAGAAAGAGAGAGAGACGGAGAAAGAGAGAGAGACGGAGAAAGAGAGTGGGACTGGGAGAGAGGGACGGAGAAAGAGAGAGTGACGGAGAAAGAGAGTTGGATGGGGAGACAGAGACGGGGAGAGAGGGAGGGAGATGGAGAGAGAGAAAGAGAGAGACTGAGAAAGAGAGAGAGAGACAGAAAGAGACGGACAGAGAGAGAAAGAGACGGAGAAAGAGAGAGAGACGGAGAAAGAGAGAGAGACGGAGAAAGAGAGAGACAGAGAAAGAGAGAGGGACGGGGAGACAGAGACGGGGAGAGAGGGAGGGAGATGGAAAGAAAGAGAGAGACAGAAAGAGACGGACAGAGAGAGAGAGAGAGAGAGAGACAGAGAAGGAGTGAGAGAGAGAGAAACAGAGATAAAACGAAAGCGAAAGACAGAGAGAGACAAAAAGAGAGAGTAAGAGAGAGAAAGAAAGACACACAGACAGAAAGAGGGAGAGAAAATCTGGGAGTCTTCAGCAAAGCGACGAAGCTCCATGGTTATCTTGCTGGATTACAGAGAAACAGAAAGTAATACAGGTGGTTGCTAGGCAGTTGCTATCACATCTAAAGTGGTTACTAAGGTGTTGCAATAGTGTCCGTGGTGGTTGCTTAGGTGTTGCTAAGCAGTTGACAGGTTGTTGATCTGATAAGAGATAAAGGAGGACAGTCTCAGTGTCCCGCTGGTATCTTCCCTGCTGTGATGAGACTGAAGTCCTCAGGCCTCGCGGTCGTCTGTAACGTCCCCGTATTCATTCCCTTTAATTACAGACACCATGGATTTACTGATAAGGAAGAGCAGAGCAGCACTTCAGCTCTGTAAACATGATGATTATGCAGACTGAGCATCACGTACTGGAGCGTTTACGAGTGATTGAGCGTTCAATGTGAATAAATAAAGACCAGGCGTGAGCCAGGGGTGTAAATCTCTGACGTCTCACAATTTAATTCGACTGCAGCTTATTAGAAACTGCTTTCAAAATCAGAATCCGCCTCTTTTTGAACTGCTGCTGATACAGCATTAGTGCAGCAACTCGGTTCTGATACATCAGCTCACAGATGCAGCCTTGTGCTGATCCACATCACCCTAGGAGTGATGAGGGGAAAGAAAAAGCGCCATCTACTGTACCCACCCAGAGAGAGCAAGGCTAATTGTGCTCTCTCTGGACTCTGGTAGCTGATGGCAAGCTGCATGAACAGGATTCAAACAGGTGGTCTCTTGATCATAGTGGCAGTGCTTAGCCCGCTGAAAAACTCGGGGCCCTCATAAGTTCAAATATTAACAGTTTTTCTCAATAACTGTATACAGCAGCTTTAATTTTGTATTAAGCATATCCCAGATAACAAGAACATTATCACAACATTACAATTAGCATCCATATATCATTCAATACATCAGGTTTTGTTTTTAAATGTTGTTTCTACAACGTCACTTGTGTCAGTGGTTGGATTTTTAGTTCTGGGAATGTTACTTTTACTTTTTAATCTTTTTTTTTGTTTCCATAATGTTAGTATGAACTTAGTTGGCAATGTTATGTGATAAACATTCTAATAAGGGTTGTGATGCAAACCATTATTACGTCACAGCTTTCCAGAACATTTCAGGAAGATTATTTCTGTAATGATACAGGTAACCCTTATGTAAACTTTTAAAAACGTTTCAAAACGTTCTCATAACATTCCTTTTAGATGGAATCCTCAAAATGGCTTTATAGATCTGTATATCTGACATTAGAATAATAATAACAGATCTACAAATCTATAAATAACATGTTTATTGGTGTATATAGCTACACTTAAAAATATATATTAAAATATATTCAAGAGGAAGATGGATGATCACAAGTCATCAAACCAAACTGAACTGCTTGAATTTTTGCACCAGGAGTAAAGCAGCATAAAGTTATCCAAAAGCAGTGTGTAAGACTGGTGGAGGAGGAGAACATGATGCCAAGATGCATGAAAAAAACTGTGATTAAAAGCCAGGGTTATTCCACCAAATATTGATTTCTGAACTCTTAAAACTTTATGAATATGAACTTGTTTTCTTTGCATTATTTGAGGTCTGAAAGCTCTGCATCTTTTTTGTTATTTCAGCCATTTCTCATTTTCTGTAAATAAATGCTCTAAATGACAATATTTTTATTTGGAATTTGGGAGAAATGTTGTTTGTTGTTTATAGAATAAAACAACAATGTTCATTTTACTCAAACATAAACCTATAAATAGTAAAATCAGAGAAACTGATTCAGAAACTGAAGTGCTCTCTTAATTTTTTTTCCAGAGCTGTAGATTTACATTTCATAACCAATATATGAAATGAGAGTTTCTACCAGTAAAACTGTAATTAATTTGTTTTTATTAGTAAAAAAATGACTTGTATAGGACTTGTATCTCTTGTACACATACACAGTGTGTATGGTTGTTGATGATGTGGAAATAGAGTCCACATGGAACTGGTGCCACTAGGCATGCATTAATGGTCCCATTGGCCCTCGGTTCAGCTTTATTCACCAGGGAGGTCATTGTGGCTCTGTGGTGAGGAGGTTGTGTAAATGACTGGAGGGGGATGGGTTTAGGAAGCCAGACCTCACTGTTGAGCTTTCCGGAGGTGATGACCCCTGTGAAGAGCTTGTGAGGTAGAGGGTGGTGGGGGTTAGGATCTTTATTATAGAGGTGAATGGAATGGGCACTGGTCTGTGTCTAACCCCAGTGAGTAGATGCAAGGGTTTAGTCATCATATCTTGTGTTATTTAATTTAAAACACCAACATTACCAAAAGTTCAATGCATGTGAACCTTCAGATTTAATAATATCAATGTAAAAATGCATGATACATCAATAAAGACACATTCCAGTCTCAAATAGTTCAAATGCAACACAGTGTACATATAAATACATTTTTATTTACTGTCTGTGGTATTTTAAAGGCCTTAGGGAGATGAATGTAAGACATTTTAAGACACATTATGCATTTTCTGATTAACAAATTAAGAAACTGCAGATACCCTGTATACAAATACATCCCAGACAGCATAAAAAATGCTTATATATGGCAACATCAGCTGAGACGAAGCATCAGCCAAGTAGAATTGGATCAATTGCCATATTATACTTGGCATCTGGGGTGTCAGCACAAGTGACTCGGGAAGGAAAATTGTCTAATTTTACTCAGCAACTAGGGTTTTGGCACGAACGGGTGTGGAAGATTGCCGTATTATACTCAGGAACTGGGGTGTTGGCACATGTGTCTCAGGCAGACTTCCGTATTGTATTTAGCAATTAGAGTGTTGGCACAAATGCTTGGGGAAGATTGCTGTATTATACTCAGCAACCAAGGTATTGGCACAAATGGCTGGGGAAGTTCCCTGTATTATACTCAGCAACCGGAGTGTTGGCACAAACGGCTGGGGGAAATTGCTGTACTATACTAAGCAAAACAACTAGGGAAGATTGCTGTGTTACATCTACACTAACATCTGGAAAAGATGTTATACTCAGCAACCGGAGTGTTTGCACAAATAAGTGGATAACTATGTCTTCGTCTAACTTATGTTTATTGTGTCTTGTTGTTTTGTACATTTAATGTCTCCCACTCTTTTAGATTATATATCTTATTTCTTTTTACTTATATTTATATATCTATTTCTCCCCCACACCACTGCACCTTGTTTTTGTCTCATGTATGTCTATTTGTGTCCCTGCTGTATTGTACTCACAGTGTCTCCCATTCTCTTTTATTATATCTATTATCTGTACTTGCTGTAAAATTGGGAAGGAGAGTAACGTAATTTCAATTCTCTGTATGTCCTGTACACATGCAGTATTGACAATAAAACTACTTGACTTGACTTGACTTGAAGATTTGAAGATTTTGCTTTGTACTCAGCAAAACGACTGGGGAAGATTGCTGTATTATGCTCAGCAACTGTTGTATTGGCACAAACGGGTGTGGAAGATTCCTGTATTATACTCAGCAACCGGTGTGTTATTACAAAGGGCTGGGGAAGATTCCTGTATTATACTCAGTCTTATACTCAACAAAAGGGCTGGGGAAGATTTGTGTATTATACTCAGCAACCGGGGTGTTGGGACAAACGACTGGGGAAGATTGCGGTATTATACTCAGCAACCAGGGTGTTAGCACAAATGGCTGTGAAAGATTGTTGAATTTTACTCAGCAACCGGAGTAATGATACAAACGGCTGGGGAAGACTGCCAAATTTTACTCAGCAACCGCGGTGTTGGCACAAATAACTGTGGAAGATAGCTGCTTTGTACTCAGCAAAAACGACTGAGGAAGATTGCTGTTTTATACTCAGCATCTGGGGGGTTGGCACAAACAGCTGGGGAAGATTGCTGTATTATACTCAGCAACCGGGGTGTTGGTACAACAACTGGGGTAAGATTGCCGTATAATACTCATCCACCGGGGTGTTTGGCACAAATAACTAGGGAAGATAGCCGCTTTGTACTCAGCAAAACAGCTGGGGAAGATTGCTGTTTTATACTCAGCGTCCGGGGTGTTGGCACAAATGGCTGGGAAAGATTGACTTACTGTATTATACTCAGCAACCAGGATGTTAGCACATGTGGCTCGGGGCAACTGCCATATTATACTCAGTAACCGGGGTGTTGGCACATTCAGCACTCGGCTCTGTCTGTGGTATTTGACTTAAATTTGACATTTGGCATTAATAGGCCATAAATCAAGATCTGGGATTTTATGTAATGTATGAACATGTAGCTACAACATCTGTAGATACTCAGACCACGACTCAATAACACAGTAACACACACTGTTTATGTCAGTGCTGTGAACGACATGCAGTGAAACTCAGCAACAAGCATCTTCAGAGCTTCTGCCTCTGCATGATGATGATGATGAAGCTGCTGCCTCTTGTTTATGTGTGGGTTGTGTGTCATTCTGTGACATCGTTCTGCTGTGTTATACAACGGCTGCAAGAGAGAGAGAGAGATGGAGAGATGAAGAGAGAGATGGAGAGAAAGAGAGAGTGGGCAGCATGCAGTGACCCATCTCTCTCTATTAATATTACTGTACAGAAATGACCGGCACAGTTTCAGCTCATCTTTACTGCAGAGATAAAAAAACAAGCGTTTTTACTGTTTCTATCGTTCATGGAACACAAATTTACAGAGCCGAGTACAGGGCTGAACCTCCACTCCGCTGCAGGAAGTCCCTGTAGATGTGCTGGCTGGCTTGGGGACCCGGTAAAACAGCTATTTTAATCAGCTGTCTGTACGCCTTATTGCTGCAATAAATCTTCAGAGGGAAGCTGAGAGTCGCTGTGTATTCAGAATACTGAACGCTGGCTCTGTGTTTCCTCTGAATACTTATTACAGGATTAGGAGGTGATCCCATTCCCTATTTATGAACCAGCAGTAATGTAGTACATCCAGGAAAACTGGAGTTTGATGTGATACATATACAATGAGTGCATTTATGTGCATTTAATAATCCAATAACCGCAGAAAATCTGATTTTGTCAATAATCTGATAAATACATGAGAAATGACATGAGACTCTGCATCAGCCATGTAGAATAGGGCCAGTTGTCTATTATACTCTGCAGCCGGGGTGCTGGCACAAGAGACAGGGAAAAAAAGTTTCAGGCAACAATCAGATTTCTGCTTTGTAACAGCCAATGATCTCTCAGTATAATAAAATGCAGCCAACAGTTTCTCCATTCCTACAGTACTATCTACACTAGCTAAAATCAGGTAATGATCATACCTGAAAATAGTGCCCCCTTCAGAGCCATAAATAATACCATTTGTTCCATTGGGATAGTTCAAATGACCTTTTTTAAAGACATTTTAAGAAATTGTATGTCTTTTAATTAAACAAATGTATCAGCACCAGCTGAGAATCAGCCATGTAGAATCAGGCTGTTGCACAAGTGTCTTAGGCCTGTTCCCATATTATACTTGGCAACCAGGGTGCTGTCACAAGTGTCTTAGGCCAATTCAGGCCTGTTTCCATATTATACTTGACAACCGGGATGCCGTCCCAAGTGTCTTAGGCCAATTTATGCCTGTTCCCATAGTATACTCGGCAACCAGGGTGCGGTTACAAGTGTCTTAGGCCTGTTTCCATATTATACTTGGCAACCGGGGTGCTGTCACAAGTGCCTTAGGCCTGTTTCCTTATTATACTCTGCAACCGTGGTGCTGTCACAAGCGTCTATTTACTGTGCTAAAATCCAGCTCTTATTATCACATTTCTTAATATAATTTCTTGGCTTTAATCCAGTCGAAGGCATATATTTTTTTTATTTACATGACAATATAATATATATATATATATATATATGTATATATATATATATATATATATATATATATATATATATATATATATCACTTCCTGCTAGTACAAAACAGACAGGTTAGTATTTAATATATTGTATATTAATATATATATATATATATATATATATATATATATATATATATATATATATATATAATATATTGTACCTTAAAGACCCACACTATTACGATTAATACACACTCTTTACCTTATAAGGACGTACTAGTGTTCTGTACACCACTGTGCCTCAGCCTGAGTTAGTTTACCCCACATCACAGACGTGACTCTTATTGTGTAACAACCTGTTGCTATGGGCAACGGCTATAAATGTCCTAAAAATAAATAAACAAACAAAAAGTCTATAAATATATCAGTTCTCTGATTTTTCTGTATTCCTGGAAGATAAGGGTCATATAAGGCACAACAGTGCAGTAAAACTGTTCAGTATGTGTTTAATTGTAGTATAAATGCTTTTTTTTTATTGGTGATATTATGTTAAAAGAAGCTTTTATTACGCTGAGGGGCTTGAGTGGCACATCACCACCACCACCACCAACATGTAACACAGGATTTAACCAGTGGTGGTACTGAAGTACGGTAAATGGAATTGATAACTGTATTAAAGTATTTCCATTTTGGTTACAAAATTACTATATCCTCTTGAGACCTTGCATTCTCATATGAGGACATCACATTTCTGCTTCTTTGCACCATTATACTTAATAATTTTGCAAAACTTTACCCCTTTGGCCTCATATGGACACACTGCTGTATCATCTAGTGGTCACATGACAACATTTAACACTTAATTGATTGAAATCAAGAGGGTGAGAATCCCAGTCAAAGGTTTCTACAGCCAGTTCAGACAGAAACATATGCCAGATACAAAACTCTCATCCGATTTTATGTTTGAAACGATTCTCCTGATGTTTATTTGCTCACTGTCGAAAAATAAAAGTTTGTTCAAACTTGTTCAAACCCAAATAAAAGTTGGGTCAAAGATAGTTCTTAAATTTTAAAATAAACAACAATTTCTAATTGAAGACATTGTTTTTGCTTGTTAGATCCTAAAGTCAGGGTCTCAGGAGGATATTACTATATTTCCAACTCATATATCATACTTTTTACGCCACTATATTTTGATAAAAAAATAACAGTAGTTACATCTAGAAAAAGAAACATGTAATATACAGTATAGGCCTGTCACGATGTTTACATTATTAATTATTATACAGTATGTGATAATGGTGATATGTTTATTGAGTTGTTTGTATGTTTGTTCACATATATAACACTAAACAGTATTTTAGCCAGTCATGCAATACCTGACCGCATTCAATAACTGTGACTTCATACACACAGTGTGCACAGACTGCCTTAGGCGAAGAAAAAAAGTATATGTTTCCGAATGTATGATTAATTACAAATTGTGCTTTTTATTATACTTATGTCAGTGGTATTTAAAGATCTTAAATGACAATAATGTTGCTTATCTCAATCATTTCCAGGACGATTTATTGTCCATGAAAAATCTGCATTGTGATTGGTCTAGTAAAGTATCAATATGAACTAAGAGTAAAGTGAGCTCACAGTTATTGTACATCATTAACTTGATTTAAACTGATTTGACCTATTGGACATGCAGTAGCTACCCAGTGCAGCATAGGGTTCAGCCTCAGTGCAACTGTGTAAATGTGGGCGTGTCTTTGCTGCATAAATTCTGAAATATATGGAATATAAAGATGCAGTACAGCAAAGAAAAACTCATTAGAAAACCTCATTAGTATTTAAAGCAAGTTTAACTTAAATTATTAAACTTAATCTTAAAACTAAGTTACAATTAAATCTCAAAATGAAACTCATCAGTTTAATAGACATCAGTGTCTGATTAATTAATTACATTCTATTAGAAAAAATAGAAAAGTCGTATCCCCTAAAATGAGCTGATTAAGCAGAAAGTGAACTCCTTACATTTTAAAATCAGCCTCGTTACTCCTGTTTCATTTTTAGCTCATTTTCATTCCGGCTTCTCATCGTTCAATAAAACCCCTATCCAGATAAATCTCTCCTCCATCCAGATAGAGTGAATCTGATTGTGATTGGATGTAGGGAAGTATAAACATATACCATTCTGACTACCTATTGGTTTATACTGTGATCCATCACACCTGCACACGTCCCGCCCCCCACACACTCCAGCAAGAACATAGCAGACATATGTAGCTTAGTATGAAGATGGTCTGTGCAGAGATAGGAATCTGTGGGCGTGGCCTAAGCTTTTCTCCTTAATATTCTTATTTTTTCCCCTTACATTACTTTTACTTTTATACTTTAATTAGTTTTGAAACCAGTACTTTTTTTAAACACTTTTACTTAAAGAGTAAAAAGCTTGAGTTGATACTTCAACTTCTAAAGAAGTATTTATTTTGAGCCCTAGTATCCATACTTCTACCTACAGAGTAATAAATAGAGATACTTTTCACATCCTTTGGTGCACAGTGAGAGATTAAACACAGTGTTTAAAAACTCCAGCAGCACTGCTGCTGTATCTGATCCACTCACTGTACCAGCACAACACACACTAACACCTCATACACCACCCCCATGCTAATCACTGCTGTACTGAGAATAATAACAACCCACCACCCAAATAATAAGAAGGTGGTCATAATGTTATGACCTTCGTGCACGTAAACGGGTAGTGGGCGTGCACCGAGCCTCATTTTTACCGCACCCGTTTTGCGGTAAGCCACGCCACCTGCGCTAGAATTGGCGGCATGAACATAATATGGAACGCCAAAAGGCCCAAAAAACGCCTGGACCAGACGCCTTTTATCGAAAAGAACGGCGTAAAATACGCCATTCTGTGTGGGTTTTACGCCGTAATATACGCCGTATGATTTCAAGACGCCGTAATATACGCCGTATGATTTCACGACGGCGTTAAAAACGCCGCTAAAAGCACAGAAGACGCCGTTTCCCACGGCGTTTTTCGACCCTTTTGGCACGCCGTACAGAGCGCCGTCTCAGTGCAATGAGACGGCGTAAAAAGCGGCGTTTTAGTGTCTCTCTTGACGCCGTAATAAGCGGCGTAAAAAGCGGCGTTTAATAATAAGATAATGAGCTCCACCTTCCAGTTTTGAAAGCCAATACATTTAAACTCTGTTCAGCCAATGCTCTTACAGAGAGACTCAGTCTAAAGCAATTCACTGCAGATCCGAGCTCTTGAACCAGAGCTCTTCAGTTTTTAAATACAAATTTACAATATACCTTCTTCAGACATTCCCGCTGGTGCTCATGCCTTTTATTAGTCTAATATTTATGCTGTTCAATGTATTTTAAATAAAATTAATAGTAGTAGGGACGCCCCATGAATAAATTTATACTCCACGAAGAAAACTCTCAATCACTGGATAGCTCAACTTACCGATCATTCAATCATTCAATCAATAAACCTTTTTTTCCTCTCGGGAGTACATCATTTCCAGTGTAGCCGAGCATTTACAATTTAAAAGGGACTGACAACATTGAGTAAGAAAATAGAATTAATAAGAATAAATTAAAAATATATATATATATATATAATCAATGCCTGGCTGATTTGCCCCTGTTTGTGCAAATAAATGATTTTTAAGACCACCAGAGAAACAATTATGAAAATATGAAAATTGCAAAAAGTACACAACAACAATGTTAAATTCAAAGGATTTACAGTAAGATTTAAAGGCCTTTTTTAGGGCAAATAAATGACAAGACTTGATAAGACATCCGCAAACCGTGAATAGGTGTCTATACACAGGAACGTCTATAGCCCCTTTTTAGGGATGTTTTAATTGTTTTTACAGAAGTGTCTCTCTAATATGTTAAAAATATTCAAATCTTAAAGTATACTACAATTAAAGAATTTTAGTAACAAAATCAATCTCCCCACGCAGCGCGAAAGATCTGATCCACTTTGTCTCAGAGCCGCGTCAAGAAAAATGCATACACGCACGCAAAATTAAACAGCGCTTTTTAAGCTAATGATCCAGGCTGTCCAGCATTTAGACTGGAGTGAGTTAGGCTAGCTGTGGTGCTGTTGGTCAGTTTGTGTGTTTTTATTAAATACAGTGTATTGTACTGCCTGTATGTGTATCAGCTAATTGATGTTACATAATAATAGAATATGATGAGATAAGTTGACACTCATAATGTGCGTGGGGCTTGCCAATGAGTTTGGATATTAAATAGATTTTCCAAAGTAAAGAGCCAGATTAATAATTTAATGAAGGTTTCTAAGCGACTGAAGTAAATATAATATAATAATAAATATAAATATAATAAATATGTAACTTGTAAGTCTATGTCTGTAAATGACATTACTTGTTTCCTTATGGAAATAGAAAAATTACCGGATCTGCTGAAGCATAAAAACTAATATTAATAATATTATGCTTAAACAACAACAAAACAATAATATTCGTAGTAAATTAAGAATAATTTACATCTTATAATAATAATAATAATAATAATAATAATAATATATAATTATAATATATAATTTTATATAATATAATATATATATATAATATATTATAATTATACTGTATAATTATAATATTTTAATAAGAATAAAAATAAGAAGAATCAGCTTCCTAATATAATTTGTAACTAATTTAATAAATTAATAAATTCATTTATTGAAACCCTGATGTTTTTGCAACAATAGGGTTCTTCATGTGTGATATACTGACAAGGTGATGTGATTTCCGTCTGGATAAAAAAAAAAAAGTGTGGAGCTGCACAGCATTTTGCTTTCACCTAAACCTAGAGTTTATTTTTACATTGATACAGCATAAATATTAGACTAATAAAAGGCATGAGCACTAGCGGGAATGTCTATAGATGGTATATTGTTAATTGTGTCTAAAAAACTGTGTCTGAAGAGCTCAGGAGCTCGGATCTGCAGTGAATTGCTTTAGACTGAGTCTCTCTGTAAGAGCATTGGCTGAACAGAGTTTAAATGTATTGGCTTTCAAAACTGGAAGGTGGAGCTCATTAACTTATTATTAAACGCTGCTTTTTACGCCGTCTCATTGCACTGAGACGGCGCTCTGTAGGGCGCGCCAAAAGGGTCGAAAAACGCCGTGGGAAACAGCGTCTTCTGTGCTTTTAGCGGCGTTTTTAACGGCGTCGTGAAATCATACGGCGTATATTACGGCGTCTTGAAATCATACAGCATATATTACGGCGTAAAACCCACACAGAACGGCGTATTTTACGCGCCGTCTGGTCCAGGCGTTTTTTGGGCCTTTTGGCGTTCCATAACAGAGTACTCACAACTCTCGCTGGGATTTGCATATCGCACTGGGATTGGCCAGTGGTTCCTAAGCGTGTGCTGTAAGCCAATCATAAGAAGGTATGCAAATCAGAGCGCTGCTCGTATCAAAAGCCACGCCCTCCATTATATTTTTGCAGTGTATTGGTTTAATATGTTGTAAAATAAGTTACAAACAATTGTTTGGGATGTATGAAAGTATGAGATATATAAAATACAACTCATATTTATATATTTCCACGTGATGCATGTCAAAATATATTACAAGTCAAAAGTTTGGACACCTTAATATTAGTGAGTTTTTTTTCATTATTTTAAAATGTTCAGCATTGTAGATTAATATTTAAGTTATCAAAACTATGAAAAAAATATAATGAATTGTTCAGTAAACGAACTATTGGCCCTCATTTACAACGTACCCGAGCCATTACAAAGTGTAGTGATAGTCAAAGACCCAGCAATTTAATATGATATATAAGATATTGTAAAATATGATATAAAACATATAAGATTAAAAGAAAAGTTTAGGAGTAGGAATCATAAAATCATAGGTAATTAAAATGATAAAAGGCAAGAAATATTCAAATAAGTAAAGAAAAAAAATCATTTAAGGAATGAAGGTCAGTTAATCTAAAAAAAAAAAAACATGAACTAAAGTGCACTCGCAAAGACCTTTAAAAATGTTGAAATTGGCAGAAAATACTAAATACAAATACTATCATATCCATGATGTTTGGTAGGTACAAATTTAAGAACATACACATGAAACACAGGAAAATGCGCAGAATTAGACTACATAGAATAACATAAAATACAACAAAAATATGAATAAGCATTAATTCAATAATTTAGAATGGCTGATCAATATACAGCGAAAAACTGGAAACTGGAAAGAAGTAAGAGACCACTTCAGTTTCTGAATCAGTTTCTCTGATTTATAGGTATATGTTTAAGTAAAATGAACATTGTTTTATTCTGTAAACTACGGACAACATTTTTAACATGGAATTTTCCCAAATTCCAAATTAAAATATTGTAATTTAGAGTGTTTATTTGCAGAAAATGAGAAATGGCTGATATAACAAAAAAGACACAGAGCTTTCAGACCTCAAATAATGCAAAGAAAACAAGTTCATATTTGTAAAATTTTAAGAGTTCAGAAATCAATATTTGGTGGAATAACCCTGTTTTTTATGCATTCTCCACCAGTCTTACACACTGCTTTTGGATAACTTTATGCCTTTACTCTTTTTTTTCCAAGTTGGTAAAATCAAAGAAACTGATCATTTTTAAGTGGTATCTTATTTGTTTTTATTATTATTAAACTCAATTAAATTGATAGTTTAACACTTTTAATTTATTACGTAAAAAAATACACGTATTAATGTATGGAAAATGTATGTATATGAGTTTTTACAGTTTTTTGAAAGGCAGTATTTTTATTATATAAAGTATTTCTTTATTTATTTATTTCCACTGATTGGATTGGCTGTTCCTGTGTATGAGCTGCTTGGCCAATCCTAGTGCGGTATGCAAATCGGAGCCTGCTTGTGGACGCCCTGTTGGCCAGGGTCAGCGGAGGGGGCGGGGCTTATCGGAAAGCGGGTGGGGAGTGGAGCAGGACGCAGTAACCCAGGTGCAGTGAGTGTTCAATCGCCATAGCGTCTCCCTCTCCCTCTCTCTCTCTGTCTCTCTGAGTATCCCTCTCTCTTTCTCTCTCTGTTTTCTCTTTTCCTCCAGTGGAAGTTTAACTCCAGCGCAGCAGGTATGCGCCACCAGCCCGCTGCGCCCTCCCGCGGACCGGCTGCCCCCCTCCCGCGCCCTGCGGTTAGTCGCGCGCGGCGGGTTTAGGTGTTTGGTGGAGGATACGCCGGGGGTTCGGGGATTGTTTTGGATCCAGGTGCTGCAGAAGCTCAGCTGAAGGTAATGGCCGGACACGAGTGGGAGGACTGGTTTGAACGGGAGGAATTCATCGGCCAGATCAGCGACATCCGCGTGCAGAACCTGCAGGGTAAGAGAGGAACATTCTGGGGTTAAATATCTACAAACTCAGCTGCTGCACGAGCGTCCATTCACCAGCGTGTGGGGTGGTCCTGGGTATGATGATGGTGATTGGGGGTCCCATGGAGTTTCGCAGTAGTGTTTATAGTGGGTACTGCTGTAGGAAAGTAAGTGGAAGATTGGAAAGTTCTAGATTGGGACCATTCACCAGTATTCACCATCAAGAGTGGGTGGTCCAGGGTATGATTGGTTTATAAGAGGTGTACAAGTAATTTTATAGCAAGTAATATTATAGCAAATATTGGTAAGATGATGTCTGTAAATATGTGAGAAATTAGGATATTGTAGATTGGAAAGCCCACTTTGGGTTCATACACCAGCATTCACCCACAGGGGTGGGAGATTGTGACAATTTAGGGGATTCATAATCAAGAGTGGGGTGGTCCAGGGTATGATTTTGTGTCTCATTGTTTTATAAGAGGTGTACAAGTAGGAGTATAGCAAATAATGGTTAGATAGTGTGTGTAAGTAAGTGAGAGATTGGGACATTGGAGATAGATGGGCTCAAGTTTGTGTTCATTCACCAGCATTCACCCAAAGGGGTGGGAGATTGACAGTTTAGGGGGAATTCACCTTCAAGTGGGATGGTCCTGGGTGGTATGTTTGAGGGTCTCATGGAGTTTCCCAGTAGCATTATAGCAAATACTGGTTAGATAATTGTATTGTGTAAATGATTGGGAGATTGAGACTTCATTGAGATTAAGAGAGGTCAGTGGCTCTTGCTTTTGTCCATTCAACAGCATGTAGGGTGATCCTGGGTATGATGATTGGGGGTCCTGTAGTTTTTAGACCTAGCATTGTAGCAAATACTAGTTACATAATTGTGTTGTGTAAATAATTTGGAGATTGGCACAATGTAGAGGAATTCACCCTCAAGTGGGGTGATCCAGAGTATGATTAAGGGTATCACTGGTGTCCCAGTAGTATTACAGCAGATATTGGTTAGATAGTGTGTGTAAATATGTAAACATGTGGACATTTAAATTACTTTTAAATCTAATGTTTAGCTGTTTTGGACAGTGTTGAGGAACACACTCTCAAGTGGGATGGTCCTGGGTGCTATGTTTGGGGGTCTCGTGGAGTTCCCAGTAGCATAGTAGCAAATACTGGTTAATCTTGTGTGATCAGGAGATTGAGACTTCATTGATATTGAGAGAGGTCCAGAGTATGATTTCACTGGCTCTCACTGGTACTCAAGTAGTATTATAGCAAATACTCGTTATATTGTGTGTGGAAATATGTGAGAGATTGGGACTTCAGAGATAGGATAGCTCTAGCTTTGGTAAATTCACCAGCATTAACCCAAAGGTGTGTGAGATTGGGACAATGTAGAGGAATTCAGGGCAGTATGATTGGGTGTCCTATTTAGTTTACCAGTAGCATAGTAGCAAATACTGGTTAGATAATTTTCTTGTGTAAATGATTGGGAGATTGAGACTTTAAGAGAGGTCAATGGCTCTAGCCTGGGTCCATTCACCCAGAGGTGAGTTTTCTAGTAGCATTGTAGGAAACACTGGTTACATAATTGTGTTGTGTAGCTCTAGCTTGGACCCATTCACCAGCATGTGGGGTGGTCCTGGGTATGATGATTCCCATCCCATGGAGTTTCCCAACAATATTTATAGTGGATACTGGAGGTTAGATAGTTAGAGTGTGTAAAAAAGTGGGAGATTGGGATATACATGGGGACAGAGATTGGGAGATAGGATAACTCTAGTTTGCACCAGTACCAGTAATTTTACAGTAGATACTGATTATAAAAAAGGTGTTGGAGTTTGGTAAAATGGAGAGGAATTCATCTTCAAGTAGGGTTGGTCCACAGTAGTCTTGGGTGTCTCATTTGTTCACAGGAGTTGTCCCAGGAGGTGGTATAGTGAATACTGGTTGGATAGTGTGTGTAAATAAGTGTGCAGTGCATGTGTGAAAAATACCTCTAGCTTGGGTTTGTTTACTAGCAAGTGGGATCATCCAGTATATTATTGCGTGGTCTTAATGGTCCAAATGGGGTTTACCAGAAGCAAATACAGGCTGTAGTGTACTGACTGTTTATCTAAGTAAATGTGCATGTAGAGGAGGATAGCTCTAGTTTGGGTTCATTCTCCAGCATTGACCCAGTGGGGTGGTCCAGCCAGGGTGTGACTGGGGGTCTCATTAGTCTATAAGGGGTGTATCAGTAGCAATATTCGAGATACTGGCTGGATAGGGTCTGTAAGCATGCAGTAAAGAGGCATGATTATATCTTGAATTAAATTTTATCTTATGGCTTTAGCTTGGGTCCCTACACCAGCACATAGGGTGGTGAGAGTATGATTGGGGGTTCCACTGGTCCATATGGAGTAGCACTAAAGCAGTTTCTAGTTTAATGTGATGTGTAGGTGTGTGATTTCACTGAAGGGGTGTGGAGATCATTGGGTCCAGGCTCCAGTTTGGTGTGAATAATCTGGTAGAGTGACCTTCAGCACAGGTGGAAAGTAACAGGCTTTTACTCTAATGTCTTAGGTGGTTTCCAGGACTGAGGCGTCTCATGGGTCTTTAGATCCATCTGTTCAGAAGCAGAGCCTTCAGTGCAGATGGAAAGCAACAGGTTTAAGTCTCAGCAGAGTCTCAGGTGGTTTCCAAGATGGTTGCATATCATTAGAAATGCTTTTCATTAAGGGACTTCTTTTAGTTGCACGCTTTCTAGGAAATCTGGGGAAACAGTGAATATATGTTCCAGTCATGGAAACTCCTGGAAATGAGAATTTGGATCTATCTGGCCAAAAGTTGGAAGCAGGTTGTGAGCTCCACCCAAACTGAGTCTTTGGAAAATTCTTATTTATTATTTTTTGGAAATTCAGATTTGGTTTTGGTGAGAAAGCATGGTTTATGTGGGTCCTGGAAAATCTAGAAAACCAGGGAATATTTATGAAAGCTACAGAAACACGTAGAAAATGATAAATATTCTAGAAATGAAGTAAGATACTTTGTTCCAAATCCTCAAAAATCTGAATGCTGATGAAGAACGGGGGTAATTGCTCCAACTTGGGGTACTAAAAGCAGTAGAAAGCCACAACACACTCTCTAGCTTCTAGGTCGGAGATGGATGGGATCCTTGGACGCCACTCTTTAATTGCTGAGAGTGGTCTTCAGTACAGGTAGAAAGCAACAGGCTTTTGCTCTAAAGTCTTTCGAGTGGTTTCTACACAGTGGGGTTCCGTTTATAAATGCAACTCTTTTTAAGAAACGTCTTCTAGGTAGGCTGGGTTGGAGCTTTCACATATATTACAAAACTGTAGGTGATTCAGATTGTATCTGGTGATAAATCAGGGTTTACATGCTTCTTAGAAAATCTGGAAAACCTGTCCGTGTTTGTTTAAATCATGAAAACTAGTGGAAAATGAGAAATGAGCTAGAAAGGGATCTATCCATCCAAAAGCTGGAAGCTTGGTTGAATAAAGGCCAAGTAGCCGCAGGTGTTGTTTTAAGTGAAGTCTCAGGTTTTCAAGACTGTGTTTTTGTTTCAGTCCAGTGGAAATTGACATTTTAAAGAGAAATCATGGTTTCCATGAGTTCTGGGAAATCTGAAAAAACTAAAAACAAAAAAATTATTTGATCCAGTCATATACTTGTGCATCTTAAAAATTAGAATAGCTTTGAAAAGTTACTTTATTTCAATAATTCATTTCAAAATGTAGAACTCATATATTATATAAATGTATTACACACACAGTGATATATTTTTTAAGCGTTTATTTATTTTATTGTTGATGATTATGGTTTATAGCCAATAAAAACCTACAAATCAGTGTCTCAGAAAATTAAAACATTATTTAAAACCAATTGGTACTTTTGGCAGTGTGGGCAGTGTGCCAAGTCCTGCTGGAAAATGAAATCCACATCTCCATAAAAGTTGTCAGTAGCAGAGGGAAGCATGAAGTGCTGTAAGATTTTGTGGGAAAACAAAACTGCACTGACTTTAGACTTGATAATAAAACACAGTGGATCAACACCAGCAGATGACATGTCTCTCCAAACCATCACTGATTGGTGGAAACTTCACACTAGACCTCGAGCAGTTTGGACTGTGTGTCTCTCCACTCTTCCTCCAGACTCTGCTCCCTCGATTTACTTTAAATGAAATGTAAAATTTACTGATGATCAGTGATGGTTTGGAGAGACATGTCATCTGCTGGTGTTGATCCACTGTGTTTTATTATCAAGTCTAAAGTCAGTGCAGCAACTTTACATTAGAGAGAAAAAACCTTGTGAACTTTCAATGGAAGTCAGTGTAAAAAGAGTTTATTTCAGGTCATTTTGAAGAGTTTCTATTGGTCCGTTTATCAAGAAATTCTGGCACAGAGTAAGGGAGTAAGAGTAAGAGTTTGCCTGTTCTAATATTTGTGCAACACAAGAGTGAAACCGAAACTAAATGTATCATACGTTTACAATTAGGGCTGTCACAATTTCGATATTTTATCGGAATTGATCGAAATTATGTCATGGTCTCGAGCCTCGAAGTCAAAAAGAGGATTGACGATCCCTCCCTAAAGCTACGCGAGCACTTGCGCTACGCAAATGGTGCAGCACACTGTAGCAGCACAGAGCAGCCCTTTCTCCAGAGAATGTGGACATTCTCATCTTCTTAAAGAAAAACTTAAAGAAAATATAAAAATTTTGTTGTCAAAAAAAAGTTTGGTCTAGCCTCAAATATAATAACAGTTTTGGTACTTTAAGGAGCATCTTTCTCCCAGATAAAGTTAATAATATATCTTTATTAAAGAAAAAAACTTGTCATTCTCAGGGGCCGAGTCTTATTTTTCATGTTTAACTGTTATAGTAGGATAGAGTTCAGTTTGTTAAGGATCTAATTGTTCTATTATTTTGTTCATGACTGTTCCTGTATTTTTTTATTATTTATTTTGTTATGTTGCACATTGCTGTTTTAATAGTGCACACTGCTGCTACCAAAAAAGCCACTAGATGGCATTACATGTATATCTTGATTAAATTATTTAAATTTGACCATTAGTGCCTAATGTGGTGTATTACAGATCACTTGTATCACTTTGAATCACTTATATCAAGCCCACCTTTTGAAATAAGATATTGTAAATGTGATGAATCAAACCAATGACTGAGCATAGACTAATCTAAAACTGGGATAGGCCTCTCTGCTGTAAAAAAAAAAAAGAAAATCGAGAATCGAATCGAATCGTGATCCTAAAATCGGAAATAAAATTGAATCGTAGCAAAAACATGCTTCAGTGTTGCAACTACATGCAACAAGTCAAAAAACCTGATTTTTAGCCTGAATTCTGAGCTGCTTTGATTAAATAAAGGCAGAAGAATCTGAACGTATGATTTTCAGACAGGATATGCTGAAATATGCTGGGGAGTGGAGAGAGGCAGTGTAACAGATAGTACACAGGAATGCTCATCTGTAACAATAACACACGGATCTTCTCCAAACCCGCGCTGAAGGATGAGCTATTGGCGTTTCTCTGAGGGTCGTTTCAGAGCGTGGATCTCTGCAGCCCACAGCATGAGGGGAGGATGAAGCTCAATTAGCTGAGATGTGTGGGAACACACTGCGCTGTGCTGCGCTGCGGTGCGGAGTGGAGTACAGTGGAGAGAAGCGAGAGTTATGTAATCGTTTTAGGAGCATTGTTTCGGTAGCAGATCTCTGCTGGTGTAATTTCCCCCTGTCGTACTGTACCGTGGGCGTTCGTGGTGTTACATCTCCATAGCTGCAGCTCCATGGCGATTCCAGGTGAACGAGAAGAGCCTCGGGCGGAGAGCTGATGATGCTTTCAGTAACCTGAGCTGCTTCAGTAACTCTAGTGGAAGACAGGAGTTCAGCGCTTTCATGCAAACATAGAGCTCATCTTCACTGCACTGGAGAATCACCTGAGAAAGAACAGACCTGTCACTATAGCTACTGTGTACAGTGCCTTGAAAAATTAATATTTGAAACTTTTTTGCTTTATTATACTTACATTTTTCAGATGATCGGACAAAGATAACACAAAGAGTTAATACAAAAAGCAGTTTTTACTCACTTTGTGACCTTAAGTTGAGGCGTACTTGGGTTCTGCAGCAAGACAATGATCTGAAGCACACAAACAAGTCCACCTTTTAATGGATACAAAAAAATCAGTCTAATTAAGATGCTTTGGCATGATGTTAAACAGGACGTTCATGCTCGAAAAACCTCCAATTCGCGCAACTAATTAGGCTGGGTGGTGCTGTAAAAATGTGTCTTTTTATCGGTTAAAAGTGTTCCATTTCAGAATTTTTACCACATAGAGTTAAGCATTATATTAATTTTTATCGTATTTAGGCCGTGGTGATATTGTTAAAAAAAAAAAAAAAGGATATTGTCGATTTTATTGCATAAGTGTGATTCTCGATTATGATCTGATGATTTTAGTTTTTACGTAACTTCAGTTTTTTCTTTTCTTTTTTTTACATTTATTAATTTTTTTACTAATAGTAAGCAGCCTTCATCAACCTTACGTGCAGCTTTTATATTAACCACGTTACAAATGTAGAAAAGTGTACAATATGTAAATCAATGACGTCCAATCATCTGCGTCTCACCTCTATCAGAGGCACACTGCTGCTTCTGCAGCTCAGCCAATCAGCTCTCCCTTCCTATTGCCCCACCTCTAAACCCATACATCACCCGATGCCCCTCCCAAACTACACCTCCAATTTTTTTTTTAACCTTTTTCAAATTTGAGCTGAGGGTGGAGTCAGCTTAAATCAGGGGGTTTAGTGTCCCTTTAAAGAGCAATGAACTTTTAACTCTAGCTTGGCTGAAGAGACCACTTAAAAATGATGAGTTTCTTTGATTTTACCAAATTAAAAACCTCTGAAAAAAAAACCTGCTTGAATTTTTGCACCAGGAGTAAAGGCATACAGTTATCCAAAAGCAGTGTGTAAGACTGGCGGAGGAGAACATGATGCCAAGATGCATGAAAAATGTGATTAATAACCAGGGTTATTCCACCAAATATTGATTTCTGAACTCTTAAAACTTTATGAATATGAACTTGTTTTTTTCTTCGTCTTTTTTTGTTATTTCAGCCATTTCTCATTTTCTGCAAATATTTCAATTTTTTTTTTAAATTGGGAGAAATGTTGTCTGTAGTTTATAGAATAAAACAACAATGTTCATTTTACTCAAACATAAACCTATAAATAGCAAAATCAGAGAAACTTTTTTTCCCAGAGCTGTATGTGTGTAAAATAAGCTGATCTTGAAGACATATTGGAAAGAAAAACAGAGCAGTAAAATCAGTGTTTAAATGAGCCGGCTGAAGCTCAGAGCAATAAAGTGATAATAAGGAGTAAATGAGAGTTTTATGAGGAGAGTTAAATCAGTGTTAGTGATGAGTGAAGCTCTGGAGATAGAGCCGCTTCACTATTACTCTCATTACAGCAGCGTTCCTCACATTCCTCTGTTTTACTGATTCATTAAAACCTGTAAACAAACCCATTCAGAGCGGTCTGGTGTAAAACACTCTGTTCCAGTGTTCCTCTAATATATATAATAAAGCTCCCTCACATAAAATCATTACACACAATATATACAGTACCAGTCAAAAGTTTGGGCGCACCTTAAATTCAGTGTGTATTTTTATTTCAATATTTAATTTATTTTCTACATTATACATTTATATTAAATACAAACAATTTAAGGAGACATATGGAATTATGTAGTAAAAAGTGTTTGGGCCGTTTCAGGTCTTTGTGTGGTGTTTGGGCTGGTTCGGGTCAGGATGTGGTGTTGGCACTGGTTCTGTCCAGCATCTGAGCCGGTTCTGATCAGTGTGTGGTGTTTGGGCTGTTTGTGATCAGTGTCTGGACCTATTCGGGTCAGCGTTTGGTGTTCGGGCCGGTTTGGGTAAGCGCCTGGGCTGATTCAGGTCAACATGTGGTGTTTGCCCTGATTCTGGTCAGTGTGTGGTGTTCGGACTGGTTCTGGTTAGTGTTTGGGCCAGTTCAGGGGCAGAGTTTTTGGGCCAGTTCTGATCAGTGTCTGGACTGGTTCGGGTCAGCGTTTGATGTTTGGGCTGATTCTGATCAGTGTCTGGGCCGGTTCTTGTCAGTGTCTGGGCCGGTTTGGGTCAACATGTGGTGTTTGGCCTGGTTCGGGTTAGTGTTTGACCTGGTTCTGGTCAGTGTCCGGGACAGTTCAGATCAGCATGTGGTGTTTGGGCTAGTTTGGGTCAACATGTGGTGTTTGGCCTGGTTCGGGTTAGTGTTTGACCTGGTTCTGGTCAGTGTCCGGGACAGTTCAGATCAGCATGTGGTGTTTGGGCTAGTTTGGGTCAACATGTGGTGTTTGGGCCGGTTCGGGTCAACGCCTGGTGTTTAGACCGATTCTGTTCAGTGTCTGGGCCGGTTCTGGTCAGTGTCTGGGCCGATTTTGACCAGTCTCTGGACCAGTTCTGGTCGGTGTGTGGTGTCTGGGCCTGTTCTGGTCAGCGTCAGTGTGTTTATAATGAGGGGAAGGTGAGCTGAGTGCTCGGAGGGTCCTGCAGGCTGGTGGAGAGGCTGATGAAGGTGGAGCATATTTACCTTTAGAGCCGAACATCTGCTGAAGCGTTTCTGAGCAGCTGGATCAGAGCCAGCCGGCGCTGCAACGCAGAAAGTGCAATAAAATGAAGAAAAGCTCGGCTGAACTCCTCTCTCTCTGGACAGTGTGACACTGCTGAGTCGTCAAGCAGCACCAGCTTTCATATGAAGTGCTGACTGAGAAATAGCCTTTCATTACTTCAACTCGCTGTGCTGTATACACACTGTACACACACATATACACACATATATACACATATATGCACATACATACTGTACACTTGTGTGTATTAATATCTTGTGAGGGTAAGGTGTAGTACAGGCAATAATGTATCCAGTGTGTATTGTTGTATTGAATCAATACTGTATGTGGGGTCAAATATGGGTATTTTTATTGACACACAGGCGCTCTAAACTCTCTGCTGGGTACAGATGGACATCCTCAAACATTTAGACATATATATACTGTATATAATATACAAAAGACATATTGCTACATAGATAAACTGCAGATACCTACATACAGTACCAGTCAAAACTAAAATTCTCCTGTGCAACAGAGGGAACTCTTGCTCTTCTTTTTCTGGGGCGGTCCTGATGAGTACCAGTTTAATCATTATGACTCAGGCCACTGAACTATTATGGAGATGCAGATTTCATTTTCCAGCAGGATTTTGCACACTTTGCCCACACTGCCAAAAGAACCAATTGGTCTTCTATAATATTCTAATTTTCTAAAAAAAAAAAAAAAAATGATTTTTGGGTTTTTATTGACTGCAAGCCATAATCAGTAATCAACAATAAAATAAATAAAAGCTTAAAATAGATAACTATGTGTGTTTAATACATCTATATAATATTTGAGTTTCAAATTTTGAACTAAATTACTGAAATAAAGTAACTTTTTTTCAATGATTTAAATTTTTTTTTTTAGATTTTTTGGGGTGTTCTCGAACCATCACCTGAAGTAAAACTTCACATTTTATCAGTGTACATATTCCGGTCCCATGACTTCTGGCCTGATCTATATGTTTGTATATGGAGTAATAATAATAATGTATCACACATGTATTATGTAGTTTGTATTATAATAAATGAGCTGTCTAAGCGTAAACCTCACCCTTACCTTAACCTCAGTAATCAAGAGAAACGGTCTCACGCTTTCAGCTTCTCTGCTGCGTACACACACACACACACACACACACACACACACACACACAGTGAGAGAGTTTGGGAATGTGCTGTTCCACATTAGGGGAGTTTTGAAGAGTCTGTGTGGAGAGTGACCGTAGGCTACAGTGCTGTACTGTATGCGGTATGAGTTTTCAGTGAGGATGGGGAGCAGGACAATGCTTTCTTCTCTCTTTCACCCATCCCTCCCCCATCCCTTCTTCCCCCCATCCCTCCACCCACCCCCCCCCCCCCCCCCCCCCACTGTTTTTCTTTCTCTCAGTGCTGCTAAACGATAGTTTCAGTCCTCAGGCCACTGAACTAACTCGGATATCCTCTTTACCCTTTAGCAAATTGAATTTCCCCTCTGTTCTGGGCCTGGAGTGCTGAGTGTTTATTTTATTATTGTGAAATCAGCGCCGGAGCGCGGTGCTCTGGAGTAATCCGCACGCTAACACGCTAACCCCTGCGCTAGCATGCTGTTAGGAGAAGGTCGTGGTGTTATCCCATTGTGGAAAATCATCTATTAGCTAATCCGCTGCTTGAAGTAACCCGACTGTTATCTCTCGGGGATTCTGCTTAATTACTCGTCACGCTGAGTGGCGGCGAATCCCTCTCAGCTCCTCGATTACGCAGTAGAGTTTAAAGAGCTTCGGTCGTGCTTTTAAATGAGGGTTTTAATGTAGGGGTTCAGAAGTACCCTCCCCTCATTAGTTTGGAAAGTAGCGGTCTTGTCTTGTACCATCAAATACAGTTTTCCCATTGTGATTAGGGCTGCATGATATATCGTAAATTAAGCACGTCATGTTGCAATGTTTTGATTCTGGATACAAGAAGTAGATACACAGTGCTGTCTCTGTGTCTGTGTGAGTGACAGGCTGCTGCTGCCTGAGAAGTGTGAGGGGGAGGGGGAGCACGAGGGGGGGGTTTAGAAGTAAACACTAGGTAACCTCACTCATGGCCTCCATCCACATGGTTGGGCACGTGCTTGTAAACGTGAGCATGTGTTGAAAGCTGTGCACCTCAATCCAGTACAGTTTTACAGCGCAGATATTTCCAGTTACAGCTGAATTCACGCTTTTAATCACAGAAAAACAAACGCTCTTATTGACCTTTTAAAAAAAACATTTAAATGCCTGATTAAAGGGCTGATTACTGTAGTTTTCCTGTTTGTCTCGGGTTTTGAGAGCTCGGCGCTGACTCCTCTCTTGATCGCCCCGGACACAAGAGTCAAGAAAGCACACAAATGGGGGCGGGGCTGATGTCATGGGCCCTGCATTGTTTAATATCGCGAAAAATATAGTCAAAAAAAGAACATTTGCAATTCCAAATTCCAATATTTTGCAGCCATATATGTGATGGGCACGTTTAGTGCACCAAATCATATTTAATCCACTGTTGGGGCACTTCTCCATTAGAGTGGCACCTAACTGAGCATTTGATCGTGTTTTCTCACCTGTAGGAGAACATTAACCCTATTTAGCACTGTTTTCTATTTAAAGGACAGAAGGGCACCCACAGATGGGCACTCATTAAGACATGCTATCAAATTGTTCTTATTCTACAGCAGGGGTTGGCAAATGTGTGTGGTGGACGTGTAATGGGATGGAGCTACAGACTAGTAGCTCTCCAGCCCAGAGGGTTGTTGAACCCAATTGCAGAACAGTTGATCTCAAAGCAGGTAAACCCAAGAAGAAAGGAAAAAAAATATATATATACACATCATTCCTCACACGGGATCGAACCTGTGTTGTCAGGGTCGCGGTCAAATATGCTACGGCTGCCCCGGCTAGTGAATTGTAACATGGCTGGGGAAAAAAAACGCCCTTATAAGGAGATAGGGAGCCCAAGAACGGGTGGAAAAACGAGAAGGGGTGGAAACTAAAGTCACACAGAGTGCGGCAGAGAGAGAAAGGGGGAGGGATGTAAACAAAAGCTCACCAGAGAAGCATTTTATTATTATTTTGTTTTTCTTTATAGTTCATTATACTTCAAACAATCTCAACTGCCAGATGTTTCATGCTTGTTGGCCACATCTGGCCCGCTGACCGCCTACTGCCGACCTCCAGTCTTGCCACAGTAGAGGGCACTTAAGAGCGTGGAGTCACTAGGATAGGGTTGGTTTCTAAATCAGTTTCTCTGATTTCACTATTTATAGGTATATGATTATCATTTAGATAAATGGCTGAAATAACAAGAAAAGATGCAGAGCTTTCAGACCTCAAATAATGCAAAGAAAACAAGTTCATATTCATAAAGTTTTAAGAGTTCAGAAATCAATATTTGGTGGAATAGCCCTCGTTTTTAATCACAGTTTTAAACATTCATCTTGGCATCATGTTCTCCTCCACCAGTCTTACACACTGCTTTTGGATAACTTTATGCCTTTACTCCTTGTGTAAAAATTCAAGCAGTTCAGCTTGGTGGTTTGATGGCTTGTAATCATCCATCTTCCTCTTGATTATATTCCAGAGGATTTTAATTTGGTAAAATCAAAGAAACTTATCATTTTTAAGTGCTCTCTATTTTTTTTCCACAGTGACAACTTCAAGCCTAGAGATTAAATAATAGTCAGTATTACAGCATATCTTTAAGCAGGTTCCTCAGAGCTGCTGTTCTGAGCACTGAGTGGGTCTGAGCTCTAGATCAGATCCACAGCAGCCTGTTCGCTTCATGATGAAACTCAGTGCAGCATCAGTGAGGAGGTGGATGTTAAAGATACTCGGCTGGTGGAGGAGGAAGAGGAGGAGGAGGAGGATGGAGGGATGGTGGAGGAGGAGGGTGATGGGGACTGCATGGTTAACGTGGCTTATATAATCGCTCGGCTGCAGAGAGGCTTCCAGCAACCAGCTGCATTCTCACTGCATACTGTGTGTGTGAGTGTGAGTGTGTGTGAGTGTGTGTGAGTGTGTGTGAGTGTGTGTGAGTGTGTGTGAGTGTGTGTGAGAGGCCAGCAAGATGCTCGTGTCCTCCTCCTGCTATATATAGATGGCGTTCCTACAGTACGGCCACCTTCACACTGATGCTGTGGGTTTCTGGGCTACATTAGATGGAAATCAATCAGTGCCACTAAAAGTGGACAATGTGACGATGATATATATTTTATTTAGGACTACACAATACATATGTATATCGTTTAAGCAATAGTCACATTGCATGGCGTTTAATGTCACTTAAGGCAATTAAATCAAACACGTCATGTTTGAAAGTTTTGATTCTTGACACAGGATGTAGATACACAGCGCTGTCTCTGTGTCTGTGTGAGTGACAGGCTGCTGCTGCCTGAGCATTGCGAGGGGAGTGGTAGCGCAAGGCGGGGGGGGGGGCAGGAGTAAACATGAGATATCCACATGGCCTCCATCCACATGGTTGTGCACCTGCTTAGATATTTCCAGCTACCGCTGAATTCACGCTTTTAATCTTAGAAAATCACTTTTCGTATTTGCTTTTTAAAAAGCCATTTAAATGCCATAAATGATTACAGGGCTGATTACTGTTGTTTTGCTGTTTTCCTCGGGTTTTGAGTTGAGCTCGGCACTGTCTCAGCTCTTGATTGGTCCAGACGTGAGACAGCGCATGGGTGGGTGAGGGGCTGGTGACGTCATGAGCCCTGCTTTGTTTAATATTGCGATATATGTCGTTGAAAAAAAGAACATTTAAAATGTAAAATTTGTCCAATATCGTGCAGGCCTAGTTTTATTGTGATTTTAAATTGTTTTTCTAAGCAAATCCCAGAAATTGTCTAAGTATTATCATGGCAAAAGCCTCAAAAACTGATCTAGAGGTTGCTGGTTCAAATCCCAGTCATGCAGCTTGCCAACAGCTGCCGGATCCCAAAAAGAGAGCACAATTGTCCTTGCTCTCTCTCTGGGTGGGTACAGTACAGTAGATGGCGCTCTTTCTTACCCCTCATCACTCCTAGGGTGATGTGGATCAGCACAAGGCTGCGTCTGTGAGCTGATGTATCAGAACCGAGTCACTGCGCTGCTTTCCTCCGAGCGTTAGTTCTCTGATGCTACTCGGCAATGCTACAGCATCAGCAGCAGTTCAAAAAGAGGCGGAGTCTGACTTCACATGTATCGGAAGAGGTGTGTGCTGGTCTAGTCTTTACCCTTCTGGTGTTGTGGCATCACTAGTGATCACTAGGGGGAGTCACAATGAGTGGGTTGAGTAATTGGCCGGGTAAATTAGGGATAAAATGGGTTAAAAAAAAAATGCTAATACATAAGTTATATATAATATTGTTTCAGATCTGTTCCATCTCTATTTGAGTGTTTTCCACAATGGATTTCAACTACAGGCAAGAAATGAACTTTGAATTTAAAGACAGTAGAATGCATCCAGAAGTAGCCTATAGTTGATATATATAATGCGATACAGCTTTAAATTAGATTTTTTCCTCTATAACTGATCTTTTATAAGCAGAGTGAGAAAGTTTTTCTGTAGATAAGCAGAATCCTGCACTGATAAACCCGTGCAGCGCTCTGACATAAGTGTGGTGCTGAGCTCATGCTCTGTTTCGGGGGTTTTGAGGACATGGGGCTGGTTTATTGGATGCAGGTGTTTGGACTGGCTGGCACTGGGCTCGGAGGACCGGGACGATAACACTGCTGAATAAGGTGAAGCTTACAGACGCAGGAGCTTCAGACCTGGATCTGTTCTGACCTCAGGCTTTATATATAGAAACGCTGCTCACCAGAGAGCACTGCTGTCACGCACTAGCACTTCTCAACTTCTGGGCTAAAAGTTAGGGGGAAAAAGTGAAATACTGTATTTTTCGCACTGTAAGCACTTAAAATCCATTAATTTTTCCAAAAAACATTAGTGCACCTTATAATCCGGTGCATCTTATGTATGAATTCTACCAGTCATGTTGTAAGAAGCAGTAAAGCCACTCCACTGAAGTACAGAGTTATACAGGAGTTTCAGTTTAGTTCTCCAGCAGTATTAGCATTAGCCGCTAACCGCACTAAGCACTAGCTCTTTCACCCTTCAGAGGTGATTATATTGAACTGTAACATTCAGCTAACCCCAGCTAGCACTGCTGGAGCAGCATTAGCATTAGCCACTACTCGCACTAAGCACTAGCTCTTTTGCTGTTCATAGGCAAGTATATCAGACTGTAACCTGCTTCTAACCCCAGCTAGCACTGCTGGAGCATCGTTAGCATTAGCAGTTAACCGCACTAAGCACTAGCTCTTTCGCCGTTCATAGGCGAGTATATCAGACTGTAACCTGCTTCTAACCCCAGCTAGCACTGCTGGAGCATCGTTAGCATTAGCAGCTAACCGCGCTAAGCACTAGCTCTTTCACCCTTCAGAGGTAATTATATCGAACTGTAACCTTCTGCTAACCCCAGCTAGCACTGCTGGGGCAGCATTAGCAGCTAACTGCGTTAAGCACTAGCTCATTATATTGAACTGTAACCGTCTGCTAACCCCAGCTAGCACTGCTGGAGCAGCATTAGCAATAGCCGCTAAGCACTAGCTCTTTCACCCTTTAGAGGTAATTATATCAAACTGTAAACTTCTGCTAACCCCTGCTAGCACTGCTGGAGCATAGTTAGCATTAGCCCCTAACCATGCTAAGCGCTAGCTCTTTCACCCTTTAGAGGTAATTATATCGAACTGTAACCTTCTGCTAACCCCAGCTAGCACTGCTGGAGCATAGTTAGCATTAGCCACTAACCACGCTAAGTGCTAGCTCTTTCACCCTTTAGAGGTAATTATATCGAACTGTAACCTTCTGCTAACCCCAGCTAGCACTGCTGGAGCATAGTTAGCATTAGCCGCTAACCACGCTAAGCGCTAGCTCTTTCACCCTTTAGAGGTAATTATATCGAACTGTAACCTTCTGCTAACCCCAGCTAGCACTGCTGGAGCATAGTTAGCATTAGCCGCTAACCACGCTAAGCGCTAGCTCTTTCACCCTTTAGAGGTAATTATATCGAACTGTAACCTTCTGCTAACCCCTGCTAGCACTGCTGGAGCATAGTTAGCATTAGCCGCTAACCACGCTAAGCGCTAGCTCTTTCACCCTTTAGAGGTAATTATATCGAACTGTAACCTTCTGCTAACCCCTGCAAGCACTGCTGGAGCAGCATTAGCATTAGCAGCTAACTGCACTAAGCACTAGCTCTTTCGCCGTTCATACTTGAGTATATCAGACTGTAGCCTGCTTCTAACCCCAGCTAGCACTGCAGGAGCATAGTTAGCATTAGCCGCTAACTGCACTAAGCACTAGCTCTTTCGCCGTTCATAGGAGAGAATATCAGACTGTAGCCTGCTTCTAACCCCAGCTAGCACTGCAGGAGCATAGTTAGCATTAGCCGCTAACTGCACTAAGCACTAGCTCTTTCGCCATTTATAGGCGAGAATATCAGACTGTAGCCTGCTTCTAACCCCAGCTAGCACTGCTGGAGCATCGTTAGCATTAGCAGCTAACTGCACTAAGCACTACCTCTTTCACCCTTCAGAGGTATTCAGAGATGTTTGATATATCAACATATTTAAATGAGCTACGTAGGCTAAACGACTAAATCTAAGCTTACTGTAAATAAATGGAAGCGCTTTACTCACCCAAATAAACAGTTTTCAAGAGAAAAATCTGTGTAGATTAACATCCAGCACTCGCTTTTTTTTTTTAAGAATCACAGTTTTGTTTACTTAACTTAGCTTAGCTTTACAGGTCTCGCCGCCCAGTGGCGACACCCCTGTTCCTTACTAGTTCCGAATAACGTGCCTTATAATCTGGTGTGAAATATACAGTATACAAAGTTTTCCAATTTGTCTGATTCTCTTATCCAAAGCTCTTATATGTGAATAATGTTACACAAGTAGGAGACTGTATAACAGGGGTCAGCAATTAAGTTTGTTCGTGGGCCAGATATTTTCCAAGCCATTATGTGGCGCCCACAAAAAAAAAAATATCTGTTTAGGACAGATGAATGAAGTGTAATGAGATGGAGTGCTACTACAGACTAGTAGCTCTCCAGCCCAGAGGGTTGTTGAACCCAATTGCAGAACAGTTGAACCCAAAGCAGGTAAACCCAAGAAGAAAGGATTAAATAAATAAATAAATAATCACACCGCGCTTCAAGCGGGATCGAACTCGTGTCGTCAGGGTCGCGGCCCAATACACTACCACTGCTGCCCTGGCTAGTGAATTAAGACACGGCTGGGAAAAAAACGCCCTTATAAAGTGATAGGGAGCCCAAGAATGGGTGGAAAAATGAGAAGGGGTGGAAACTAAAGTCACGCCAAGCGCGACAGAGAGAGACGGGGGAGGAATGTAAACAAAAGCTCACCAGAGAAGCATTTTATTATTATTTTTTTATTATTATCATTACTTTATTTTATTATTCACAGGCCAGATGTTTCATGCTTGCGGGCCACATCTGGTGCACAGGCCGCCTATTGCTGATCCCTGTTATAGAGTGAGTTGATTGCGTACATGGTGGTGATGTTAACTACTAGGGTTGAAGGATGAATTGTATTTTCATTATCTTTATATGAGTAAATACATTGAAAGAGCTACAATAACATTGGCATAACATATTTTGTCTGATGTTATTCACAATCTTATGCTGCAGACGCGTGACACAGTAAAGCTGGAGGTAGAGTGAGGCTGAGAGATGTTCTGACCCCGTCATTGTCTAGAACAGGGGTGTCCAAACTACGGAGGTATTTTAGAAATAGAATGAAAGTTGGCCCGCTGTTAAGCAGGTTTTTATAATGTGAGATTCAAAGTTTGAACGCTCTGTGTCAGAAAGGGGCCCAAGAGTCTAAAAACGGAGAGAATGCGCATTTCTAGCGCAGAAAAACGGGCCAAAGACTCTAAAAGCGGAGAGAGTGTGCATTTCTAGCGCAAAAAAACGGGGCAAAGAGTCCAAAAGTTGCCATAATCAAGGAGTTTTATATTAAGAGAAATAAAATTAAACATCAATTTGAAAAATCTTAGTTTACACAACATTATCAAAGATAAAGATAGTTAGTCAAGTAAACTGGTGTGTAAATGAAATAATCAGGAAAAATGTATTATTTAAATTGGTTATTATTATTATATAATTATTTGTTTTTTTACAGAGTCTGTGGCCCGTGACTTCAAATATATTTCTCCTTCTGGCCCCCAACAAAAAAAAGTTTGGACACCCCTGATTTAGAACATTACAGTTTCTCAGATTCTTAAACCCACCCATTTACCCAGACTGTTTTTACCTGCTGCCTGTTACTTCCACCACTACACAGCAGCTACTGGATGATCAATGATAATCGGGTTTGATCTCCTCTGGCAGTGGGTTTTATTGTTATGGCTGATTGGTTTGTGTCTTTACTGATCGATTGCACTGTCAGTTTGATTTTCCACAGACCTGTTTCCTTTTATTAGAGATGCTGTTTTACCAGATGGCTTGGTTTCAGTGTATGTTGAGGACTGAACCCACAGCTTTATCTGATTAATGAGATTTTTAACGTGGCATTTCCTTCAGTTGGGTTGCTGATGTTGGAAGTCGATGTTTAACAGTGCTTTAGAGCGAGAGGACCGAGTGCTGGCTATGAGTGTTTTACAGTAATCATGTCAGGTTCTTTGTGAACGGATGAAATGAATGGCTCTGTGATGGTCATTTATCTTAAATATGATTATCCCATTATTATTAGCCTGACGTTTGCCCACATCATCTTTTTTTGGAATATGTTGCAAAGCTGAAATTCAGGGATGGGTTCATATTAATACATTAAATTAATTTTAACAGAAAAAACATGGAATATCTTAAAGTAAATTTAATCAAAGCTAATGAAATATTGTACCAAATATTTGGCAACCGTAAAAAAAATCACTTTCGTTGTTTGGCTGAATTGAGTTTTTAGTGAAAAGTGAAAAGACTGAAACATTTATACAGAACAATGACTTCCTCCAACATTAAGATTTATTCATCAGCAATTAACCACTGCATCCTGCAGCGCTGCATATCAGAGCAGGGAGAAAGCCGACAAACGGCAGGTTTAAGTTCATTTTTACTATGTACTTGCATAACTTTTATTAAATAAAGCATTCAACATCACTTATCATGTTTAATATCAGTTTACTACCTCTTCACAAACTGTGAAATATATGAGCTGTACAGGGCTAGTGTAGTAATGTTAGCTGAGCTAACTTAGCTTTAGCACCTATTTGTTTCTCTGTATATATTTCACTCGCATTAAATTTTTATTTTGTTTGGTTTTGGCTTTTAAACCGAGATTTTTATTTTGGTGCATCCCTAGTGTTTTTATTTTATTTTCTTTTATCATTATCATATTTTTCCACATTTTTCAAACCAAGGTTATTATTATCGTTAACAAAAAACAAACTAAATAATGGAAACTGAAAGTGAAAAATAATTTTCTTTAACTGAAACCAATGGAAACGGTAAATAAAAAATAAAAAAATGGAATTAACTGGAACTAAATTGAGAGTTTATAAAACTAACTAAAACAATAACCTTCATTTTCATGTTTGTTACATTTATTTATAAGCGCTGTTTCCTCACAAGCAGTTTTACACAGTTTTACTGTGGTTGGAAACTGAATATTTTTTAATGGTTTATTTTGTTGGGTTTTATTACCCAACTCTTTTTTTTAATTCTGCAGTATGAAAGAAAAATATAACTAATACTAGAATTAATAAAATTAACTCAAACTACTAAAAGTACTAAAAAAAAAAAAACTAGCAAACCCGCTCTAAAAACAAATTAAAACTACTAACTGAATTGGAGGAGACAAAATGAAACAATAAAAAACTCAAAACTATCATAGCCTTGGTTCCAACCTTTTCCGATTTAGGATTATTTTATATTTAACAGCACTGTGTTGTGTTTGCTGGCAGATGCATTATCTTACTCATGGATCTAGAACTGAAATTAGTGTTGTGAATCTATCTATACCACATTTATCTAGTTTTTCATGTGGTAATGTAGCGCAGGGTCCGTTTATCTTTTCTCTTTTCTCTTTTAAACACTCCTGAATATACACTCTCTGCCTCTCAGCTCTGATCCGTTACAGCTGGAGTGTTTATTTGGTCTTCAAGTGAGCTTTTCTCCGTCCTGAAGGAAGGATGAACTGTCCTCCTCCGCCTGCCAACCGAGATCCACTCTCTCCAGGCCTTTAGCCTCCAAATACCACAGTTACACCAGTTTAAACACCAATTTAAACCCTTAAAATGCCTTGTCCTGTTTACGGACTACAGGTTTAGGTGATACAAAACCCTATTTTCTGCAGTAAAATAATAAAAACTTTTACATTCTGAAAATTTGAGGGTTTGAAATCTCCTACAGGACACTTGGAGGAGCTGCCTGTTCACTTTCTCTCTACTCCACTTAATAATTCCAGATCAGAAACAGAAATCAACAGAAATCAATCAAATTCTGCAGGTTTGAAAACAGACAAAAACTAGACAAACACAAAAAAACTAAAGGTTGGACGACATGAACTGTTAGATTTGCATTCAGGAAAATATTGATTTTAAAATGAAATGCAGGAAAGAGCAAATTTTATGATATTTTATTCATTATATTTTGACATTAGCAGATTAACTTAAATATATATAAATATTTTTTATATTTTCTATTACAATTACAATTATATGCCTTTCAGTAATGTTCCTTATCAAAAATGAAAGCGTTTTATGTATTGCTTAAATAGAAATCCTCAAGATTTAGTGGTGAAATGTGAGGCAGACAATTGTGCCCTTGTGATTTTCTTTACGTAGAAAAAACAACAACAAAACGACAAATAAAGACAAGGATTTGTGAACATAAATGTACAATCAGGAAAAAAGTTGAACAAAAAAATCCCCAGTAGGTAGACATTTTAACAGTGCGGGACACAATGCTAACTCTTTGCGTTTCATGGGTTTGGAAATGTGGAAACCTAGGGGTGGAAATCAGTAAATCCAAAATGTGTATTTTTTTTTTTTTTTTTTTTTTTAATTTCTAATTTTTCCCATTTTCTCCCCAATTTACACGGCCAATTACCCAACCCACTCATTAGGACTCCCCCTATCACTAGCGATGCCCCAACACACCAGGAGGGTGAAGACTAGCACATGCTTTCTCCGATACATGTGAAGCCAGCTACCGCTTCTTTTCCAGCTGTTGCTGATGCAGTATTGCCGAGCAGCATCACAGTGCACTCGGAGGAAAGCACAGTGACTCGGTTCTGATACATCAGCTCACAGACGCCCTGTGCTGCAGACATCACCCTGTAGTGATGTGGGGAGAGAGCGCCATCTACCCACCCGGAGGGAGCAGGGCCAATTTTGCTCCCTCTGAGCGCCGGCAGCTTGATGGTAAAGCTGCATGAGCGGGGGTTCAAACCTGCGACCTCCTGCTCATAGTGGCAGCGCCTTAGACCGCTGGACCACTCGACACCCCCAAATTTGCATTTTTAAAGTATTGGACAATGCTATTTAGTCTAATAATAATTTAGCTTGATTTGTTTTGAGTAGGATATGTTTATTTTTCTTTAAATTGTGATTTTTTTTTCTTGAGTTTGTGACTATTATTATTGTTTGTGACGCCTACCACAAACTCTGTAGTTCCTTTTTCTGACTCTGTCGTTCCCGTCTATGGACAATCCCCGATCCGGAACTACACCTCCCAGCATGCACCTGACAACACCACGTGTTCGGACTCAGCCAATCGCGGCTCATTCGTGCGGTCTACGTCACCGGAATTCTAGATTGTGTTCAGGTGTTGGTAATTTACTTCAGATATAAATACCTGTCTGTTTGTCTCGTTTTTCGCGAGGTATTTTCCCTGTTTCACCGGCGATATACTGAGCGTTATTTTCCTGTCTGTGTTACCCGTGTGTGACCCTTGTTTGTTCTTTTCGACTACGTTTTTTGCCTTATCCTTTTGTTCTGTTTTTATTGTGATTTTCTGGTTTATTGAACTCTGCTTCTGGTTAATGGTTTCGTTTTCGGTTTGTGATTCGGCTCTGATGTTTTGGTTGGTTGTATTTCTGGCTTTGACCCACGCCTGTTATCTGACTACGCTATCAGCTTACGTGCTTTATAATAAAGCCTCGTTTTGTTTTTACCGTGAGCGTCTGACTCCCGTCTGTGGCGTTACATTGTTATTATGTTATAGATTTTGTTTTCTCATAATATTCTTTTTCTTTTCCTATTTTTGCACATCATTGATGTTTGTATATTTATTTTATTTTTAAGAATACTACATTACTACATCAGAAGAACACTGTGACAAAGTCTCTCCCTGTTTACCTAAAATTGCTGGATGTTGACTCTGACTGGGAACGGATCAAGGGTGTCCATGGCAACCTGACTGGTGCCAGGCAGAGGAACTTTCAGCCCCCCCTCCTCCCGTTCCCTGTCCCACGCCTTCGTTGCTTGGAACCCCCCAGGTGCGGCAAGACGGGTCCGTGAGCGCGCCGGATTAATGGCGGGTTGCCGGATGGCTGCTTGTCTGGACTGGACTCTATCTCTACCACCCCTTAACCCACATGTTGCCAGAACTGTCTATTGTCTGTGTATTGCATATGTGCTGAGGTTTTTTTATGGTCCCATACTGTGCTTCCTTAGGAGCACAGTATGGGGTATGCTGTTTTTTTCTCCTCTCCTTTCCCATTGTATCCCTCTTAATTTCCTATTCTCTGTCTTCCTGTCATGTAACCCCCCCCCTTTTGTGGACAGGTTGATGGTTAATTTGACCAGTCTCTGTACTTGTACTGTGGCTGTGTGACAATAAAGCTTGATTGATTGATTGATTATACTGTTGACCTTGTCATTTTATGAGTGCTGTCCAATCCTTTTTATTTTTCAGGCAGACAATTGACAAAAATCCTGGCTTGTTAAGGGGTTAAACCCTTGTTTAGCACCCATTCCATCATCCTGGGTGAGAGCGCGGCGCCTAAACCCTGGCCTGGCTGCACTCGCGCTCTTTTTATTGTATCTTTCTGCTGGTTGACGCAGATCTGCTAACTCCGCCTGGCGAGTGCAGAGCTGTATTCTTGGGAATTACATCACTGCGAGTCTGTAACGCAGAGCGGCTCTGATTTAAATCGATGGTTTGAGGCCAGTGAAAACATTGACATGTTCACAATGGCTGTATTGAAGGTTTAAACGCTGAAGCGTGACACAGGGCCGGGACTATTATGTCTAATCTCGTGAATGAAAACAGTACAGTGTATTACGGGACAAGAGACACATTTATCACCAGTTTAAAGCCCAAAATAGGACATATTCATCTGCGTACTGTCAGTGTAAACGCCCGGCTGTCTGATCATAGCCTTTCTGGCTTTAGGGAGGGGGGGGGTAATTCTCAGTCGATGACCTGATAACCGCTTCAGCTGGACATTCTGTACCACAGCAGCACTGAACTGAACTGAAGGGAAGTGGTGGTTTATTTAAAGGATTACTCCAGTGTTTTAAGCTAATCACTGTCCACTGTGACTGTATGGAACACTAGATTACCCTTGATTACTGTGGACAGTAGTGTGCAGTGTGTTTCTGACCCATACTTGCAATAGAACAGAGACCTTGTGTTGACTTAAAGGAGAAATCTGTTGTAAAAAAGAACTTACAAGTACTTACTTTTGTAAAATTCTGAAATGCCATATCGTATCGTATGAGTTAATATCGCCAATATTTTTAAATATGGTGAACAATATTATACCCTGAAATATGGTCAAATCTCACCCACCCCTAATTATCACATCAGGGTACTACTTTTTTGCTAAAAAAGAAAAATTCACACTGTTCTCATTCACAATTATATATCTACTAGATACAGATTATATCTCTTCAGTATCATTTATTTTACTTTAATCCTGGATATATGGAGATATTTGGAGTGCATTATTAATATTATTAGTATCGTGACATTCTGGATCATTGGCTTCTGTTACAAATCTGATCAAATTCTTGTATTTTTTTTTATATCTCAGTTAAGGGTGTGTCATATCATGTTGTATGCAATATTAAAATCTAATTTTCCTTTTGTTGCAGTAGTGTATTCTTAAAATTATTTGTTAATTCAGTGTTTTTCCATGTCGCCAAGAGTATCGTCATCACAAAAATACAATAAAATATTGTGATATTATTGTGGGCCATATCGCCCACCCCTACCAACAGGCTTACAATACTAGTGATAGGGGCATATGTGATAGAGTTTTGCTCATGCAAAGAAATCACTATTTTTACCCAATGAACAAGCTCAGAGTAGCTCCACACTTTACTGGTAGAATTCTGAGGACTCCGTTATGTTGAAATTAAGTCACGAAAAGTCGACTGATAATCTAGAACAAATATACGTATATGCACACGATATAAGGTGTGTGTGTGTATATATATATATATATATATATATATATATATATATATATATTGAATGCTGTGAGCAAGATATGCAAATGAGCACACATGCACATTTTGTTGTGTTGGAGTCACGATATGTTGGATTATTGAATTTTACAGAAATTCTGTATTTTTTACTGTTGTAATATTATTGCAGAACAAGAAAATATTTAAATATATATATTTTTTCCCCACAATATTCTGCAACTTTAACCTCTTAACATTAATGTGCTCCGGCCCAATTTTGGTAGTTTAAGCTAATTATTTATTTTTTTATATTAAATATTTAAGTATTTATAGGATATAGTCACATATCTGATATTGTTATTGTCTGTTTTTCTCTCAAATATTCTATGCTTTTATTTAAAAAACAAATACTTTAAAAAAGAGCTATTTTTTGGGGTGTTTTTCACAATGAAGTTCTCTCAGATGCTTAAATTTGGATTTAAATTAAAGATATACCCCTGAATTTTGAAGGAGTACCTGTTTTTCAAAATGAATTTCTCACAGATGCTGATATGTCTAGAAACTGTAGGTTTCATTTTTTCTAGCATTATACACTAGTGCATCTCAAAAAATTACAATATCATTGAAAAGTTACTTTATTTCAGTAATTCAGTTGAAAATGTAAAACTCGTATATTATATAGATGTACTCTACACAGAGTGATCTATTTTAAGCAGTTATTTATTTTATTATTATTATGCTTTACTGCCAATGAAAACCCAAAAATCAGAGATGTGGATTTCCTTTTCCAGCAGGATTTCTTCTATTGAATTATTGCCAAACTGTTTATCTATATAGTTTGTATATATATAGCGTGACAGTTGGTTTTGAGAATAAATATGTATAATTAAACCTTATATATTGTAAATTACTGGAGTGGATTTTCAGAGCATTTAAAGGGTTTAAAGCTTTTCATACATTTTACCTATAGACAGAATAATCTCCTGAGTGTTTATTGGAGTTATTTGAGTTGTTCAGTGTGTGGTAGAGGAAGCTCTGTTTGGTGTCTGTTCCTCAGACGCTTTGTGAAGAATCACAGCGGAACAGCTCTAACTGTAATGAGAGGTTTTCCAAACCCTCAGCCAAAATCTCTGCTTTTATATCCTATCAACATTCTGTCACTCGCTGAAGATGAGTCTTAATCACGGGTCCAGTGTCTGTATGGAGACCAGACAGATTTTACAATGAAATGACTGAAAAAGTCAGGCTTACATTTTTCAGATTTAATAAACATTTTAATATCAGACAAAAGCCCTATCTGAACAGGATTAGTTTCTCAGGGTATTCTGGGGTAGTTTTCTCTTTTATGGGGGTTTTTATCCTCTGTGATTTTATTCCCGTCCAGAACGATCATGTATGTGTTTTTCTCAGACGTCCTCTGAGATAAAAAACTACAGGCTGAATGATCTACTGTTTTTCTCTTAACTCTTTTTCGTGCTCCTCCGGTAATTTTAGTCCCGTCCGGATCCACATCTCTGAGTTTCGTCTCCTCACATTTAATAAAATAGCTATTTGTCCACTGCCGCTCACCGTAATTACACTTTGGGCACATGTTTCCACGGAGATCCATGTAAAAAAAAAAAAAAACACAACAGTGAGTGGAAATGGAGGAGCTACTGAACGCTGTGGTGTCATGTGATCGAGAAAGCCAAAAAACTCACATTATCTATTGCTTTACTTAATTACTGGTCTCTAAAGAAAGATAGGATTTGGCTCTGATTGGCTAACAGTACTTCAGCAGAGAATGCCTACCTGCCTTCCCCCCACAGTCAAATTTACAGACTTTAAAACTTAATTGCGAGCGGCTCCGCGACCGGTGCTTCGGTGCTTGGGCAGTTTCACCATGTTGAAGCCCCAGATTCTGCTCTATATCATAAAATCTGATGCGAACGGTGCCCGCTTTGACCGGTGTTCTGTCGAGTTGTGCTGCCTTGTCAAACTGTGCTTCCCTAGTGTATATTTAAGGTATCGGTAAAATGCGGAATCAAGCTGCAGCTCCTCCGCGCTCCGGCGTGGGGGAGCGGATCGCTGCAGACAAAGGGCAAGAGGAGGAGGCGGTGCGAGAGGCGTCAGAAGAGAGGCAAACGCGCTGGGGTGCTAGCCAGGCTAAAGGCTAATGCTAACCGACCCCTGATTCCGTCACTTTTCCTCTCTAATGTCCGCTCTTTGGATAACAAGCTGGACCTGCTGCGGCTGAGGATGAATGTTTCTGAGGAGATGAGGAACTGCGCTGTGATTTGTCTCACGGAAACCTGGCTGAACCAGACCATGCCGGACTCAGCCTTCCAGCTCGCCGGCCGGCAGCTCTTCCGAGCGGACCGCAGCCAGCTATCCGGGAAAGCCCGGGGTGGGGCGGCTTGTGCGTTTACATAAACAAAGGTTGGTGCACAAACTGCGTGTTGGTAAACAGCCACTGCTCCGAGGCGACAGAACAGCTGACTGTGAAGTGTCGTCCTCACTATCTGCCTCGTGAGTTTTCGGCGGTGTTCGTGATTGCTGTTTACATAGCACCGGATGCTAATGCTAACAACGCGCTGAAGGAGCTTTATGACATCAGCTCGCTTCAGAACAAGCATCCGGAAGCGTTCTACGTGGTAGCGGGGGATTTTAACCACGTAGAACTGAAGAACACGCTGCCGAGGTTTTTCCAACACGTGAACATTCCAACGCGAGGTAATAACACGCTGGACCGTGTTTACTCCTCTGTGAAAGACGCTTACAAAGCCTTCCCCCGCCCCCACCTCGGGCTATCGGACCACATCTCCATCATGCTGGTCCCCGCATACCACCCCCCACTGCGACGCTCAAAACCCCCACAGAAAACCATCACGGTGTGGCCCAGTGATGGCGCCGCTGTGCTGCAGGACTGCTTCGGCTGCACAGACTGGCAGGTCTTCAGGGAGGCTGCTGAGTGTGAGGGGGAGCTGGATCTGGAGGAATACACATCTGCTGTTCTCGGGTACATCAGCAAGTGTGTGGAGGATGTCACTACTACCAAGACTGTGACTTGCTACCCGAACCAGAAGCACTGGCTGAACGCAGAGGTGCGTTCCCTGCTGAAAGCCAGGGATGCTGCCTTCAGATCTGGAGACTCGGACGAACTCAGGAGGGCTAGAAGAGAGCTGACTGCTGGAGTTAAGAGGGCAAAAGCTGCATATGCTCAGAAAATCCAGGGACACTTTTCCTCCCAGGATCCACAGAGCATGTGGAGGGGCATCAAGTGCATCACGGACCACAAATCTAACGTTGCACAAAGCTCCAAAGACCCATCCCTGCCTGAGGCTCTCAACACGTTCTACGCCCGCTTTGAGAACCCTGACACCCCCCCCCCCCCAGCACCAGACTCCCACACTCACCAGGAGAGGAGCCCCTCAGCGTGAAACCAGCAGAAGTAAGGAGGACGCTGAGGAGGATTAACCCCCGGAAAGCTGCCGGCCCGGACAACATCCCCGGACAGGTGCTAAAAGACTGCGCAGACCAGCTCTCGGACGTCCTGGCCGACATTTTCAACGCGTCCCTCATCCAGGCTGCTGTCCCCACTTGCCTGAAGACCGCCACCATCATCCCGGTCCCCAAGAGCTCCACAGTGACAGGTCTGAATGACTACCGGCCAGTAGCCCTCACTCCGATAGTCACAAAGTGCTTTGAAAGACTGGTTCAGACCCACATCAAAGCCACCATCAACATCACTGTGGATCCACACCAGTACGCATACAGGAAGAACCGATCCACAGAGGATGCCATTTCCTCTGTGGTCCACACTGCCCTCACCCACCTGGAGCAGAAGTATTCCTACGTTCGGATGCTCTTTGTGGACTTCACATCTGCTTTCAACACCATGATTCCTCAGACACTGATAACCAAACTCTCCTCACTTGGACTGAGCTCTTCCCTGTGCAACTGGGTCCTAGACTTCCTGACCAACAGGCCGCAGTCTGTGAGGATTCACATCTCCTCCCCCTCCATAATCCTCAGCACTGGCTCCCCTCAGGGCTGTGTGCTGAGCCCCCTCCTGTTCACACTGCTCACATATGACTGCTCACCTCTCCATCCAGGCTGTCATATTGTGAAGTTTGCGGACGACACGGCAGTGGTTGGAGTCCAGCTACAGGCAGGAGGTGGAACACCTGGAGGATTGGTGCAGAGAAAACAACCTCTGCATCAATGTAAAAAAGACAAAGGAGATGATTGTGGACTTCAGAAGGGGCAAGCATGCCCACCTCCCCCTGCACATTGGAGGATCTGCGGTGGAAGTGGTTGACAGCTACAGGTACTTGGGTGTGCACCTGACCAGCAACCTCACCTGGAGCAACAACACTTCCACTCTGGTCAGGAAGGCACATCAGCGGCTCTACTTCCTCAGGAGGCTGAGACGAGCTGTACTCGGGAGCGCAGTCCTCACCTCCTTCTACAGATGTGTGGTGGAGAGCGTTGTGTGCTCCAGCATCAATGTGTGGCATGGAAGCTGCTCTGCTGCAGACAGGAAAGCTCTGCAGAGGGTGGTGAAAGCTACACAGAGGATTGTTGGAGTCAGCCTGCCCAGCACCACAGACATTTACACCACCAGATGCAGGAAAAGGGCCACCTGCATCAGGAAGGATCCCACCCACCCAGCACAAGCACTTTTTGTCCCTCTCCCCTCAGGCCGGAGGCTGCGGAGCATTAAGTGCAAAACAACAAGACTCAGAAACAGCTTCATTCCGGAAGCTGTAAGACTCTTAAACTCCACTTAACAAACACACTGCACTGACACCAAGGACAAATTACTGTTTACTGTTTACCAACATGGTCACTTTACTTGCACTGAGACACTTTATCTCCACTGCTCTAATTCACATTATCATGCTGCTATAGCACACTTGCACTCTGGACTTCATGTTGCTGAACCTTCTACTCTCTATTTATTTTTTTTTATTCTTTGGGATATTTATCTATCTATTTTGTATATTCTATTTCTTTTATTGCATTCTTTTTTTTATATATATATATATATCTATTAATAACAGCTCTTTGGGTGTAAAAACTGGATTGTGAGATCACAATTTCGTTCCACCTCATGTACCACATGTGATGCGAATGACAATAAAATCTCCTTGAATCCTATCGTGCATGTCTCTGTGTATCAGCGGAAGCCTCCGGGGGGGTTGAGGTTTAGTTTTGGTTGGATTTAATATGTGTGTAATGAAAGCCATGCGTCTCCGTGCAGCGCTGAAATCCTTTGTTGTCGTGCAGCGGTTGGTATAAAACATCGCTCAGGCGTGGCTCCCAGCGAACTTTCTGAAATGCGCTATCAAAGAGCAGAGCGCGGTACACTCGCTGCCATCAAACACACGCTGAGCTTTGTGCTGCGAGCTTCTGGGGGAGCGTAGGAGGCCCCAGCTCGTCTGAAGCTGCGCTCGCTAACCGTTCCTCCGCAGGCTTTTAATTGGGATCCAGTGAAGTGAAGCTCTTTGCTCTGGGTTTTTGCCCTGATGTTCACCCGGGGAGAAAATACTGGCTGTAATTCCGTGTATTATCAGTCTCGTATAGCAGCCTGCAGCCAGTTTATAGTTTATAGCGGGACATTTTTGGGTGTGTAATGCTGTAGTTGTGGTTTGGAGCTATTAGCATGGTGCTAACTGCATGCCTTAAAGCGTGTGGGGGTGTTTAGTAATTAATTATAAACTAGTTTATGTGGTTTCTGACACTGCGTGACTCATTCCTATTTGCATTACGCTCAGAGGGAACAAGTGAAGAAGTACAAATACTTCACCACGTTACATTAAGTAGAAACGTTGGTTATCTATACTACTTTATTGGAGTAATTATTTTACATTTTCACACTTCTCACACAATTATCTGAACTTTCTACTGCTTATATTTTAAAAACAGTCTCGTTACTCCTATTTAATTTCAGCTCGTTTTCATTCCGGCTTCTCATCGTTCAATAAAACCCCTATCCAGAGTGAATCTGGTTGGGGAAGCTAAAAAAAAAAAAAAAACACTGCACTGACCTGTCAAACGCTGGTCTCGCTCTGTCCTACCTGGTGAAACATGAAAACAGCACTTTATCTAAGGAGCTCCTGCTGCTGTTCCTCACTGTATGAGTCTTTTTTCCAGGTAAAATAGAAAAACAACAGCAAACAGCACGTATTCACTTAGAAAAGAGACAAATGGAATTACGCAATTGTTTCACAGCTCAGAGAAAAGTTCCTTTCATCCCTCAGACGAGTCTAGTGTTGGTACAAAATCATTTATTCAGCACAAGAGATAAAACTCCCTAAAACTCTGCATATGAGGTGCAAAAATATATATATAAATATATTAATACTGTAGCTTGATGGATAATTTTAATGCACGCTAATCTAAATTTTTAAGAAATTGTGGCTAATTTTAAACTGTAGTGCCTCTACTGGCTTCAATAATAACATAATAACATTGTAAATTGATATTAAACTTATGTCTTACTTGTGCAATATGGCTTTTAAAAAATATCCCTTTGAATGTGTTTATAGTGTTTAGTATATAAAAGCCCAGTCAAGCAAAAAAATAAAATAAAATGTATATAAATACATTTAAGTCAAGCAATAAAATAAAATAAAACAATAATAAAAACTGTGAAATACCATGAAACCATCAATCTTAAAAACTACTGTGATATACATTTTTGGTCGTAGCATCCAGCACTAGTATATATTAAAAGCTATGTGTGGGGGAAAAAGCTGGTGGAGCTGGTGCTGGAAGGTTCTGCTGGGTTCTGTTCTTCTCCTGGTTCAGTAATATGGGAGGGTTCTGAATGTGATCAGAGATCAGAATTAGCATTTTTCATGAGTCGCTGGAATGTGTTGCATAATTCCTCTGGTGGGGTGGGTGCGTGATTTGCATGAGGACATCTGAAGATCTGAGGGGTTTAAAGTGGTAAATCGTTAATCATTAAACTGCTGGTTAGATCAGAGTGGTGGTTCTGAACTGCTGGAGTTAAAACACTGCTTTGTACACGAGCTGGAAAATGATTAAATATCAATAACGTATTTCAGTAGTGGTGAGATTATTTTTAAACACATTTGCTATATTTTTATATCAGTCTGAACCGACCACATTAAACTGGTAACTACCAAGGTTATAATTATATTTTTGATATTTTCATTCTAGTTTAATTTTATTTAGTTTTGACCTTTTCTACTCCAATTCAGTTAGTTTAAATTAGTTTTTATTTACTAAAAAAATTGTGTGCAATGTCTGAATTATATACATATGACAAAAACACACATGGCAAAAACTGATCAGTTATCAACCCATATTTAAAAAAATATAAGAACAGATTGTTTTTTTATTATTAATTTTAATAATAGTAGCAGTTAATATAAACGTTAGATAACCCAAAACCCTCCTAGTCTGTTAGCAGAACAAGACATTACCCAAAAGTCATTTTTATTGAAGTATATTGTTATTGTTGCGATTGATTACTCTCATGTAAAGCTGGTGTAAAGCCGGTGTCGTGCTGAATTCAGCACCCCCACCAGGAAAAGCACCCCCTCTCGGGAGAGTGCACCCACGTCTTCTTGATACGAATCGGTACAAAATCTAATTTATTCAGCACAAGTGATAAAACTCCCTAAAACTCTGGATACAAGGTGCATTATCACAGTTTTTATGCATCTTGACATCATGTTCTCTTCCTCCACCAGTCTTACACACTGCTTTTGGATAACTTTATGCTGCTTTACTCCTGGTGCAGAAATTCAAGCAGTTCAGTTTGGTGGTTTGTGATCATCCATCTTCCTCTTGATTATATTCCAGAGGTTTATTTGGTAAAATAAAAGAAACTCATCATTTTTTTTTTTGCTGGCTGTTATTCTTTTTAAAAAGTTAAGAACTTTAGTGATAGATGCCACACCCTCACTCCAGACTAACCCCAGTGTCTCGCTCTGCACTGCCTGAGGACAGGGAACCTGAGCCGGGTGCTGGTGTAGGAGCAGGGTTAAAGTTTTGTTAGTCTAAGTGGGTGTGTGTGTGTGTGTGTGAGCTGTGGTGAAGCCCAGACTCTGTGTTATAACCTCGTATGTTGCTGCCGCTGCTGGCGGTGGTGTGTGCTGGAGTTTATTTGAGTTGTTTGCTGAAAGTGCTGAGCTCAGGAAAACAACTGTACAAACAGCGTTCTCATGAACAGAGCGGAGAACTAACTTCCCTTTACTGCACAGAACATCAAACAGCCATTTTTTCCCCGATTTTCTCCCAATTTTAGCTAGGTATATTTTTCTCACCCATTCTGCTGCTACTCAGCTGTGTGTCCCCTATCACTAGTGATGCATGTGAAGTCAGACTCCGCCTCTTTTTGAAATGCTGCTGATAGATAGATAGATAGATAGATAGATAGATAGATAGATAGATAGATAGATACTTTTTTGTTCCCGAAAGAAATTTAGCAGCCAGTAGCCATTACACAACACAGTAGAAACAAACAATAAGTGTAGTACAATACAAGAGCACATTGAGGGATAAAAGACTCTAAACCAGGGGTGTCCAAACTACGGCCCGCGGGCCATTTGCGGCCCGTTTCCTTTTTTGGAGCGGCCTGCAAGGTAATTTAGAAATAGAATGAAAGTTGGCCCGCTGTTAAGCAGGTTTTTATAATGTGAGATTCAAAGTTTGAACGCTAGGTGTCAGAAACGGACCAAAGAGTCTAAAAGTGGAGAGAGTGCGCATTTCTAGCGCAGAAAAACGGGGCAAAAGAGTCTAAAAGCGGAGAGGGTGCGCATTTCTAAAGCAGAAAATCGGGCCAAAGAGTCTAAAAGCAGAGAGGGTGCGCATTTCTAAAGCAGAAAATCGGGCCAAAGAGTCTAAAAGCGGAGAGGGTGCGCATTTCTAAAGCAGAAAATCGGGCCAAAGAGTCTAAAAGCGGAGAGGGTGCGCATTTCTAAAGCAGAAAATCGGGCCAAAGAGTCTAAAAGCGGAGAGGGTGCGCATTTCTAAAGCAGAAAAAAGGGCCAAAGAGTCTATAAGCGGAGAGAGTGCGCATTTCTAAAGCAGAAAATCGGGCCAAAGAGTCTAAAAGCGGAGAGGGTGCGCATTTCTAGCGCAGAAAAACGGGGCAAAAGAGTCTAAAAGCGGAGAGGGTGCGCATTTCTAAAGCAGAAAATCGGGCCAAAGAATCTAAAAGCGGAGAGGGTGTGCATTTCTAGCGCAGAAAAACGGGCCAAAGAGTCTAAAAGGTGCCGTAATTAAGGAGTTTAATATTAAGAGACATCATGAAATGAAACATTAATTTGAAAAATCTTAGTTTACACAACACTGTCAAAGATAAAGATAGTAAGTCAAGTAAAATGGTGTTTAAATGAAAGTAATCAGGAAAAATGTATTATTTAAAGTGGTATATTTCATTATTTCTTTTAATATAGAGTCTGTGGCCCGTGACTTCAAATATATTTCTCCTTCTGGCCCCCAACAAAAAAAGTTTGGACACCCCTGATCTAAACTATAAAATTCTAAACTGAGACTTAAAAATATATACATAAATATATAAATTCAAAAACCTATAGAAAGTGTGGAAGTAATCAGTCGTAGATATGAGGTAGTGCAGTAAAAGAATAAATTGAGTATAGGAGGTATCAGCAGATATGACAATATTAAACATAAATCTGTGCATGTATTGTATTTAAGTTAGGTGCGTAGTGTAGTGTCCAGGGGTGCAAATGTACAGGATGTACAGTAAAGTGATGCAGCATTGCTGAGTAGCATCACAGTGCTAACGCTTGGTTCTGATACATCAGCTCACAGATGCAGCCTTGTGCTGATCAACACATCAAATGCTTTGCATTTAAGCTAAAAACTGCAAACAGTACTTTCTTTCAATGTCTTTCTTTCAACAATAGTTTTCTTCTTACTACTCTTCTATAAAAGCCAGATTTTTTGAGAGCATGACTTTTAGTTGTCCTGTGGATAGATTCTCCTGATCCACCTGAGCTGTGGATCTCTGCAGCTCCTCCAGAGTGACCATGGGTCTCTTTGCTGCTTCTCTGATCAGTGCTCTCCTTGCTGGATCTGTCAGTTTGGGTGGATCATGGCCGTGTCTTGGTAGATTTGTAGAAACAGGTGTAGAATACTTTTTCTGGACATTTTTGGATGATGGATTGGTGGATTGTACAGTGCTGCTTGTGAATCTCAAAGCTTTGGGATGTGTTTTTATAACTCAACCCTGCTTTAAACTTTAAACTTCTTCACAACTTTATCTCAGACCTGCCTGGTGATTTCCTTGGTCTCTTGTGATGCTGTTTGTTCACTAGTGTTCTCTAACAAATTAAAACATGGTTTAAGATATCTAAATCTCTCTGTGTGTAAAGTGTTAACAGTGCACGGTTCTTATTTGTCCTCCGTCTCAGCTTGGACCCGTCCATCCGAGTCCAGAGCTCTGAGCTGCAGCACAGGCTGGCATGTGGCCTTTTGTCTTTATGAGCTCGGGCTCTTCAGAGCAGGAAAACGGGCCCCTCATTAACACAGGCTCGCCTGCAGAGCTCCAGCCATACAAACCCCCCAATACCCCCCCCCAACCGCCCAATCATAATCCCAGTGCAGCAGGAGAAAGGGCAGTGGGAAGACTGGCTAAAGTGCTCTTTATTGGCCACCATGAGGAATCTGTTTAAAGAGTTACAGTGTCTTTATTAATAGTGCTGGAGTGCACGTGATTAAACTGGAAACTTTAACGCATTTAAACTCATTTAACCAAGTTTGACCCCGACTTCCTGCCCCCTTCCTTCTTTTTATTCTTTTTACACAAAAGTTAGAATAGGTCTATATAGGGGTCGGCAATAGACAATCAACATCTGGACCGTAAAGTTGTTTGAACTATGATGAACGATAATGAAAAAAAAAAATAATAAAATGCTTCTCTGGTGAGCTTTGGTTTACATTCCTCCCCCCCCTCTCTCTCTCTCTGTTTTGCTCAGCGTGACTTCAGTTTTTGCTCGTTCTCGTTTTTCTACCCGTTCTCGGGCTCCCTATCTCCTTATAAGGGTGTTTTTTTTTTTTTTTCCCGGCTGTGTCCCAATTCACTAGCCGGGGCAGTGGTAGTGTATTGGGCCGCGACCCTGACGACACGGGTTTGATCCCTCTTGAGGAGCGATGTGTTTATCCATTTATTTCTTTATTTTTTCCTTTCTTCTTGGGTTTTCCTGCTTTCTGATATCAACTGTTCTGCAGTTGGGTTCAACAACTCTGGGCTGGAGAGCTACTAGTCTTTAGCACTACATCCCATTACACTTCATTAAAAAAAACGTTCATAAAATCACTCCCACATAAGTATATAATAATATAATACTTAAATAAGTTCTTACATCTCCTTTATCTGCTGTCTTGCTACAGAGAGTAGGTACAGATCCCTCCCTCAGAAGAAGTCTGCTGGCTAATCCTGCTGTGTACTGTCTGTACTGAACTCTTTGAGTGTTTATTGAAGCATTTGAGACCCAAGTGGACATACAAAAGCGTGCAAACCGGGAGTCATGCTGGTTAATCAACTTTTTTATTATTTTTTTTTAACTCCTAAACCCATACATCAACCAGCGCCCCTCCCAAACAAACCCTCCTGTTTTTTTTTTAGCCATTTTTAAATTTGAGTTGAAGGTGGAGTAGTAAAATCTGGGGGTTTATTTTCCCTTTAAGAATTCTTATTGTTGTTGTATTATTATTAGGTGGCTTTCCAAGGTTGTAGACCATCATGCTAAACTGATGTATTATTATCTGTATGAGATACAGTATATCTCTTACTGGTATTTAAAGTCAGTTATTAATCATTCAGACTCATTATTTAGGCTTCACATGATTATTTAGGCTTCATATCAAGGACACTTTTGTGATATTGTGTTTATAATGTGTCCTCTGTAACTTAATCTCACCTAGGTCTACAAGGAATCCCTGACAAATCAAACTGTTGTTTTATAGTCTGAAAATAAACTACATAAATATCTGAACCTGTTCTGTTCATGTACTCTTTGGTAATGATTTCTAAGATTTCCCTTAGATTTATTTTTTTGTGTAAGCTGTGTAGCCTTTAGCTAGACTAAAGCAGCAGTCTAATATAAGAACCAAAGGATCTGGATGCACATAATCCCCCCTCCACCAAACTTTACACTTGGCACAGTTCCAGGCTGACCCCTGACCCCGCTCTTCCACTGTGTTATAATATCACTGACAGTTGGCTGTGGAATATTTAATAGTGAGTAGTGAAATTACACGACTGGACTTGTTGTTACAAGGCTCTGCATCCTACAGTATCACGGTACCACAGTGCTGGAGTTTACTGAGCTCCTGAGAGCCTAAGACCCATTCTTTCAGTAATGTTTGTAGAAACAGTCCCAGCATGCCTAGCTGCTGCTTTCATTAAACACCTGTAGACATGGAAGAGATTCAGCAACTCAGTTCAGAGTTCAGTGATCTGGATTTATTTTTGGTGAAAGCTTGTAGTGCATTACACAGCTCTGGAAAAAATTAAGAAACCACTTCAGTTTCTGAATCATATATTGTCATTTAGAGCATTTATTTGCAGAAAATGAGAAATGGCTGAAATAACAAAAAAGAGGCAAAGAAAACAAGTTCATATTCATAAAGTTTTAAGAGTTCAGAAATCAATATTTGGTGAAATAACCCTGGTTTTTAAATCATATTTTTTAGTTTTCATGTAACTTGGTATCTTGTTCTCCTCCACCAGTCTTACACACTGCTTTTGGATAACTTTATGCTGCTTTACTCCTGGTGCAAAAATTTAAGCAGTTCAGTTTGGTTTGATGGCTTGTGATCATCCATCTAACTCCTGATTAAATTCCAGAGGTTTTTCAATTTGGTAAAATCAAAGAAACTCATAATTTTAAGTTTGGTTTGGTTTATTTGGTTTTATGACAATTTTTGCTATTAAACTGTTTAGAGTTGGATGTTGTTCACTGGTGCTTCACTGTTGTGTGTAGTTTTTAGTGCATGTGTGTAATGTTGTTGTAGTTCTGTGATTTACAGATTTACAGTCAGTGTTGTCATTAAGCTGAACTTCCTGTTTAGATGCTCCTGATTTCAGCGTGTGATTCGGACGGTTCTTATTGATTCCAGCGACTGGAGTCTCTTGGTGTTTTTTTTATTTAGTTGAATAATGAATGAAGGAAGCCAGTGAAGTGCCACTCCTCTCGGGACGGCCTGTTTCCCCCTCGTTATTTATTTATGCGCTCAGAATACCAACACGGAGAAAACTCAGCGTCAGGACCATCCATCAGCAGGGTGATGGAGCTGACAGCGAGCCAAAGAGCCTGTAGAACCCAACACCTTCCTCCAGCCTCTGTAACTCTGTAGCCTGTAGAGCAGTCACTTTCCCCTCCATCAGGAAACACTATAATACACTGATTATAAACAGGAATAATATAATCAATGGAGGTTTTTTATTTTTAACCTGTTAACATACCTTGTCCTGTATACAGGCTACAGGTGTAGGTGATACAAATCCCTTATTCTCTGCAGTAAAATAATAATAAGTAACAATCAATTAGGAATCAAACCCAAATTCTGCAGGTTTGAAAATAGACGTAAAAACCAGACAACCATATTGAAACTAAAGGTTTGGAGGACATGAACTGTTTGATTTGTATTCAGGAAAATCTTGATTTTAAAGTAAAGTTCAGGAAACAGCAAATTTTATGATTTTATGCATTACATTTTGACATTAGCAAATTTACTTCACTATTTTTATATACTTCTATCACAATTACCATGATGCTTTCAGTAATGTTTCTTATCAAAACATGAAAGCTTTTTATGTAATGCTTGAATAGAGATTTTCAACATTTAGTGGTGTAATATTATAAACATTATGGTACCACTTTAAATGGTTTACAATTAGTTTATTAATGGTTACTAATTAGGTTGTAAATGCCTTAAAAACATTAATAATCAGTTATAACACATACGTAGAAAGGGCAACAATGACCTGTATTTTGCCAAATAGTGAACCCACAGCCATCTATACTGTTGCCCTTTCTATGTATGTGTTATAACTGATTATTAATGATTTTAAGGCATTTACAACCTAATTAGTAACCATTAAGAAACTAATTATAAACCATTTATGAACCCTTTATAAAGATAGTCTTATTTTAAAGTGGTACCAACATTATAAACATTATATGCATTATTATATTCACATTAAAAGTCCAGCTATAATGCCTTGCACAACAAACTCAAACTGCGAGGTACAAGAAGGCAGAGTAAAGCAGAGTTAAAGTGAGGTATAGTTAGGCAGCGTGAGGAAGGGAAAAGCAAAGTGAGGTTGAGATAGATAGAGCTGGAGGGGTTTAGTTTCTCAGGGGGTTGTGGGGTATTTTTCTGGGGTTTATATCCTCTATGATTTTATTCCTGTCCAGAACGATCATGTACTTGTTTTTCTCAGACGTCCTCTGAGATAAAAAATTATAGGCTGAATTATCTACTGTTTTTCTCTGAACTCCTCCGGTAATTTTAATCCTGTCTGGATCCACATCTGAGTTTCCTCTCCTCACGTTTAATAAAATAGCTATTTGTCCACTGCCGCGCACAGTAATTACACTTTGGACGCTTGGGCGTTTCCACGGAGATCCACGTTAAAAACAAACAGCGAGTGGAAATGGAGGAGCTACTGAACACTGTTGATGTCATGTGACCAAGAAAAACGCCTAAAAACTCACTGGTCCTCCTGTTTTTTCAATTGCAGTCCGGATGCAGGAGTGTGTATATATATATATATATATATATATATATATATATATATATATATATATATATATATATATATAATTATATCACAATAGTCATGTTTTTTTTTGCTTTTTGTTTATAAAGATCATCCCTTTTGAAAATTGCATTAAACCATGGCTGTGTCAGTGATGGATCTAGGATTTTACTGAGTTTTCATAGAGGGACACAATATGTTGCGATACGTTTTATAAAATCAGATTCTTAACTAATAGTTAATAATCAATACTGTGTTTTTAAAAAGTAATACAGTACTGCAAAAATCCCTTCACTGGGAGAAGGTGAGATTTGACAATATTGTTATTTTCTTACACCCCTAATTAAAACAGTAAATAATCTATTTAATTCCATTAATCTGCCAGCAGCACTATGTGCATTTTATAATGTATGTTATCAAATAGTTAAAAATTAACTTTAAAATGTTTTTGTTTGTTTTGCAGTGGAGAGAGAAATGGTTCAGAAGAGGACCTTTACCAGATGGATGAACCTCCACTTAGAGAAGGTTTGTGCAGGTTAATTATAATCACACACACAAACACACACACACACACACAAACAGACAGACAGACACACACACACACACACTCTTACACACACTCCCACACTCAAACACACACACACGTGCACTCTTCAGACAGAGATTACAGGTTGTGTCCTGTAGCCTATCTTTATGGGTAACATATACACATTCTCTCTCTCTCTCTCTCTCTGTCCCCGTCTCTCTCTATCTTGCTCTCTAACTCTCTCTCTCTCTCCCTCCCTCTCTCTATAATCCTCACTCTCTGTCCCTCACCTCTTTCTCTCTTTATAACTCTCTGTCCCTCTTTCTCTCCATTTCTGTGTATCTCTCTCTTTCTGTCTCTCTCTCTCTATTTCTCTTTCTCTCTTTAACGTTCTCCCTCTCTGTCCCTCACCTCTTTCTCTGTAATCTCTCTCTCTTTCTCTCTAACTCACTTTCTCAGTCCATCTCTGTCTTTCTCTCTCCATCTCTAACTGTCTCTTTCTCCTGCCCTCTCTTTTTCTGTCTCTCTAATTGTTTCTATTTCTCTGTCCCCCTCTCCCTTTCTCTCTCCCTCCCTCTTTTTCTCTCTCTGCCCCCCCTTCTCTCTCTCGCTTTTTTCTCTCACACTCACACACAGTGTTACTGCTCTTCAGTTTACATTGGCACATGACTAAGTGGAAATGTCTGTCAGTTTCCCACATAAATAAGTTAATAATTTTATATAAATGTATTTTATATATATATATATATATATATATTTGTGGGTGGTGGGTGCTGTTTTCACACCTGTAGTTGGCTTCTCTGGTCCGGATCAGTTGGTGAGTTTGTTTATTTGGAGCGTTTCTCCCTCTGTTTGGTTTGCACACAGGCATAAACCTAGACGCACCAAAATACACCCTAATAAATCCTGCTAGCATACTGCCTCCTCTGATTGGTCAGAGCTGTCTGGCACGGCAGCAAGAAAGTAAATATATATTAAGAAGGTTCTGTTTAAAAAATATTTCAAACTTATTTTCAGTAGGATGTGCAGCCTGCAGCCACGAGACAGCATTTGTTCATAGCTACAGTAATTTTTTGGGTAAATAATCAGGTTAAACTGCACCTGAACAGCCATTTAGCACTAATATGAGGAGTATATTTGATAGCTGGGTCTTTGTATGGATGTTTTGATCTGCAACAGAGTATGATTAGTGCCCAAATGATCCCAACCACACACACAGTGCTGCTTTAAAAACACCCTTAGTGTGCTTAGTGTTTGTTGTGTTGGTTTGTACGAGTGGAGATGCACACGCTGCGTTTAAAGTGGTTAAAGTGCAGGTTTTTGTGTTCTCTGGTCGTGGTTTTCTGGTTTGCTGGTGTTTCAGACGTAACACAGCGTCTCACTCAGCCGTCTGCTCTCTCTGCACAGCCAGTGATCAGTCCTTTGTTTTCTGCCACAATGCATCTCTATTCCTCCACCCAAACTCTGGCTTTTTATCAGAATGACGACCCACTAATTAACAATTACACATTTGTCTGCTTTGTTTTCATGGAAAATTTGACCCCATATTCTAGAAAAATCAACTCTGCAAATAGCAAACCACTTTATTTATTCTCAGAATGGGAATCTGCACTCATTTAGAAAATGCATTTAGAGAAATATAGTATTTTGCATGTTGTATAACATTTTAAAAAAATAAATTAACTCTGTGAGAACATGTAATAACGAATGGACCAGTCAGAATGCTCTAAAATGTCCCTTTTGTGTTTAATTATCTGAGCAAATGCTTTGTTTTAATGGAAAATCTCACCCCATATTCTAAAAACATCAACTCTGCCAATAGAAAACCTTTTTTATTTCTTGTCAAAATGTAAATCTGCAAAAAAAATATTTTGCATGCTGTCAAATATTTAAAATCTAATAAACCAAAAGACAAGTTTCCGGTTACTCTGTGAGAACATTTAATAAATATTAATCTGTGCTTATTAAGATTTGTATTTAGAAAAATAGTATTTTGCATGTTGTATAATATATATAAAAACTATTAAAACCAAAAAGACCAGCTACCGCTTACTCTAACATTGTAATAAGTTTAAAGTGATTTGAGTAAATATAGAGGGTCTAATTCTTCTTTTATTTTATCCCCCTGTGGTCTGCAGTGTAATCCTCCGATGGAGGTGAAGGATCTGTTCAGGGACATCCAGGATGGGAGGATTTTAATGGCTCTGCTGGAGGAGCTGTCAGGATGCAGGCTGGTGAGTCAAACCTATAAAACTCTATTACTTTATTACTTTAATATAATACAGGATTTACTGCATAGTTTGTAGTGAAGAACAGTGTGGCTAAATATGTTCATATCATAAATAAATATATTAATAGCTAGTGAGCGTATTACATACACTATGTCTCTAAATGTTTGTGGACACTCCTTTAGTCCCTGTAGGATAAACATGAACCTTTTGGCATCAGACTGATGATCTGGTTCCAGTGGCTGCTGTTAAGAGGTGGATATATATATATATATATATATATATATATATATATATATATATATATATATATATATATAAGGCAGCGAGTGAACAGTCAAGTTCTAGAGAATCTGAGACACTTTAACATTAATATTATTCAGGCATCAAGTGTTACTAGCCTTTAAAAACAGCTAAAAGCCTTCTTTAATAGCTTAGCTGTCTATTAGCTTCTGTTCTGTTCTTTGTTTATATTTAAATATTTGGTTAATTTTTGATGTTCTTTGATTGACTTTGTTGTTCTTATTTTTATTCTTATGTGTTTTTTATCTGTATTTTTTGTAATATTTTATATTTAATTTATATTTATTTATTTAATATTTTCATTAAACCTTTACTATTTACTTTTTAATAGTTTGATTACTGATTGTTTTGCATTTTTCTGTTTTATTTAATTTTATTGTGAAGCACTTTGAGCTGCATTTTTATGTATGAAAGGTGCTATATAAATACATATTATTACATTATTATTATTTCAAGTGATTTTAGAGAATTTCTATTGGTCTATTCATTAGGAAATGTTGACACAGTGAACGGAGACAGTTTCTCCGTGGGGGGGGTTGGTAAATAAAAGCTAATCTAAGTAAACAAAACTGTCATTCTTAATTAAAAAAACTGTTTATTTGGGTGAGTAAAGCACTTTTTTCAAATTTCTCCAGCACTAAGGTTGGAGCATTAGCAACTAATCACTAGGCTAATGTTAATACTCTTCCAGCAGTGCTAGCCAGAATTAGCAGCAGGCTACAGGCCGATAATACTCACCTCTGAACGCTAAAATAGCTAGTGCTTAGTCTCTAATGCTAATGCTGCTCCAGCAGTGCTAGCTGCGGTTAGCAGCAGGCTACAGGCTAATAAACTGATATACCATACATAAGGTGCACCAGATTATAAGATGCACTGAAAAGTAATGGGAAAATTCAAGAATAATAGTGTGAAAAATATGGTATGTTTTTTTTTTCATTACGCAGTGACGATATGTAAAACAGTAAATACGAAAAGAATCAAATTAAAGTTACAGGTCAGCAGACCTTTTCAGACTTTAGATTATTCCGTTCTTCTCTTACACTGAAAATAATACCTGTTTATTTTCTGTGACCTTTCAGCTGCACGCGTTCAAGCCGTCCGCTCATCGCATCTTCAGACTCAATAACATCGCCAAGGTTCTGACCTTTCTGGAGGAAAGAAACGTAAGTGTGTAAACAAGTAAATAAACCTCATTCTGAAAACTTCAGCTCAGAACATGATTGCTGCTTTTGTTTAGACAATACATTTTCCCTATAAACTATAATGTTTTTGACAACAAAATGTTGTACAAATAATTGTGATCATCAATATTATTATTTTAAGACCATTATACATAATCATTTTTGTTTAGACAGTACATTGTCCCTTAAATAATTGTGATTATCTGTCATGGATGAGACATGTGCAGATGGGAATTATAGCTTTTATTAAATAAAGCCAGAGGACAAGGGGTAGCCAAACGAGCACAGATAATACCAGTAAACAGAAATCAGAAGGCAGCAATGAAGTTAATGCAAAAATCAAATAAGAGTCAAATAAACAGAAACAAGGTTGTAACAAGTAGGTGAACACAGAGATTGGAATAACACTTTGTAGAGTGAATACTCAGCAAGGGTGTGTGTGTATAAATAGTGCTGTGAACAGGTGAATTCAATACTCAGGTGATTGAGTATTACTGGAGGTGCTGTGTCATGTGATTGTGAATTGGTGTGATGTCAGTGTGTGGTATCAGAGTCTGTAGACTGAAGATCACAGGTAGAGCTGAGTGTGGGAGAGACAGGAGCACCATATTAGAAAGATAGATACTTATTTTAAGATAATTATAAATAACTATTTGTATTTAGGCAATAAATTGTCCCTTTAAATAATTATGTTATGTGCGGAGCTACAGTGCTGTAGTTAGAAGTAGTTAGAAACGGGTTACTTCTGTCTGATTTATCAGTTGACCAATCCTGCTTTAGAGTGAGGATAGGACTGCCTACCTAATTAACATACAAATGCAGAAATAAATATATTAATAAATAAATAAATGATGAAATATAATAAATAAATGTAAAAATACATCAATAAAAGTATACATATTTAATATAATTTATTTTTGCAATTATTTATGCATGTATTTATTTATTTATTCATTTATATGTGCATTTTTTATTTATACTTATGTCATTTTTTGTCCTCCATACCAGCACTCCTACGTTCTGTAAATTAGGTCAAATGAACAAACTCAGACTTACACTTGTCTTGTAGTGCTGCTCTCAGAGGACAGGGAGCTAAAAGGAACTTCACCGTCAGCTCTTTTGGGTTAAGCATAAAGTACTGAATTCATGTTAATGGATTTTCCTTGCTAGGAACGATATAATGGGTAATATCATGGTCAGTAAAATGAGAGATGTCTGTATACTGAATGATAATTGTATGATTAGTCAATACTGTTACCATATCCTGGTGTGTGTGTGTATTGTAGGTAAAGCTGGTGAGCATCGACGCTGCAGACATCGCTGACGGCAATTCCTCCATTGTTCTGGGTCTTATCTGGAATATCATCCTGTTCTTCCAGGTAAAGATATCACAGTGTGGATCTCTGATCTCGTCAGACACTTCCTGTATTTACTCCCCCGACCTGTTCTCCCGTCCGGCTGCTCGTCTTTCCCTGATGTCTCTCTCTTTCTTTATTATTGTCTCTAAACTAATACTCCTTTTATATTCTCACGTTTTTAAAGGTTAAAATGCTCCTGGATTGTCTGAAAGTGTGGCCAATTATACATTTCTATTATTCTTTATTACAAATAATCATACATCAGTGGTCAGTGAGAGTGTCTATCTGTAATTAACTCTATATAACATTATATAACATTAGAATAAACCCAACACAAAGTCAGAGGTCAATGAGAGTCTTCATATAAAATGCTTGGTTTTAGTTAATTACAGGTAGACACTCTCATTGACTTTATTATTGTTTACTTGGGTTAATTTTAATGTTATATACAGGTAATTACATGTAGACACTCTCATTGACTTTATTATTGTTTACTTGGGTTAATTTTAATGTTATATACAGGTAATTACATGTAGACACTCTCACTGTACACTGACTTTATTTATATTTATTTGGGTTAGTATTTAGTATGTTATATGGAGTTAATTACAGGTAGACACTCACTGATCACTGACTGTTTTTGTTATATAGAGTTAATAACAGGTAGACACTCTCACTGAACACTGACTTTATTATTGTTTATTTGGGTTTATTCTAATATTATATAGAGTTAATTACAGGTAGACACTCTCACTGACCACTGACTTTATTATTGTTTATTTGGGTTTAGTATTCTAATGTTATATAAGGTTAATTACAGGTAGACACTCACTGATCACTGACTGTTTTTGTTATATAAGGTTAAGTACAGGTAGACACTCTCATTGATCAGTGAATTTATTAATGTTTATTTGGGTTTAGTATTCTAATGTTATATAGAGTTAATTACAGGTAGACACACTCACTGACCACTGGCTTTATGTTTATATATGTTTATTCTAATGTAACATTTTATATGAAACAGTTAATTACAGGTATGCTAATTGCTAAAAGCTAATACTACAGAATAAAACAGTGATTCAGGGGCGGGTAACTGAAGATAATTTCCTTGTGTTTTCTAACATGCCTGATCCGAAAGTGGTGGTTCTGATTCTGATATCTGTGTGTTTTTCAGATTAAAGAGCTCACAGGTAACATAAAGAACCAGTTCTCGTCCTCCTCCAGCCTGTCGTCCATCCCCACCAGCTCAGACTCGGACACGTCTCACTCCAGCACTCCTTCAGACGAGCGGAGACCCTCCATTGCTGCCAGAGATCACGGAAAAGCCATAAAGACCCTCCTACACTGGGTCCAGAGACGCACCAGGAAGTAAGAGATTCTGAGGATTATACTGTATTTTTCAGTATAATTACTCCAGGTTATGTTCAGTCAAAGGGAGAGAGAGAGATAGATAGAGAGAGAGGGAGCTCAGTCAGAAACTTCACTCCTTTGTTTCTTTGGTTTTACTATGAGTGAATGATCTACTGAGCTCTGAGTTTCTCCTTCTGAAGTCTCCACTGCTCCACCAGCCGCTCGCGTTCAGTAAAACTGAGCCGGATCCTCTTTTAGAGGCTGTACGTGTGACGTAAGAATGAATGAATATATTAGGTTTATCAGGGATGGTGGTTTCAGCACACTGGTACCATTTAACTAGGGGTGAAACGATTACTCGAGTAATTCGAGTAACTTGATTAAAAAAATTGATTGAGTAATTTTCAGTGCCTCGAGTAATCGTTTATTTAATAAAAAACTCAGCGCGCGGTAATTCACGTTTTTAATGTGACAACGCACTCAGTGTGACGGCACCCGCGTACAGGAAGAAGTAGGAGGTGGTAGAGGTTTTAGTTGAGAAGACGGTATTTTAAAAGCGGCGTGGAAATAGAGCGACAACTTACAAGGAAAAAGAGCAATAATAATAATAATGGAGCTTTTTAGGCTGGACAGCGTGTATTCACTCTTGCCTCCCACAACATCACGCTTTAATGCTGCACTGACTTGACTGAGGACACGTTAGCGGTGGAGCCGAGAGAAGGTTAATATAATACAGGACTTAATACAGGCTTTATGTAAGTGAACACAGCGCTGAGGAGTTTATAAACAAATAGACGTCACCAACTGCTGTTTAGAAGCTAAGATGCACAACATAATGCAAATGTTTATGCCTTTTTTATTGATTAATTCCCTATAATTTTAATACTTACAAGAAATTCTTGTTGGAAATAATTTAACTTAATTTATTAAAGTACTAATTATTAAATTATTACTATTCCTTTATTTATTTCTATTTGTGTTTGCAGTTTTTTGAAATGTATGTTGTGAATTTAAAAATATAACTTATCTAAAAATAAAATAAATAAATTGGTCATTCATTATTTAGTGAAATGTCTTGTTTTTTTTTCTTGTGTATTTTTTTAATTACTCTTTAAGCAAACAAGTATGTTTTATCTATTGATTTTTTTGTAGAGTACTCGATTACTAAAATAATCGATAGCTGCAGCCCTACATTAAACAGTATTTTATCCATATTCTTCTCCACTCAGAAATGTTTCTTATTTCAGTTTAGAAACAAAATAATACAGACTGACACCTTAAAGATGCTATCTGCCTCATATTACTAAGGCCATGTAGATATGGGCAGTGTTACTGGTTTTAGTTGTTAGTAGTAACCGTCATTTGGTATTTTTGAACTTTAAATAATTAAATCCTGTGTTGTTTAGATCTGCAGGATGTTGTGTTTATACAGTAGTAAAGTATATCTGTGTTTTTGTAGATATGGAGTGGCGGTGCAGGATTTTGGTAAAAGCTGGTCGAGTGGTTTGGCCTTTCTTGCCGTCATCAAATCCATTGACCCGAGTCTGGTGGACATGAGGAGAGCTTTTGTTCGATCCTCCAGAGAGAACATCGAGGACGCCTTCAGGACGGCTCATTACAGCTTGGGCATCCCACGCCTCCTAGAGCCAGAAGGTAACATAGTCAATATATATATATATATATATATATATATATATATATATATATATATATATATATATATATATATATATATATATATATATATATATTAGGGGTGTCACGATTCTCTAAATCCTCGATTCGATTTCATTTTCGATTTGAGGGTCACGATTCGATTCGATTCTCGATTTTCTTGTTTTTTTTTCTTGTTATTATTTTATGCCTCATAAAATTTAAATAATATATTTATTATTATTATTATTATAAATATTATAAATATTATTATTATTATTATTTATTAAGATATATATGGTAATGCCATCTAGTGACTTTTTTTGGTAGCAACAGTGTGCACTATTAAAACAAGCAGTTTATCAGAGCTGTGTGTGGATGGCTGGTGAAACTGCTCATTACATGAAGCTGCAGTTCTTCATCCAACCACTAGCAGCAGCAGCACAAGCTCCGCTCTCTTCACTCAGTCACTACTTCAGTACAGCCCAGCCACGGGCTACAGGGCTCAGCCAGTCCGTTTTTACTGTTTCTGTAAACAAATAAAGGTTTTAACCCCACTAACCGGATAATACAGCTCACTACAGTTCATCTTTCAGCCCAAGCAGCTAACAGCAGCAGGTTAGAACAGCCGACACGGAGTCACTGCTCGGATTACATTATAAACAGGTCAGTTAGCGCGCTGCTAACCTCAGGATGTTTATAACTACGGAGTTTAGTGGACACCACGGCCGCCAGGTAAGTCTTTTAAAGGCTACTGAAGACTATTAAAGGCTATTAGAGTGTAACCCCTGGCTCCCAGGGGTTACAAGAGGTTATTGAAAGCATTATTGGGGGGCAGAAATCAGTACAGGCTGGTTAGATAAGTGATGTGGGTATTGTCTTATAAATATTTACACATAACTTATATCTCTCCTGAAAAGCTTTTATTTTAGTCAGAAACACGCTTGTGTTTACTTTATCTGAGAGAAAGATGTTTTTTTAATTCAATGGAAAGCAACAGGTGTAGTCAATTATAAGTTTAAGATTTTTAATCCACCTCACTGTGATCTATAGTCAGTGTTCTCAAGTCACACTGACACACGCATTTCAGCGAGTTCACACGCTCTCACCTGCGCGCACCCACCCCTCCGTTAGATACAGATACAAAACCTGCGTGCCCAACCCCCGCCCCCCCTCCCCCGTTGGACAGATAAAAAACAGTGATCACACTCAAAACTTGAGAGCCCTGTCTATATTTCTATAAATCCGTTTTCAAAAACTTAACATAGTAACTTTTATCATGGAGTTATTATGGTCATTTTACATTATGTCTAATCAGATTATCTGTACTGTACTTAGAGCATATATATCTGTGTACTGTGTTAAAAGCCCTGTCTGAACAGGATTAGTTTCTCAGGGGGTTCTGGTGTAATTTTGTCTTTTATGTGAGTTTTTATTCTCTGTGATTTTATTCCTGTCCGGAACGACCATGTTCGTGTTTTTCTCTTAACTCTTTTTCATGCTCCTCCGGTAATTTTAGTCCCGTCCGGACGCACAGTTTCGTCTCCTCGTGTTTAATAAAATAGCAGTTTGTCCACTGCCGCGCACCGTAATTACACTTTGGGCGCACGTTTCCACAGAGATTCACGTTAAAAACACAACAGCGAGTGGAAATGGAGGAGCTACTGAACGTGATGTCATGTGACCGAGAAATCCTAAAAAAAAAACTCACTGGTCCTCCTGTTTTTTCAAGTGCAGTCCAGATGCAGGAGTTTTATCACTGAGTAGAAGTGTGAAATATTTTACAAACAAGACCCCCTCCTAAGAAACTAATCCCGTACGGATAGGGCTTAACAAGACTAAAACATGAAAAAATTATAAAGGATTAATTAAATTAGTAATAAAGTTTAATTTCTTTTATTGTCAAAATAATGTTTTATTGCCTAACTATTTATAATCTGGGTTTTTGATTTTTTCCACTTACAAATGCAATTAGACATAAAACAAAATTTTATATGTATATATGCAGCTCTGGAAAAAAATAAAGAGACCACTAAAAAATGATGAGTTTCTTTGATTTTACCAAATTGAAAACCTCTGGAATATAATCAAGAGGAAGATGGATGATCACAAACCATCAAACCACCAAACTGAACTGCTTGAATTTTTGCACCAGGAGTAAAGCAGCATAAAGTTATCCAAAAGCAGTGTGTAAGACTGGTGGAGGAGGAGAACATGATGCCAAGATGCATGAAAACTGTGATTAATAAACAGGGTTATTCCCCCAAATATTGATTTCTGAACTCTTAAAAACAATGTTCATTTTACTCAAACATATAGCAAAATCAGAGAAACTCATTCAAAAACTGAAGTGGTATTTTTCCAGAGCTATATATGTATATATATGTAAATATATATTTTAGGGCTGCAACTAATGACTAATGTGTAGGAAACAAGCTTTTTATTGTATGAGAAATGATGTATATTAAATGACATGTATCTCCTCCAGACGTTACTCTCAATCCTCCGGATGAACAGTCCATAATGACCTACGTGTCCCAGTTTCTGGAGCACTTTCCAGGAATCGAGGAGGTGAGATGCTGTAAATGTCACTGAGTGAATTATAGATTATATTATCAGTTAAATATAGAGTCACGTGTTCACGGCGAGGTGTGATTTACGTCCTGTTTGATTGGCGTTTCCTGCAGGACGAGTCTTCCTCTGAGTTCCTGGAGAGGAGTAAGGTCAGCGCGAGGATGAACGAGCCGCCGGTGAGGAACGGCGTTCAGAGGAAGAGGGAAAAGTCGTACGTGGTGAAGAGGGACTGGGTTCAGCCTCCACCCAAGATCTTCATCTCCTCAGTGACTGAAGAGCACGCCCAGAGCCAGGCTCCTGCCCAGCCACAGACCCCCGAGGACAGGCCCTGGACCAGCGAGGAGTCCTCAGTGGAGACCTCCAGATCTGTTACTGCTGAGAACCAGCCTCAGTGTCGCCCCCTAGGCCTGAACAGAGACACGGCGTCCGCCTCCACCTCTCCTCAGGCTTCTCTAATCGACTCCGCCATGGATTCCCCGGACTCGTGGGGTAAGACTGATTAACCATATTTTTTGCACTATAAAGTGCACTAAAAAGTTTAATTTTCCCAAAAATCATCAATGCACTCTGTAATCCAGTGCATCTTATTTATAAATTCTATCAGTCAGGTATTGAGGAGCAGTAAAGCCACTTAAAGCTGAAGTACAGAGTTATACAGGAGTTTCAGTTTAGTTCTCCAGCACAGAGACTAGAGTAGCATTAGCATTAGCTGCTAACCAATATTTTTCAGTTCAGAGGTGAGTATTATCAGCCTGTAGCCTGCTGCTAACCACTGCTGGAGCGGTTAGCTGCTAATGCTCCAGCTTTAGATGCTCGTTTGACACTAAAATAAAGTATATTTTTTATTACAGTTTTGTTTACTTAGCTTAGCTTTACTTAACTTGGTTAGCTCAACTAATACACACTTTAACTCTATCTGATCGTGTGGGTGTGAGACAGAAGTTTTGCCACAGCAATGTATAAAAAATAAAAACTAGTACAGATTGGGTTTAGAGAGTGTGTTTGAGATGAGTTTGTGAGGTGTTAGTGCCCTGCTGGGCTGGCATGCTCGTGCAGTTATTTTAGGGTGTTGTGTTCTTGTGTGCATGAAGTGATTTTCAGAAATTCTGCTAGATACAAAGAGAGGTTTAAACATATCTCAATATACAGCTCTGGAAAAAAATAAGAAACCACTTGAAAATGATGAGTTTCTTTGATTTTACCAAATTGAAAACCTCTGGAATATAATCAAGAGGAAGATGGATGATCACAAACCATCAAACCACCAAACTGAACTGCTTGAATTTCTTAAAACTTTATGAATATGAACTTGTTTTCTTTGCATTATTTGAGGTCTGAAAGCTCTGCATCTTTTTGGTTATTTCAGCCATTTCTCATTTTCTGTAAATAAATGCTCTAAATGAGAATATTTTTATTTGGAATTTGGGAGAAATGTTGTCTGTAGTTTATAGAATAAAACAACAATGTTCATTTTACTCAAACATAAACCTATAAATAGTAAAATCAGAGAAACTGATTCAGAAACTGAAGTGGTCTCTTAATTTTTTTTCCAGGGCTGTATATCATGATATCGATATTTTGTCCCATCCCTAATATTTGAACATATGTGCTCTCTTAAATCAAACCTATGACATTGGTTGCTCCCATAGCCCATAATACTTACCTTTATATGGCAAAAGAGCTAGCAGCTAATGCTGGTTAGCAGCTAATGCTGCTAATGCTAATACTGCTTCAGTCTCTGTGCTGGAGATATAACGCTGTACTTTAGCAGAGTGGTGCACTGGATTATAAGGCGCACTGACAATTTTTGTGTAAATGAAAGAATTTTAAGTGTGCCTTATAGTGCGAAAATATGGTATGCCAAAAGCCATAAATTATATTTCTTACTGAGTGAGAAATTTTTGAAAACATTCCTTTTTTCAAATGTATATTTTTAATATGACATCATTTTGACAAATTAGCTCCAGCAGCTTAAAGTACAGGAGTAAAGGAGTAAATGTATGTTATTCATCAGTCAGAATGAATCTGTTCTATTAGCCTAATAATAAGATACCGCTTTACCAGTATTCACTTATTAAGTTACTATACCTCTCTAGGTGAGATGCCCAGTGAGACGGCCCCTCAGCTCCAGCAGTCCTGCAGCAACGGTTCTCTGAGCGACCTGAGGTATTCCACGTCCGCCGGAGATCTGACCTCGGATCAGGGGTCTCCACTGTTATCAGAACGCGCCTCTAAAGACCAAGCAGACGGAGACTTGTTCATAGACGAGGGGAACTTCTCTCTCAGCTCCATAGACAGTTTACAGGCCAAATCTGCACTGCTGTCCGAGGAGGAGGATGCTTATCGGTACATTTTGGACCTTAAAGAGGACGGATCTGCTGACGTTGAGCTTGGTGAAGATACTGTAAATGATCCAAACTCTCAGCAATCAGAAAACAGCCCTGTGAAGAGTCCAGACGTCGTCAAACCAGCCGATCAAGACCACCCTTCATACGGGGATGCCGACTCTGGGTATTATCCTGTTAATGCTAAGGACACTTCTTTATCTATATCAGAGCTGGATGATATCAGCAAAACTTCGCTCATTACTGATATCGATGAACTGATTTCTGTTATGGAGAGCCAGTCTGAACTTTGCGAAGAGAGTCTGGAGTCTTCAATTAGTAAAGATTTGCAGGAAACTCCTCTTGAAGCGAATCCGAATCCATTGGACTTTCTCGAAGATGACCCAGAGTGTCCTATCGTCAAGTACGAGAGGGTTTCCATTTCAGGAAGTGAAGACGAAGCCGAAATGGAGTTTCCTGAAGGAATACCTCATGACAAAGAGGCTAAGGAGGAAGATTTGCCAGATGTTTTCCAAAGTGAGGACATTAAAATGTGTCGAGAGGAACTTTCACATCTCAGGGAGACTCAAGAAGCTGATCAGGTGTTGCATCAAGAAGAGCCTGCCGTCAAGCCAGAAGAGGATAAAACAAATCCAGATCTGGTCTGTACTGAGATTTCCGAACAGCCAAGAAGGCCGTCTGGAGCCGAGGCAGAGATCCAGAGCGAGGAAGAAGAAGAAAAAGAGAAGAATAAAAAGAAAGCTTCTGGCAGCCAGGAATCAGGCATGTGTGAAGAGCCTGAAATGAAGGATTTGAGAGATGCCAAGCCACAGGCTTCCAACAATCTGTCTGAAACGAACTTTATTGAAGTTGCAAAAGTTGAAGAAGAAGAAAGGAACTGCACTTCTTCACTGGAGTCGAGAGAAAGTGAGGAAAAGCTGGGAGAAAAACGTCTGGAGGCAAATCAAGGTGATTTGAGTCCTCCTAAAGAGGAAATCACGAATTGTCTTGAGTGTGAACCAAGCGAGACCCGTACAAGTATGCATGAAGACGCCACTATTGATGATAACAGTAAGTTGGAGGATCTACCAAGTGAGATAGAGAATGTGACGGAAGAAGAATTACTTTCTTGCAACCAGCAGGAGCTTGAGACCAAGATGGAGGAGGATCAGCAGAGTAAGTTGGTAGAAGCTGTAAAGGAAGAGGAAGTGGAAAAGGAAGTGAAAGAGGATCTTAAGATCAAGTTGAACGATCATCTGATTGAAACCGAAAGTGTACAGGATCCAGAAACACACAGTAATCGTAATCATAATCCCCCCGCCCTTGATTATGCGTCAGTAGAGCTCAGAAGTGAAAGTGACGTCCAAAATTCAGAAATCCCTCCAAACGATGTTTTCCTATCCAACGCCAACGAAGTCTTGAATGAGCCTAATTCTGATCCTACTTTCAGTGAAGAAATTGAACACCCCTTCACTCCACCAACACCGAGCAGCCCCGCCTCACAGCCAGACTGGGATCAGGCCACTGTAGAGCAGTCGTCCGATAGATGCAGCCAAGGGCAAGCCTCCTGGGAAGAGATGGAGAACACTATAGATACTTCAGAGCGAGCAGAGAGGTTCCCTACAGAGCTCCGCCTGTCGCTCAGTGTGACGCCTCTACAGCCTGCTCCCTCACAGTCTTCCCACGCCGGCTGCGACGGAGAGCGAGCCATTCTCGAAAAGGTAAGTGGTAACGTTACGCTGACGAGTATTGACCATTTAGTATTAGACACTTTAGTTTCTTATATAAAGTGACAGAATAAATTTAGAGCCTGTAAAGGTCATTCTGACCAATCAACAAGGCTTTACCAATTGCAGATTTACAGATGACTGGATAAAATTAGAGATCACCTAAAAATTATGAGTTTCTTTGATTTTTGCACCAGGAGTAAAGCAGCATAAAGTTATCCAAAAAGCAGTGTGTAAGACTGGTGGAGGAGAACATGATGCCAAGATGCATTAAACTGTGATTAAAAACCAGGATTAATTTTTACTCTATAGAATAAAAATGTCACTTTTACTCAAACATATACCTAGAAATAACAAAATCAGAGAAACTGATTCAGAAACTGAATTTATTTTTTCCAGAGCTGTATACTATGGTTGGGCAATATTAAGAAAAAAAATCTTCAAATATATGAGCGATTCTCACTTAAACACTTAAACACGACACATAAAACTTATTATTTTTTTTAATTTGTAAATGGACCGCACCATTTAAAGTGATGCACAAGCTAGCAAACCAGCACAATCATAATAATGGGAAATCAGTAAACATCAAGACGTATTGAGGTTATGTAAACAAATTGTGATTGGCCTTCACTTAAAGCTTCAGAGTAAATTTAAAAATACAAAATAGTCTGCTTTTAAATAGTAGCAGATAGTTTGCTGGATTTGTGTTTGCTAAATGGCCAGTGTGATATTGCGTCACCGCGAATGGCTGCAAAAACACTCACAAAAAAAACAAGCGTGAAAACCAAGTGCTCTGATTGGCCCAAAGCAGTCTAGTCAGTGGTGAAATCCAATTGTCAATTAGCATAGCGGTTAGCTTATAGTGCACAAAAAAAAAAAAAAAAACGCTACTCATTTTGACCCTTCTAGTGCACTTGAAGGGTCAAAATGCGTAGCTTTTTTTTTTTTGCGCACTATAAGCTAACCGCTATGCTAATGCTCCAGGTTTAGTGGAAATCTGTAAATCTAAGCTCACTGTAAATAAACAGTTTTCAGGAGAGAAATCTGTGTAGTTTAACATCCAGCGCTCGTTTAACTTGTCTGAAATGTTTTTTTTTGTTTTGTTTTTTTAAAGAATTACAGTTAGAGGTTACTTTACTTAGCTTAGCTTTACAGCTTAGCTTTAACTTAGTGACACCCCTGTTTCTACTACAAGTTACTAGTGTTGCATTAAATGCACCTTATCTGATGCGCCCTATATATAAAAATAGACCAGAAATTAGACATTTACTGATGGTTCACCTTATAATCCATTGTGCCTTAAAGTGAGAAAAATAAAAATAAAGACTCTGTGACACTTTTTCACTCTGGTAACTCCGGCCACACCATGGACACACCCTCAGACTTGCTGATGCCTATAACACTATTTTTATAGTTCTACCCTATTTTGCACTAGTAGTTCATTCACTAGTTCATTCATCTACTGTTTACTTATCTTTTGCACTGCTGAATTTAAATCATTATATAACTGTGTATCTGCACTTCCTGTATGGCTGACATCAGTTATCCTCACTTTATGCACATCAACTGGTGTATATGTGTTCAACTGCACTACCTCCATTCTACATTACACACACACTAAAGACTGTATTTTTATTTTTACATTGAACATTCTATTTTCTATTTGATTGTATTTATATAAATCTTTATCTTTATATTTTATATATTTTATTTGTAACTTTGTGTATTATACCTGCTGCTGGATGTCTAGAATTTCCCCTCGGGGATCAATAAAGTATTTATCTATCTATCTCTATCTATCTACGTTATGCCAAATATGTACATGTTGGAAGGTCTGTAGTAATAGTGATATATACGATATGGTACACCCCTGTTGTATATAATGTTCTGAATGGCACATGTTCTCTGTAAATCTGCAGGCTGGAGAGGGGTCTGTGGAGTCTCCAGAGCAGAGTCCGTTCGAGCTGTGGTCCCGGCACCCGGGGGAATGGGGCGCGGCCGATTCGGACCTGCACGCAGATCACTGCGAGCTCATTAGCAGCGACGAGGAGCTGCCAGCCGGCACTGACGCTACGGCTACTACTACTACCACTACCACCACCGCTACTACTGCTGCTGCTGCCAGGGAAAACATGGAGCCGCTGAGGTACGGCTCTATTATTACAGCTCTGCTGGAGCACACGGCCGCTCTGCAGGACGTGACCTCACACATGTAGCCTGCAGAACTCGCTGCAAATTACCTTAAATGTACTTAATGATGTTTATTTCTGAAACTCCTCCGCTGGTGGGGCTCGCACTCATTTCCTGTTCAGATGAACGATTGCGTTCTCCTGATGTTCTGTAGGCTGCATTAGGCCACATGTGTAGTTATTAAAAATATACAGTAAAATACGAAAATAACTGAAAAATAATAGGAGTTTTATTTTAAATAACATGGATTTTTCTAACCTAAACAGGGAAGAAGATGCCAGCGATGCTGCTAAAGATGAAACCCGGCCGTCCACAGATTTAGACAAAGCTGTTCCTCCAAAAGAATCAAAGGTTTGTGTCTTAATTGATCTTTTAAATTGATCTGATTGATGCCTGCTGATAATTTCTGATTAATCATTTTTAAATTATTGTCTAAATAGGCTGTTTTTTCTTTACCTAATATGTACGTATTTTTGCACTATAAGGCACGCTTAAAATCCTTTAATTTTCCCAAAACTCATCTGTGTGCCTTTTAATCCAGTGCTCCTTATGTATGTGTTTTATCAGTCAGGTATTAAGAAGCATTAGTTTAGTTCTCCAGCAGTATTACTATTAGCTGCTAACCGCGCTCAATATTTTCCTGTTCAGAGTTGAGTATTATCGGCCTGTAGCCTGCTGCAAATTCCAGCTAGCATTGCTGGAGCAGCATTAGCATTACCTGCTAACCGCGTTTGTTAGTTCCCTGTTCAGAAAGGAGTATTATGCTAATGTTCCAGCCTTAGTGCTGGAGAAATTTGGTAATCTAATCTTACTGTAAATAAAGGGAAGCGCTTTACTCACCCAAATAAACAGTTTTTAGGAGAGAAATCTGTGTAGATTTACATCCAGCACTCATTTCACCTAAAAAAAAAAAAAAAAAAGTATTTTTTTTATTAGTTTTTTTTTTACTTAGCCCCCCACCACCACCCAGCAGCAAGACCTGCTGAATCATAAGTTCACCAAAATAGACCAGAAAATAGACGTTTATTGATTGTGCGCCTCATAGTGCAAAAAAAAAAAATGCTTTAATGTTACTTTTTTAATTACTTCTGCACCTAAATGGTTCAGTTCTTTCATTTATTATTTACAGATTTTGCTTTTATAAAAGTTTATTTTCAAATGATCATCTACTGTAAATGAGTCACTTATTATTTCAGTCCTAAATACATAGCTATATATTACTAATGTTATATTGTGTTTTTTTTTTCTCTCTTGCAGACGGAAAGTGGGATAAACATAGTTGCCACCGGTACAGCGATTACAAACAAAAGGTACCAAATATCCATTGTGTTGTTTAATCAATATTCACATTTTTTAGAAGATGCCTGTAGGCCTGTCACAATAAATGAACATGATCTCTATAATTTTTGATAATCGTGATATTATTCGTCTATTGTGTTTTTGTATGTTTGTTCACATATATTTAACAGTGCACAGTATTTTATCCAGTCATGCTTCAATAACTGACTTCATACACACTGTGGACTAAAGAAGGTTGAAGAAATAAGTATATAATTCCCAAACTAATTATAATAAATGATTATTTAAAATTTTGTTGTCTTTAAAAAGTGTAGAATAATTTATAAGTTATGCTATTCTGTTATTATTACATCAGTGGCATTTAATAGTCTTAAAATTACAAAAACATTGCGTGTCGCAATAATTTCACAGCACAGCTCCATCACATCTACTCAAAATCCCTTAGAGCACAAGACCGACACTGATGCACAGTGCTCACCTGCTTCCTGTAGGAATGGCAGCATCTCACAAACCACCCAGATACTTAAGATGTAGGTAGAGACCAGGGATTGTAGTGGGGCCTGTGTGGGTGAAAAAAGAAAGAAAACTAAACTCAGAGTGATCCAGCAGATTAAGCTGAGATTTAAATCGCCTATGTTTCAATTAAATAGATATTTGATGCCACATATTGATAATGTATCAAAGTTACAACAATACAATGCATCACAATATCAATATTTTTGCCTCATCCAGAGTCTTTACCCTTGGTCTTATTTAATATTCAAATTTTTTTGAGACACTGATTTTTGGGTTTTTATTGGCTGTAAGCCATAATCATCTACAATAAAATAAATAAACACTTAAAATAGATCATTCTGTGTGTAATACATCTATATAATAATAGTTTCACATTTTACCCTACTGAAATAAAGTAACTTTTTAAATTATATTCTAACTGTTTGAGATGCACCTGTTTCGTGGATTGCATTTACATTTTTCCACAGTAGTGTTTCCTTTTCAATTTGGCACCAATTCCTTTTCCAGGTTATCTTAAAAAGATCAAATTTAATGACTTAAGACCTTTATAATACTGCTCACAGGAAAAAATAATAAATTACTGTTGCAAAAAAAAAATGGACAAACTAGGTGATAGTAGGTGATCGATAGGTACATCTTGAACAGCTACATTTAAACACTCCACACAACTAAAATTAAACGATCAGCCCAGATAAAATTAAAGCTACACATGGCTATGTTTATATAATCTGAACAGCTACATTTAAACGCTTTGCACGGCTACACTTGAACACTCCACACAGCTTAAATTAAAGCTTAGCACAACTAAAATTAAATACTCCACATCGCTACATTTTTACACTCTGAATGGCTACATTTAAACACTTAGCACAACTAAAATGAATGCCTGCACGACTAAAATTAAAGCTCCACACAGCTACATTTAAACACTCCGCACAACTAAAAGAAATACTCAGCACGACTAAAATAAAACGCTCCGCATGGCTAAAAATTAAACACTATGCACAGCTACATTTAAACGGTCAGCATAGCTAAAATGAAAAGCTCTGCATGGCTAAAATAAACACTGCATGACTACAATTAAACACTCAGCACGACTAAAATTAAACGCCCCTCATGGCTACATTTATACACTCCGTACAACAAAAATTAACCGCTTAGAACAACTAAAATTAAACACTTCGCACAGATAAAATTAAGTGCTCCACACGGCTACATTTAAGCACTCTGAATGACTACAATTAAATGCTCCGCTATATTTAAACACTGCACGGCTAAAATAAACACTCTGCAAAAACTAAAACTTAACGCTTAGCACGGCTAAAATTTAGAGCTCCATGCGGCTTTCGATTTGCCTCAGATATAATTTAATGCCTTCTCTCTTAAAGTTACAGACATTTTGATTTTAACACTTTTTTTTTTAAACCTTGAATATGTAAAACTAAATTTAAGAATTTTAAGACTTTTTAAGGATTCGCAGGTGATCCATAGTTTTGGAACTTTTTTTTGTGTTTTCCTAAATAAAGACATAAAAGTGAGACTTACCAGATTGCCAAACGTATTTTTTTTTTTTATGTCTCATCAGCTTTTCTGTCTACAGTAACTTTCTGGCCACAGATCCACACGCAACCACAGTACTTTTTGTCCATGTTGTACACTTGCTTCAAACTGAGTAGTAGCTCAGTGGGGTCATAGGGAAGCTCCAGTAGAAAACTAAAATCAGAGAGATTCAGCAGATTAAGGTGCTGTTTAGAATGACTTAGATGTTTCAATAGAAATATAAACAATATAATCACAATATTGGGGTAAAATTAGAAATAAATTAAGAAATTGTGAATTTGATATTTTGCCAATTTTGTCAAAAAGTGATGAAATATTTCTGATTGTTGTCCAACAGGAAGCCGAGCGTTTCTACAGGAAGTCCTGAGAGCTCGAGTGAAGTGGCCTTGTCTGAAATGGACCTGCTGTTGCTCCTGTGGCTCCTCCTCTACTGCCTTTTCGTTCTGCCTCAGATCGACATCTGGGCACTTCCCAGCCTTCTGCTCAACCTGGAGGAGTGATCACCGAGTCCGTACCTCACCTGATTCACCTGAGAGACTCCTCCCACTGACCTTTAAAGACTGGGGCGTCTGGCACCACACTGACCATGATTTCTACATTTTAAATTCTCTCCTGGGACTAATTCAAGTGTTATTTCTGAGGTTTTTCACCTCGAGTTACGAGTCGACCGAGTACCAGGTTTACAGAAACTCTCACTGTCTGTTCTGTGCACCATGTATCTTCCTCACTCGAATGCTTTTACATATTTTACTTATACAGTTTTACTTCTAACAGTAATGGGAATAACATGAGGATATGCTTTTTTTTGGTCTTTAATATGGTAATGCTTAAACTGTTATGATAAACAGAAATTAATTGTGCACTTTTTTTTTTTCTTTACGTTTACATAATGGAAATGAAGGTGTACTGCATAATTTTGCCGTATTTTATTTAAAGTGCTTCTGTATAATGGGAACAAATCGTCACATGCTTAATGTAGGCTGTGTTTACACAGCAGGTAAAAGTGGCCCAATATTTAGATATTTTTCCTAATACATGACTGATTCAGTTTGGTTCACAGATAACACGGCTGTCGTTTAAATTCAGATTTGAGTCGCTTCAATATGTGATTAAAATGTGATGTATATGTGAGGCATACAAAAAAATAAGAGACCACCTAAAAATTGAGTTTCTTTGATTTTATCAAATTGAAAACCTCTAAAAAATAAATTAAGAGGAAGATGGATGATCACAAACCATCAAACCAAACTGAACTGCTTGAATTTTTGCACCAGGAGTAAAGCAGCATAAAGTTATCCAAAAGCAGTGTGTAAGACTGGTGGAGGAGAACATGATGCCAAGATGCATTAAAAAAATTGTGATTACAAAACAGGGTTATTTCACCAAATATTTTATACTATTAAAATATTTCTGAACTCTTAAAACTTTATGAATATGAACATGTTTTATTTGCATTGAGTTTTTTTTTATTTGGAATTTGGGAGAAATGTTGTCTGTAGTTTATAGAATAAAACAGCAATGTTCATTTTACTTAAACATAAACCTATAAATAGCAAAATCAGACAAACTGATTCAGAAACTGAAGTGCTCTCTTATTTTTTCCCAGAGCTGTATCTGTGATTCAATCTGAACAGTAGGACACTATGATTTCTGCAATCCAGGCCAACACCATAGAGATAAGAGAAGATGAAACCGAAACTTCATATGAAGCGCTGCTCTATACAGCGTGAGCATCAGTTTGGGAAAGTTCACCGTTTAGACCAATGTCAGATATAATACACTACCGGTCAAAGGTTTTAGAACATCCCCATTTTTCCCTATTTATTTTTGCCATTTAAGCTCTTAAGTCAGCAAATGGTACAAAATCCAGTGTACAAAGCTCTTTTTTTTTAAGGAACAGAAATGAACTAAAACGCCAAAAAAGTAATGTTAGTTTAAAAAAAATAAATCATGTATTGTTCATGAACAGAGGTGGGTTATTTTTAAGCAAACAGTTAACTTATAAACAGCTTACAGCTAATAAGTATTACTGGAAATAAACTAAGCTTTAGGAATGAATAAAAAAAAGTCAAATTTCTAAATTCTTAGACTGTAGTGTTGCAGTGCTGGAACAGATGGAGTTACTGTTCTCTCTACTGCAGCATTTACACACTTACACACAGCACATTCACACTTTCATCATCATAATAACTAGAAAAAGTGCTACAGAAAGACGTCTGGCTGACCCACATGGCAACAACATTATTTCTAAAGCTCAGTTTATTTTCATTGTTTCTTACCAGCTGTTAACCAATTAATTATTTGATAAAAAAATTCTTTAATTTTTTTATTTTATTTTTATAAATAAGTACAATTTTTTTGTTTTAAAATATTAAAATTATTTTCAGTTTTAGTTCATTTGTGTCCCTTAAAAAATATTCCTAAATTTTGTACACTGGATTTTGTACCATTTCCTGACTTAAGAACTTAAATAGCAAAAATAAATAGGGACAAATGTACACTGGACTATTAAACAAACAATAAAGGTGCTCAAACTGTTGACCAGTAGTGTAGTTTGCAATAATCAAATCGGCTTAATTGAGAAAATTGGATTTTGGACTGAATATTGGTCTAATTTACCTGCTGTGTAAAAGTAGACTTACTTTTATCATATTTTTATTGCAAAGATGTATAAGATAAACAGCCTAAAGAAACAGAGTTCACTTTTAAATTGTAATAATTCAATATATACGATTAAAAAAGATTTAAAAATGTTCATCAGAGTTAATTTTAAAGTCACAACATTTCTAGTACAATGAGCTTAAGGCACTTTTACAGGAGTACAGGTACAGGAAATGTCTTAAAAAACATTATAGGGCTTTCTGAAGAAGCTTCAATGGTGTCAGCTGCACTTTAACCAACACAAACCATAATCCGCCAAAGATTTAGCTGGAGAGACTAAAGGTACACCGATGAGAGAAAGAGAGAGAGATTAAATAATGAATTTGCCTATTCTTTTAATAAGAAATGAAGTATTTCTAAAGCAGACAGAGCTGAAGATCTATATTTACGTGTATATTTTACAGAATGAAAGGGCACATAGATCACGCTGATGAACAAGCTGAAGGGTATTTACTGAATGTGCTTGAGTTTAATGATCTTTAGTGGCGTTTGTGTGGCGCTGGCATTATATAGAAGTGTACACAAGCGCCTTTGGCTCTGCCATTTTAAAGGATTCTGTAAAAAGTGCTTTGAAATGATGTTGCTTGTGTCATTTTATCGTTTTTTTCTATGAATTTATTCACATTTCTTTACTATAAGTACACTGACAAGCACAGTTCTCAGATAAAAGCCCGGTTTGGCAGAGAGATGTACAAGTATGACCGTTGTGGCATCTGTAAAAAGATCAATTTTATTGCTTGTTTCTTTATTTTTATTTAGTTTTTGTCTAATAATCAATTATAACCATGATATTTCATGAAACTACACATGATTCCAGTGGCCACCGTCTGCGCATGAGATTGTCCTATGAAACTGTCGAGTCTTAATTTTGTAAATCTGTCTGAGAACTATCGGAGAACCCACTTTTATATTGGAGATTCTTGTAAATGCACCAGTCCAGTGCAATAAATAACAATCCTCCTAAAATCCAGCCTCACGCTTGCTTCTTTTTTAATGGTATTGATTTGCTATGGTATCCCAGATGTTTCTGAGGAAGGACTATTACAGGTTTAGAGTTATGGCATCATATGTTCTACCATAATATTAATAATTATAATAATAAGAAAAAATATAGTCACAAGCAAAAATAGCAAACACTGTAGTCTTACATTCCTTGGCAAAAAATGTATAGTATCGTTATTTAATGGAGAAATCCATTAATTTGCTTACTTTACCAATAAAAGTGTTTTTTTTTACGTTTTAAAGAAAAAAAAATGCATTATATTGAAGATGATACATTATCGGGGGACATTTTCCAAGTAAAATAAGTGATTTTTCAGACAAATAAAGACGCTTCAAAAATTGACCAAAAATGCTTGTGAACAAAAGACTATAGTCTTTCATATTTTGGTGAAAAAATGCATAGTGATTTTTACATTTCATAATACTTTTTTTTTTTTTTTTAGATCTATGATGATGTTTGCACCTAGTTTTACATCATCTACACATCATTGGGGGACATTTTCTAAGTGAAATAAGTCATTTTTCCAATAAATTAAGACTCATGCTCAAAAGTATGGGTGGGCAATATTATATCGTATACAATATATCGTGACAGAAATATCGTGATATTAAAAATCCATATCGTGATAATAGAGATGTTCTGTCTTAAAAGTAGTCTATTATTTACTGTGAAGCTTTAGGTGTATTTATTGTATAATCGTTTTAGTTTGCAGTTTATATGCATGCACTAAATATTCTGCAGTATTATTTGCTGCATTGTATTATTTTATGCTATATTATTTATTTTGCCACATTATGATTATTCTGTTATACTATTATACTATATTCCTGAAATTCATTAATTATTTTTCTGTTTTCCTATATCGCCAAGTATATCGTTATCGCAAAAATACCCTGAAATACCGTGATATTATTTTAGAGCCATATCGCCCACCCCTACTCAAAAGACTCAAAAATGCTCATGGACCTAAGACTATAGTCTTTCGTATTTTGGAAATTTTGATGAAAACATGCATGATGATTATTTTACATGTCATAATGCTCTATTTAGGTCTATTTTGATGTTTGCAAATATTTTTGCAGACATTTTAGTGTGATTTTGAGAAATATAACTATCAGAAATATTAATATTTTTCTTCAACACAAATAAAAGTGAGATGTTAAGAAGACAATGCATTATATTGAAGATGTCACATCATCTGATAAAACATTTCAAGTGAAACAAGTGATTTTCCATTAAATAAAGACGCTTCAAAAATTGCTCATGAACGTAAGACTATAGTCTTTTATATTTTGGCAATTTGGTGAAAAAATTCATGGTGATTTTAACATTTCATAATGCTGTATTTAGATCTATTACGATGTTTGCAAACAGTTTTAAAACATAATGGGACATTTTCCGAGTGAAAATAGTAATTTTCCAATGAATAAAGACAAAATACCAAAGACTATAATCTTACGTTCATGAGCATTTTTCTGGTACATTTTTGGACACTAATAATAGTAAGATTTTAGGAAGAAAATGCATTATATTGAGGATAACGCATCATCATGGGACTTTTTCAAAAGTGAAATAAGTGATTTTTCCATTAAATAAAGATGTTTCAAAAATTTACCAAAAATGCTCATGAAGGTAAGACTATAGTCTTCGGTATTTTGGCAATTTTGGTAAACAAAATGCATGGTGATTTTTACATTTCACATAATACATAATACTATATTTAGATCTATTACGATGTTTGTACCTAGTTTTACATCATAGGGGGACATTTTCTATGTGAAATGAGAAATGAATAAAGATGAATCAAGATGCATCAAAACTTTATTGTAATTAATTGACCAAAAACACTAATGAATGTAAGAGTATAGTCTTTTGTATTTTGCCAATTTTTGGTGTAGAAAATGCATAGTGATTTTTACATTTTACATATAACGCTGTATTTAGATCTATTATGATGTTTGCTGCTAGTTTTAAAAAATCGGGGGACATTTTTTAAGTGAAATAAGTTATTTTAGCAACAAATAAAGACACTAGAAATAACTGATTCAAAAATGCTCATGAGTAAAACTATAGTCTTTCATATTTTGGAAATTTGGTGTATTTTCCAACACTAATAAAAGTGAGATTTTAGGAAGAAAATGCATTATACTGAAAAGGATACATAATCGAGGGACATTTTCCAAGTGAAATAAGTGATTTTTCCATTAAATAAAGAAAGACGCTTCAAAAATTTACCAAAAATGCTCATGAATGAGTGACTATAGTCTTTTGTATTTTATTGTATTTTTCGACACTAATAAGTGTGAGATTTAATAAAGAACATCTATTATTATGTTGAATATGACATAATCGGGGGACATTTTCCAATAAATAAAGACACTATTAAAAACGACCAAAAATGCTCAAGAAAGTAAGACTATATAGCCTTTATATATATTTTGCCAATTTTGGTGGGAAAATGCATGGTTAATTTTTTATTTTATAATGCTGTTTTTAGATCTATCATGATGTTTGCACCTATTTTTACATCATCATGGGTCATTTTCTAAGTGAAATAGGTGATTTTTCAAACAAATAAAGACTTTAAAAAATAATAAAATAAATATCATGAATGTATGACTTTTGTCTTTTGTGTTTTTTTCACTCCAATATTGAAATTTTAAGAAGAAAATGCATTATATTGAAGAGGACATCCTCGGGACATTTTTCAAGTGAAATAAGTGATTTTTGCATTAAATAATCAAAAACTGACTAAAAATGCTCATGAATGTACGACTACAGTCTTATGTACTTCGGCAATTTTAGTTTATTAAAAAGATATATATATTTCATAACGCTGTTTTTAGATCTATTATTATGTTTGCAACTAGTATACATCATCTGTGACATTTTCCAAGTGAAATAAGTGATTTTTCAAACAAATAAAGACACTTGAAAAAAATTACCGAAAATGCTCATAAATGTAAGACTATAGTCTTTTGTATTTTGGCAATTTTGTTGTATTTTTTGACATTAATTATATTGAGATTTTAAGAAGAAAATGCATTATACTGAAGATGATACATTATCAGGGGACATTTTATGAGTAAAATAAGTGACTTTTCCATTAAATAAGGACGCTTCAAAAATTTACCAAATATGCTTATGAACATAAGACTATAGTCTTTCCTATTTTTCGACACTAATAAAAGTGGCATATTAAGAAGAAAATGCATTATATTGAAGCTGACACATCATAGGGGTACATTTTCCAAGTACAGTAAGTGATTTTTCCAATAAATAAATATTCATAATTGTTAGAGTACAGTCTTTCGTATTTTGGTAAAGACATGCACGGTGATTTTTACATTTCACGATAATGTATTTAGCTCTATTATAATATTTGCCAATAGTTTTACACCATCAAGAGTCATTTTCTAAGTGAAATAAGTGATATGTTCATGAGCTTTTTAGGTCAATTTTTGAAGCGTCTTTATTTATTGGAAATAAGACTACAGACTTGAGTATTTTGGCAAGTTTGGTGAAAACAAGCATGATGATTTTATAATTTCATAATACTTTATTCAGACCTATTCTGATGTTTTCAGCTAGTTTATCATTATCTAGGGACATTACACAAGAAAAAAAAATGCTCATGGACGTAAGACTATATAGTCTTTTGTATTTTGGCAATTTTGGTGTATTTTTACAGTAAAAAAAATTGGTGTATTTTTTGTACAGTAAAAATAGAGAAAAGATTTTGGTAGATAAATGCATTATACTGAAGATACATCATCAGGAGACATTTCCCAAGTGAAATTAGGGATTTTTCCAATAAATAAAGACACTTCAAAAGTGTTTATGAACATAAGACTATAGTCTTTTGGCAATTTTGGTAAAGACATGCATGGTGATTTAAAAATGTTATAGTACTCTACTATTATGAGATCTACTATATAGATCTATTATGATGTTTGCACCTAGTTTTACAACGTCGGGGGACATTTTCCAAGTAAATGAAGGGATTTTGGCAATTTTGGTGTATTTTTCTACTCTAAAAATAGTGAGAGTTTAGGATGAAAATGCACTAAAATTACATCATCAGGGATATATTCCAAGTGAAAAAAAGATTTTTCCATTAAATAATGACGGCACAAAAAAATTTACCACAATGCTCATGAACCTAAGAATATAGTCTTTTGTATTTTGGCAATTTTGGTGAAGAGATGCCTGATAATTTTTACATTTCATAATACTCCAGTAGTACTCTAGTAGTGTGTAATACTCTTTACTGTTTCTTCCACACCAATAATAGTTAGAATTACTAAAATTGCTCACAAACGTAAGACTATAGTCTTTCGTATTTAGCAATTTTGGTGTATTTTTTGACATTCATCATATTGGGGTTTTAAGAGGAATATGCATTATATTATATTATTTTGGAGTTTTTGGTGATTTTTTTTTTAGATCTACTATGATGTTTGCAACTAGTTTTACATCATCGGGGGACATTTTCCAAGTAAAAAAAGTGATTTTACCAATACATAAAGACTTTATAAGGAAATTATTATTATTATTTTTTTTTTTTGCGCAAGACTATAGTCTTGGGTATTTTGGCAATATTATATATAATATTTATTATTATATATAATAATAATAAAATGCATGGTAATTTTTACATTTTATAATGCTTTATTTAGGTCTATTATGATGCTTGCAAATATTTTTGCAGATATTTTAGCATTACTTTGAGAAATATAACTATCAGACGTAATGGTGTTTGTCTTCCACAGCAATAAAAGTGAGATTTTGAGAAAAAAAAAACACTATGGTGAAGATGACATCATGGGGGGGACATTTTCTAAGTGAAAAAAATATTGTTTTTTTTTTTTTTCCAATAAATAAAGACAATAGTCTTTCGTTTTTTGGCAATATTGGTGAAAAATGCATGGTAATATTTAAACTTTATAATGCTCTATTTAGATATATTATGATATTTGCAAATAGTTTGACATCATTGGGAGACATTTTTCAAGTGAAATAAGTGATTTGTACAATAAATAAAGACCAAAAATGCTGAAATTTGTTATGTCTGTTTGTTGACATGCATCTCTGCACCAGTTAACAGTGACTTTTACTTTTACTAGTCTGCATTTTCTCTCTCTCTGCCGCTCTACGTCACTACCGTACACAACATCCCTCTTTTACTTGAAAATAAACTCCAAAAACACTTACCTGGTTGTTGTTCTTGGGGAAGGGAGCTTCCTGGAGAATGGCGGCCATGTTTCCTCCTGTTCTTGTTGTATCCTTGAAGCTCTGGGTGTGATAATGGATCACCTGTGGGAAAGAAAAGTTAAAACAAAAATGTATTAAAACTTTCATCCAGTGACATGTCTAAAAATCTGTATGTAAATGTGGTGTAAATAATATTAGCTTCAATGTATGTATAGATTTGTGTATCTATATATGTGCTTCTATACCTTTAAAGTACCCTCTACCTGTAGTAATGGTCCGAAAGTGGAAATTATAGTAGGTTTGAAGCTACAGGTATAAAAGGGAAGGTAGAGACACCTGTGAGAAGGTCTAAAAAGGGAAGCTATTTTGAGCCATTTTGTGCTCTTGGGGCTTCAATTATCTGTTTTTTTTTTTTTTTAGGCTTATGTATCACCTACACCTGTAGCCTGTTTTCTGAACAAGGCATTTTAAATGGTTAAATCCCTCTATCTAAATATCAGTCAATGACAAAGTTCTTCAATCCTTCAGGAAGCTTTCACCAGCCTGCATGGCCTCATTTCTCGTGTTGGATCTCCCCCTTGTGGGTGATTAGACTCACTGTCTCTATTCTGCTCTCCTTTTCTACTCCCAGTGTATCTATATTTTAAAACTATAAAATAAAACAGTGATGAACTCAAGTATTTTGATTAAATATTTTTACAACGCAAAATACTTGCTCTAAACAATACAAAATGTTTACAGTTTACTGAACTAAACCATCACATGTTTATTAAATAATTCTATAATCCACCACATTTTGTTTTATAACTGTTGTGTTTCATTTACTGTTTTAATTTTATGTAAAAAGGGTAATTATAAATGCTGTATAAACCTACAGTATATATGTATTGGGCAGAACCGAGCTAAGTATATTAGTCTGGCCCTCTAAAACCTCTCCAATTGTAAATTTTTAATTGTCCACCACTCCTCTAACATGCAGGCTGTGTCCGAAATGGCTCCCTATTTCCTATTTAGTTTACTGCTGAGTACGTCTGCCATTTAGGCCTGCAGCGATTAGTAGATATAAACAACAATATCGATTATTAGAATTTGTCAATTAATGACAAATCGTTAATTTGTAACAGTGCTGCATTACACAAAGTGATGGAGACAGAAACGCAATGGGAGATGGGTAAAACTCAACAGATTACATATTTAATCACTAAATATCAATACTTTCCACGTTTAAACAACATCTAGACATTTAAAGCCCTTTTACGCCTTTATATTGTTTTTAAAGATTGAGAACATCTCCGAAATAATCATTGACTAATTGAAAAAATAATCAGATTAGTCAACTATCAAAATAATTATTAGTTGCAGCCCTACTGCCATTTTTCTCCGAGAGCCCGTATCGTTAAGTAAAGTTGGAACATGATTTTTAGGGCACTATAAATTCCCATAATGCATCATCATCGAATTTATAATAAACATGGCTGCTTACTACACTTTTTGAATGTGTCCCAGAATGCATTGAGAGTTTTGCTACTAAACTGCATACAGTCAAAAAAAAGCAGACAATTTTTTTTATCTGCATGTGTGTATTATATATGTGTTTAGCGTATCATAAGACACAAAAAACAAGAAAAGCAATTACAGTACATATAAATAAGCTCGCAAGCAATGAAAGAAGCAAATACTCATACAGAATAACCAACACAAACAATACTTACTCAAATTTCCATCAGCAGGAATAAAGCTCTGTCTCTGCAATTTTTAGATATCTAACTACAACAAACAACGATGGACTTTTAATACTTGGTCATTTTGTCCACCCCTCAAAGCACAACTCCACATTTTTCATAAAATCACCCAATCTGGCAACACTATAAGCCGGTGTACGCTGTTAATTTCAAGAGTTTCTCCATGTAGTTCATTATTAATGTGTGGATTATGTTTCTAAACAGCGTGAATATAACAGTTAGAGAGATTATTGACTCCATGATCAGCTCCGAGCTTCACTAACCTTAATTCCGAGCTCAGTTCAGTGTGTTTATGGAGTTTTGAAACACAGTTCAGCCGGTCAGGTGTTTAAGGGAGCAGAGCGGGCGCATGTTAATGATGAGGGCGTGTCCGAATTCACTAAGTAGTGGTGAAACAGAAGTGAATTCAGACACGCCCTCAGAGCGTGTATAAAACGTTCTGCTCGCATAAATAAACATCTGACTGACTGAAACGGTGTTCTGTCAAATTATGCTACCCATTATGCTACCCATCGATACATAAAGGTAGTGCGCATGCGCCGACCTACACCTTTTTTGTGTTTTTTTTTTTCATAATAGAAATGTATTTTGTGCATTAAACAAGCTGGACTCACTGTCATTGCACAAAAGTGGAAATATTAATTAATTAAAATAAATACAATAGTTATTATTTACAAAAAAAAAATAAAATAAAGCAGTCTGTAATGACCTCTCATTGCCATAACTTTACCATGACACAGTGATTTATGCTATCCAAAAATACTAGCTACATTTACTGGGCTTTCTACAGGGAACATGCTATAATATGGTGCTACTTATGTATTTTAAACATTTAAATATACACTAGGGTAGCACGGTTTGACAAGATAGCACAACTCGACAAAACACCGTGTTTAAAACTTCATAAACACACTGAACTGAGCTCTGAATTAAAATTAGTGAAGCTCTTCCTCTCTGACTGTTATACTTAAGTTACGCTGTTTACAAACATAATCCTCACATTAATTAACTACATCTGAAATAAACAGCGTACATCAGCTTGCAGTGTTGCCAGATTGGCTGTTTTATACTAAATGTTGAGTTGTGTCTAAAATTGACTGTATAAAGTGTTAAGAGTTTGAAAATATAACTCTTCAGCGTTGTGGTTAGTTAGCTAAACTTGCAGAGACGGATTTTTCAGTCCTGCTGATGGAAGTTTAAATAAAAAGTGTTTGTGTTGGTTATTATGTAACTCTACGTATTTACTCATTTCATTGCTTTGGGTCGTTCGTCCTACTATACAATGCACAAAACACATATATAATATAAACATGCAGATAAAACCATTTAAATAACGTTTTTTTTTTAATTGGTGATATTATAAAATATTTAAGGTGTTTTATTTAAGATCACGTTGGAATAAACCCTGTAATATTGTAGATATGCTGAACATTAGCTGTAAGGTTGTTTTACTCAGTATTATGGAGGATTCTAAGTAGGGGTGGGCAATATTATATCGTATACAATATATCGTGACAAAGAAATATCATGATACTAAAAATCCATATCGTGATAATAGGGCTGTTCTGTCTTAAAAGTAGTCTATTATTTACTGTGAAGCTTTAGGTGTATTTATTGTATAATTGTTTTAGTTCGCAGTTTATATTCATGCACTAAATATTCTGCAGTATTATTTGCTGCATTGTATTATTTTATGCTATATTATTTATTTTGCCACATTATGATTATACTGTTATTCTCTTATACTATATTCCTGAAATTAATGAATTATTTTAGTTTTCCTATATCGCCAAGTATATCGTTATCGCAAAAATACCCTGAAATACCGTGATATTATTTTAGAGCCATATTGCCCACCCCTAATTCTAAACATTTTAAACAGTGACTTATCTGATTCCTACTGTATCAATCTGGCAACCCTGGTGGCTCGCTGTCTGCTTCGTTTGATCGATTGTCTGTTGATTAGTAGTGAGTCTCGCAATGCATTCTGGGACACATTTAGCTCACACTGAAAACGGCGATATTTACTATAAATCAGGATGCATTATGGGAGTTTATAGTGCCTCAAAATCACATGCAACTTCTCCCTTACGATTTGGACACTCGGAGAAAAATGGCTGATATACTTTATAGTGCCCTAAATAGTAAATAGGGAGCCAGTTCGGTCATAGTGGTAACTAGCGTTTTGGCGCCAAAACGTTAGTAACCCAGAAATGAGTAATTATTAGGCAAAATATGCTTCAATACCTGCTAAAAACACACAAAAATGTGTCTAGAACTGATATAAAACCTCCTTTTGCCAAGAACGTGTCTCAAAAATACATATATTATTTTAAAACAGCACATTTTCGGAGTTTTTCTGCTCTGCTTACCTCCTGCGCTGCGTACAAGCTCCTAATGAGGTACGGAAGCAGGGTTGCCAGGTCTAACAAAAATATCCAGTCCAAACACAGTCTAAAACACACCCTTCTGAACCTTAAACTAGACCAAAATCTAAGTTTGTCACACGTTTGAAGCAAATGGCAAAACATCTGAGTGAATTACTTGATTTTATAAGGGATTTATGAACAGTATTGTTATTTATCTTTAAGTCATTGTTAGTATTGTAACATTAGTGTTTTATTATTTTATTTATAACAGTTTTAATTTTCAGTCAAGAACATTTAATAGTAACATAATAACATTATTTTATTTACTCTTTTCTGTTCTTGCCCCTCTTGAACTCTCTTCTTTCTTCTTTAACGTTTTTTTGTAGCTTAAACAAGCTCAATTTGGAGGGAAACAGCAAACCTGGCAACCCTGGAGGCACGGAGCGATAATTAATAAAAGAAAATGTAGTTTTCTTGTTGGTGCAGGGAATTGTAGTCCAAAATAAAAACAGACAAAAAAAATAAATTTTTGCTGTTACAGCACATCAATCAAACTCCAACAGCAGTATGAAACATTACAACCGGCCCTTTTGTTCACTAAGAATTCATTTTATTATATATAAATATTTTTCTATTATTTTGTAGTCTTTTTAATTCCTTTACACCAGTAACAGGAGTGAGTTTTGGTAACAGGAACGAGTGCCATTAACAGGAGGATTTTTTATTTGTCATAAATATTAATTATCTGAACATGCAGTCAACCATTTCTTTAAAATAAATGCTTTCTTGAGAGAAAATAAAAGGAATAAGTGGACTTGCTTTAAACACATTCTTTTTAAATGATACATGAGTGTTTTGTAACCATCTTCAGCTTTGTTTTATAATCTTCAACTGTACAAAAATAAGTAAAGCTGTCTGAGTTTGACCAGTACATGTTTTAAACAACCAAATACATGTGTTATTAGATTCAATTTCGAAAAAGATTTTAAAAATAAATGTAATTTGAAAGAGTTACAAAAAGCAAATTGCACTCATGGCCCATATGTCACAGGGTTTATGTGCTTCGAGGGAAAAGTGCAGGCTGTAGACATTTATTTCAGCCACCTGATGTCACTCTTCTCTGAGGCTTTTTATTAGTTTTTTTGTTCTGCTGTAATGTGTGACTTTCCTGTATGTAACAAAAAAGGTATATTTATATTTTACTAAAATACTTTAAAACGTTTTTTTATAGTTTTATATCTTCTCAATTTGGTTTGTGGCACTTAGTATAAATAATGTATTAATAATTCTAATAATTTTACATTAATAGTTATTTTTTAATGAATAGAAAACAGAGATCTTTTTTTTTAATAAGTAAATGTACAAATCAAGAAAGGTAGCAGAAGTGTACAGTAATGTGAGAGCAAAAATAATTATTCTAGGAAGGTTTCCAGTGTACACTACAAGTACATTTTCAGCTAATGGAAAAAAAAAAACAGCAACAAAAACAAAACAGAATAAGGCAACACTTAAGAGAAAGAGAAATACTAACAAGGAGGCAATAATTGTCTTTTGGACATGAAGGAAGTCAAGTTTCACACAATTAAAAAAGCAAAGACTTTGATATCATATAATTTCTATTCAATTTCTATTCAATCTCTTGAAATATTCTAGTGACTTGAAAAAAAGAAAAGAGAAGAGAAGATAAGATAATCATTTCTTAGTCCCGCAGTGGGGAATTTCACAGTAGTACAGCAACAAATGGATAGCAAGGCATAACAAATAAAATAAAGGGTACAATATATACAATATAAATTATAAAAAAGTAAAGAACTCTTAAAACTGTATTTACAAATAATTACGCATTGCCTCTTAGTTGTACAGGGGCAATGGATTATTTTACATTATATTACACTGAAAAAAAAAACATATATATAAAAAAGGCAAAATCATGTATAAACAATGTGAATGATGGAGTTATGGCTTTTCACTTATATGAGTATATATAATATTTACCCAAAATGATAACAAGAATAACTAAATCTAAAATGTCTCTATTTATATATTTTGCCCATATGATACATTGCGATTTTTTTTATAAGTAAATTTATGTATGTCAGTAATATAATTTTATCTGACAACCAATGTGCTGAAGGGACTTTTACATTGTAGAATAAAAGTCCCGCGGGGTGAATTTGCAGCTAAAACCGTATGCGGTCGCTTTTTCTCCGTTTCTCCGGCAGCGGGAGGGAGAGACACTCACGGACTAAACACCGATAAAACCGCGATCTCCAGCCGCGCAAAGCCGGTAAACACACCGATCTTTACTCTCCACACCTGGGACACATTTTATAAACTGTCCGCGGGGCGGATTTGGGGTTAGAATCTGCGATTTTGGGCAAAATGTGTAATAGAAATGTCGGATCGCGGTGCGTTAGCTTGGCTGGCTAAGCTAATAGCGGCTAAGCTAATCAGCAGCCAGGCCAACACGCTTAGCTCATAGCTTAGCTTATGTTTCAGCTCATAAATAAGGTTAATTTAGATTAAACCGGACAGGAGTTGGGTGTGAAATCTTGGTTATTTGTATACTGTGGAAATTAACTGTATTTATGGCTTTATTGTATATAATTTAATTAATAATGTAGTTAGCTTTTTAGCTAGTTAGCTAACCTAGGTTAGTTTTTGCAGCGCGCATATGGATACAGATCACTGTAGCTAAGCTAACGTTAGCTGACCAGACTTATACCTTATTTTTTACATGCTCTTTATTATTTTAAACAGTTTTTGAAGTTTAAACAGCAAATACTATATTTTACTTACCTGCAAACCATGATCTGATCACCTTATCCCGGATTTATGTGAATATAATTACCCTTCTCAGCATCATGATGGCACACAGATGATCAGAACAGAATCTATGCAGCTCAGATTTGTAAATTTACAGCTTTATAGCTTAATATATTAATGTAATAGTAAGGTGTGAGCGCTACAGAATGCAGTACTCATGGTGAAATGCTGTTTTAGGGTTTGTAAATGGATTTATTGCTGTGTGAACTGAACGCAGCCACAAGGCCAAGGTCGCCTCGAGGCCTGGAGTCTGGCACACACACATTATTTACAGTATTGACACTTTGATAACAGTATTTACTGTGTTTAAGCTGTTGTTTCACTGTTAAATCAGTTTAATCTGCTGTATTCACAAGATTCACAAGATCTGAGTGACTTTAGTGTAAGATAGTGTAAAGTCTCACACTGGGTGATTATCTTTAATCTGTCATTAAAGAGGCACTAAACCCTAAATCATTTTTTAAAATCATAAATAGCTTTTATTAAAGTGTTCTTCCGAAGTAAAAAAAAAAACATACCAGTCCTGTTTAATTTTTTGTAAACCTTTCCTAACATTTATAGGTCTTGTTCCATCATTTTTTTGAGGTCTCTAGTATGAATATATTCCATGTGAGCTGGTTTTTGTTTATAAAAAAATAGCTCTGGTAATCTGGTATAAGGCTGCTTTAGTCAGGTGGAGCAGTGGGTGGGTAGAAACAAACAGGATTTGTCTCTTGCTCATGAATACATACATGCAAACATATCGCCTCTGATTGGTTAACAGCACTGCAACGTCAGGAAGCGGAGAGATGGAGAACAGTTAAAACGTTTTAAAATAAAGACATTTTCACACTAATAACAGTCTTTGCAATGTCATATGTTATTTTACAACAAGTGTAATACTAGTACAAGAGTATTTTTTAACTGCTAAGTGCAGTTCAGCCGCTGATATAGTCTTAGAGTCTTTGTAAAATGCCAAATCCACCGGAGATCCCATGTAAACCTATAGTTACACACAGAGGTGGGTAATCCAGGTCCAGGTTTTCATTTTTAACTAGTGTAAACAGAACATACACCTACTTGTACTTCACTGGTGGTGTTATATAGACAAATTCTAACCATTTGTTCCTTAGACCTGAATTACTGGGCAAAACATATAACACTGATGTGATATTTGCACAAATAACACAGGAACGAACCTTTTCAGCTATGTTGTTTCTAGCGCTGTTAGCTTCTAATCAATCAATCAATCAATCAATCTATCAATTAATAATACCACCTCTGGTGACTTCCAACCATCAGCATCTTACTGCTATCAGAGGCACAGCTCAGCCAATCAGCTCTTCCTTCTTCCTGCCCTTAAACCCATACATCACCCAAATTTGAGCTGAGGGTGAAGTCAGCAAAAATCAGGTGGTTTAGTGCTGCTTTAAGCAAGATGTATGGATGGATGGATACCGAACAGTGTAATACAAAACTATAAGGGTGGTGTAGTATAAAAAAGTGGGTACAGATACAGCACAACTATTGACAAAGAACTGCCAAAAGAATAGGACCCCCTGGCGCAAATAAACAGAATGTAGAGACGTAAACATGATTTTCTGGCCCCTAATTGCAGGGTTGAACTATGAAGCTCCTCAACTGTTGAACTGTGTTCTCTGGAATAATTTATGCTCCATCCAGCACAATGTATTTTGTCTCAACAGGGTTATTCTAATAACACATTTACATTAGAAGTGCCACTGGTCTCTAACTTACCTCTTACTCAGTAGTACTGTTCTAACCATAACTTTATCTCAGCAGTGCTACTCAAGTCACAGCCAGACTTTTTGTAAACAAACAAATTCTTGGGCTACTTTAGCTTAGCTGATGTTACTATCCTAGCACTGTACAGCAATTTGACGTCATATGTTATTTAGCCTTTTTTAAACTTATTTGCTTGCCAGAGATTTAGTACCTCCATTCTAGGGCTGGGATTGGAATTCTATACTGACATGTCTCTCTCTCTCTCTCTCTCTCTCTCTCTCTCTCTCTCTTTTTCTTTCTCTCTCTCTTTTTCTCTCTTTCTCTCTCTCTCTCTCTCTCTCTCTCTCTTTTTCTCTCACTCTCTCTCTTTCTCTCTCTCTCTCTCTCTCTCTCTCTCTCTCTCTCTCTCCCCCTCCCTCTCTGCTCACTATATCCTGAGACATTATAATACAGTAGTGAAAAGTATCTATTCTGCCAGACCTATATTAATATTATTTAATCTAATGCTGATATTTCTTTAAAAGAAACTCTTCAAACTATAATGCATCCAGCAATAATATAATAATAATAATAATAATAATAATAATTTGTAAAATATTTAAAGTTTAAGCAGTTAAAATAATGCTGTTATAAAGTGCCACAAATAAATATGCTCGTTGTTTTTGTTCCAACAAAATCCAAAAATATGGCAGTCTCTTTTATGTTGACAGTATGAGAATGAGATTACTCATGTTGGCCGTTAAATAAATACGTTTTATGAGAATAATTATCACTTTTTATATTTTATTTTTGGTTAAAATTTGGTTAGAAAAAAGTAAAAAAAAAAAAAAGTATCGTTTGGGTATCGGTACTGAATTCAAAGTATCGAACCGTTATTGGTATCAATTTTTTTTAACAGTACCCAGCCCTAATTCCTTCACATTACTATAGGAAAAAATCAACTTGCCCATTCACACTGAATTATTATATTTAGGAATTATTCCAATACTGCAGACCTGTTCTGTTTTTTATAAGCGAGTCCTGCACAGCAGTCTGTATTCTGTTTAAACTCAGCAGTGTTTGAAAACAAGTGGTAATGACTCTGAGAGAGAAGGGGAGGAGTGGTTTTGCACCTGGGAGAGTAAATTGAAGGTCTAAAGAGCTAAATATTGTGTTGGCTGAAGTTTCAGCAGTTGAGATTAATGCGTGCTCCAGCGTGGGGTGCAACATGTGCTCGACAAATGTTTCGTCTCTCAACGTGAACGCATGGCTGCTCTCAAATTAAAGTGACAGTAATGTAATCAGGGATGAATTATTGATGAGACCTGAAAAACACGGGTTATAGAAAGCTGGCCTTTATTTTCTGGGTCAGGATTGAACGATGGCTTGCCTTTGGGCTTTTTTCTTTTCGAAGTGACAAGTAAATTTGGAGCCCTGTTTTAGACGGCAGTCTGTTTTTAGACGTCAGTCTCGGTACTTCTGATTGCAGAGTGGGTTCAGAGTCTTTACCCGGCTGAGTGATACACAGCGTTTGTCTCGTTTTCTGACAGAGAAAACCATAAGCTACTCTAGTCCTATAGATCTGAGGCTCTCTGAACCACCAGACACTGTTTTTTTCCAGTAATCTGTCAGTCACTCTGTTTCAGCCTGTCTGTAGAGAGGACTCCACGCAAACTAACCTGTCAGCTTTGTTTACTGTTAATAGAATAATGGCTAATATTTGTTTTATTAAATTTGTTTTAATAAATACATTGAGTTACTTTAGGTTGCACCCACTGCTGACACAGAAAGGAAAGTGTTACCAATGGAATATAGGGCTGTGTATTGATATGTTGGCGATGTGTATGCATACATGGGTTACGAATCAATATACAGCTATATAATTATATATAATATAAGAGATCCCTTAAAAATGATGTGTTTCTTTGATTTTACAAAACTGAAAACCTCTGGAATATAATCAAGAGGAAGATGGATGATCACAAACCATCAAACCACCAAACTGAACTGCTTGAATTTTTGCACCAGGAGTAAAGCAGCATAAAGTTATCCAAAAGCAGTGTGTAAGACTGGTGGAGGAGAACATGATGCCAAGATGCTTGAAAACTGTGACTGAACTCTTAAGACTTTATGAATCTGAACTTGTTTTCTTTGCATTATTTGAGGTCTGAAAGCTCTGCATCTTTTTTGTTATTTTAGCCATTTCTCATTTTCTGCAAATAAATGTTCTAAATGACAATATTTTTATTTTGAATTTGAGAGAAATGTTGTCTGTAGTTTATAGAATAAAACAACAATGTTCATTTTACTCAAATATATACCTATAAATAGCAAAATCAGAGAAACTGATTCAGAAATGTAGGTGCTCCCCCTCCCACTTGCGCTTCTCAGGCAGCAGCAGCCTGTCACTCACACAGACACAGAGACAGCGCTGTGTATCTACTTCCTGTCAAGAATCAAAACATTGCAACATGAGGTGTTTGATTTAATTGCCTTAAGTAACATTACATGTCCTGCGATGTGACTATTGCACATGCGCACATCGCGATGAAGATGCTTAAATGATATATTGTACAGCCCTAGCTCACGTGGTTTATTGGTGCGCAATCTGGTGGATTTCGGTTTTTGCTAGGGGTGTGATGAGATCTCAATCTCGATATTTCTCGTCAAGCTTAAGCCTGACTCGCGGGAAAAAAAACAGTTTAGTGTGGACTTTTTAAGCGGGATCTGGCAACACAGTAGTGACAGCAGCGAGTGTGGTGGCTGAGCAGTAACAGAGTGACCAACAAGACACAAACCATATGTAAATACTGTAAGTAAATCCTACATGTGACTGTTTCATAAGCAGTTGTACTAATCCCTTAGCTCTGTACTGTATTTAAATCAAATGTTCTGTCTCTGTTTTCACTTCAAGAGCATAGTCTTAATATGACTGGTTATGGTTATGCATAGTTAAATTACAAGAGATTTAGGAGAAAAAAACACAAACCATAGGCTTAATATGACTGGTTATGGTTTGCACTTATTGTTTGTTATATATTCATTTTTCATTCTATTTCTTATAAAATCAACGTGTAAGATAAACCTGTCTGGTAAGTTTGCGTTATATGATTTTGTGAAATAAAACTCTAGTTTTTAATTTTTTTATGTTTTCTTTAAAATTTTATTTTTTAATCTCGTCTCATCTCGTTCTTGGGAACCCAGTATCGTGTCTCGTCACACCCCTAGTTTTTGCCTGTGTGAAACCAAACCAAACAGAGGGAGAAACGCTCCAAGTAAACCAACTCATCTACTGATCCAGACCATAGAAACTTTCACAATGACAGGTGTGAAAACGCTCTCGGTGCAGTCGTTTCGGTCTACAACCAAATAGTACTCGTGGAAAAACACCACGGTTTGTGGTTTATGGTTGATGGGTTACTCAACATACAACTGAACGCTTGAGCCTGAGTTTTTTAAAACGTGGCATCATTTTGAAATAGTAGTCGTCTGGGGTTTAAACCTCCGCGTCAGCTCTTCTCTCTCTGTACAGTTTGGGTAAAGTAGGCAACCAAGAAGCCACAAAATGAGTACAAATTCTTCACTCGGGCATTAAACGCAGAATGTGTCGTTGACGGAAAGCCGTGCGTGTCAGCGTTTTGAAAGAGCCGAGAGTGAGTAGCGTGTGTGATTGAATTAGATTCATGAAGCCCAACACCGATTTTGAAAGCAGAATTTAACCAAGAGCAAATGTTCCCCGGCAGTCGAGGCGTCCCGGGGCCGTGATGCGATGCAGCTGTGCCGAGCCGCGGCGGTCGGGACGGGGGGAGAGGTTTGGTTTTGATTTTAGTGCTGCAAAAATGTGTTGACAAGCCAGTTGTCATCCATATTGGGCTGCCATGCCCTCGCCGCAGATATGTCCGTAATCGTCGTATTTTTCTGGTTTATTTTCAGAACATCGAGCACATATTGTCTCAGGCTGTGGCCACCCATCCACTGTGTAGCAGGAACACATGCTGCGCTGTGACGTAGTGCGTGTACGCTTACGTTTATGGCATTGGACAGGAGCTCAGGAGCTGTTATACAGAGTAACTTATAGTTTAATGGTGTTACAGAGGCGGGAGAATGTAGTGTTGGAGAAAGGCTTTGCTCGGGGATGTTTACAGAATTCAGTATTGAGTAAAACACTGCAGTGTCCTGATAGATTCTGTGAGAGATTAGTAGAGATGAGAGCTGGAATAATGTGCTCTGTTTAAGGAACTTTATGCAGCATGTTAACATGTTGAAACTCCATTGACTGTAATATCGTGGGGATGGGTCGTGGAGCTGCACGAGATCTCTGTGTAATATTAGTGTGAAATCCTGTAATATTACACTATTGAATCTGTAAATGGTTTTCTCGTAACATGTGGACATGGGCCTATCACAGTAATTAGCACTTTTGTTTATTTACAGTAAGCTTAGATTTCCAGATTTCCATGAAAGCTGAAGCATTAGCATTAGTGGCTAATCGCTAATGGTAATGCTCATGCTGCTCCAGCAGTGCTAGCCGGGGTTAGGAGCAGACTATAGGCTGATAATACTCACCTCTGAATGGTGAAGAGCTAGTGCATACCCTGGTTAGCAGCTAATGCTACTGCTGTTGGAGAACTAAACTCCTGTATAACTCTGTACTTCAGCAGAGTGGATTTACTGCTCCTTAATACCTGACTGATAAAATTCATACATAAAGTGCACCGGATTATAAGGAGCTCTGGCAGTAATCTTGTCTATTGCAATAATTCAGGCCTTATGAAATCTGTTTTATTTTTGGCAAATTCCGTTTTTTTTTTTCCTGTTTCACATTTTGCTTTTTTAGTTTTTTTTTTTGTTGTTGTTTAAAGAAATTTAATGGAATTAAACAAACAATAGCAAATGGCAACATGTACAGTATATTGAAACAGCTGCAATTACACACAGCAATAGCGTTTATATATTATTCCTCAATTCTGTGATTCTGACAGTGTTTTCTGCGTGTTTCTGTGTGTTGCAGACCCTCTGTGTGTCTGGGGGTGGGACGGGTTGGATTAGGAATGCGTTGAGTGAGGAGAGCTGATGATGAAGCCCAGAATAAGTTCTCCCTGGCCCCACAGCATCGTGAGGAACACACACCCTGTGAGTATGAGCTGCTAACACACTCCTGAAAGCGTACAGCAGTGAACTGTGTCATACGGTAGAATTTTAGGGGTTAATTCTGCTCTATAAAGCAGTAAGATATACATATGAACAGTTTAGAAAGCCCCGGTCTGTGGTATAAATCATCACACACTGACGGAGCTGGGAGAAATGGTAAAAATATTTAAAAAATTCAGAATAAACATTTTATCGCAATGTTTTAAAACTTAAACGTTTCTCAGATTTTTTTTCTCGCACAGAGGTGAGTATATTGGACTGTAGCCTGCTGCTAATACCAGCTAGCACTGCTAGATCAGCATTAGCATTAGTGCTGGACTTTTTTTTTTGTAATCTAAGCTTACTGTAAATAAACGGAAGCACTTTACTCACCAGCACTCGATTGAGTTTAAAATAAAGTATTTTGTTTTTTTAAGAATTACAGATTTGTTTACTTAGCTTAGCTTTACTTAACTTAGTTAGCTACCCCCACCACCATCACCACCACCCAGCGGTGAGACCTGCTGAATTAGACGTTCCTTATAGTGTCTTTTAAAATGCACCTTATGTATGAAAATAGACGTTTGTTGATAGTGTGCCTTGTAATCTGGTGCATATTTTAGTGCAAAAAAATGAGATACAATATCGCCCAATTTTTCTACCCAATTTACACAGACATTTACCCAGCCCATTCATTATGACTTCCCCTATCACTAGATCACTAGTGGTTCCACATCACAAGGAGGGTAAAAACTAGCACACACCTCCTCCGATACATATTCTGATACATCAGCTCACAGACGCAGCCTTGTGCTGATCCACATCACCCTAGGAGTGATGAGTGGAAAGGGCGACATCTACCCACCTACCAAGAGGGAGCAAGGCCGATTGTGCTCTCTCGGGGCTCTGGCAGCTGATGACAAGCTACAGTACTTGAACAGGGTTTAAACTAGCGACCTCCTGATCATAGTGGCAGCGTTTTAGACTGACTGCTTTTCCACTTTTATCAATAGAAGTAGGATTAGTTTGTGTGTTATCTGGAGGAACTGAACTGTGCTCTTTGTGTTTGAGTGTGTGTGAATGTGTAAGAGTGTGTGAGTGTGAATGGGAGCTGATTACTGTGGTGTTTCCTGTGCAGTGAGCTTTAGAAGAGCAGGATGAAATGAGATAAACACTGGATGAGTGGAGGCCCCCTGCTTCAGAGTCTCTAAGCATGGCAGGACTACAGCTGGTGACCCCTGCCTCCTCACCCATGGGGCCCTTCTTCGGTCTCCCGTGGCAACAGGAAGCTATCCACGACAACATATACACACCAAGGAAATATCAGGCGAGCATGCATTATATGTCTTTAGGGGGCGTTTCTATACTTGAATAATAATAATTAACTGTTTGGACACACCTTCTCGTTCAAAGTTTTTATATTTCCTACATTATAAATGAATAGTGACGTGATCCAGATAGGCCTGTCACGATAAGATTTTTTTTTTGTGGCCGATATATTGTCCCAAAAATTATTGCGATACTCAATATTTTTGTAATTTTAAGACTATTAAATGCCACTGACTTAATGATAATAGAATAGCATTAAAAAACAGAAAAACAATTATACACAATTATACAACAAAATTAGAATTAATCATTTATTATAATTAGTTTGGGAATTATACACTTATTTCTTTACCTACTTTAATCCACTCTTTCTGTATGCAGTCACAGTTATTGAAGTGTTACGGCCTGGAAGGCCAGACCAGAAAACATAAGGGAAGGCGACACCCCTCACTCATCTCGCACCCAGACCAAAAACAATTCCGACACAGAAATACCAGCCAAAAAGTTTTATTTAGTAAATTGTAGCAAAGGCTTCAGGGATAAGAATGCCTAAAATAATAAACAAACACCAAACTAACTTCAAGAATTCAATATAACTAAACCTAACAACAGAAAAGAAAATAAAAATACATACATCTTACCTTTCTCCCTAACTAAACAAAAACAGGAGAAAATGATAATCAAATAAATAGGCCTTATCCCCTACAGGGCTACATTGGCTTGGTAAAGTATATACATATATACAAATGTACTTACGACGATAGACATTAAAGAAACATGCAGAGAAATAGATAAAGAGCTAATTTAGTTATCAGACAACTTCAGATAAACTGACAATAACACGGATCACATCATCAACACACTACAAGCTCACCATGACTGGCTAAAATACTGTCACAATCGAGGATATCACGATTATCAAAACTTATTGAGGTAATGTTCATTTACTGTACGATAAATCAATATTGTAATTATTGTGACAGGCCTAGATCCAGACAATGAAGGAACACATGTTTAATCATGTAGTAATTTAAAAATGTGTAAAACAAACCAAAATACTCTGTGTGTTTAGTATTTAGGTGCTCTTATCTGGGGTTTTGTTAACTTTTAAAAAGTTTCTGAGGCTGGAAACTCAAATGAACTTATTCTGTACAACAGAGGGAACTCTTACTCTGCTCCTCCTTTTCTAGGCTGGTCCTGATGAGTGCCGGTTTCATCATTATAATGTTTTTGATGGTCTTTGCGGTGACTGCACTTGAGGATACTTTCAAAGATGCTAAAAATCTTATTTTTTGGATTGACTGAACTTGTTATTTTTTTTGTTGTTGTTGTTTCCTTAAAAGAGAACTCCGGTGTAAAATTGACTTTTGTTGTAGTTAATCATGATAAAAATAATAATAAAAATACTAATCTTTCTTGAATAGCCCACCTCCGCTCTCCTGCAGCTTTTTAAAATACAGGAAATACAGTAATTTATTTACAATTTCTCCAAACATGCTTTAGAGTGGATGATACGGGGCATATTTTCCCTTGCAGATAAATCACTTTTTACACAGTTATTCAGGCTCAAAGCAGCTCTACTCTTTATTGGTAGAATCCGGAGAGCCCTGACATTTAAAATGAGACATTAATAACTTAAAAAGTGCACAAGAAGCTTATTAAAAAACACTATTTACAACCCGTAGCGTATTTTAAGAAATTAGGTTACTGGATCTCAGAAAGCTGTGGGAGAACTCATAATTTCCCCCTCATAATCTGGATTAGAAAATTACTCAAATATTCACTATTCACTGTATACCTGTAACTCTACCTCTTCACTACTTTACTTTAACTGATGCTCTCAAACACTTTATTAAGAGACAAGAAATTCAAGTAATTAACTCTTGACGAGTTCAGCACAGCTGTTAACTGAAAGCCTGAATTCCAGGTGACTCTACCTCATAAAGCTGACTGAGAAAATCCAGCAGAGATGTGTGAAACTGATCATCTAAACAAGAGGAGCTTCTTTAAAGAATGTAAAATATAAAACATACTCTGGTTTGTTTAACACTTTTTTTAGTTTACTAAATAATCCCAGGTGTTTTTACTCTTTATTTGCAGTGTAAAACATTTCAAAATAATGAAAATTGAGAATTTAAAATGTCCAAACTTTTGGCTGGTACTTCATGTACGAAATAAATTATCTTTACCATTTACGTATTTTCTAAATACACTGAAGTAAGTTATATTTAGAAGGATTCTCTGATGTTCTGTATTATTTATTCCTGCTGCTCTGTTAGCTGCTGTTCTCTAAACCCCGTCCTTCTGTTTCCTTTCTTTAGGTTGAACTTCTTGAAGCAGCTCTTGAACACAATACTATAGTCTGCTTAAATACAGGCTCAGGGAAGACCTTTATTGCAGTACTTCTTATTAAAGAGCTCTCCCACCAAATCCGCAGAGGGAATGGGAGGAGGACTGTTTTCCTGGTGAATGCAGGTAACCAATCAAATCTGTTCAGGAGATTTTTCTATATACTTGTGTAAATTAATGACACAGATTATGTTTATATACAAAATGTTTATTGTCCATATTAATTGATATGAATGAACCTTTTGACATAATTATTGGTTGAAGTTTTGAAGTTTTCTTCTCCTGTAAATACAAAGTGTTTGTGCAATACTGTACATTTGATGTGTGCTCTATCGTATTGTACCCAATAGCTCTGGAAAAAGAGATCACTTCAGTTTCTGAATCAGTTTCTCTGATTTTGCTGTTTATAGGTTTATGTTTGAGTAAAATGAACATTGTTGTTTTATTCTATAAACTACAGACAACATTTCTCCCAAATTCCAAATAAAAATATCGTCATTTAGAGCATTTATTTGCAGAAAATGAGAAATGGCTGAAATAATAAAAAAGATGCAGAGCTTTCAGACCTCAAATAATGCAAAGAAAACAAGTTCATATTCATAAAGTTTTAAGAGTTCAGAAATCAATATTTGGTGGAATAACTGGTGGTTTTTAATCACAGTTTTCATGCATCTTGGCATCATGTTCTCCTCCACCAGTCTTACACACTGCTTTTGGATAACTTTATGCTGCTTTACTCCTGGTGCAAAAATTCAAGCAGTTCAGTTTGGTGGTTTGATGGATTATATATTTTTTTGCAGTAGTGTGTTCTTGATTGTTTTATTCATTTTTAATTCAGTGTTTTGTCATATTGCTGAGTATCGATATCGCAAATAGAGGTGTGCTATATCGTATCGTATGCAATAATATCGCCATCATTTTTTAATATGGTGAATGATATTATACCCTGAAATTTTTTTTAGCAAAAGAAAAATTCACACTGTTCTCATTTCCCATTATGTATCTACTAGAGACAGATTATATCTGTCCAGTATCATTTATTTTACTTTAATCCTGGATATATGGAGATATTTGGAGTGCATTATTATTAGTATCGAGACATTCTGGATCATTTACTTCTGTTACAAGTCTGATAAAATTTTTGAATTTTTTTTTTATATGTGCCATATGTTGTATGCTATAATAAAATGTAATTTTCATTTTGTTGCAGTAGTGCATTCTTGAAATATATATATATATATATATATATATATATATATATATATATATATATATATATATATATATATATATTTATTTAGTGAGTGAGGTCATATCGCAAAGAGTATTATCAAGAAAATACTATGAAATATTATGATAATATTATTTAAGGGCCCTTATATAGAAACATTTTGTAGATCTGTAATTACAGATTGTAGCCCTTTTTAATATAATTCATACATTTTATAACCTTTTTTTTTATTTATTCTTTGTCCTCTGTGTTTGTAGCATCGTCTGTGGTTCAGCAGGCATCCACTGTAAGAACCCATTCAGATCTTCAGGTGGGGGAGTATACGGACAGCTGTACGTCATGGCTGGAGGAGAAGTGGAGGCAGGATATAATGGAGAATCAGGTGTGATTTACAGGCGTAGAAAAGTTTTCAGCCACTTTAAAACACTGATGAATTTCTCTGTGTCGTTTCAGTGGCGACCGGACCGTGTCATCTGTGTAATCTTTGGTGGGCGGTATCGTTTCATCTCTTCCTCTTCTCTATAATATCTATTCTCTCAGGTGCTCGTCATGACCTGCCACATCTTCCTGCATGCGCTGAGGAGCGGAGTCCTCTGCCTATCAACAATCAACCTGCTGGTTTTTGACGAGTGTCACCTCGCCATCACGGACCATCCCTACCGGGACATAATGAAGGTGAAATGACATGAAATTAACCTGAAATTCACACCTGTCGTTGTGTAGAGAGAAATGAATAAAGGTCTCATCTATCTGTCATCCCAGAGAGAGGCTAGATTAGATCTCACTGCGATGCTGTGCTTTAAAAGGTGTGCATTTAGTGCAGATAATTTGGTCACATTGATCAAATGTGTTGGAAATGTGTAAAATAATGATAAAGTGTAAGACTATTAAACTAGACATCAGATTGTTCTTCACCAATACAAAACTACTGAGCTTTAAAACTACTGAGCCTATTTTACAACAAAAAAAAACATTTGTGGGCACGGTACTAAATATTGGATATTATCTACAGGGTTTCCAACCACCAAGATTCTGCGAACTTTTAAAAAGCATACAGCTCTTTGCTCTTTTGCAGTTTCTTTGCTTTTAACAAACTGAAAACCTCTGGAATATAATCAAGAGGAAGATGGATGATCACAAGCCATCAAACCAAACTGAACTGCTTAATTTTTTGCACCAGGAGTAAAGCAGCATAAAGTTATCCAAAAGCAGTGTGTAAGACTGGTGGAGGAGAACATGATGCCAAGATGCATGAAAAAAACTGTGATTAAAAATCAGGGTTATTCCACCAAATACTGATTTCCGAACTCTTAAAACTTTATGAATATGAACTTGTTTTCTTTGCATTATTTGAGGTCTGAAAGCTCTGCATACATTCTACACTACCATATATACCAGCCTATATTTACCTTATACAACCCTATACTCCTATACACTACATATACTGCCCTATATAGTAATAGTACTCTGCAATATTCCATATGCCACCATATACTCTATGAACCACCCTATACTACCGTACTCTATACTTTATATGTAAAGTATATACTCACTTACTTAATAAACCACCATATATTCCCTATACTACATTAAACTGACTTATGACTGTCAATGTAATGTAGTTTAAAATATATCAATTTGTAGTATATTTTAAACTTTTGTTCTTTTCACGTGTAGAAGTGTGAGGATTATCGGGGCTGTCCGCGTATCCTGGGTTTGACTGCTTCCATTCTGAATGGCAAGTGTGACCCGTCTGACCTGGAGGAGAAGATTCAGAACCTGGAGAGGATCCTAAAGAGCAACGCAGAAACTGCCACTGACCTCGTTGTGTTGGATAGGTGTGTGTTGTGTTGTAATTTTTTTTCTATTCATTCGTAATCAATGTAAATTTACAGTAAAAAAAAGTCACATCCTTTTCGAACAGATGCCAATGTTCAAATTCATGAGCAGCTTACCTTATTTACCTAATTGCCCATCAATAAGCTCTGATTTACCAAACCAGCTGCTGGTAAAATGAGATATGAATAATAATATTCTCCAATAGTGGAGATCTAGAGATGATTTAATAAATACAGTGATGGAAAAACAGCTTTTTCTTTATAAATGTTATTTGTAAAAATTTTAATAGTAGTGTTGTACTGAGGAAATACACTTAGTGTCCTAATACCGTATTTTCCACACTATAAGGCGAAAAAAACTTACCATCAATTAACGTCTATTTTCTGGTCTATTTCCATACATAAGGTGCAATGGATTTAAAGGCGCATTATGTGACTCTAGGAAGGAACAGGGGTGTCGCCAAGTTTTCCTTTTAATTCAGCAGATCTCTCCACAATATGGCGAGACCTGTGAAGCTAAGCTAAGTAAACAAAACAAGCGCTGAATATTAATCTACACATTTCTCTTCTGAAAACTGTTTATTTGCGTGAGTAAGGTGCTTCTGTTTATTTACAATAAGCTTTGAAAGCACCACACTGAGGAACCCTGAGTGTTCCTGTAGGCCAGGGCGATATTAGCAGATAATGCTAATGGGGCTCCATCAGCGCTAGCCGGGGTTAGCAGCATGCTACATCCTGATATACTCTCCTCTGAAAGTGAAAGAGAGAGCGCTAAAGAGATTGCGGTTAGCGGCTAATGCTAATACTGCTGGAGAAATAAACTGAAACTCCTGTATAACTCTGTACTTCAGTGGAGTGGCTTTACTGCTCCTTAATACCTGACTGACAGAATTCATACATAAGGAGCACCGGATTATAAGGCACACTGACTATTTTTAAGGGAACATTATGGGATTTTTAGTGCGCCTTCTAGTTGGAAAAATAGGGTAATCTACTTTTTGCTCTGTTTTGCAAAAAATTGGAAATGCCAGCTGTCTTTTACGCAGTAACTACATAACATTTTATCTTTTTTTTATGATAGTAAAATTGTTTTAACTCTAAATGCAGGTATGCGTCTCAGCCTCGGGAGGTGGTGCTGGACTGTGGGCCCTATCAGGATAAGAGTGGATTGTCTGAGACTCTGCTGAATGAGCTGGATGAAGCTCTGCATTTTCTCAACGACTGCAATTTATCTGTACATCGGGAGGACCGAGACCCCACCTACATCTCTAAACAGGTTCTGGTTCAGTTCAGTTCAGTTATTTCATAGTTATCTGTGGTCAAGGGATATACAAAAGCACTTACATGACAAACTATATATATATATATAATTATATATATAATATATATATAATTTTTTTTTTTTTGGCCATATCGCCCAGCTCTAGAGGCCAGTGGCCTGTCTCCTCATTTAATAAGCTCTCTGGTTTAATGTGGTCCAGTATAATAAATGTTGTGATCCTCCTCCTCCTCCTGCTCCTGTAGGTTCTGAACGACTGCAGGGCGGTCCTGACCGTGTTGGGCCCGTGGTGTGCTGATAAAGCTGCTGGGATCATGGTGCGAGAGCTGCAGAAGTACATCAAGCACGAGCAGGAGGAGCTGAACCGCAAGTTCCTGCTCTTCACGGACACCATCCTGAGGAAGCTTCACGCTCTCTGTGAGGAGCACTTCTCCCCCGCCTCACTGGACTTGAAGTTCGTCACACCCAAGGTCATCAAGCTCCTGGAGATCCTGCACGAGTACAAGCCCTTCGAGAGGCAGCAGTTCGAGAGCGTGGAGTGGTACAACAACCGCAATCAGGACAATTACGTCTCGTGGAGCGACTCGGAGGACGACGATGACGACGAGGAGGTGGAGGTGAAGGAGAAGCCGGAAGCCAACTTTCCTTCACCGTTTACCAACATCCTCTGTGGGATCATCTTCGTGGAGAGGCGGTATACTGCGGTCGTTTTAAACAGGTAGGTTTGCCCTTATACTAATTTATAGGATCTGCTGTATACCAGGGGTGTCCAAACTTTTTTTTGTTGGGGGCCAGAAGGAGAAATATATTTGAAGTCACGGGCCACAGACTCTGTAATAAAACAAATAATGAAATATACCACTCTAATTAATACTTTTTTCCTGATTATTTCATTTACACACCATTTTACTTGACTTACTGTCTTTATCTTTGACAGTGTTGTGTAAACTAAGATTTTTCAAATTGATGTTTCATTTCATGATGTCTCTTAATATTAAACTCCTTAATTACGGCAACTTTTAGACTCTTTGGCCCGTTTTTCTGCACTAGAAATGCGCACTCTCTCCGCTTTTAGACTCTTTGGCCCATTTTTCTGCGCTAGAAATGCGCACCCTCTCTGCTTTTAGACTCTTTGGCCCATTTTTCTGTGCTAGAAATGCGCACTCTCCGCTTTTAGACTCTTTGGCCCGTTTTTCTGCGCTAGAACTGCGCACTCTCTCCGCTTTTAGACTCTTTGGCCCGTTTTTATGTGCTAGAAATGCACACTCTCTCCGCTTTTAGACTCTTTGGCCCGTTTCTGACACCTAGCGTTCAAACTTTGAATCTCACATTATAAAAACCTGCTTAACAGCGGGCCAACTTTAATTCTATTTCTAAAATACCTCGTGGGAAACGGGCCGCAAATGGCCCGCGGGCCGTAGTTTGGACACCCCTGCTGTATACTGTATGTATGTAAATGTTTGTGGACACCCCCTCTATACGGAATGCACACATTGCTGACACAGATGTAAAAAAGGCACACACAGCTTGTCTAGTATCAGATAAAGAAAAATATGAACTTATTGGCACCACATCTAATGCCAGAAGTGACCTCTAGGAACCTCTAGGTGCTCTCTGGAATGATTGTGCTCCAGAACCGTTGGATAGGATGAGGTGGTGTGATGCTCTAGATCTCAGTTAGGTCCCGTTTACATCTGGCATTAACACCAGCATCCTGGGTAATCTGATCGAAAGTGGAAGGCATAGGTCTGAACTCTCAAAAATACACAGTAATCCGATCACACACACAAATAGGGCTAATGCTAACTAATGCTGATTTTATTTTTAAAATGTATTATACGATTATAAGATTTATTTAAAATTGTACCTAGGCAAACTGTCTCTGTATATCACCCCCATCACTAGTGATGCCACAACATCAGGAGGGTGAAGACAAGCACATGGTTCCTCCTTTGATGCATGTAAAGTCAGACTCCGCCTCTTTTTTTGAACTGCTGCTGATGCTGTAGCATTGCCGAGTAGCATCACAGCGCTAACGCCCGGAGGAAAGCACAGCGACTCTGTTCTGATACATCAGCTCACAGACGCAGCCGTGTGCTGATCCACATCACCTTAGGTGTGATGAGGGGAAAGAGCAAGAAAGAGCAAGGCCATTTGTTCTCTCTCAGGGCTCTGGCAGCTGACGGCAAGCTGAATAACCGGGATTCAAACCAGCAATCTTCCTATTATAGTGGCAGTGCTTTAGACCGCTGGAACACTCTGCTCCCCCCTGCCGATTGTTTCTAAAATGAGTCGATTAGTTACAATTATTCTTGACGTTATTTTAGCCCCCCATTTGTTCTTCCTCTTGGTTTATGATCCAGTGTTTGTTTTGCTGCACCTTGACAAATAAACCTTAGATAAACCTTAGACATATTTTGCAGGACATTTTTGTAGTTGGTGTACCTTTTTATTAACCTTAACGTGAAAATATATTGAAAATGTAGTCGTGGATGAGAATTCAGAAGTCACAGGGTGAGTTTTATTGCATTTTTTGGCTACTTTTTTATTTATCCTGGCCGCCAAACAGCCTTTATTACAACAAAATGTTCAGAATTAAAATAATTGTACTGTGTTATGGAGATGAACAATATGCAGACGGGTAAATTCCATGTTCACCAAGTTTTATAGTTGATGTTATCTATTATGTTCACTAATGGTTGTAGCCCTACACTCAAACACCACATTCAAATGTGATCAGAGAGTAACCTTGCAACCTCATCACCTCCCCTGCCGCAACGTGGGCAGTAACTACAATACCACACCGTCCACCATCCACATGGGTTTACTCTTTTCTGTATTATTATAGTATGAAATGTCGTGTTACCAAAACTACCGCATGCACCCTCATATACATGTTTCCCTTAAACCCAGGCTAATCAAGGAGGCTGGGAAGCAGGACCCAGAGCTGGCCTACATCAGTAGCAACTTCATCACAGGGCACAGCATCGGCAAGAACCAGCCTCGCAACAAGCAGATGGAGGTGGAGTTCAGAAAACAGGAGGAAGTGAGTGAAGGTTTAAGCTTTTTAGCGCTCTGTTTCTTGGTCAGCTGAGTGTTGGGTAATAGGAGTTACATCTTGATTTCTGCAGGTATTAAGGAAATTCCGGGCTCATGAAACCAACTTGTTAATCGCTACCAGCATCGTGGAGGAAGGGGTGGATATTCCCAAATGTAATTTGGTGGTCCGTTTCGACTTGCCGACAGAGTACCGCTCATATGTGCAATCTAAAGGTCGGGCACGAGCTCCAGTCTCCAATTACATCATGCTGGCTGACAGCGAATGCACCAAGGCCTTCGAGGAGGATCTCAAGACCTACAAGGCCATTGAGAAGGTCAGATTTGTTCCATTTTGTTTAGTTTTAAAGTGTCAACAGTAAAATATGATTTACAGTATTTTCCAATTTTTTTTATTTAAGTTGACTGATGCGTCGTACGGTTTTCGTACAACAAACTTTTTTTTTAAGCTTTTAGGACATTTTCTGGAAATTTTCGGAGGCATCAGAAAAAGTGGGAGAGGCAGCAGAAAGATGAAGGGGAGAGAAGACTGAGGCAGCAGACAAAGAGGGGAGAGAGACAACAGACAGAGGGAGGGGAAAGAAAGGCAGCAGACAGAGGGAGGGGTAGAGAGAGGCAGCAGACACAGACAGAGAGAGAGAGACAGGCAGCAGATTAGCAGAGGGAGGGAGAGGCAGCAGACAGAAGGGATATCATGATGCACCCTTGGTTCAGTATATATTTACTACCACTAAGAGCTTTTTTTGTCTTGTATCTTCTTACTTTAGATCCTCAGAAATAAGTGTTCCAAGTCAGCAGAGTGTAATGATTACGAGGTGGATTCTGTGTTAGACGACGACAACATCCTCCCTCCCTACGTGCTTCGCACCGACGATGGAGGACCCAGGGTCACAATCAACACGGCCATCGGCCACATCAACAGGTTTTTACTTTAATGATTTGCACAGAAGTTAACACTTTGTCACGGTTCAAGTAATTAAGAAATATCTGCATTAACAGATGTTAACGTTCTTTAAGTGTATAATCGATATACTGCTGTGCTGAAAGTGTGTAAATGCTGCAGTAGAGGGTGCAGTAATATGTCTTCCAGGACTGCTTTACTAAAAATCATCTCTGGTGTAGAATTTGGTACACTTAATTATTGGTTATTGACTGGAAATGGGGGTGTTCTAAAATCGGGAGCACATGTCACACAAAAAGTCTCATTGTCTATTTTTCCTAAACTGTGCAACTCTCACTTTAAAATGACCGTTTCTGACTTGTATTGCAGATACTGCGCAAGGTTACCCAGTGACCCTTTCACCCATTTGGCACCCAAGTGCAAGACTGCAGAGCTGAAAGCCAGTGTCTACCAATCCACACTCTTCCTTCCCATCAACTCCCCCCTCAGGGAGCCTATCAAGGTGAGTATGAGTGAGAGGAGCTGCCTGGTTATTTATTTTCTGGTTAATTTGATGTTTTAGGAACACTTTACATGATGGACGGTTGAAAAATATTTGCTGTATGATCACTGTAACAGTCTATAGAGACACTTCTGCTTAATCTTTTCTGCTCGAAACAATTATCTCACAGCAATACACTAGGGGTGTCACGATTTCCATATTTTATCCAAATCGATCAGAATTTTTCATGGTCTCGAGCCTCGAAGTCAAAAAGAGGATTGACGATCCCTCCCTCTAAACTACGCAAGCACGAGCGCGCTACGCAAATGGTGCAGCACACTGTAGCTCAAAGAGCAGCCCTTTCTCCAGAGAATGTGGACATTCCCATCTTCTTAAAGATAAACTTGAAAATATAAAAATAACAGTTGTTTTGTCTAGTATCAAATATGTTAATAGTTTTGGTACCTTAAGGAGCATCTTTCTCTCAGATAAAGTTAATAATATATCTTTATTAAAGAAAAAAACTTGTCATTCTCAAGGGCCGAGTCTTATTTTTCATGTTTAACTGTTATAGTAGGATAGAGTTCAGTTTCTTAAGGCTCTAATTGTTCTATTATTTTGTACATGACTGTTCCTGTATTTTTTTATTATTTATTTTGTTATGTTGCACATTGCTGTTTTAATAATGCACACTGCTGCTACCAAAAGAAGCCACTAGATGGCATTAAATATATATCTTAATTAAATTATTTAAATTTGACCATTAGTGCCTAATGTGGTGTATTACAGATCACTTGTATCACTTTGCATCACTTATATCAAGCCCACCTTTTAAAATAAGATATTGTAAATTTGATGAATCAAACCAATGACTGACCATAGACTAATCTAAAACTGGCATAGACCTCTCTGCTGTAAAAAAAAAGGAAAAAAGAAAATCAAGAATCCAATCCAATCCAATCGTGACCCTAAAATCGGAAATAAAATCGAATCGAGGATTTAGAGAATCGTGACACCCCAACTGTTTACACACATTTAGAGTGATTTACAGACATTGCTATTTGGTAGAGATAGCACTATCAGGTTAAGTTAAATTCAACACCTTTCATAACACACAGGGTGTGAACTAGAGCTAATTTCACTGATAAAAACCCACCCTACATAAGAAGGATGCACATATGTGAGCCATTCCTCACCAAAAAGAGGCTTTCAGAGGATCTACGGTCAGAAATTTTAGATTTACATAAAGCTGGAAAGGGTTACAAAGTGATTTCAAAGACTTCAAAGAAATAATCTTGAAATAAAGGCAATTTGGGACTGTGTCTTCTCTGTTTTCAGGTCATTTGAGAGTTTCGTTTTAAGGCTCCCATGTTGCCACTTTCCAGAGAAGATGCATGAAAAGGAGAAAAACTTGCAATAGGCCACCTTAACCCTTTCTCATAATTCTTATAATTCACCTGTTTATGTAGGTCATGGGTCAGTGAGCTTACAAAACTAATTTTGTGTTCCAATTATGAGTGCTAAAGGTATTTAAATCTACAAAACGACAAGGGTGCCCAAATGTATGAAGAATTATTGCACAGTTTCTGTAAATCCTATAAACTTCATTTCTCGATAGAAAAACCCTGCATAAGAAGGTGTGTCCGAACCTTTGACTGGTACTGTTTGCATTTCCATTGCATGTTTCCAAAACCCCAAAAAAAGACAATTTGATTATTTTTGGATGAGCAATCCCATCTTTATATAGTTTGGGTTGGGAAAGTCTCTCTTATTTTAAAGGTCTTTAGGGTGTCCGGTTTATCCGTAAGCGCTGTCAGAATAAAATATGATTTAATAATAAAGTCTGTAGCAGATTATTCCACTCTAACTGAAGCGATGTACTGATTTATTATTAATCTCTGCGTTTCTAGGGGCCCCTGATGCCTTGCGCAAGACTTGCAGAGAAAGCAGTTGCACTACATTGTTGTGAAAAACTTCACAAAATAGGTGAGATATCTCACTCCTCCGCCCCTGCTTAATGCAGCTGACGAGTGAAAGCATCCGTTCAGTAACGCTCACTAACGCTCTCTGTCCCGCTGTGCTCAGGCGAGCTGGATGATCACTTAATGCCGGTGGGGAAAGAGACTGTGAAGTACGAGGAGGAGCTGGACCTGCATGAGGAGGAGGAGACCAACGTTCCAGGAAGACCAGGCTCCACCAAGAGGAGGCAGTGCTACCCAAAAGCCGTGAGTAGCACACTACATGGAAACAGCTCATGTTGACTTACTGGTGCTATGATTTAAGCAGAGGACACTTCAGTTTCTGAATCAGTTTCTCTAATTTTGTTATTTATAGGTTTATGTTTGAGTAAAATGAACATAGTTTTTTTATTCTTTAAACGACAGACAACATTTCTCCCAAATTACAAATAAAAATATTGTCATTTAGAGCATTTATTTACAGAAAATGAGAAATGGCTGAAATAACAAATTCAGTATTCGTGAAGATTTAAGAGTTCAGAAATCAATATTTGGTGGAGTAACCCTGGTTTTTAATCACAGTTTTCATGCATCTTGGCGTCATGTTCTCCTCCACTAGTCTTACACACTGCTTTTGGATAATTATATTCCAGAGATTTCCAATTTGGTAAAATCAAAGAAACTCATAATTTTTAAGTGCTGTCTTATTTTACTATATCGTCGCTGTCCAATAAAAAACAAGTATCTCCAAAACGGCCTCTTTACAGGAGAGAGAAAAAACCTTTTAAAATTTCAATGGAAGTCAATGTAAAAAGAGTTTGTTTCAGGTCAATTTGAAGTATTTCTATTGGTCCGTTCATCAAGACATGTTGGCACAGAGTAAGAGTCAGTTAGTGAGCTCAGATTATGTAGTAAACTATAAATCGACAAAAATGGAGACTGGAGTTTTTCATTAGACAGTGGCAATAAATTAAACACAAATAAGACTACAGCGCAGGAGGCACTAAAAAATAATATACTGCAGATTAGTCAACTACTAAAATATAGGTATTAGTTGCAGCTAGTGCTGTGCGATATGAGGATAAATATGGTGTCTCTATCGTTTCTACAGTAATTTCATCAGTTATTCATGCAAATATATAAAGTAGGCTAAGATGAAATGTATTGGCGTGGTCACTTTGCATAAACTCGGTTTATATAAGTGATAATAAAGTAATCTTCGCAAAAAAACTTTCATAATGTGTTTTTTTTGTGACATGACTCTGCTTTACGTACGTTATTTGACGGACACTTTAAAAAATGTTAATTGAGTTTATTATGATAACTCTATTTAAATATCTGTATAATAATAAAAAAAAATTATCTACTGCATTTACCTCATCTGTTTTCATTTGATACATATATATATATATATATATATATATATATATATATATATATATATATATATATATATATATATATATATGTATATATATTGCTGCGCTAAAAGGTAGTAATTCTCATTTGTGAAAGTTTGGTTTAATGTCACTTTGAAATAAAGTTGAAAAAAAGTAAGCAATGATATTATTTTGTCATATTTTTTGAAGAATAACTGAAAACATACTTAAATGTGGTATATCATGATATATATCGTTATCGTGATATAAAAAAAAATCCATGATTTTTCCTATATCACCAAACACAACACTGGTAACCAATAAAAATAAAAATGATTTTTCTAAACCCCCTTTTCATAAACGGTATGGTGTGTGTTTGTTCTAGATACCGGAATGTCTTCGGGGCAGTTATCCTGTACCAGAGCAGTCCTATTACCTGTATGTGATTGGGATGGTCCTCACCACACCCCTTCCTGATGAGCTCAACTTTCGCAGGAGGAAGTTGTACCCTCCTGAGGACACCACCAGATGCTTTGGCATTCTGACAGCTAAACCAATACCTCGGGTATGCACGCTTTTTTTTTTTTTTTTTGTAAGTATGTCAGCTAGTTGCAGAATTTCCAAACTGACTGGTTGATTTCCTTGCCTCTGATCAGCGAAAGAGTTAGCGGTTAGCGCAGTTAGCGGCTAATGCTAGTGCTGCTCCAGCAGAGCAGGTGCACCGAATTATAAGGCTTTATAATTATAAGGATTTTTGGGGAAACTAAAGGATTTTAAATGCGCCTTATAGTGCAAAAAATATGGGAAAATTTTCTTATAGTCAGATTTTGAGAATACAGTGGGAGTGAAATGTTTAGACATACCTCTTCCTTATTCAGTGTGTTTTCTTTCTTTTTTTATTGTAAATGTAATATTCAAGACTATATTAAAGTTATACAGGAACACAAATGGAATTGTTCTGTAAACAAAAAAGCGTTAAACAAACCAGAATATGTTTTATACTTTACGTTCTTTAAAGTAGTTCCTCTCACTTAGTAACAGTTTTGCACATCTCTGCTGGATTTTCTCAGTCAGTTTTATGAGGTAGAGTCTCCTGGAATTCAGGCTTTCAGTTAACAGCTGTGCTGAACTCATCAAGAGTTAATTACTTGAATTTCTTGTCTCTTAATAAAGTGTTTGAGAGCATCAGTTAAAGTAAAGTAGTGAAGAGGTAGAGTTACAGGTATACAGTGAATAGTGAATATTTGAGTAATGTTCTAATCCAGGTTATGGCACAAACTTGTGACTTTCACCCAGGTGTAATTGTTTCTTCTTCATAATTCAGATTCCCCACTTCCCCGTCTACACCCGCTCTGGTGAGGTGACCATCTCCATCGAGCTGCAGAAGTCTGGCTTCTCTCTGAGTGCGGCTCAGCTGGAGCTGATCACTCGTCTGCATCAGTACATCTTCTCCCACATCCTGCGGCTGGAGAAACCTGCACTGGAGTTCAGACCCACGGAGGCCGACTCCGCCTACTGCGTTCTACCTCTCAATATCGGTGAGTATCCTTCTGTTTCCATACACCTCTCTCTCTCTCTCTCTTTCTCTCACTCTCTTCTCTCTCTTCCCTCTCTCTCTCTCTCTCTCTCTCCCCCCCTCTCTCTCTTTCTCTCTCTTACTCTCACTTTCTTCGCTCTCTCTCCCTCTGTCTTCTTTCTCTCACTTGCTGTCTCTCTTTTTTGCTCTGTCTGTCTCTTTTGCTTTGTCTGTCTCTCTTTCTCTCTCTCTTCCTCTCGATGTCTCTCTCTCTCTCCCTCTCTACTCTCTTTCTCTCTCTTACTCTCACTTTCTTCGCTCTCTCTACCTCTGTCTTCTTTTTATCACTTGCTGTCTGTCTCTTTTGCTCTGTCTGTCTCTTTTGCTTTGTCTATCTCTCCTTCTCTATCTCTCTTCCTCTCTTGATGTCTGTCTCTCGTTCTCTGTCTCGCTCCCTCTTTGTCACTCTCTTTTGCTGTCCATCTCTGTCTCTCTCTCTTTCTCTCTCTCTCTCTCTATCGCTTTGTCTCTCTTTTGCTTTCACTCTCTTCTTGTCTCTCTTTCTCTCACTCTCTCTCTTACTGTCTGTCTCTATTCTCTTTCACTCTTTTTCTCACTGTCGGTCACTTTCTCTCTCTCTCTTTCTCACTCTCACTCTTGCTGTCTGTCTCTTTCTGTCATTCTCTTTCTCTCGTGCTATTTCTTTCTATCACTCTCCCTTTTGCTATACGTCTCCTTCTTTCTCTCTTTTGCTTTATGTCTTCTTTTTTTACACTTTTTCCTGACTCTTTTTTTCTTTCTTTCTCTCACTCTCTTTTGCTCCGTCTGTCTTTGTCTTTCTTTCTCTCACTCACTCTGTTTGCTCCTTATGTCTCTCTTTGACTCTTTCTTTTTTTTTCCCTCTCTTTTTGTATTAAATCCCAGTAGGATTGTGAAGCTGAGGAACTGGCTGTTTGAAGATTAATCACTACTTTTATCAAATTCTTATCAGAGTTCTTTTGTCTTTTCTCCCTTTTTTCCAGTTGGGGATTCCAGTACTTTAGATATGGACTTTAAATTCATGGAGGATATCGAGAAATCTGAAGCACGCATTGGCATTCCTAACACTCAGTACACAAAGCAGAACCCATTCACTTTCAAACTGGAGGACTACCAGGACGCTGTCATCATTCCAAGGTAGGAAGAACATGTTCCGTGCACTTTTCAACTCCCTCTGGTGGAGAGTTCAGTTGACAGCTGGTCTTTGAAGGCTCAGTCATAAGCTCACTATTTGTTCTTCCAAGAAAGAAAAGAAGAAAAGTAGATGTCTGAAGATGTTATCTCTCTCAGGTATCGTAATTTTGACCAGCCGCACCGGTTTTACGTGGCGGACGTCTACACGGACCTCACGCCTCTGAGCAAATTCCCGTCTCCGGAGTACGAGACCTTCGCCGAGTACTACAAAACCAAGTACAACCTGGACCTGTCCAACGTCAACCAGCCCCTTCTGGACGTGGACCACACATCCTCGAGGTGGGAGGTCAACCCGAGCGAATGAATTACTCCCGGCATGCACTGTTATTTTATTAGGGAACTCACTAAGGGAGTGTGCTTTTGTTTTCCCTCAGACTGAATCTCTTAACTCCTCGCCACCTCAATCAGAAGGGGAAAGCTCTGCCTCTCAGCAGTGCTGAGAAGAGGAAGGCCAAGTGGGAAAGCCTACAAAACAAACAGGTATTAATCTTTAGGGGGAATCTGCGCTGATTATTACTGATGTATGCATACTCTTACGCGGCCTGCGAGAGAGCGAGCGCGCGAGTGTGCGTTTCCTGCGCTCTCCCGGCGGGCGTAAACACGCCGGCTAATTCTGTTAGCGAAGTTTGGCCTCGCGTCGGACAACTGCTCTTATCTCTTCCCTCATCTCTGCAGATTTTAGTTCCTGAACTGTGTGCCATTCACCCGATTCCTGCCTCCCTGTGGCGGAAAGCCGTCTGCCTTCCCAGCATCCTCTACAGACTTCACTGCCTTCTGACGGCCGAGGAGCTGCGCGCTCAGACGGCCAGCGACGCCGGCGTGGGCGCCCAGAGCCTGCCCCCCGACTTCAGGTCAGTTCCAGACCAGACGTACAGCACGAAGTGTGTGTGAGATATATTGAACTATTATAAGGCGCACCAGATTATAAGGTGCACTATCAACAAACGTCTATTTTCAGATATATTTTCATACATAACGCACATTATGTGACACTACTAAGGAACAGGGGTGTCGCCATGTTTTCCTTCTTATTCAGCAGGTCCTGAAAAGCTAAACTAAGAAAAGAAAACTTTAAAAGAAAAGTAAAATAGTTTTTTAAAGAATTAAAGTTAAACAAACGCTGGATGTTCATCTATACAGATTTCTGTCCTGAAAACTGTTTATTTGGGTGAATAAAGCGCTTCAGTTTATTTACAGTAAGCTTAGATTTTCAGGTTTTCACTAAGGCTGGGTCCAGCAGCGTTAGCATTATTAACAAACGAGCCGACAGCGCTACACTGAGGAACCCTGAGTATTCTGGTAAGCCATTGTGATATTAGCTAGCCGTTCGTCCCACGTAGCTTGTTTCCTCCTCAAAGCTATTTTACCACTGGTTGGTCATTGTGTTCACAAGGCAGATTATAATTTATGAAATGGCCTAAAACAAATGGCAATAATAATAATAATAATAATAATACATGTATATATTTTTTTATTAATGCATATATTCATTCAATTAACTGAATAAAATCTTATCTTTTTTGTTGTTGATATTACTGGTACTCTGTTGCAAAAAAAAAAAAAAAAAAAAAAAAAGCAGAAGCAGTTCCAAGTTAATAGCCAATGCAAACAAAAAAAACCCCTCAAGATATTAGTGATAATATGAACCACCCACGGTGCACAGTGCAGTGGTATAACTAATTTCTATCCCATGAGATATTGCAAAAAATAATATAAAACATATAAAGATAATGTAATATATATATATATATATATATATATATATATATATATATATAATAAAAATTAATGATTAGTGGAAAATTATATTGACTAATCTTTTAATCTTTGCAGCCCTATAACCACCCACGGTGGTTGCCATGGTATGATTACTAGTTTCTTTCTCATGAGATATTGCATACCAGCATATGCTTTTTTTTTTTTTTAATATAGAAGTCATCAAAAATGTCCTAGAAATGGCTCTGGTCTGAATGTCTTTCCTAAAAAGATTAGGAACTCTGCTTTGTCTTTGTTAATGTGCCTTTTTTATCGTTTCTATATTTTTTAAGGTATCCTAATTTGGATTTTGGATGGAAGAAGTCCATCGACAGCAAGTCTTTCATTTCATGTCCGAGCGCGTGCGCGGAGGACGACGACGATCACTGTAAGCACGGCACAAGCTCAGCCCCTGACCACACTGCCCAGGAGGAGGGCCTTGGTGCCGAGGCCTCCCCGCCCACAGAGGGCGCTCTCTCGTGTGATAACTGCAATGCACCAGATGAAAAGCTAGGGGCGCACTCGCTCCCGGAGACGGCTCCGCGGCCGCAGGACAAAGACGGGAGTGCATGCGTCTGCTCCGGTAACCTCAGTAACGAGAGCGACCTATCCTCACAAACCACTACCTCACTTCCTGTGCAGCCCTCTCCCAGCGCCGAGCCCCGGGCCCCCCGCCATGAATGTACCCCAGGCAGGAAGTCGGATTTCCGAGACGGACACGTGAATAAACCTACCTCAGACTGTTGCCTTGAGCTCAGAACGGCAACCAGCACCGCAGCACCTTCATCAGGGTCTCCACCGACCCCCGAACCTGCAGCTCCCACCGGGGACTCGCCCAAAACCCTGGGGCCCAACCCAGGCCTCATCCTGCAGGCCCTCACCCTCTCCAACGCCAGCGACGGCTTTAACCTCGAGAGGCTGGAGATGCTGGGGGACTCCTTCCTCAAACACGCCATCACCACCTATCTGTTCTGCACATATCCCGACGCCCACGAGGGAAGACTCTCCTACATGAGGAGTAAGAAGGTCGGTATCTCCATCCAAAAATATTGCAAAATTCCATTTTTTATTATTATTTTTTTGGGGGTAAAAGGTTTCTGTTTGACAGTGACGACCTATATTATTGAGCAGAGAACAATTTTGATTACTACTTTGATTACTATGTTTAATGTTAAAATTACTAAAATGCAGCGTTGCCTTACTTGATATATTTCATATATCTTGTCAATTATTGGTTTGAAATGTTAAACTAATCATCTGCCAGAGGCAGGCTAAATCTGCCCAATCTCTAATATATTTATAATATGCCACTATATGAGCGAGAGAGAGAGAGAGACAGACAGACAGAGAGAAACAGACAGACAGAGCGTGAGAAACAGAAAGTGGTGGCCAGAGAGAGAGAGAGAGACAAAGAAAGAGACAGACAGCAAGAGGGAGAGAATGAGAGAGAAAATTAGGCAAGGAAAGAGAGAGAAACAGCGAGTGAGAGACAGACAGACAGCAAGAGAGAGAGTGAGAAACAGAAAGTGATGGCCAGAGAGAGTGAGAGAGAGACACAAAGAAATAGAGACAGACAGCAAGAGGGAGAGAATGAGAGAAAATTAGGCAAGGAAAGAGAGAGAAACAGCGAGTGAGAGACAGACAGACAGCAAGAGAGAGAGAATGAGAGAGAAAATTAGGCAAGGAAAGAGAGAAACAGCGAGAGACATACAGACATACAGATTGCATGAGAGAGTGAGAAACACAAAGTGATGGCCAGAGAGAGAGAGAGAAAGAGAGACAAAGAAAGAGAGACAAAGAAAGAGAGACAGACAGCAAGAGGGAGAGATTGAGAGAGAAATTAGGCAAAGAAAGAGAGAGAAACAGCGAGAGAGAGTGAGAGTAAGAGAAAGAGAGCAACAGAGAGAGAAAAAGAGATGCCCCCCACCTCTTCTTATATTTACTTACTGTTTGTTTCATGAAAGTCTCATCAGATTGGCTGGTGTGGTCACGTGATGATGCTAGTAAAAATTTAACATACGCCCACAGAGTTTAATTAATCTCTATTTTTTAATTTAAGAATAATTTCATAATGTCTTTCAAATATACATGTTTAGAAAGTTAAACATGTATAATGTGACTCTGCCCCAACAACTATTACATAATGCTCCTGATTGCTGCATTCTAATTAGTAGGTATTGTATCAGTACAAAAAAAGTAAGAGTGCAAAAATACATGTACTCGTACTTGACTGGTAAAAAAAAAAAAAAAAATGGTACCGATACATCCCTATTTTTTTATATCACAATATATTTTACAAAAAAATTGCAATGTATTTTTTTTCACCTAGTATCGTCCAGCCCTTAGATACATACACAAGAATTGTCATCTAAATGTGTCTAAATTAAAATAATGTTATGTATAATTCAGTTTATATGTAGGAATACTTTAGGTATTTGCCAATTAAGGTTTTGTAAATATTTAAGAATAATTTTAGTTTTTTTTCTGCTTCAAATATACTTGTTTGGGAAGAAAGATATATATATAAAAATGTATAATTAATGACATAAGTTGACAATGCTCCTGATGGCATTCTAAGTAGGTATCATATCAGTACAAAAAAGTATGAGTACAAGACTGTGTGGAATGGTATTGATGCATCCCTATTTTTTTTTCCCCACAATATATCTTCCAGAAAACAGTGCATTGTAATTTTTCCCAACATCATCCAGCCCTTAGATAAATTTCTGACTGAACATAACCTGGAACATAACCTGGATTAACCCCGAACATAACCTTTCACCAGAGAGGGCCCTACATCAGCTTTAAAATGACTAAAATGCAGTATTGCATTACTTATTTATTTCATACATCACGTTGAATATTGGTTTGAAATGTTAACCTAATTATCTGCCAATAAATGATCATCTAAATGTGTCTAAATGTAAATAATAGTTAGTTGTTGCTCTAATGTCTGATGTATAATTCAGTAAATATGTAGGAATGTTGAGGTAACTTTAGGTAGTTGTAAATTAAGGTTATGTAAATATTTTCTATTATATTAAATGAATACAGGCTGATGAGAAACAAATGTTTGACTGTTTGCAGGTCAGTAACTGTAACCTGTACCGCCTGGGGAAGAAGAAGGGTCTGCCGAGCCGAATGGTGGTCTCTATCTTCGATCCTCCGGTGAACTGGCTGCCCCCCGGCTACGTGGTGAACCAGGACAAGCGCGGCACGGACAAGTGGGACTCGGACGAGGTGAGGGGCTCCCGGAGCTTCTGCTGGGGTTCGCTTCAGCGCTATCCACTCGCATCTTCACGCACAGCTGCTGAGCTGCTTTCATGGGTCTGCTGTGGGCTGCTGAGAACATGCTGGATTTATTTGGGGACGGTTTAGCCGGAGTTTGCCACTAGAGGGCAGGGGCATGCTTCACGGGAAGCTGGGGCTTCTGGGTAAAGGACAGATGTTTTGTAGTGTGTGTGTAAGGGATCAGGCAGCTGTAGGGAGATGTTTAACGCGCTGTTTAACATGCAGCCTTGTGTTACTGGTGTACTGGAGCGAGTTAAAGAGTGCTGGCAGCCTGGGCTGAACTGTAGAACTGGATCAGGATCAGTATAACTAACTTTTTGTGCTTTTTGTTTGTGTTTGGAGGGAAGTATAGTGTTTTAAAATTTTATAGAAACACAGTGTATCAGTATATATTTTTTACTCTTAACTTTTACTCTGAATTAACACATTATTAAAAATAGAGAGGAATATCAACTAGTAGTTAGGAGTGTGCCATTTCTTATCATACGCAATAATTTCGCCAACATTTTTTAATAAGGTGAACGATATTATATCCTAAAAATTAGGTTATATCGTTATATATCTTAATATATATAATTTTTTATATCTATACTGTTTTTAGCCAAAGAAAAATTCACACGGTTCCCAGTTCCCATTATATATCTATATATCTAGAGACAGATTATATCTGTCCAGTATCATTATTTTACTTCAATCCTGGATATATGGAGATTCTGTTTTAAATCTGCAATAATTACATTTAAAATTTAATTTTGTTGCAGTAGTGTATTTTTTTTTAAATATTTCTTGTTTTTATTCAGTGTTTTTTCATATCATAGATCACAGTGGCAGTGCCTTAGACCGCTGGACCACTCAGAGCCCGTTTGTGTCACTTTATTAAGAACAAAAGCTGGATGCATTTCAGTTTCTAAGATATATTTTGTAAGAAATATCAGCGTTAGATTGGCAAAATTAGATTTTATTTATATTATGGTGTCAATCACTTAAACATGAATGATTAAAATAATGATTCATTTTTTTAATGCTGGTGTTTTCCTGTATTTTTTATTGAGTGGGGGACAGTAATAATAGCGTAGTGTGGTGCCTTTTTTGGCATTGAACTTTGATGCCCTGCCCTATGCATGATGGGAAATGAAATAACAAAATATAAAATTAAGCTGGAATATATGAGGATTATTATGTTTCTTTGTAGTCTGAAGTCTTATCGGTCACGTGATTCCACAAGACACAGTATTCTTAAAATCAGTGATGGCATAGTTACCATAGTAATCTGATTATTAATTACCACTTTAAAAAGTAACTTGGTTACACACACACCTGCTGCCTTAACATAAAAAAAATATTATTTTATGGTATCATTTATTTCAGCCAATTTTTTGACATTTTTTCTGCCTCTTTTTGGGCTGCTGTTGATGCAGCATTGCCGAGTAGCATCACAGCGCTAACACTCGGAGGAAAGTGCAGTGACTCGGTTCTGATACATCAGCTCACAGACGCAGCCTTGTGCTGATCCACATGAGGGGAAAGAGTGTCATCTACTGTACCCACCCAATGGTGATCATAGTGGCAGCGCTTAGCCCACTGGACCACTCTTACTCTGGAGCCCCTTAACATAAAAAATATAACCAAAACACACTTTACTGAAAGCTTTGCTCCAAACGTTTCTTCAGATTTTATGACATTGTGTTTCTGAAGCTAGGAAGCACTTTGTCTCCAGGACAGAATGAACAACCAACCTTGATATTTATCATCTTTAATAACTGATACAAACTCAGAATATTGGCTGTATTTCAAATTAGAAAACGTACATCTCTCTCCTCCCTCCAGTGTTTTTATGTTTGTGCTGCTGTGTGGATTTACACATGAGTTATTCTTATGCTGAAAACGTGTCCTAATTGTTGCGAAGGCCAGACGTCACTTCTCGAGACACAGGAGGAAAGCAAAAATAGATCTTTTTACTAAGGTAAATGGCAAAAAAAACAGTGACTCAGATTAGTAACTTTAATTTGATTACTGGATTAGAAATAGTAACTCGATGGATTAATTGTTACTGAGAAAGTGGTTAGATTAGAGTAATGCGTTTCTGATATCACTGCTTATAATGACCCGGTCTGAGAAGTTAATTCCTGTAATAAAGTTAACTCTGGTAAATGAAAGGTAAATGAAGGAGGAAGTTCAGGCAATTCAGGAATGCATTTCTTTTCTTTTCTTTTTTTTTTAAGATCTGATTAAATCACGGTGGAGTTCGACTGTACGAGATTTTATGCTTCAGTTTTTAGATTTTTTGAGTTTTGAACATGTGTTTTCCATCAGTGCGCCTCGAAAACAATCGGAAATCAATATGTAAAAAGGCTGAGAGTGGGCGCAGTGCAGCCGGGTCGTGTGTGTTTTGGGCTCGGCTCGGTGTGGTTTAAGCTGTGCCGGTGTCTGGTAAGATTACGCCGGTTCTGCCTCAGGCTGACTCATTCTAAGTGTCAGCTCTCTGTATTATTACAATATTAGATGTCGGGGCTGTTAACGTTTTAATGAATATTCATCAGAGGTTTTTCCCACATGCTGGATTTTATGGCGTATTAATGATGTAAAGATGATATTCAGGATGTGTGTCAGCTTATGAGTCATTGAGGGGGACAGCCAGCCTCTTCTTGTAGGTTTAAGACCCTCCTGGGTTAACCTAATACTGAGCTTTAACTGCAGCTCTTTAAGCTGTAATCACTGCAAATCTCTCTAAGTGAATATTTAGCACGGCCTGTTTAAAAGATATTCCTTACTAAGACTTTTTTTTCCAGCAGTGTGTCGCTGTGTTCTCCGTCTGTAGTGAATAAAGTACATCAGTAATCAGGGTGGGCTGTACACGATGATGTCATAGTTTAGTTTATTCAATAAATAATTTACTAAACATCAGGTTTAGTAAAATGAAGGGAAAAATGGAAACAAATCATCCCTGAATGCATGTGGTTTGATTGGGCAATAGGATTACAGGGTTATTGCACCATTTTAATAAAATTTTGTCAAATTTAATGCTTTTTTTAAAGACCTTATTAAATATAATTTAAGACCAAATGTATTTTATTGATATTGTATTGAAAATCAGTTATGTATCATAAATTCATTTATCTATAATATTTGTTCCATTGTAATGCAGAACAGAGCCAACATGTGTATCCTGCACATATGGGGGAAAAAGAGGAAACCATCAATTAAATTGTAGTGATGTTTATAATACTAATATATACTACTACTACTACTAACACCATTGCTGCTTCTACTACTAATAATAATGATAATGTATATCTTCTCTATAAATTATTATCAGTGTCCATTTATCATGATCTGATTTGGCCATATCTTTAAAAGTGGTGCCTGATAACATTAAAAACCCACAAAAATAAACTTATAAATCATACAGATTTTGGTTTTCACTCCAGGTAGAGTTAGAAGAACCCATTGTGCTTTTCTTTCAGCATTAAATAAACCGTCTAAATTGAATACCTACAGTAAATAGGGATTAACAAACAAACAAACAAAAAAAACACTAGTTTTAATGTTGCTTAAACAGTGATGTACAATTTTATCAAAAGCTGAAAGGATCATTTTAGCTTATTTCCAACAATCCAGGATGTGATTTATTTAAGCATTAAGTAATTAACTATACAATGATATATATTTCTAATAATAAGCAAAAGACAGATGCACTATTGGTGGTCTTTCACTGCCTCAACAAGCTGATCTGGATGATGATGTTTGGGGTAAAAGTCATGCTCTTTAGTAGTAATGTGTATAAAGGGCGTTTCTGCATATTTTACCTACCCTACATCTGTCCAACAACTCTGACACGCCATCCCTGTCCAATCCAACATAACTTCAGATTCTGAAAAAGATGTAAAACAACCAGAAAATAAGTTGTTTATCTGCAGACAGAGCAGAGATAGAGATAAAGAATGAAGAAAGACTATATAGATAGAATGTATAGAATAAAATGTATAGGACTGATTCTCATATAGCCACAGCAGAAAATAATATTTAGAGACATTAAATCTTAAGATATTCAAAGATATGTTTTGGTTAAATTGACAGAACAGTTTATTAAATCAAGGGAGCAGATTGTTGTTAAAGGTACGTCTCTCAAGTAGAAATGGTTGCCATTTGTAGGCTGAATTATCTACTGTTTTTCTCTGAACTCTGTGGTTCTCCGGTAATTTCAGTCCTGTCCGGCGCACATCTTTGAGTTTCTGTCACCTCGTGTTTAATAAAATAGCTATTTGTCCACTGCCGCGCACCGTATTTACACTTTGGACGCGCGTTTTCATGGAGATCCACGTAAAAAACACAACAGTGGGTGGAAATGGAGGAGCTACTGAACGCGATGATGTCATGTGACCGAGAAAGCTTAACTGAAAAAACTCACTGGTGCTCAGGCTTTAATTAGGGTTAAAAGACAAAAGTTAATAACATTTCAGCTTTTAAAACACACATGATTACAAAACAACCAATGAGAACACTCCAAATACTAAAGGTCACATGATCAGCCAATAAGAGGCTGGCAGCTCAATTCCACAGAGGAACCACTCCCACCCAAAGCTTCTTAAAAGTCCTTCTGAAATTCACAAACACAGTTAGTTATATGGAAAAAGACTTTTGCTCAAGAGCACACACACACACAGAGGAAAAAAACAAACTGAGATACAAACACATTTCCCTAAATTACCTAAAGAAACTCTTTCATCGTAAAATCCTCATTCATACCTTCTGGAAATAGACTTTTAAGATAAAAAAAAAAGCTTCCGTCTTTTTTTTCTTTTTTGCTCTGTATTACCTCCTCTTTGTGTAGTTTGCACCAGATCCATCTGCTTCTAAGTATGTGAGATGAACCATTTTTATATCATATGTAGATTACAATAATTAAGGTTGAAGAAATTACTGAAAAAAATAGTTTTAACTATTTTTCCTAGATGTTTAACCTTTAAAACAGGTCAATTTGACCTTTAACATAACATAACAGGATGGTTAAAGGATTAAATAAATACAATAAATAAAAAGGTATAAAACTCTAAACTATCTAAAACAGTTACAGGCTGTCTGAAGGTGGTTTTTAAATATTATTAAATGTGCTTTTATATCTCTCCGTTTCAGACAAAGGAAGACATGGCCAACGGAAAAGCCAGCAAGGATGAGTATGATGATGAGGACGAGGCGGATGACCTGGAGGATGAAGATCTGATGTGGAAGGAGCCCAAGGACGAGGTGAACGTGGAGGATGAGATGGAGTATTATCAGGAGCACATCAAGTTCATCGACACCATGCTGATCGGCTCGGGCGCGTTCGGTAAGAAGATATCGCTCAGTGGCTTCCCCGCCGCCGAGCCCAGCTACGAGTGGAAAGCCCCGAAGAAGCCCACCCTGGTCAACCCTCAGTTCCCCTCGGACGGGGGTCCGGACGAGTTCGACTACAGCTCCTGGGACGCCATGTGCTACCTGGACCCCAGCAAGGCGGGCGAGGAGGACGACTTCGTGGTGGGTTTCTGGAACCCGTCCGAGGAGAACTGCGGAACGGACATGGGGAAGCAGTCCATCTCCTACGACCTCCACACGGAGCAGTGCATCGCCGACAAGAGCATCGCCGACTGCGTGGAGGCCCTGCTGGGCTGCTACCTGACCAGCTGTGGAGAAAGAGCTGCCCAGATGTTCCTCTGCTCTCTGGGCCTCAAAGTGCTTCCGGTGGAGAAGCGCAGCAGGAAGAAAGTGGAAGAGGCGGCGTGTGAAGGTCCTGCTGACCCGCAGTACGGCTGGCTGAAGATCCCGCCGCGCTGCATGTTCGACCACCCGGACGCCGAGCGCACCCTCAACCACCTAATCTCTGGCTTTGAGAACTTTGAGAAGAAGATCAATTACACCTTCAAGAACAAGGCCTACCTTCTGCAGGCCTTCACACACGCCTCTTACCATTACAACACCATCACAGGTGAGTGGAGGACTGGGGTGTATAAAGATAAAGAGTCTGAAATCGAAAGAATTTGTAGTGGCAATGACTGTCTTGGTCGAGTTAAAATAGACTCTGGTTCGTTTGCAGGTTTTTTACGGTTCGTTTCTGCAGTTCTGAAAACAGTAAATGCGTTCAGGTTTGGACCAAAACAACCACAACAAGACCTGTGAGATCAAACGGCTAAATGGCTGTTCAGATGCAGTTTAACCTGATTTATTATCCAAATAATTGCTACAGCTATTAACTAATGATATAGCATGTTCGCATCCCAGGTCTTTGGTTGGGTTTTTGGTTCGAGTTTCAACCTGCGTGGGTTTTCTCTGGGGAATCCAGTTTTGTTCCACAGTCCAAAAAAACATGGAGATCAAATAAATTAAATTTTCTAAACTGCCATGTTGAGTGCTGAGTGTGAAAAATTGAGTGTGGAACATAACTGCAAAGCATACTTCAGTGTCTTTTTTATTTATTTATTTATTTCTTAAACTTTAACATTTAAACATCAATATTAGCGCTGCACGATATTGAAAAAAATTCCATTGCAGATTTTTTTCACAATATATATCACGATATTTAACAATGCAGGGCTCATGATGTCACCAGCCCCACCCCCACCGGGACGCTGTCTTGCGTCCGGACCAATCAAGAGCTGAGTCAGCGCCAAGCTCAACTCAAAACCCGAGGAAAACAGCAAAACTAACAATACAGTAATCGGCCCTTTAATTAGGAATTTAAATGGCTTTTTAAAAGGTAAATAAGAGTTCAGCTGTAACTGGAAATATCTGTGCAAAACTGTGCTGAACTGAGGTGCACAGCTTTCCACACATGCTCACATTTATTAGCATGTGCTCGGCCATGTGGATGGAGACCTTGCTGGCCTACTCTCCCTCGTGCCCCCCCCTCCTGCTTCTCAGGCAGCAGCAGCAGTCTGTCACTCACACAGATACAGAGACAGCGCTGTGTATCTACTTCTTGTGTCAATTGCACGTTCTGCGATGTGACTATTGCGCATGCGCACATCGCAAATGATTATGCTTAAACAATATATATCATGCAGCCCTTATCAATATGTTAAATATTTAAACATTTTCTTTATGCCAATTCCAGCGTTGGAATATTCTTAACTACTTAATTATCAAACGTTTGAGGATTTTTAAATAGAGTAGAAGCCTTATGATGCTACTACATCATTGTATCAGTGGCAATTATGTCATGAAAATGACTATTACTTATTGCAGTTATAATGTTGAGAGGCCTATGGCTCGAGTCGTGAGTCATGTTGATGAAGTATGAAGGTGATTGCTTGTTACTGGAGACTGAAACAGATCAGATAGGTAATGAACGTCCTCTGAACGCTAATGCATTAACCCCCCGTGTTTTACTGATTTACTCCTGAGCAGATTGTTACCAGCGGTTGGAGTTCCTCGGAGATGCAATTTTAGACTACCTCATAACAAAGCACCTTTATGAAGACCCGCGGCAGCATTCCCCCGGCGTGCTGACCGACCTGCGCTCTGCACTCGTCAACAACACCATATTCGCTTCCCTGGCCGTCAAGTACGACTACCACAAGTACTTTAAAGCCGTCTCACCTGAGCTGTTCCACGTGATCGACGACTTCGTACAGTTTCAGCTGGAGAAGAACGAAATGCAGGGAATGGACTCGGAGGTCAGTTTATATTATCTTTCCTATCTTTCTTTTTATATATAACTTTGTTTTGGGTTATTTGGTGCGGGTACATATTGACAATGATGGGCCTCTATATTCATGTGCAGTATGATTAGAATTATTGTGAAATGTGCTTTTTTTGTTGTTGTATATCTATAAATATGGGTATTTAAAAAAAAAAAATAGTGTTGAGCGATTTTCACAATTAATTCGGATAATTAGAATTATAGTTTTAATGCAATTTTTCAAAATTGTATAAATCACCAAAAAAATACATACAGGCATTTTATCTTTTTAATCTCCAAATATCCAAATCCCATTCCGCCCAGGCGGTTTGCTTTTGCTGTTTTTTTTTTTTTTGCAACTATAGCTGCACAGCTGCACCAAGAGATGTGTTGTGGGTACGAGAGAGAACGTAGCACGTAGCGCTAATGCTAATGTGTAAAAGCGTAAAAAAGAGGCATGAATTCAGATTAAACCGTTCACATTCATTTCACATGTTCATGAATCGGATACAGATCTGATTTAGGACCAAATATGAAACTGACTTTGATTTGAGCAAAAAATTGAGCAAAAAAATCTGATTTGAGTCACTTTAGCCTGGTAATGTGAACGTAGCCTTAACTACACACAGCTGGACTCTATTATTAACTAATTAAGTGACTTGGTAATGCGATTAATTTGCACTGGATTTTATTTACGTTTTTCACACTTTTCAGATTATTTGCTTCGCATTTTAAAAACCATGCATCACTTTTGTTACACTTGTTACATTCCAATTATGTGCTACTTTTTGTTTTGTCTGTCACTTAACACAATTCACTCAATAAATACATTTAAGTTTTTGCTTGTAAGGTGCCAAAATGTAAAAAAAAAAAATATATATATAATAAAAGTATATGTATAGATATGTATTAACTGTATTAAGAACACGCAGTAACATCATGCAGTAATAACACAGGCAGTCATTATGGATCTGTTCTGTATTTGTATTTGGGGTTTTTTATATATATATATATATTTTTTTGGGCTTCCAGATTGTTGGAAAATACAGTTGGATTGAATTTATTCTGAAATGGTTATCTTGGCACTGAACCTGGTCTCGTTTCACTGGAAAGCATTTTGTGCCTCAGGGACAACATTGGATACTGTACGAGGAAAGGCAAATTCATTAAAATAAGTAATGTTCCCCTTAATTGCATAGCTGGGTAGCATTGTCCCTGGTACACGCTGCAGCACAACAGACAGGGCTTTTGTTAAGTCCGATGTTAAAAATAATTGAGGACAGATCGTGTTTTGGCCTGTGATATAGGAGCAATTCTGAACCTGAGTGCTTGTTTATTGGGAAACTGTAGACGTGTAGCAGCAGTAACAGAAGGCCATACTTTGAGGCCATACTTTCTGAATAACAATTTGAGTTGGTTTCTCCGCATATATAACGTTTTCATCTATTTGTTGTCCGCAATTAATTTAAGGCGAGTGGGCTATACGGTTAGACGCGGCTCCCGCTCCTGAGAGAGAACTCCGCCACAAAAGGAAAAAACCTGCAATCACTTTCCCTCTCCTTTTCAGCTGCGCCGATCCGAGGAAGACGAGGAGAAGGAGGAGGATATTGAGGTCCCTAAAGCAATGGGGGACATCTTTGAATCACTAGCCGGGGCAATTTACATGGATAGCAAGATGTCACTCGAGACCGTTTGGCAAGTGTATTATCCAATGATGAGGCCACTGATAGGTGAGGACGCGAGCTGTACAGTCTGTGAATCAGTTCTGCATTTGCTATATTTTGATTGTTCGTCAGTTCATGCGGCGAGGAGCTTTAAACGTAGTTATGTGTGAAATGTCCTGATATTTGCGTGTGATGAAACGCCCGATTGGAAATGTTCGACTTTTGTTTTATTTAAATTTTTTTTTTTCTTCAGAGAAATTCTCGGCGAACGTCCCCCGCTCGCCTGTACGTGAACTGCTGGAGATGGAGCCCGAGACTGCAAAGTTCAGGTACCAGTTTCTCCAAAGGTTTTTTTTAATTAATTCAGTTCATAATGTTAAACTCATATATTATATAGATGTATTAAAAACACAGAGTTTACAGTGTTCTATTTTTAAGCTTTGATTTATTTTATTGTTGTTGATTATGAAGCTTACAGCCAATGAAAACCCAAAAATCAGTGTCTCAGAAAATTGTAATGTTTATATTAGACCAATTGGTATTTTTGTCAGTGTGCCAAATCCTGCTGGAAAATGAAATCCACATCTCCATAAAAGTTGTCAGTAGCAGAGGGAAGCTCTGTAAGATGAAGTGCTGTAAGATTTTGTGGGAAAACAAAACTGCACTGACTTTAGACTTGATAATAAAACACAGTGGATCAACACCAGCAGATGACATGTCTCTCCACTGCAACAAAAAGTACCAATTGGTCTAATATAATATTATAATTTTCTGAGACACTGATTTTTTGGGTTTTCATTGGCTGTAAGCCATAATCATCAACAATAAAATAAATAATTGCTTAAAATAGATCACTCTGTGTTTAATACGTCTAGTGCCCCAAACATGTTTCTTGTAAAGAGTACACTCTATCCCACTGTGCTTTTGTACCCATTTGATTTAATTGTTTTCATTTTACGGTTAAATGAGCTCTGGATATAAACCTACACAGATTCCTCTCCTGAAAACGGTTTATGTGGGTGAGTACAGCTTAGATAATCAAATTTCTCCAGCACTAAGGCTGGAGCATTAGCAGGTAACCACTAGCTGCACCTTATAGTGCCATATAAAATAGGGTTCAAGGTTATTCCTGTTACAGAGGTGGGCCAACATAGTGTTAGGAGTCTTGCCCAAGGTCTCTTATTGGTGTAGTGCTGCAGCATTCAGTCACCCAGAGTGAAACTTGAGCCCCAGTCACCCACATGATGTGGTAGCTCATTGGCAGGTAGTGGTGTTATCCACTGCGCCACACCAACCACCGACCATTTAGCTAACGTTCTCCTCTCTCCTGCAGCCCCGCCGAGAGGACGTACGACGGGAAGGTGCGGGTGACGGTGGAGGTGGTCGGGAAAGGCAAGTTTAAAGGCGTGGGCCGCAGCTACCGGATCGCCAAGTCGGCGGCCGCCCGGCGCGCCCTGCGCAGCCTCAAAGCTAATCAACCTCAGGTCCAGAACAACTGAGCTCCACACAGGTTCCAAACCCAGACACAGCTCCACAGTACCAGTACCAGTCTGCAACACACTGAAGACCACTTTCCACAGCGAGCGGTCTTCTCATTCTGTGCTTTAGTCCTGGAGAGAATTTATTACATCAGCTAAATTCTCTTTAAAAAGACTAAAAAAACGACGATGGGTTCATTTTATTTTGCCCTTTTCTTTTTATTTTTGCGCAAACACAATCTTTACCTTTTTTCGTTTCCTCCTCTGCTCTGTTTGATCACACGAGTGCTTTATGATTCATGCATTGCAAGTGTTTTAAAGGTCAGGTGTCTGCTCTCTTTTTTTCTTCTTCTTTTTTTCTTTTTTTTGTTTTTTTTTTTGTCTTACTATTTTTCTTTTTGTTTCACTTTTTGTTGTTTTTTTTTATACATAAGTCTTCTGCTTTGTGGTAGTGCATCAAGAAGCTTATGCGTAACATAAGTAGTGTTAAAATGTATATAGGTAAAATTCTACGAGATATACATTTAAATAAGGAAATAAACCCTGAACTCCTCAGTCTGTGCACTAGTGCCAGTTTTGATGCGTTTGTAAAGAACGCTTAGGTGGAAAATGCTTGATGTAGAGAGAAATACAGAGAGTCTTGAAATGCTATTCTTAATAGTCATTGCACTTATTTCATTAGGGTCCGCTGCGTTACGAACTCAGTCGTGAACATTTCGCCTGATCAGCGCCAAAATCGTTAAAGTATGGATCTGTGCACACCTGAACACTTTATCTGATTTCAGTATCAGGATTATATTTGGATAAGGCCACATAAACCTACTCTCAAAGAGTAAGAAGGTGGTCTGAGACATATTTAAAACACATGCAAATCTGATCTATCAAACCACTTCAGGAGATGGTCTGAGAGACATATGAACTAAACCAGCTCCCTGTACAACTGAACCACCTTAAAGTACAGCCAAAACTCCTCCCAGTAGAATAGTAACTCTTACAATTAAAATCCCCCTTCTGGTACAACATAACCCCATCTAAGTTTAGCCAAAACTACTCCCATTACAGTTGAAACGCCTCCCGTTACAACTGAACGCCTTCCCCGTACAGCCAAGACCCCTCCCTGTACAGCCAAAATTCTCAAACTCCTCAAAGTAAAACAGAAACCCCCTCCAAGTACGGCCGAAATTCCATCAAGAACAGCCCAAACTCCTCCAAATACAACTGAAACCCCTCCCTGCACAGCCCAAAATCCTCAGAATACAACCCAAACCCCTCCAAATACAACCCAAACCCATCCAAGTACAGCCCGAACTCCTCCAAATACAACCGAAACCAGTCCCTGTACAGACGAAATTTCTCCAAATACAAAAAAACCCTCCAAGAACAGCCCTGAAATTCCTTCCCGTCCAACTGAAATTTCTCCAAGTACAACCGAAACCCCTCCCCGTACAGCCAGAATTCCTCAAAGTACAGCCCAAACTCCTCAACGTTCATCTGAAACAGCCCAAACTCCTCCAAATACAACTGAAACCCCTCCCTGTACAGTCAAAATTCCTCAAAGTACAACTAAAACTTCTCTAAGCAGAGACCAAACTCTTCAGAGTACAACCGAAACCCCTCCCTGCACGGCCAATAGTCCTCCAGATACAACCGAAACCCCTCCAAAAACAGCTCAACCCCTCCCTGTACAACTGAACCCCCTCCCTGTTCACCCCAAACGTCTCAAAGTACAACCATAACCCCTCTTCATACAGCTGAAATACCTCCCTGCACAGCCCAAAATCCTCAGAATACAACCAAAACCCCTCCAAATACAACTGAAACCAGTCCCTGTACAGACGAAATTCCTCCAAATACAACCAGAACCCATTCAAGTACAGCCCGAACTCCTCCAAATACAACCGAAACCAGTCCCTGTACAGACGAAATTCCTCCAAATACAACCAAAACCCATTCAAGTACAGCCCGAACTCCTCCAAATACAACCGAAACCAGTCCCTATACAGACGAAATTCCTCCAAATACAAAAAACCCCTCCAAGAACAGCCCAAACTCTTAAAAGTACAACTGAAATTCCTTCCCGTCCAGCCGAAATTTCTCCAAGTACAACCGAAACCCCTCAAAGTACAGCCCAAACTCCTCCAGATGAAGTCGAAATTCCTCCAAATACAACTGAAACCCCTCGAAAAACAGCCCAGACTTCTCAAAGTACGACTGAAATCCCTCTCATATAGCGGAAATTCCTCCAAATTCAACAGAAACCGCTCTCCGTACAGCCAAAATTCCTCCCTGTACAACCTAAACCCCTCCCTGTTCTGCCGAAATTCCTCCAGATACAACCGAAACCCCTCAAAGTACAACCGAAACTCCTCCAGATAAAGTCGAAATTCCTCCAAATACAACCGAAACCCCTCAAAGTACAGCCGAAATTCCTCTAAATACAGCTGGAATTTTTCTAACCCCTCCAAGTACAGCCCAAACCCCTCATTGTACAGCCAAAATTTCTATAAATACAACCAAAACCCCTTTAAGTACAGCCCAAATGCTTAAAGTACAACCGTAACCCCTTCCTATACAACCGAAATTCCTCCAAATGCAACCCAAACTCCTCTCAATACAACTGGAACTAAACAACCAGTGTGTAAACGCACGTATAAAACCTTACCAGCGTATAATCCAGATACTAATCACACAAAGTGAGCAGGTGTAACAGGTACCTGTATGTACGGTGTTTTATACCATTGAGTGGGTGAGAGAGAAAGCCCCTCCCTTGTCTTTATATATATATATATATATATAAAAAATGAGTGGATAGTAATAAAACATTCCCAGTTACTGTAATTATGAGACGTTTGAAACCTGCGCTCGAGGATGCGTGTTTGAGTAGATGCGTAAAATAAAAAATAAAAAACTGGATGGATTATTATAGAGTATAATAAATATTATAGAGCTACTGATATATAAATAAACACTTATAGACATAAATATATACTATATCTAATCTGTCTCCTGATTTTTCTCAATCTATATCCATCTATATCTGTCTATAGGCAGAGCTAAAGAGAGAGAGAGATGGAGATATAGAACTATATAAAATGTCATGATGAAATGAAATTTATTATGATGCAAGCTGAAGCTGATCTCTTCTCGGGTTTCAGTCAAATTGTAAACTTTTGATACCAATAATGAGACGGTCATATGGTTGACGGTCATATTCTATGAGCATTAGATGTCTCTCCATTGACTGATGCATTTAGTTTTGATATTGTGACACGAAATAGAAATAGAAAAAGAGAAAGAAGAAGAAGAAGACATATCACTTGGGGAAAAAAATATGCTGCAGATTTTGTAAAAATAAAATTAAATGAAATAAAATAGAAAACGATCAGATACTTCTGTAAAACACACAAAGCACCTTTTTACGTCCCGTCTTTAGGACCGATATTTTAATAGACGACTCGTAGTTCGTTCACTTCACTTACCAAAGTCAGTAGTCATGCGGCGCCACAGCTACGCTGCTGCATCTGTGAAGTCAGTCCGCCGTGATTTGTTCGTTTAGTTTCGTTCGTTTCGTATATATTCGTTTAGTTAAGAGTCGTGGAAACCAGCCTTCGTTCCGTTTCGTTTTTTGTTTTATTTTCAGTGTATGCGTTTGTGTCATAGCTTCTTTTTGTCTAACCTATTTGTCGTCTTCATATTATTATTATCAATAGGCATTCTTCACTCGAATACCTCAGTTAATTGCATGCATTTTTCTTTTTTATTATTTTGTTTTCCTTTGTTTTTTTTTGTTTTTTTGGTGCTATGTTTATTATTATTAAGCTTGAATTTCTCATCTTTTTGCACTGTAACTATAATACCTCTTTATTTTACCTTTTGAAATCTGTTTTCCTTTGTTTTTTTTTGCTAGAGGTCAGCTTAATATAAAATTTCCCTGGTTTTTGAAGATTTTCTGGGAAATCTGAGAGACAGAGAGAGAAAGAGAGAGACATTCTCTGCACATAAGCTTGAGCTCAGTGCCTCTTTATGGAACCTCTTTCTTTTTTTTCTTTTATTATATTTTCTCTTGTGTCTTTTGAGTTTGTTCGAAATCAAGCTAACTGTGCTGCGTCTGATCAAAAGGGTTGCTTAACGCTTGTGGACATCAACAGATTGCACTCTCTTCTGTACAGCTTTCTTAAATTTTTCTTAAAACGTGTACACTGCAATGCGTTTTCCCCTCTGTATCGCGCTTATAAAGTCTTACTAGGCTGCCAACCCCACCTGTAGAACAGTGTATGATGTGAATGTCTTCTAGAAATTCTAGAAATCACAAGAAGACATGGTATAGGAAGCTATTTAATAACAGTTTATAACTAAAGCGTAACACTTTACTGAAGGGCAGTGTTATATACGGTCATATTACTACCTAAATAAGCTTTTAATGACATCTGACACATGTATGTAGAGAGTTATAAAGGTTTAAGAAAGCTGACACTTCTTAAAAAACAGTTGCAGAACTTAAAAACATACAAATACAGCCAAATTTATGATGGTGAAAGAGTTTAAAACTGGAGAATGCAGCTTTTAGTGCATGGTTATCAGAAAATTAGTTTTTCTATGTGTTATATAGCTTATTTTCTTCTGCGTTAGCCTATGAAATAAACAGCTCTGGAAAAATATAAAAGAGCACTTCAGTTTCTGTATCAATTTCTCTGATTTTGCTATTTATAGCTTTATGTTTGAGTAAAATTAACATTGTTGTTTTATTCTAAAAACTACAGACATTTCTCCCAAATTCTAAATAAAAATCATTTAGTCATTTAGAGCATTTATTTGCAGAAAATGAGAAGTTTTGCAAAGAAAACAAGTTCATATTCATAAAGTTTTAAGAGTTCAGAAATCAATATTTGGTGGAATAACCCTGGTGGTTTTTAATCACAGTTTTTATGCATCTTGTCATCATGTTCTCCTCCACCAGTCTTACACACTGCTTTTGGATAACTTTATGCTGCTTTACTCCTGGTGTAAAAATTCAAGCAGTTCAGTTTGGTGGTTTGATGGCTTGTGATCATCCATCTTCCTCTTGATTATATTCCAGAGCTTTTCAATTTGGTAAAATCAAAGAAACTCATCATTTTAAGTGATCTCTTATTATTTTTCCCAGAGCTGTATAAAAGGTTTTGTCCAACAAAGGGTGGTTGTAACATTTAACAGCTAAGGTTAAACATTAATATTTTCATGTAGCCTTATTTCAGGCTTCTGCAGGTGCTATGTAGCCTCACAAATATGCTGTACTTGCTTTACACGGACATATGACCTTATTATAAGCCTTAATAACAACTGGCATTAATCTGTATAGACAGTTATGAAGGCTTGTTTCCACAAATGTCTGAAACAGCAGATGCAGGCATTATGTAGCTCTTTGAATGCTGCACTTGCTAGAAGGCAGTAAGTCTGTATTGAAACGGTATAAACATTAAAACAAAGGCGGATTGGAACAACTTTTAACTGTCATAACATAAAAAAAATGGACAGCTACTGCCTTTTTCACAAAAAGCTAACGTTAAAGTAGATGTGTAGATGTTATGTAGCTTCTTCAATACTGCACTTGCTAAAAGAAGGCTAAATTACCTCTACTTAAGCAAATTTTTTAGGTTTCATTCAGGCGTATATAGGCATCATGTGTCTTCGTAAATGCTGCCCTTTACAGAAACTTGAGTAGACTCAAGCATTACAAACGTTAATTGTAAAGTGCCAGATTTTTCTATACGGAGATCTGCACAAGCGCAGTAGCCCAAACCAAGCTGCTAAATTTGGAGCCAAATGCTTCACTACAAATAATTATGAGGTTTTAAACAGATTTTTCTGTACAATTTAAACATTTTCAACTTCTCGTTGTCCGTGCGGCCAATCACAGCACAGCTAACATTCGGTCTACAAATAGCCTTTAGGCAGAAGCTCATTTTTATTTTTATTTTTTACCAGCCTTCCATCTCTATTCCATACAAATGCTGCCTTTACAGAAACATTTGTGGACTTCACAAACATTAATTCCAATGTGTCAGATTCAGGTGAAACTTTTAATATGGATGTGGAGATCTGCGCAAGCGAAGTAGCCCAAACCAAGCTGGGCATTTTTGAGCCAAACGCTAAATTACAGCTAATCATGAGGATTTAATCCGATTTTCATATAAATTTTAAACCTTTAAATCAACTTTTCTGTCTCAGTGCGACCAATCACAGTGCAGCTAGTCTGCTGTCTACACATAGCCTGTATGTAGACTACAAATAATTCTTTATTCCACATAAATGCTGCCATTTACAGAAATCTTAGACTATACAAAGGTTAATTCCAAAATTTCAGATTCAGGTGAAACTTTATTATAGATATGGAGATCTGCGCAAGCGAAGTAGCCCAAACCAAGATAGGAAATTTTGAGCCAAATGCTACACTACAGCTAATTATGAGTATTTAATCAGATTTTTATATAAAATTTAAACAAATCTAAACATCAACTTCTCTATCTCCGTGCCTTCCATCTCTATCCCATATAAATGCTGCCATTTACAGAAATCTTAGACTTTACAAAAGTTGATTCCAAATCGTCAGATTCTTAAAATTGCTTAAAAAAAAAGCTTTATTTCAGGATTATAAAGGTGTATGTTAGCCTTGTGAACGCTGCCCTTCGCTAAAGTGTTCCCACGTTTTTAGCTTTTTTTTTCGACATCTCATCTACCTGACTGAGTGAAGAAGAGAGCTGCCGTCGTTGCTGTTGGTACCTCCTTTATCTGCGCTCTGCTGTGTTTTTCTCAGCACAGGCATTACAGAAGTACTGACGAAAGTTCAGTCTCCCGGGTGCTGCTACCTCAAAAACATACAAAAACAACCTCCCATGTGATTTTTAGTCTGACAGTCCAGATTAGAGCAGTGTTTTGACCGATGGATTGGTTGATCTATTTATCTCTCTCTATCTATATATCTATATATATACTGTATATGTACGTGTAATTTTTGCGGATGTGGCAACTCGCTCTCAGTGTTTTTTGCTCTTGTAACTCTTCTCTGCACCTTAGACGGGGGATACTTGTATACACACTACAGTTTGCACTAGAATCCATTCCCACTCAGCTGGATTCACATCTTTTTAAAAGTACAATTCGCCCATAAATGGTGCCTTTGTCTTTTTTTAGCGTAACAGCATCTGGACTTATGCTATAACCGTAGCCAATCGAGACGTTGCTTCTTGGTGGTGTCTCTGTCTGTGTTAGGAGATGGTGCCATGTATTTATCATCAGTGTGTTTCTAAACTGGGCTGCTGTTTTTCTAAAGCAATCCGAGAGTTGGGTCACTGTCTGGTCTGTAGGTCTGGTCTGTAGGTCTGGTCTGTAGGTCTGGTCTGTAGGTCTGGTCTGTAGGTCTGGTCTGTAAAGGTTCCTCAGCTGTCTGAGTGCAATCTTTTCATTGAGCAAGAGTTGAGTGACCCTATATACTCCCCTCCTCGCCTTTATTTCATTCCTATATTCTTGTCTTGTGCAGTCATTGCATCTAAATGGGTTTCCACTTTGCCACAATTGCTTTATCTTGCATTAGCTTGGATTATCTTGGATTATCAGGAAGGAGGAGCTTCTTCAACCCTGCTATATTTCTACAACAACACATTTTTGTCCTATTAGATCTTGCAGCTTTTTCCCAGTGGTTCAATGGCACACTCTTACAGCGTTTTCACACTTTTCTCTATTTAAACTCGTAGTGAAACTTCGTTAATTTAACTGCGTTGACGTTCAGAGAATGTGAACTCACTCATATGGTGCCACACTTGTTGTTGTCTTTTTCTTGTCTTCTTTGTCCTGGTAGCTAAAAGGACAAAATCGCAGCAGATCAGTGGTTGGAGAATGAAGCCGAAGCTTCTCCTGTGGCTTTTTTTTGTTGTTGTTTTAAATATACGTAATAACCTGGTGCGTAATTGAGGGGGGGGAACAGAATGGTAAAAAAAAAATGGTAAAGCTGTTTTCACACTGAAGAATAGGGTAAATTCACTGCTGTACTTCCAGAAACGTTGTTTTCATTGGGATGCATAGCAAGTGTTGTGGTAACAGAGACATACGTTATTAAGGAGACAAAAAGAGCCAATCAGTTTGCTGGTTTCCCGAAAGCAGAGCCCCTCTCGATTATGGAGATCTGCGCAAGCGCAGCAGCCATACAAAGCTGATGAATTATGTTTTTTTTTGTGCATTTGAGAGCCGAACGCTACAAAATGTACAAATTGTTTAATTTTTTAAAAAGATTTTCATATAAAATTTAAACATTCTCAACTTCTCAGTGCAGCCAATCACAGTGCAGCTAGCATGAGCAAGTGCAGCACATTCCAAAACATTAAAGTGCTTATAGGAGGAAAGTCAGTTCACAATTATTATCTATTATCTTATTATCTAATTATCTAAGTACAAACAAGACCAACCTCCCATCTGTATAAAAAAAATAAATAAATAAATAAGAGGAGAAATCAGAATACTCAAAACCAAAAGGTCTAATTACTTTTTTAACTGATAAAATCTGATAAAAAAAACTGATAAAAGGATTTATAGCATTCGACTCAATAATTAACCAAAAAAATATAAAATTTCAGTTTTTAGCTTGTATTGTCTTCGCTCTCAGCACAACCAGCAAGCTGATTGGCTCTTTTTGTTGAAGGGTGGGACTCCAGAACGATGAAAATGAAGATGATGATGATAAATATGATGATGATGATCTCCTCATTAATAATGTTTAATAATGTCTCTGCGATCAGTGTGAAAACAGTGTGAAAACAGCGTGAAAAGAAGGCACGTTCTTCATGGTTGTGAGTTGGAGTTTGGTCCTCAATCATACAGTTTGCTGCAGACTGTCTCTTATTTCACTTACTGGCCGAGAAACTTTTTTGTTCTTGTTTTCTTTTGCTTTTGTTTTTTTTGTTATTTTTCTTTTGTACATGTAGCACAATTGAGCATTGCACTTGGGCGCCATACTTTACCTCATGTCAGAAAGAAAATGAAAAAAATGTGTATATATATGATGCCGTTACGTTTAAAAGAAAAAGAAAAAATGAATAAATAAAGAGAACTTTGTGGTTTTGGCCTTGCTGCTGTTCCACTGCTGGTATTTTACAATTGTATTAAAAGAGGAATAAAAAGAGGTGATCGGAGCGATCAGACAAACGAAGATACAAACGTGCCTGCAGGAGATATCATCTGAGAAATAAATACACTGTAGAAAAAGTAGTAGTTTTGATCTCTACAATCTTGGGGCTAAATGTATGTCCTGTGTGTACATTCATGTCCTGCCTTAATGTAATATTTTCAATATTGTAATGTAAACCTGCAAAACTACACAAAAACTCCCGAGTTCTTTGGACAGGCATGTCTTGCATTATGTTTAATAGTAGGTGACCTCGTTCCACCACTAGTTTAGATTATATTTGAAAAACCACAGTAGTTCCAGATTATTAGTGCATGTCGGTGAAGAAATCCCCTCCCTCCCTCTCTTTTCTTGACCCACAGCCCCTTATTTTCTTATTTTTTGGCTGGTTATGTTCTGTATTATTTGTTTTTGTACAATTTTGCAGCCCCAGATCCATAAAGAAGGGCTTGAGCAAGCAGCTTCCTGCATTTCGGTGTTGTAATGTATTGTGTTTTTTTATATATATATATATATATATATATATATATAAAAAAATATATATATTATTTTTCTTTTCAGTTTAATTTGGGTTACTGACCTAATGTAAAACTCAAATGCACTCATCATATCAGCAGCAAGGTGGCCAAAAGACATGGGTGAGGAACGTGAGATGAACTTTTCGAGAGTTTTCGAGACGGAGCACCAGTGGCGGAGCGTGGATCGGGGGAATTATGGGCCATCACAAACTGCAGCGATGTTTGTTTTAAGGGACATTTAAAAAAAAAAAGAAAATGATGAAAAATCTCATTCATACTGTAAAAGTGCTGCAGTGGTTTACGATCTGCACCTTATGGATCACAAATACCTTTAATAAGTCTTTATTTTCCCTTTTCTTGTTTTTTTGAAATAATTGTAGCTAAATGTATCTACAATAAAGTTATGGTATGGTCGTTCAATACTCGCTTTGGTGTTTTCTCTTCTTGTGTAATTGTGTTCCTTTTATAAGAAGTGCCAAAATACGTTGCTCACATATTGTATTGCCCTTCATGTACACACTTACCCATCCAAATCATTATAACACAGTTCGTTCCGACCCTGCAATGTGATTGGCTCAGAGGTGGTCTATGAGTGACGTTATCAGCCGGTAATGCACTCTAACCAAAGCTCTCTATGCATTACTCCGCCACATACAGGTAACCTAGCAATGTTGCAGCGCATACAAGCCAAATACAAACCAAATGCAATATCATTAAACACCACTGGAAGCCACTGTATCCTGTAGAGGTACAGTGCAGAAACACAATGTGGCGACGCAAGCAAGAACGAGGTCCCACAAATAAATAATCCCAGCGATTCGAGAAAAAAATTATTGTTACACACATTATGAGCCACCAATATCAGGTTAAGAGTTGTTATTATTAAAAATAAAAGCTTAATTGTATTTGGTGGAATAACCCTGTTTTTTAATCACAGTTTTCATGCATCATGTTCTCCTCCACCAGTCCTGCACACTGTTTTTGGATAACTTTATGCCTTTTACTCCTGGTGCAAAAATTCAAGCAGTTCAGTTTGGTTTGATGGCTTGTGATCATCCATCTTCCTCTTGATTATATTTCAGAGGTTTTTCAATTTGGTAAAATCAAAGAAACTCTATTTTTAAGTGGTCTCTTTTTTTTTTTTTTTTTTTTTTTTCAGAGCTGTAGGGGGCATATCAATAATGTATCGCAAACGGAAACGATATACGATATATCGCAATATCAGTATTTTGGCCCACCCCTATTGAGCTGGTTATTTTTCCTCATCAGCTACCTCCAGAAGTGATGTCCTGTGTTCAGGTATGAGATTTATGATGTAAGTGTGTGTAATAAGCAGTGTAATGCTGGCGGGAGGTCTAAGGTCAGTGTGTAAGTGAGTTAGTGAGCAGAGCGAGTGCTGGGCAGGCGTGCGCTGATGACCTCAGTGTTTTGGTAACCCAGGCAGCGCCGGGCCCGAGCTTTACGAGTTCTGGGAGGCCGCGGTTCAGATGCTCTAATCACGGTTTCCCGAACCGCCGCTGCTGTAGACGAGCTCGCTCCGCTCCGTGTTTGCGAGTGTACTTTTACTCTCTCAGCGGGCACTTTTACGGCTTTGTGTATCCAATTTGGTGCTTTCGCGTTCTGTGTGGCTGCGGCGGCTCTTGCCAAGGCAGGGAAAACGAGAGCGGTGCGCTGAGGCGCGAGAGGTGAGAAATGACCTCATGTCAGCTGTGCAAGCATGGAGCTCCATTTAGAGTTTAACAGTCCAGCGCTAATGTCGGAGAACACTGATACTGATTGATGCAGTTCAAAAACGTCGAAACCCACCGCTCCACTGCCTTTCTGATTTGGCTTTATCAATCTTTAGCTTGATAGTGAGAGTGTTAGAAAATATTAATATTATGGTTTTCCCTTATCCAATCACAAAATCGAAATCGGATGGGAAAAAAAAAATCAGATTAGGGATGTGCTATATCGTATGGTACACACTTATATCATACGCCAACATTTTTTTCATATCGTGCCATGTCACCCACCCAAATTATCACATCACTTTTTTTTTTTTTTTTTAGCAAAAATAAAAAATCACACTGTTCTCATTTCCCACTATACAGCTCTGAAAAAATAAATAAATAAATAGATAAATAAGAGGCTGCTTAAAAAAATTGAGTTTCTTTGTCGATTTCATCAAATTGAAAACCTCTGGAATATAATCAAGAGGAAGATGGATGATCACAAACCATCAAACCACCAAACTGAACTGCTTGTATTTTATGGACCAAGAGTAAAGCAGCATAAAGTTATCCAAAAGCAGCGTGTAAGACTGGTGGAGGAGAACATGATGCCAAGATGCATGAAAAAAACTGGGATAACCAGGGTTATTCTACCAAATATTGATTTCTGAACTCTTAAAACTTTATGAATATTTCAGCTATTTCTCATGTTCTGCAAATAAATGCTCTAAATGAGAATATTTTTATTTGGAATTTGGGAGAAATGTTGTCTGTAGTTTATAGAATAAAACAATAATGTTCATTTTACTCAAACTCTCTTTTTTTTTCCAGAGCTGTATATCTACTAGAGACAGATTATATCTGTCCAGTATTATTTATTTTACTTTAATCCTGGATATATGGAGATATTTGGAGTGCATTATTATTAGTATCATGATATTTTTTGACACAAATCTGATTAAATTCTTGTATATTTCAATATATCTCAGTTAGGGGTGTGCCATATATCATGTCATATGCTATAATAAAATGTAATTTTCATTTTGTTGCAGTAGTGTTTTCTTGAAATATATATATATATATATATATATATTTAATTCAGTGTTTTGCCTTAATGCCAAGAGTATCATTAGTATCGCACAAATAACATGAAATATCATGATATTATTTTAGGGCCACGCAAAATATCTTCCATTTTATACCAGATTTCTCCTTTAATGTAAACTGATTATGCACGCTGCTTAATGATTTACAGGAGGAGGATGGGAGCTGTGATGGACAGATCTTTTTTCCTCTAATTTCTATTTCTTTTGTTGTTTTACAGCAGAACGGGGGAGATCAGCATGTTCTGATGTGAGAAAGAAAGCAGTAAAACACAAATCAGCTCATAAAATGATTCTGGTTCTGGAGATGGAGCGCTCAGAAAGGCTGGGTCGGCTGAGATAAGGCTGGAGGGGAAAAGTTGAGTGGGGGTTTTTTTTAAGGTTTTTGTGGGCGGAGAGGGGAGGTGCAGACGTATGCTCTGCGTGTGCTCGTGTGAGTAATATATATATATAATATATAAATATATAAAGGTAAATATATGTGTAATGTGGAGCGTGTATGTAGGCGGGCCGCGGCTCTGATTGTGGGAATGGAGGCTGATGGTGACTTATTACCTGTGCTGACAGTGTGCAGGCTCGCGCCGTGTCATTCCAGCCATTTATTCTGTTCGCTGTAAAAACAAAGGGATGACAAATAAATATGCAGAGGGGCTCATTGTTTTCCACTCGCCGCGGTTGCCAAAACTTTCCTCTGACCTCTGGAGCTTCGGTCCCAACCCGGCGCTAAACTGTCCGTCACTCAGCGCGACCGAGCTCGCTCAAACTGACCTTTTAACCTTGTTTTATTTTATTTTTTAAAAAAGCATCAATTCATCCTTACTTTTCATCATTTAATAGACATTTTGACATTTCCTGCTACAATTTTAAAAAGTTCACAAACCTTTAAAAATTATGTTTGTAGTGTTGTGTTTAAGCCACGCCCTCTGACGCCCTCAGATCCCATAGTTGCAATATATATATATAGATGTATATATGGCCTTACATACAGTATCGAGATATATTGTGATCACAGGTGTTAAAAGTATCTCCATTCATTACTCTGTAGGTAGAAGTATATTGTTGATACTAGAGTTTAAAAAAATACTTATGTAGACGTAGAAGAAGTATCAGCTCAAGCTTTTTACTATTTAAAAGTAAAAGTGTTTAAAAAAGTACTGGTTTCAAAATTACTTAAAGTATAAATGTAAAAGTAATGTAAGGAGACAAAATAAAGCCATTAAGAACAAAGGCTTAGGCCACGCCCACAGAGTCCTATAGAGCAAAAAAAACATTTTTCTAAAAGCCATCATGACTATAATGTTAAAATATTAAAATGTTAATGTTGATAATATAATTTGGGATTTTGCACTTGGCTGTTCCCTATAGTGTTTCAGCTGCATATATGCTGATTAAAAATGAATGTATTTTACATACAGAACAATGTAAATATATTAAAGAAGTTTAGTCGGACTGGAGTTTGTCTGGAGTTCTCTTGAGTCTCTGCACGGATCATCTTCAAACTAAACTTCAAATCACAGTATAAACCAATAGGGAGTCAGAATGGTATATGTTTATACTTCTCTACATCCAATCACAATCAGATTCACTCTATCTGGATGGAGGAGAGATTTATTTGGATAGGGGTTTTGTTGAACGATGAGAAGCCGGAAAAAAAAACGAGCTGAAATGAAATAGAAGTAACGAGGCTTTTTTTTTATTAAAATGTAAGGAGTAGAAAGTTCAGATAATTGTGTGAATATTTAAAAATAATTACTCCAGTAATTAGTATAGATAGCTGTGTTTAAACCCCGCCCACTAGATAACAGCGCTCTACCCATTGCTCTGTTTGCATAATCAGCAGACTTTTCTTTTACCATATTTTTTTCATTTAAATCTCATTTAAAATCTTTTAATTTTCCCAAATATCGACAGTGTGCCTTATAATCCGGTGCTCCTTATGTATGAATTCTACCAGTCAGGTATTAAGGAGCAGTAAACCACTCTGCTGAAGTACAGCGTTCGTTATAAGGGTATAAGAGTTTTAAGTAAAGTTTCTCCAGCACTAAGGCTGGGTGCAGCAGTATTAGCATTAGCCGCTAACTGCAGCACTAGCTCATTGGCTGTTCAGAGGTGAGTATATCAGACTGTAGTCTGCGTGTTTACAGTGTTAAAACAAGCGACGTGGGACAAACTGCTAGCTAATAGCACTCAGGAGCATTCAGGGTTCCTCAGTCTAGCGCTATCAGGTGGCATTTACGTCCCGCTAGCGCTTTGGTTAGTGGCTAATGCTGCTGCTCCCAGCCTTAGTACTGGAGAAACTTTACTGAAAACTCACCCTTAGACAAAATACTGGAAATCTAAGCTTACTGTCAATAAACAGAAGCGCTTTATCCAAATCTGTGTAGATTAAGATCCAGCACAGTTTTATTCACTTTAATGCATTTCCCCATTAGAAGGATAACATGGCGACACCCCTGTTCCTTACTAGTGTAGCATAATGCGCCTTATAATCCGGTGCGCCTTATGTATGAAAATAAACCAGAAAATAGAGGTTCATTGAACCCATACTCAGATTTTATAAATATGATGGTATTTTTTTATCCTAAAGTTTCCTATAATTTGCTTACATTATCGGAATATATGGCAATATATCATAATATATTGAATCGCAATCGTATTATATCAAATCATATTGGCAATCACATGCATAAAATATATTCTACCATTTATGCAAGTTCTTGCCAATATATAGCAATGTTAAAACTAGTGATTTAAAAGTATTTTGTTACATGTAACATTAAATGTTTTAAATTTATTCAACTCAGGTTATTTGAACCACATTTTAATGTTAAAGGTCAGTCATGTGCCAGCTGGGGGTTGGGGGGGGGTGCTTAGGCGACAACCAAAATTGAGTGTAACAGGCATTTAATGCTGAATCCCTCCTTCCTTTCTTCATTTCTACTTTTCTGTCATTTGTTTTTTTCCCTCTCTCTCTCTCTCTCTCTCTCTCTCTCTCTCTCTCTCTCTCTCTCTCTTTCTATCTGTCCTTCCTCTCCCCCTCCACCTTCTCCTTCACTGGAGGATTACAGTGTGTTGCAGGCAGTCCATTACAATGCCCAGAACAGGACTGGGTTATTAATGCTCCGGCTTACTGATGGGCCTTCAGCTGCAGACTGGCTCTGGGCTTTCTCAGCCGTAATTGGATCCAGCTCCGCGCTCCCTGACTGCAGGGCAGCCGGCGAATAACCCCGGCTGGAGGAGAGATAGCGATCGCACGCGCGCTTCCACCGTACGCACGTATCGGAATCAGCGATCGGCCTCATCGTCAGTCCATCAGTCAGGCCTGGACTCTCTCTCTCTCTCTCTCTCTGTGTTTTTTTAGTGTTGTTTCCAGGTTCTTTCAGCAGATCCTGCGCTCTGTAGACGTCGTGTGGCTTCTGTGGTTATTGGAGCAGCTTCAGTCTATTAGTTTACTGACTAGAACTCTGACACTTCTCATTAATTAGCGTGTTGAACGCGTCACGTGCGAACGCCGGAGCTGCTTTCCTTCTCTTTCACTGTTTAATCAGCGTTAATCAAAGCCAGCGGGGGGCTGGGGATTATGCATGTGTTTTCCAGCCTGGAGAAGCTTTGTTTAGAGGGGTTTTAGAAACCAAACCACTCAGCCAATACCCTTCCTCTCATTCAGATGCATGAGGTGGGCAGTCACATTTACTCAACTTCAATCATTTCAATTGTTTAAATTGTTTTAATCGATTTTTTTTTTAGCATAATCAATAAAGGGCTGCACCTAACAGTTCATTATTTGATCAGAAGATTAATCTAACAATGAATTCATTGATTAGTCTAAGGCTACGTTCACATTACAAACCACGTTGCTCAAATCAATCGATTTTTTTCTCAGATCTTGACGGTTCACATTCAGAAATGTAAGTGATCTGTACTAGTATGTGTAATGTGAACAAATCTGTCCCTGAAACTCTTATATTAGAAAGACGAGAGACTCGTAGCTTTATAAAGGGAAACGGATGAGTTAGCAGCTCATATGTGCTCATATGCTCATATCTTTTGCTGGAGTGGAGAAACAGGAAACAGCTGAAGTTCATGCTCAGGTCCAGGAGGAGAAAAAAGGACAGGTGGTTTGCTTTTGCTGTTTTTTTTTGCACAGCTGCACCAAAAGATGCAGTGTGGGTACGAGAGAGAAGCACATAGCGCTAATGCTAATGCTAATGTCTAAAAGCAAAAAGACAAATGAATTCTGATTAGACCGTTCACATTCATGTCGCATGTACATGGATCGAATACGTATCCGATTTAGGACCACATAAAAAAGTGACTCAAATCTGATTTGAAAAAAATCTGATCTGAGACACATTGAGCAAAAAATCTGATTTAAATCACTTCAGCCTGGTAATGTGAAGGTGGCCTTAAAGAGCTTAGGCCCCGTCCAATCAAATCTGGATGTTTTTAAAAACAGGGTTTTGTCTCCATGTCGTCATAACACTCAAAAATGCTGAAATGATAATCCACAGGTGATCTTATAACAGCTGTTTCCCCTTCGATTCAAGGTTAAAGCATTTCACTCAAAGACCAGGTGCTTGTTGGTCCAGAATCTCTGTTTGTGGTAAGGGGTGGGCAATATGTCTCTAAAATAATATCACGATATTTCATGGTATTTTCGCGATAACGATACTTGTGGCGATATGACAAAACACTAAATAAAAAATATATATATTCAAGAATGCACTACTGCACGATACCGATAATAATGCACTCCAAATATCTCCATATATCCAGGATTAAAGTAAAATAAATGATACTCGACAGAAAAAGTAGTATCCTGATGTGATAATTAGGGGTGGATGATATGGCACCATATTTCAGGGTATAATATCGTTCAGCATATTAAAAAATGTTGACGATATTATTGTGTACGATACGTTTTGGCACACCCCTAGTAAGAGTAACATTAAATAAAGTTTTCATAAATATCATAAATCTTTCCTTGACTGAAAACATATTTTTCGTGTGGACAGAAGGTCAAAGGTCAAAAACCTCAGTTTTTAAAAATATCCAGATTCTTGTAGACAGGGCCTTAAAATGGTTTAGCCATAATAATGGAAAAATGAATATTATTCCTTATTATTATATTTCAATATATCCTTTTATTGGCCTCTCCTAAAAACAGAAATTCGCCACATTAATGAAACTGCTATTGGGGGAACACTATTTTTAACACACTATATGGCGGTTTTATTTGATTTTGCTCTTGATATTTTGATGTGAAACCAATCCTAAATATACATACTCTGAATATACATATTTCTAAATGTTTAAACGCCTTTTACTCAGTGTTAATAGAACCCAGCATGAGTCCGTGGATTATGTATGTGTTTTCCAGCCTAAAGAAACCAAACCATTCAGGTTTGTAAAGCTGTAATTATGAATCACTATCAGAGTATGATTAGTGACCATCGCAGCTTAACTAAATGTAGAGAGAGAGCCAGAGGGTAGCATAGACACGAAGCAGCATAGAGCAGCTTGCATTTAATAATTAAAGCCATTAGAAAATAACCAACAGCACAAAAAGCCCAAACACTTCTGTTTCAGTGGTCTTTACAACAAAACATTAAAACAAAGAGATAAAGTAACTTAGTGTGGGATATTTCCCCAGATATCTCCAGCCTAGAGAAACCAAATAACTATTCAGCCAGTTCTCTTCACCTCATTTATACCGTATGATGTTTTTTATCGTTAGTCAATCAGTGAAGAAAGAATCTACTGTATCCTCAATTCTCAGTCATTAGTCAACGTTTATTCATATTGTTAATAATAAATGTGTATATTAAAAGTGTATTTACTAAATAAAAATATGGAAAAAAGAGAAAATGTACACGTCTTTGTTCTTTATTTTTTAAATCATTTTTTTTTACTTTGTCTTATGACTCTTAATTTGAAATTTTATAAATTCTTTACTTTTTGTGATTTTCTTTTATGGTCATTAATATTATTATTATTATTATTATTATTATTATTATTATTACTACACATTTTTAAAAGCAGGTTTAGCTATTTTTACAAAAATAATAATCATCATTGACAAACAACTTTTATGGAGATGCGGATTTCATTTTCCAGCAGGACTTGGCACACTGCCCACACTGCTACCAAAAGTTACCACAGGTCTTATATAGTATTCAAATTTTCTATTCTGAGACACTGATTTTTTTTTTTCATTGGCTGTATACCACAATCATCAACAATAATAGAAATAAACGCTTAAATTAGATCACTCTGTGTTTAATACATCTATATAATATATGCGTTTCACATTTTCAACTGAATTACTAAAATAAAATAACATATATTATTAATCTATATTAAGTGTATTTATTAAAAATGTGCATTTCTTAAATTTATTATTATTTCATATTTTTCATATTTCTAATTTTTTATCTAATGTTTTAAGTCTCTTTTATATTGTTTGATTTAAAAAAAAAACGTGAAAACAGATTAAACCCATTCCTCTTAGCCCTGAAGATACAGAATATACACACATTTTTACCTGTTTAATTGTTTTTTAATGAGTGTTAATAAACCCCAGCAGGAGTGTGTGTGGATTATATATGTGTATTATGTATTTTCCAGCCTAAAGGAACCAAACCATTCAATCAGCCAATACCCTTCCCCTCATTCAGATGCATGCGGTGGTCTGTAATGTGCAGCCGAAGCTATAAGCTAAGCTATAGGTGGTGAATGGGCTGAGTTAGGCTGCTTTAGCGCTGGAGGAGCTGCTTGCTGGGGCAGATGTGGGGGTAAATGTGAAAGGCCGGCTCGTTGGGGTTTAACCCCTGGGGGTGAAAGTGTTAATGGAGCGTCAGAATAAACACACTCTTAATCTCACTATCTGTTCCTCACTTGTACTGTTAGGAAGTCAGTTGTTAGCCGGCTAATGCGCTATCCTCTTCCTTTGTCTCGCCACTTAGGGGGAATTGGTTTATGCTAATAGATTTATCTCATTATGCAGGGGAAGGTGTGTGCGGGTGTTTAGAGCACGAGCGTTCCTCCCTCCTGCTCTATTAGCCGTGGCGTCGGGTCTACAGAGGGTCGTCTGTTTACTTTTTACACTACTGCATTAGTTCCAATTAGAATATATTATCTGGAACGATCAGCGTAACATTTATCACCTCATTTTTCTGACTGCTTGATGTTAAATTTAAAAAATGGTAAAATTTGCTGTAAAACTTGAGTTTGAAAAAGTTAAAAAAATTTTTAAAGTATTTTATTCTCTTCAAAATGCTAATTACACAATCATACACACTAAAGGTGAGTGATATGGCTCTAAAAATAACATCATGATATTTCACGGTACTTCCGCGATACCGATACTCTTGCCGATATGACAAAACACCAAATAAAAAAAAAATAAGAATCTACTTAAAAATGATGTGTTTCTTTGATTTTACCCAATTGAAAACCTCTGGAATATAATCAAGAGGAAGGTGGATGATCACAAGCCATCAAACCACCAAACTGAACTGCTTGAATTTTTGCACCAGGAGTAAATCAGCATAAAGTTATCCAAAAGCAGTGTGTAAGACTGGTGGAGGAGAACATGATGCCAAGATGCATGAAAAAAACTGTGATTAAAAAACCAGAGTTATTCTACCAAATATTGATTAGTACCCAGATGTGACAACTAGTGGTGGGTAATCTGGCACAATATTTCAGGTTATAATTTAATTTATGATATTCAAAATGTTGGCGATATTATTGCGTATGATATGATATGATATAACATTACATTTTAAGAGCTTTACTCTAGAAGCTAGATTTTACTCATACTCTTAATAAACACATAATTATACATATAGAGGAATGTTATTCTTTAATTTATACAGTTTTCCTTGATATTGAGTTGGGGTTGTGCCATGTCTGCAGTGCTGCCTTATTAAACAACCCTTTTTTAAAGGAACTTTAGCTATTTTCATAAACTTTCAGAGAGATGCAGATTTCATTTTCCAGCAGGACTTGATTTGATGTTTAGCAATAACTAATATTAACTTCACTCAATATTTCTCATCTTAAAGAATATCATCTTTAATAATATATCCATCTTAAAGAGGTAAAGCTTAAGCTTAGTCCACTCTGTCATGTTTAAATATATATAAAAAAATCTTTATAAAATCTAAATGTATCTTTGACACAAAACAAGATCACCATGAACAATTAAATAATTTAATTTTAAATTAAAAGCTAAAATGCCATTGTTCATCACGTCACAGCACAGTGCACATGCACGCAAGTGAAAATAAAAAGTGATTAAGCTGGAAAATATGATTTCTGTGTAGTTTAAAGTCGTGATACACAGTAAAAAGAAGGAAAAAATCAAAATGAAATAAGTCTGATGACGAAGTTCCTGCAGCTATACTGTTATAATCAGGCTGTTGTTGAGGCTAAGGCCTGTTTAGCCCTGATGGATTCCCCTGCTAAATGGAAACGTACACACACTTTGCAGAAGTATTAGAACCCTAATGAATGTGGATGCAGATGTAATCCTTTATTTTGCGACTCTTAAAGGCTGCACAAATGCTTCTGGAATATTTTCCACAGCAAAATCCCCCAAAGAATCCAGAAGTTGGCGTCTGTGGTTATTAGTAATGAGAATGAAATGGGAGGTCTGATCAGGTGGTAATTACTGCACGCGGCTCGTCTGATGAGTGTGTCGAGCGGCTTTGATTTGCCATCATCGCCGGACCCTTCGGCTCAGATGAACACGCTGCCCCTGTCCTCGCCCGCGCCCGCCGACCGCCACGGCAATCTGCGGAATATTGAAATGAGGTCCGGGCAGGGGGGCTTTGTGGAGCGGCGTGGCGGCGAGCCGCGGTGGCGAGATGCAGAAATAATTAACAGAATCGTCCGGGTCCCCGCGCTTATTTCCACCCGCAATAACAGTGTTTTAGTGCTGGGTGGTGCCGCTAAATTGCTCCCACTGTTTGCAGATGTGAGGTAAATGAGAGTGGTCTAGTTTAACAGTCATGTCTTCCTCATTTACCTCAAATGAGAAATGTCATCTGCTCCCAAACTCAATCACAGAGCCGTCATAAAATGATATGTGCCCGGGCAAAGTGGTGCTGATGCTGGCGTACGGCTGTAGATGTGCGCGAGGGCGAAATTGCCAGAGTCTGGGTGAAGGTGGACTTTCTTTGTTGGTTGTTTGGTAGATGAAGGTGCGAAGATACGGGTTTCCTTTCCTCTTAAAAAAAAACTCTAAATAAAACCTCTAATAAATGAGAATAGATTTATTTCACATTAAAAACTGAAAACATATCTGCTGTGGATTTACTGGACACACAATCTAATACAATCTGATAATGGTTCTATATTATACTGAAAACTGCATCTAAAAAAAAAAAAAAACTGGGCCCAGTTTACCAAAAGCATCTTACGCTTTAAGTACAGCTTAACATGAGAAGAGAGAGAGAGAGAGAGAGAGAGAGAGAGATAAGAGAGCTTAGTGTGATGCTCGACCGACCTTCTAAGAATCGTTTTGTGTTAACCCTTTTCTTATTTTCTTATTTTTTCAAATGTTTTGTTGCCACAACACTAATTAAGACGTGTTGTTAATCAGAATAGACTATAAACAAGCCTATAAAAACTATAAAGAAAAAGAAAGCCAATGAAACAATAGCTTAGCCCTGCCCACTGCACTGGAAAAGAAAAAAAAAACAGCATAAGAGCCAAAGAGGCTCTAAGAGCTCATTTTTACTAATTGTATTGATTTTGAATCACACCTTTTATTATGATTATTTTAGTGTTTAGAGTTTAGAACAAAAAGGTCAATATCTAAGTTCAAAATCTAAAATAAAAAAGTTAAGAATAGGCCTCCAATCCAATGTGTAAAAAAAAAACAGTTACTTATTTTACTTGAATGTATTTAATGTTTATACAGATTTTAGATTAGAACATTAGTCTTCCTTTGGGTGCATTATAGAGAGAAAACAGCATTATTATTATTATTATTTATATTTTTCCATCACTGGCACATAATTCAGGTCTGAAAGGGTTAAGAAGCTTTTGTGAAACCCACCCCAGTTTTTTTTACTCTTAACAAACGTAAAACCCTTCTATATGGACACACCTAATAATATTGTAAGTAGTATAATGTTAAAACTATGACACTGCCAACACACTGCAATGTATCTTATTCATTTTTTTTTATATAAAGTGTTGGACCCTTGAGTCACAGCCGCACGCCGTGTCGAGTTTGAGGGATGCAGAGAGGCGAATAATGTGGATTCTAGACATACTCTATGCAGATGAATCTGTCCAATTTGAAGTGTCTGTCCAATCAGAAGACAGCAAGTGTTTGTCTGATATGTGTCTTATCTTCATTAAAAGTTCTAATTCATATTATGGCAGAACTTACTCAACTAAGTAAAATAAATGACCTTAAGAAATAAAGGTCAGTCAATGAAGAAACTGGCAATCATCAGGGTTACCACAGGAAAGGAAGAGCAAGAGTTCCTTCTGTTGCACAGGATAAGTTCATTAGAGTTACGGCACCCCAGATAAGAGCCTTCACAGAGTATTTTGGTTTGTTTAAAACTTTCTACATGATTCCTTATGTGTTCCTTCTTTCATAGTCTGGATCACTTCACTATTCATTTACTATGTAGGAAAAAATAAGCAAATAAAACCCTCAGTTTACTATATAATTAATATTTTTTATACATATGAATTATTTTGTGTTATCGTATTTCCGCACTATAAGGAGCACCGGATTATATGGCGCACTATCAATGAAAGTTTATTTTCTGGTCAATTTTAATACACAAGGCACACTGGACTATAAGGCGCAATATGCAACACTGGTAAGGAACAGGGATGTCGCCACGGTTTTCTTCTAAAGCTATGCTAAGCTACATAAACAAGACTCTAATTCTTACAAAAAACATTTTCTTTTAAATCTACACAGATTTCTCTCCTGAAAACTGTTTTTTTTTTTGGGTGAGTAAAGCGCTTCTGTTTATTTACAGTCATCTTAGATTTCCAGATTTACTCTAGCGCTAGCTGCAGTTAGCGGCCAATGCCACCTTATAGCGCTACACTGAGGAACCCTGAGTGTTCCGGTAATCCAGGGTGATATTAGCTAGTGGTTAATCCCACGTAGCTTGTTTTAATACAGTAAACATACAGACCACAGTTTGATATACTCACCTTTAAACAATGAAAAAGTTAGCGCTTAGCGAGGTTAGCGGCTAATGCTAATGCTGCTTCAGCATTGCTAGAGAGAGTTACCACCAGGCTATAGGTCGATAATACTTACCTCTGAACGGCGAAAGAGCTAGTGCTTTTGAACCTCCCACACTAAAATGACAGGTGTTTCAGTTTCATTATCCAACCCCTGTATGTTTTAAGTGTGCTTTATAGTGTGAAAAATACAGTATTTACCGGTATCAGCCCTGTTCTGAAGGTGCTGCAGGTTACTGTGCTAATGGACACTGGTGTTGGGACTCAGATGTTGTGATCTAATCCTCATGGTGGGTGGGGGGTGTGGAGAGACGCAGTGTGGTGGGCCGAGGCTAATGCTGAACACGGGCTCTGTGGTCAGGAGGAACTCGGGGTATGTTCTCCTTCATCTGAAGGTAATTAGGCTGTGTGCTGAAGGTCCGGAGGCTGAGCAGGAGCGGCGTGTTTGTTGAGAGGTGATGCTAAGCAGCGGTGTGGCCGTAACCTCCGCACTTCTGTCCAGTGTTCACGTCTCGCCTGGATGGACAGGTCCACCCACACGGCTCATAACTCACGCTCAACTTTCTCACACCCTCTAAACCCCTCCCACTGAACCCCACGCCGACAACTTTCTCACATTCTTTCTGCTTTTGTCTCTCTTAGAGTCTTTGATTTCCTTTTTTTTCTCTGTCCATCATTCATACTTGCTCCTCGCCATGTAATGCTGCATAAAGATAAAAGTAGAAAATATGCAATAAAGAAAGAAATAAACTAACTAAATTTAATATTTATATTTAGTTAGTTTATTTCTTTCTTAATTGTATATTTTTTACTTTTATCTTTATGCGACATACAAAGAAAGAATTTCATTGTATGAGCAAACTTGTTTCTTGAATCTTCACTTCTCTCTTTAGTTATTTAAGTCTCTCTCTGTCACAATGGGGGTGACCCAGGCAGGGAGACGGGGAGACGAGGAGACGGACGCAAGTGCAGGTAAGGGCAAAAAAAAAAGATTTATTAAATAAATAACAAATAAACAAAGAAACAAGTAAACACGTAACAAAGATAATAAACCAAAATAAACGAGGGAAACTAGAGAACATAAATAAACTAGAGATAATGAAAATAATAAACAAAAAGGGAAAATATACAAGGATCTAGGGAACATGAAATAAAACAAGAAACTAGAAATAAACAAGGAAAATAACTATAAACGAGAAAACAAGAAATAAACAAGAAACAAGGAACTAAGGCTATGAGAGAACAAGGAAACACTGAGAAAAGCTATAAACACTGAGAGAGACAAACGACAGGTGAAGGTGCAAAGACCGACGAAGGACAAGTGGCACAGGGGATCTATTTAACAAACAGGAAACACACAAGAATTGGAAACACCTGGGGAAGGGGCGGAGCTACAAATGAGAAACAGGTGGTGGAAAACTACTGACAGGAGACACAGAGGGGCACAGGTCACGTGGGAATAACACACAGAGACATGAGACAAGACCAGGACGTGACACTCTCTCTTGCTTTCTCTCTTTCTGCTCTATTTTTCTTTGTTTCTGATTATTTCACCCATTCTTTCTCATTCTCATTCTTTTTCTTTGTATCTTTTCTTTTTTAGTCCCTTTTTCTTTCTATTATGCCCTATTGTGTCTCTTTTTCTTCTCTGCTTTTTACAGTACTAGTCAAAAGTCATTTAACGTTTTTATTTCTTCTTTTTTCCAACACAATAAAATGAATACTAAAGTGATCCAGACTATGAAGAAATCATGTAGTTACTTAAAACTTGTTAAGTGTTGTAAACAAACCAAACTACTACTATTATTAGTGGTTTCTGAGGCTGGTAACTCCGATTAACTTTTCTAAATTTTTTTCGCACTATAAGGTGCTCTTAAAATTCTTTAATTTTCCCAAAAATCATCAGAGCTTCTTATAATCCGGTGCTCCTTATATATGAATTCTATCAGTCAGATATTAAGGAGCAGTAAAGCCACTCCGCTGAAGTACAGAGTTATACAGGAGTTTCAGTTTCTCCTGCACCGAGCACTGGAGTAGCATTAGCATTAGCTGCTAACCGCTAATTAGCCGCTATTTCCCCCTTCAGAGGTGAGTATTATCATCTGCAGTCTGCTGCTACTAACCCTGGCTAGCACTGCTAGACTGATTAGCCGCTAATGCTAATGCTCCAGCCTTAGTGCTGGAGAAATTTGGGAATTTGTGAATCTAGCGTTTTACTCACCCAAATAAACAGTTTTCAGAAGAAAAATCTGTGTAGATTAACTTAGATTTACTTAGCTTAGTTTTTTCTCCGTTTTTATCAGTTCCTATTTCAGGTCTTATAATACAGTCATTATATCAGACAGACACATGCCCTGATCTCTTTTACTCCAGAAGACATACAGCTGCTCAAAATTTTACCAAGCGCCTGCTTTTTTTTATTTATTTTTAAAAATGGTTAGATCTTGATGTTGATTGATATAGTTCATTACATGGCTTATTAATTATTACTTTGATAAAATACATGAAACAGCATCAGGGCGGATTTATTTATCTTGATAATCAATAATCACACCTCTAGGATACATGTAGATACTAAAAACCACCTGACACTCAGAGCAGCCTATGCCTTTCAGTATTTAAATCAGGACACACAAAGAAAACTATAAACAATAAAAAATTAAACTTTTTAGTCTAAATAAATAAAAATGTTTAGTGCAAAATAACTACTTAGTAAAAATGTGCGAGCAAAATAAAAAATATAAAGTAGTGCGCACACCATAGCTAGCTTTAGTTTGAGTAAAGCAGGTAGTTTCACTCTTTTTTTTCTGTGGACACTTTTGAGTCTTTATTTACTGATATTATTTGGTTTGAAACATCATATAAATGTGTTTGAAGCACTAAAGTTAAATAATATTGGTTGGGGAAGGAGATCTCACTTTTTTAGATGTTTTCTCGATGGGTTTTTTGTAGATTTAGCTTTACCGCACTGGGATGTGACGCTATTTTTAGAAAGAGTAAGTTCTGCCCTTTCTAAACGTATATGGATTATGTTTATGTGTGAAGAGATTCCTGAGTAATTCAGCTGAGAACACAAGGTGCGATTTTGGATGGAAAATCCGTCTGTAGGGTTCTAAGTAGGGGTGTCACGATTCTCTAAATCCTCTATTTGATTTTATTTCCGATTTTAGGGTCTTTACAATATCTTTACAATTTACAATATCTTATTTCAAAAGGTGGGCTTGATATAAGTGATTCAAAGTGATACAAGTGATCTGTAATACACCACATTAGGCACTAATGGTCAAATTTAAACTATTTAATTAAGATATATATGTAATGCCATCTAGTGGCTTTTTTTGGTAGCAGCAGTGTGCGCTATTAAAACAGCAATGTGCAACATAACAAAATAAATAATACAAAATACTGGAACAGTCATGTACAAAATAATAGAACAATTAGAGCCTTAACAAACTGAACTCTATCCTACTAAAACAGTTAAACAGGAAAAATAAGACTTTAAGACTTTTTCGGTCCCTGAGAATGAGAAGTTTTTTTTCTTTAATAAAGATATATTATTAACTTTATCTGAGAGAAAGATGCTCCTTAAGGTACCAAAACTATTAACATATTTGATGCTAGACAAAACAACTGTTATTTTTATATTTTCAAGTATATTCTCTGGAGAAAGGGCTGCTCTTTGAGCTACAGTGTGCTGCAGCATTTGATCCTCTTCGATCGATCCTCTTTTTGACTTCAAGGCTTGAGACCATGACATAATTTCGATCGATTTCGATGAAATATCGAAAACGTGACACCCCTATTTCTAAGGGTTATGAAATAGACATTCATTGATAGTGTACCTTATAATATGGCAAACGAGCGCCAGTTTAGTAGCATTAACTGTTCAGTTTACGAATGCAGGATAAAGATCACATTAAAAATATAGTGTGAACAGTCTAAAATACGTTTGATATTTGGAGACTTTTACCTGCTGTATAAACGTAGCTTTGACTGTTTGACTTTTTCCTCTAGTTTTCCTCATTTTCTCGATCTTGTTTTCTCTCTCTCTCTCTCTGGTGAAATAAATGTTAACAGACTGAAGTAGCGAGAGCGTTTTGCGCTGCTGATAAAATTACACTGTGATTAACTGAAGCTCGGATGTTTTTGGTGATGGTGGAAAGTGCAGCGTGTCACCGTTTGACGTGTTTTAGATTAGCGCTGGAAAAGAGTGCAATAAGAAGGGTGTGAATACACTCGGCGCGGTTGTCACACCAGGCGGCGCTGATCAGATTATTTGTTCCAGATGTTGAGAAGTGGAGAGAGGAGAGAAGTGTATGTTTGTTTTTGTTTAATATTAAACTCTGTGATCTTACAGAGAGAGAGAAGCTGCTCAGAGATGAAACAGGGTTATACCGACATCAGCCATAACATTAAAACCACCTCCTACCATCAATTATCATTTACCATCTGTCTTTCTCAGTACAGCAGTGATTAGCAGTGATTAGCATGGGGGTGGTGTATGAGGTGTTAGTGTGTGTTGTGCTGGTATGAGTGGATCAGATACAGCAGCAGTGCTGCTGGAGTTCTTAAACACTGTATTGTTACTGATGGACAGAGAATAGTCCACCAACCAGAAATATCCATCCAACTACAAAGCAGTGCTGGGCGATTTTGGCCTAAAGAAATGATCTTATTATAATATTTTCGATTATAATCAATTATTTTTTCCCCCAACTAAAAATAAAAACTACAGATGACAAAGAAATGGTTCAAAACTAGGTTTACCTGTAAAAAAAAAAATGGTGATTGGTGTTCAGACGCTTTGGTTGAGTCGACCTATCGAGTGAATCAATGATTCAAAACATTATTTACAAGCCCATGCGTTCATATCACGTGCTGAGTTGCTTACACACTGACAGACACTGGATTATAATAAATATTCCAGCAGTGATTCTCTCTGCAATTGTCACCAGTAGTGATGGATTTCTTGTTAATAACAATACATTATTATTTAAATGTGATTAATAATAATGATATAATAATCATTAATAGTGGTAGACTTAGTATGTGTATTATTAGTAATGCTATAGTAGTAGTACTATTAGTGGTAGTAATAGTAGTAATTTGAATAGTTGTAGTAGTAATAGAAGAAGTAATAGTAGTATAGTAGCTTTAGTAGTAATAGTACTTGCATTAATATTAATATTAGCATTAATGCTGTAAAGCTCTTCTTTTTCTTCTTATTGTGTTTATAAATAGTAGTAGTATTATTGGCTATATTGTAGGCTTTAGTAATTAACAGTAATTGAAACTGAAGTAGTTAAAACATTATAAATCACACAATTTTAATTCAATTAATAAATAATTGATACATAGCAGCAGTATAATTACTGGCTGTAGTAGTTGAGGTTGTGGTGACACTATTATACTAGCTAGCAGTAATAATAGTGAATCTTACATTGGACTTCTTGCCATTTTTCTATAAAGGCCTGATTTGTGGCGTACACAACTAATAATTACTATCTGATCTCTGCAGCTCTTCCAAAGTGACCATGGGCTTCTTGGCTGCTTCTCTAATTATTGCCCTACTTGCCTGGGCTGTCAGTTTAGATGGATTAAACAGTGCTTTTTATGATGTTTCTTAGCTTTGGATGTGTTTTTAAAATCTAACCCTGCTTTACACTTTTGAGGTTTTCCTTGGTTTTTATTAGAGATCAGAGATGCGCACTGGATTATACTTCAGAACGTGTGATTGTGACTGAAAACTACGAAACAAAGCAGTAAACGAGTCACAGATACTTACTGTAGAAAAAAAAAATGTTTTCCACAATTAATCACGGATCCTCAATGAAGAGCGATGATGCTGCAGTTTTTAGAAACGGTAGGATTTCATTTTAGCTAAATATATGCTTTATTCCACCAGGAGTTAGTGTTAGAAGTGCTGGAACAGATTTGTTGAGCCGCTACTTTTGGTGGCAACTGACTTTTGACACCGTCTACATATTTCATTGTTTTGTTTAACATGTGACTTCTCAAAACCGTACCAATTCCATTCCACTGAAGAGAAATGTATTTTTAAACTTTTTTTTTTTTTTTCGGTATGAGTTCATTGAGTTCCATCCTTGGCAGAGTGTCGGCTGCATCCATTTTGGCTTGTTGCTTTGTTTAAAAAAAAAGGCTCGTATTGATCTCTGGGAGGCACAGGTAACCAAGGTAAGACGGATAAACACTTCAGAAATGAGTAGCGTTTTTGGATATTTTAGATTAAAAAAATGTAAAATCTTGATTACACCATTCTAAAAAAACGTGTTAAAAACTGTTATTCGAATCAAGAAAATTAATTCAATTAAATTCAATTCAATTTAATTTATATAGCGCTTTTTACAACAAAGGTTGTCACAAAGCCGCTTTACAGGAAAAACAGGTCCACGCCTCTTATGAGCAGCACCACAGAGATGCCAATTTTATGGTGACACAGTGGCAAGGAAAAACTCCCTTTAAGAGGAAGAAACCTTGGAAGGAACCAAGACAAGAAAAGACAAGAAAATTACCCACCCTAGTTTTTATGATGCTGTTTGTTCACACAGAACAGCTGTAGTTATACTAATTACTGATTGATCTAATTGATCACACTTGATGTAATTGTTTATGGGTAACAGTATACAGTGTAAAGCAGTGTACTTTTATTTTTTTAGGTTTTGTACTCAACAGACCCTCCCTTTGATGAGTGTAGATTTATATATATATATATATATATATATATGTGTGTGTGTGTGTGTGTGTGTGTGTGTGTGTGTGTGAGAGAGAGGTAGCAGAGTAGGGTTTATTCCTCAGAGAGTGAGCAGAAGATAAGCAGAGCTACAGAGAAATAAATAGCAGCGATTCTTTCTGCAATTGTCACCATCAGTGACGGACGGCTCTGAGGGATCGGTTTCACTCTGATCTTCTGATGGTCCCAGCGCTCGGCTCGGAGAAAAAACACGCCGTCACGCTGATTAGATCAAATATATAGTAACCTAACCCCCCTCGCCTGCTCCGCACGGTGACCACCGCCAGTGATTAGAAGGTCTAGTGTTCAAAAAGGCAATTATATTAGTCGTCTTATTACGCTCGCCCCAGAGTAACTCAAGACGCGAGCGCGGGCCTGATTGGGCCGCCGGGCCGCCGTTATTAAAAGAGGGACCGAATCAAATAATTGTTTTTGTGTTTCAAGCATTAGACCGCAGCAATTTGGACGTCTGTTTGAGTTAGGAATTGATCACTTCACTTCTCACGGCTGCTGTATCATGTTTTGCACCACAAATTGTGAAGAGCCACAATTCTGGGACCGGGGAACGGATTCCGCTGGAAAACTGTGGAATATCTGCTGCACTTCAAGAGGAACATCGAGGTAATAACAGCATAACAGCTCCTACGTTTTTTTTATGCTTATTATTTTTGATTCCGTGCTTTGGCATGGACGAAAAGATAGATATTAGACTTCAGACTTCAAAAAGAGTGGCTTTTATTTCTCTTTTGGATTTCGTTTGATTTGATTTGCTTTGATTTGGGCCTACAGATGACAATCCTCCATCGTCTTGGACCGTCTGGAGAGCCTGGCACCATAAATTGTGCCAGCATAAATTCAATACGTGGAGGAGAATCCACAACGTCTCTCACAGAATCCTCACAGAGAACCTGTAGAACCTGTAGGCTTTTTTTAATTCCACGTGTCTACATGGATGAAGACACAGTGCCTTAAAAAAGTATTCATACCTCTTAAAAAAAAAAAAATCACATTACACCTATAAATTTAAATTTAGTTTATAGTGATTTTATAAGATCAACCAACACAAAGTAGCAAGCGATTGTGAAGTTAGATGGACTTACTTCTTCCCATTCTTCTATAAAGGCTATACAGTAACTAAAAAACTAATAGTTACAAACTGATCTCTGCAGCTCCACCAGAGTGACCATGGGCTTCTTGGCTGCTTCTCTAATCAGTGTCCTCTTTGCCTGGGCTTCAAGTTTAGGTGGATTAAACAGTGCTTTTACTTTTCTTACCTTTAACTTTATCTCTCACTTGTTTTTGGGGTGTTCTTGTTTTTTTTATGATGCTGTTTGTTCACTTATGTTCTCTGGTAAATTTCTGAGGCCGTCACGCAACAGTAGTTGTAGTAGTTGTATACTGAGATTAAATTACACACACATGGACTCTTAATTTACTAATTACTAATTGGTCTAATTAATCTCACTGGATTTTATTTAAGAGTATAAGTGTACAGGAGGGTGACTACAAATGCACGCCATAAACTATGAAAACTATGTATAATTAAACAGTGTTTTTTAATATATACAGCTTTGGAAAAAATGAAGAGACCACTTCAGTTTCTGAATCAGTTTCTCTGATTTTGCGATTTATAGGTTTATGTTTGAGTAAAACGAACATTGTTGTTTTATTCTATAAACTACAGACAACATTACTCCCAAATTCCAAATAAAAATATTGTCATTTAAAGCATTTATTTGCAGAAATGAGAAATGGCTGAAATAACAAAAAAGATGCAGAGCTTTCAGACCTCAAATAATGCAAAGAAAACCAGTTCATATTCATAAAGTTTTAAGATTTCAGAAATCAATATTTGGTGGAATAACCTTGGTGGTTTTTAATCACAGTTTTCATGCATCTTGGCATCATGTTCTCCTCCTCCACCAGTCTTACACACTGCTTTTGGATAACTTTATTCTTGATTATATTCCAGAGTTTTTCAATTTGCTAAAATCAAAGAAACTCATCATTTTTAATTCTTTTATTTTTTTCAGAGCTGTATACATATTAAGACAATATTCAGACTTAAAAAAAAATAATTTTTTTTTACTATCTGCTTTTATTTGAGTCTACAGATGCCAATCTGTCGGTTCTGGACTTTCTGCGGAGCCTGGCACCATCACGCCAGCATCGCTACGTGGACGATAATCCACAACATCTCTCCGAATCCTCGCAGAGAATCCGCAGCTGCCTGTTCGCCGCGATGCTGTGATTGGTAATACGAGGCAGCTGTGACCATGAAATCAGGACTTAGTGTAATGAGCCACTTTGAAGCAGAGATTTAATACCAAAATCTGCTACAAAATACCAGGGATCTTCTGCAACCCGATGATAATCTGCTGTTTAGGCCGTCTGTTTTTTTTCCTCCGCACTTTCTTCCCTAGACATGAAGCATGGCTTAGATTTGAGATGTCTATTTTCAGTCTGGAGCTCGGCTACGCGCTCGCCTGCCCTGAGAAATGTGGCAAAAAGCGAAAGCTGCGCAACACACGCAAAGAAAAACAAACCGGTGTATAAAATGACTGTATTATTAAAGCTGGGAAAGAGGCTGCTACACGTTATGCTAGCACGTCTGGACGGGGTGGGATGATAGGTGGGCCGAGCTGCTTCGACCGCAGTGGCGCGAGAGCATGTTAGGCTGGTATGTAGGTTAGATAAACATACAAGTTGCCAGTTATCCAGATCTGTCACAGCGGGAGCGTAATTGATGTGTGGTGCCACGTCCAATGATGAAAAGTGTAGGAGTGAAGGGCAGGAAACTGTTGGAAAACTGCTGAAAAAGTGCTAAAGCTGTTCAGTTCTTCAGAGTTTGCCATCTCTTAAAACATCAAACCAGTTTCTAATGAACAAATGCACAAATGTTGTTTTTTTTTATTAATGTTGCAAATCGATTAAAAAGATCTGTAAGTAACTGCGATGAATCGCACTTGTTCTTCTTAAGACGCAAGCTTTTATACACTGTTAGACTGGATAAGTTGAATTTACTTGCCTTAAAAAAGTTACTTAGAACATCAAGTTATTACAACTAAAGGGGAAGTTGATTTATTTCTAAGGCAGCCCAGGGTGGAATCACTACACACTGATGGTGAGTCAGAAACTGTTGGACACACCCAGTATGCAAATAGCTTGTGACAGAAGCCAATAGAAAAGAAGCTGCCAATGGCAAAACAGACTCAAACTCAGTTATTATAAGTTGGTTCAACTCAAAGATCTCAGTTTGAATAGTACAGTATATGTGCCCACAAATTCAGTTCAACTAACTCAAAAAAGTTGAGTATTGTTTAGAAATATCCAATTTTATGTAAAACAGAGTTCAAACAATGTACAGGTTTACAGTGTAGTGGATATTTAAATGTAAATAAAATAATTAATGTAAGAAATGTAAAATGCAAATATATATTATATTTTAATATTAGTTGTGTCAATTAAAATACTAGTGTTTACTTATAGTTTAAGAGATAAAGCCCTAAGAAGTGGGGCACTGGAATAAAGAATGCAGGATTTAATTAGCTGAGTTTAAAAGAGCGTTTTCACACCTGTAGTTGTGTTATAGTTTCAGTGATCCGGATCAGTTGATGAGTTTGTTTATTTGGAGCTTCAGTTTCTCCCTCTGTTTGGTTTGGTTTCACACAGGCATAAATCTAAACACACCAAAATGTGCACCAATAAAACACTACTGACCTCCAAACTTCATGTAGCTTTAGATTAACTTAAGAACAGTAGAGTGTAGAGAGACTCCCTCTAAACCTCACATCTATTTTTCACCACTAAAATGTACACCCACACACACCTACAGTTGTGGTCAAAAGTTTACATACACTTGTAAAAAAACATAATGTTATGGCTGTCTTGAGTTTTCAATAAGTTCTACAACTCTTATTTTTCTGTGATAGAGTGATCGGAACACATACATGTTTGTCACAAAAAACAGTCATAAAATTTGGTTCTTTCATGAATTTATTATGGGTCTGCTGAAAATGTCACCAAATCTGCTGGGTCAAAAATATACATACAGCAACATTAGTATTTGGTTACATGTCCCTTGGCCATTTTCACGGCAACTAGGCGCTTTTGGTAGCCATCCACAAGCTCCTGGCAAGCTTCAGGTCGAATGTTTGACCACTCTTCTTGACAGAATTGGTGCAGTTCAGCTAAATGTGATGGTTTTCTTGCATGAACCCGTTTCTTTAGCACTGTCCACATGTTCTCAATGGGGTTTAAGTCAGGACTTTGGGAAGGCCATTCTAAAACCTTAATTCTAGCCTGGTTTAGCCATTCCTTTACCACTTTTGATGTGTGTTTTGGGTCATTGTCTTGTTGGAACACCCAACTGCGCCCAAGACCCAACCTTCGGGCTGATGGTTTTAAGTTTTCCTGCAGAATTTGGAGGTAATCCTCCTTCTTCATTATCCCATTTACTTTCTGCAAAGAACCAGTTCCACTGGCAGCAAAACATCCCCAGAGCATAATACTACCACCACCATGCTTGACAGTAGGCATGGTGTTCCTGGGATTAAAGGCCTCACCTTTTCTCCTCCAAACATATTGCTGGGTGTTGTGGCCAAACAGCTCAATTTTTGTTTCGTCTGACCAGAGAACTTTCCTCCAGAAGGTTTTATCTTTGTCCATGTGATCAGCAGCAAACTTCAGCCGAGTCTTAAGGTGCCTTTTCTGGAGCAAGGGCTTCTTTCTTGCACGGCAGCCTCTCAGTCCATGGCGATGTAAAACACGCTTGACTGTGGAGACTGACACCTGTGTTCCATCAGCTTCCAAATCCTTGCAGACCTGCTTCTTGGTGATTCTTGGTTGACTCTTGACCATCCTGACCAATCTCCTCTCGGCAGCATGTGATAGCTTGCGTTTTCTTCCTGATCGTGGCAGTGACACAACTGTTCCATGCACTTTATACTTGCGTATAATTGTCTGCACAGTTGCTCTTGGGACCTGTAGCTGCTTTGAAATGGCTCCAAGTGACTTCCCTGACTTGTTCAAGTCAATAATTCGCTTTTTCAGATCCACACTGAGTTCCTTTGACTTTCCCATTGTAGCTTTTGTAGCTGAGTCTAATCACTGGGTCAAATGAGCCCTATTTAAATGGGCTCATGAGAAGTCAACAGCTGTAGTCAATCAGAATCACTTACAAGAAGTGAAGAGGCCATGACATGAAGCTAATTTGATTGACACAACTCGCTACATCACCAAAATTGACAAATTTTGTTGCTGTATGTATATTTTTGACCCAGCAGATTTGGTGACATTTTCAGCAGACCCATAATAAATTTATGAAAGAACCAAATTTTATGACTGTTTTTTGTGACAAACATGTATGTGTTCCGATCACTCTATCACAGAAAAATAAGAGTTGTAGAACTTATTGAAAACTCAAGACAGCCATAACATTATGTTTTTTTACAAGTGTATGTAAACTTTTGACCACAACTGTACACCTTTCTCAATACACAGGTTATTCTAGAAATGGAGGTACCATGATAGGTTTGTGTCATTTCTCCAAAAAAAAAAATATAGAATCAGTTTCGTCTAAACATTTGATGACTTGATGATTTGATGAATATTTAACTCATTAAAAACATTAAATATTTAAGTCAAATTTGTAGATATTGGTGCGAAAACTATCCACCTATCCACCATATTCTTCCACATTCACTTTCAAGTGTTAGGATATTAGGACAATTCCTATTAGATGGTTGTCAAATATTTCTTTGGCAACTTTTTTGTATTTTAACATCTTTAAATAGTTTAACGATAACAGAGTTGTTATCGTTCAGAGGTGAGTATTATCGAACTGTAGCCTGCTGCTAACCAAGGCTAGCACTACTGGAGCAGCATTAGCATTAGCTGCTAACCTCACTAACCATTCAGAGGTGAGTATATCGGATAGTAGTCTGCACATTCATCATGTTAAAACAAGCTACGTAGGACGAACAGGTACCTAATATCACCCTGGCTTACCGGAACCCTCAGGATTCCTCAGTGTAGCGCTGTCAGGCGGCATTAGCCGCTAACTGCAACTAGCCTTAGTGGAAATCTGCAAATCTAATCTTGCCGTAACGGAAGCACTTTACTCACCCAAATAAACAGCTTGTTTGACTTTAAAAGAGAGTGTCCTTCAGTTTCTAATGATCAAAGTGTTTTTCTAAAACCAGTTTCGCCTTTCTCTCGCTCCCACCGCCGTCCTAAAACCTCAAAAAACTATTTTTGATTTTGGACGCAGCCGGGACTTCTAGAATTTTTGAACAGTATGAAAGCTTAAAAATGAGATTTAGATATTTTGATATTTGACCATATTCAAAGTAAAGTCCAAATAAAAATAATTTAGTTTTTTCTTAATTGTCTTTATTGGTATAAAAGTTTAAGTATATGAGCTGTCTTCTGCTTTAGCAATCAAACAGCAGATTAGCCCCGCCCACTGCATTGGAAAACTAAAAATAACAATTATATTGTATAAAGCTAGTGAAATGACTTTAAAGGTCAGTGGAGCAGAGTTAAACTATTGAAGAACTGTCCTTCAGTTCTTCAGTGGCTCAGTTTTTTTGGAGTTGCAATTTCTAAACCAGTTTCTAATGCTCAAATGTGTTTTTTCTAAAACCAGTATCGCTTTTCTCTCGCTCTCGCCACTGTCCTAAAACCTCAAAAAACTGTTTTTGATTTTGGACACAGCCGGAACTTTAGAATTTTTGAACAGTATAAATTCTTAAAATGAGATTTAGATATTTGACCACGTTTTTTCTTAATTGCCTTTATTGGTATAGAACTATAAGTGTATGAGCTCTCTTCTGCTTTAGCCAATCAAACAGCAGATTAGCCCCGCCCACTGCACTGGAAAATTAAAAATAACAATTATATTGCTTTAAGTTTAGTGAAATGACTTTTTAAAGGTCAGTGAAGTAGAGTTGAACTGTTGAGGAACTGTCCTTCAGTTCTTCAGTGGCTCAGTTTTTTAGAACTTCCAATTTCTAAACCTATTTCTAATGCTCGAATGAGTTTTTTCTAAAACCAGTATCGCCTTTCTCTCGCTCCCGTCTCCGTCCTAAAACCTCAAAAAACGTTTTTTTGATTTTGGACGCAGCCGGGGCTTCGCTGAATGTTCTTGGCCTTCACTGAATGTTACCTTTCACAGCAAACCATATGCTGTAATCCCTCTAACCTACTGACCGGTTGTTTATACAATTACTCTAAAAGGCATCAAATCCCATTTAGCCAAGTCCTAGTCCTGCTTTTCGGACGGGCCGCAACAGCTGATGATGAGACCCGAACTCGGCCCGGCCCGGACCCCGCCACAACAGACTCCCCATCTCAGCTATTTAATGCCTGTTTGGAGCGGAGGGGCATGATTTGGGGAGCCCTAATTAAACAGTTTCAGATGTTGGGGCTTTTCTGGCCCTGCGTTTCGCCCCTGTAGCTTTTCCAACAGCATATTCCACTGTATTTCTGGGCTAAATCCTGCACGTTTTCTGGTATGTGTTAGCAGGGTGTCCAGACTTTAATAAAGCTATGATATATTTACGGCTGGCCAAATCCTAGTCTAATCCCACCCTTGATAATAAGCAGTGTGCATTAAGCTCAGTAAGTGTTTTGTTAAAGGCCTGGCTCGGCCCGCGGGCTGTTGCCCTGTGTATACAGCGGAGTAACCTAATTTGCACTTGGTGTGTGTAATGTATACCTATAAATAGAGGCGTGAGTTAATTCTCCAGGTCAGCACTAAAGTGCTCCAGCCATGTGGCCCTCAGTAGAGGAGTTTACTCTTTTACCCTTTTTTTTTTTTTTTGCCGTGAAGTGGCCATCCCACAGGGTAAAGCCTGAGAGGCCAACTCAGAGCTTTAATGAGGTGTTGCTGGACCAGTTAAAGGGATCAGATGACACAGAGAACCTCTGGGCAGCTCTGCCGCTGCTCTGGAGTATACATATGCAAATACTGTAGGTGTATAATAAAATAATCTAGTTCTACTCCTAATGTGGCAGAGTGATGTTGTTCCACTAGATTATTCTGGTTTGTTGGGATTTTATTTTGAAAGTTTTTCTGAGTTGTCAGTTGCTGGAGCACTTCACATTCATATTTTATAAGAAATAGAAATAAGAATAAGAATAAAAAATAAAACTTTTCTAGGTTTTGTATAGTGCAAACAATAAGTGCAAACCATAACCAGTCATATTAAGACTATGGTTTATGTTTTTTTTTTTTCTCCTAAATCTCTTGTAATTTAACTATGCATAACCATAACCAGTCATATTAAGACTATGCTTGAAGTGAAACAGAGACAGAACATTTGTTTTAAATACAGTACAGAGCTAAGGGATTAGTCCAACTGCTTATGAAACAGTCACGTGTAGGATTTACTTACAGTATTTATATATGGTTTGTATCTTGTTGGTCACTGTTGGTCACTAGCTGCTATCGCTACTGTGTTGCCAGATCCCTCTTAAAAAGTCCACGCCTTTTTCCCGCGAGACAGGTTTAAGCTTGATTAGAAATTTCATCACACCCCTAATAAATATAACCAATTAATATTGTTTACTTTACTAAAAATATGTGGCGGAAGTCTCTGCAGCTCCTTTGTGGTAATTTTGTGCTCATATACTGATATACTCTTTTTTTTATATATATACTGGCATATATGCAGCTGAAACAGAGAACAGCGTAGGGCATCCCAAATTATTTTACCAGAATTAACATTTTAATATTTTAACATTATAATCATTATGACTTTTAGAAAAAGGTGTTTTGGGGTGGTTATTGCACTTTAGGACTCTGTGGGTGTGGCCTAAGCTTGTGTTACTAATGTTTTTATTTTTTTCCCCTTACATTACTTTTACTTTTATACTTCAGAAGTATTTTAATCCCTAGTATCTTCAATATACAGCTCTGGAAAAAATAATAAAACACTTAAAAATGATTATTCGAATGAGTTTCTTTGATTTGACCAAATTGAAATCCTCTAGAATATAATCAAGAGGAAAATGGATGATCACAAGCCATCAAACCACCAAACTGAACTGCTTGAATTTCTGCAAAAGCAGTGTGTAAGACTGGTGGAGGAGAACATGGTGCCAAGATGCATGAAAACTGTGATTAAAAAACAGGTGATTTCTGAACTCCTAAAACTTTATGAATATGAACTTGTTTTCTTTGCATTATTTGAGGTCTGAAAGCTCTGCATCTTTTTTGTTATTTTAGCAATTTCTCATTTTCTGCAAATAAATGCTCTAAATGATGATATTTTTATTTGGAATTTGGAAGTAATGTTTTCCATAGTTTATAGAATAAAACAATGTTCATTTTACTCAAACATAAACCTATAAATAACAAAATCAGAAGAAAAACCTGATTCCGAAACTGAAGTGGTCTCTTAATTTTTTTCAGAGTTGTATTATTTTTTTTTATTATATTTTCTCATTACTAGAATAAACTTTTAATATCTGTTGATATCTAACCACCTTCAGAGAGCTTGTAAATGTTTTAGTTGAGTTTTTCTTTTACCTTGTTGTTTATTTGAATTATTTTGTCTTTTTATTTATCTAATTTTATTTATCTAACCTTTTAGCCTTTATTTTATAAAATGTATTTTATTAATTTAATCATTGTATTTGTTTTGTTACTGCCTTTACTTTTGGCCTTTTACCTTTATTATTATTATTATTTATTTCAATTATTTCTTCGTTTTATTTTTTTATATAGATTTTTTTTAACTTATTATATTATTATTTATTTTCGTTCCACCATTTACTTTTTATATTTGTGGTTACTTTAGCCCTTTATTTATTTAATTGTGTTTTTTTTATTATTCTACATGTATATTTATCTTTGTTTTATTGCTCTACATTTTAGCCTGTTTGCATATCCTTTTATTTTGATTTTTTTTTTCTTCATTAAATCTTACATTGTTTGCTTGTTTTTATCATTTAAAGTTAATTTTCAATCCCTTTAATTTCATGTATGCTCGGCTGCATTAAAAATTAGGGTTACTGTATTTACAGAGTGGAAATAAAGCTTGATTGATTGATTGATTGATAATTCAGGTCTGCGTGATATTGAAATATCTCTATATCACTGTCATTAGTTGCAACCCTAATGGACATATAGTAAATCCGGAATTTATATGTATTTTGTCATATTTCTCTAGTTTTAATCTATAAGTAAAGCTCTCTATATGTGTTCAGGATTTTTTGACCCCGTTGACCGTAGCAGCCCCGGACACTTCTGGCACTTCTTTCGCGTTTTCATCTGCAAAGCTGCGTCTCTGTGTTCTGTTAAAAATCACTTAAATCCAATTGGTGGAGCTTGTGCCCAAGGTGACCCTTTCACACCTGGCTCCGGCGGGATGGAGGCCAGAGGGGCGTCCGCAGCCGGAGGCGGCCGGGCTGAGAAAGAACAGAGGCTGCTCCTGAGAGATGTTGATGCCAGTCCAGGCACACTGTTTATTTTCACCATCTCACACAGGAATCTTAATTTATTTCTTCATTCTTTAATTTTTCTAAAAGGCTTTGACTGTTGTTTAAGAAAGAAAGCCCCCCCCCCCCCTCTCTCCCAAACCCCCCCACCTCCTTTCCCTTCATAGCCCTCGGCAATTACTGTGTCAAAAGATATTCAACCTTTATGAGCTCTGAAATAAAAACCTGCGTGTGAACAGCGAGCGGCCTGTTAGAGCGTCCAGCCAGGATTCAGGATCGGATGAGAATCAGATGGTAAACGTCTTTTATTATATTATAATTTGTTTATAATTATAATTATAATTTTATTGTACTGTGATAAATTTGGTTAAATATATTAAATATATATTAATATAATTTTTTAAAAATAAAATAATAATAATAATAATTTATTTTAATCGATTTAATCTATAGTTGTTGCTGCCCTACACTATTAGCCTGGATAAGTTGATTTTACTTAAAACTTAAAAAGTTGAATTTACACAAAAACAAGAAAAAGCGTCTTTGAGAATTTAGAAAAGAGCTACATAAATAAAATGTATTATTATTATAATAAAAAAGAAAAAAAATGATGACCAAATGATAATGGCCAAAAAAGGTGTAGTCTGAACTAATGCTTATTTTGACTAGTCATCTTATATAGTCAAATCATACACATAAATAATACAGAAGTATGTTAGTGTTAATCAACTTATCAGAGCCTCCCATCATTAATAGTAGCTTATATAGTTGGGCAATATTATATCGTATACAATATATTGTGTAGGGCTGGGGCGACGCGTCGACATAATCGACGTCATCGATTACAAAAATACATCGATTTGCATAACGTGCGTCGGCGCGTCGTAAACATGGCGGCGCCTGTGGAGAGCATTAGAGGTTAGATCGGGCCCAAAAATTCCAACTGGCTGTTTTCGGGCTGTTTTAATGAGCGTTTTAATGAGCGTTTTAATGAGCGAGCGCGAGCGCTTACAACTGACACCGCGGACCGCGAGGTGCCGCCGCGTTTGTGCCGAATCCGACTCTCTGCTGAATCTGACTCCCGCTTCGCGGACAGAATCGGCACAACACCCCCGCTGTAGAACTGCGGTAGTGAAAACAGCGCTTATAAATAAATTAGTTTAGTTTCACTTTCAGTTTTCGTTATTTTTTTAAAAATAAAAATATAATTAAAAAACAGACGCCTACATCTCGGACTATTTTCTGGAGCCCGGGTCGGATTTACGGGCGGGCCTCGGGTCATGTCGGGTTCGGGCAGAGAATCTAAGCTCTAGAGAGCTTGGACTCCGGAGAGCAATCTCCAGCTACAAAAAAACGCCAGCGGGCATCTAAAGTTTGGGAGCATTTCACGCAAAAGGGCAACAATGTGGTCCTCTGCCATACGTGCAAAAGGAGCACTTGAAGCGCAAACATCCAGGAGCACTATGTCAACAGGGTCACACAGTAAGTTACCGTTTACATCAGGGTCTCCGCGGGTGTCCTTAAAAAGACTTAAGGCTGTCTACCAAAGGTTTTAAACCTGCCACAGGCAGAAATTATACATTTTTGGTTTATATTTGTGCATGGCATTTCGCAGTTTCCAGAAACAGTAGCATTATTCATAGGTTCAGGTGTTTAGCTAAGCTAGCTGCCTTAAGTTATTTTAGCTAGCGCCGTCGGCGCTGCGGTGTCACACCGTATTCTGTCACCGTCGGAATTTTGTGACCAGTGCTCACGGTTATGAGCGTTCATTGGCAAAACGGAAGCTTTCTATACCTACACCTTACCCTCAGCCCTAAACTGAACCGTTTTGGCCAGTCGGGGTAAACATTAGAAACGAACACGTTTCGAATCGGCCAGTGCACCGGTCTGCTGAGAACTACTTGCCAGTGGTCACAAAATCTAGCGGTCACAGAAAACAGTGCAACACACGGTTGTGGTGTATGGGAGCTTATCCATTTTTAGCGTTATAGATCTAAACAACGTGCTGTACATGTAAGTGATTATAAGTGTGGGGTTTGGTTTAGTAGGCTTGTGTTGTTGTTGTTGTTGTTATTATATATAAATATAGTAATTTATCGTTTGCTTTAAAACGTAAAATAATTATTTAAATATGTTTCTCAATGAGTAGATTAGTCGACTAATCGAAAAAAATAATCGTTAGAATAATCGTTTAAAAAATAATCGTTAGGGACAGCCCTAATATTGTGACACAGAAATATCATGATATTAAAAATCCATATCGTGATAATAGGGCTGTTCTGTCTTAAAAGTAGTCTATTATTCACTGTGAAGCTTTAGGTGTATTTATTGTATAATTGTTTTAGTTTGCAGTTTATATTCATGCACTTAATATTCTGCAGTATTATTTGCTGCATTATATTATTTTATGCTATATTATTTATTTTGCCACATTATGATTATTCTGTTATTCTCTTATACTATATTCCTGAAATGAATGAATTATTTTAGTTTTCCCATATCGCCAAGTATATCGTTATCGCAAAAATACCCTGAAATATCATGATATTATTTTAGAGCCATATCGCCCACCGCTAGTAGCTTATTCCTCATATTTATAAGTACACTGTAATCCCGGATAAGTTGAATTTACTTAAACAAACTGAGGAAACTGGTTGCCTTAAAAAAGTTAAGTAATGAATAAAGAAAACTTCAGTTAGCATAACTTAGAACATCAAGTTATTTTAACTAAAGGGGAAGTTGATTTAACTTTTTTATTTTTGTTATACATTATACTGTAACACCGGATAAGTTGAGTTTACGTTGAGTTTTTAAGGCAGCCGGTTTGCTCAAATTTTTGAGTTAGCATAAATTCAGTTATAACAGCAAGTTATTACAACTAAAGGGGAAGTTGATTTATTTGTAAGGTAGTCCAGGGGGAGTGACTACACACTGATGGTGAGTGTTAGTCAGAAACTGTTGGACACACCCAATATGCAAATAGATTGTGACAGAAGCCAATGGAAAAGAAGCTGTTAATGACAAAAGAGACTAAACTCAGTTATTATAAGTTGGTTTAACTCAAAGATCTCAGTTTGAATAGTACAGTATATGAGCCCACAAATTCAGTTCAACTAACTCAAAATAGTTGAGTATTGCCGCCTGAGGGCCTGAAGATCCCTAGCATCAACCAGAATACTGATTTATCCAGATCCTCTACATTTTAATTATGTTATTGTCTTTAATTGGTGGGATATATGAAGTCTTTGCAATTTTACGTTAAGAAACATTTTTCTTAATTTTACCCACAAATTGTAGACTTTTGATTGGTGAACCCCTGCCAGTTATTGCTTCTTTTATACCCAATCGTTTGACTTAGTTGTAAATTGCTCCTAGTGTAGCTGTTTTTTATTATACCACTTACTTTCCCAGCCTTTTGTTCCCCCGTTCTAATTTTTTAATATGTTCTCAAGGCAAATCAAGTACAAATACTGCATACGTACAGGACATTAAAGAGGATTGAAATTGCATTACTCTCCTTCCCAACGTTACAGTGATAAAACATAAAGTGATAGCAAAATAAATGTATAAACAATAAAAGAAATGAGAGATACTAAATGTACAATATAGATATAGACATATAGAAGTGGCACAAGACAATAGTGCAATATCAGAGTGAGAGTATAAGAGGATTAAGAGGGACTTACAGTACCAGTATAAACAGAACCCGTATAAACAATAGTGAAAATATATAGATGTAGAAGCTTAAGGCTAGTAAAAGTGACAGTTCTTTAAATACCACAGTTGTAAGGGAATTAAATAGGTTAAAAGTTCTGCTGCCATTGTGTTCTAAATGAGTTAATGTTTTAAGTTCATGAAATGGTAAAATGTCTCACTTTCAACATCTGATGTGTGTTTTATGCTCTACTGAAAATAAAATGTGGGTCTGTAACTCTTTTCTTTTAACATTTTCACAGTTGATCAACTTTTGGGTTTTGGGTTCAAAAATCGTAAAAAAAAAAAAAAAAACAGAAAAGAAACAGAACAGAAAGTGTTGTTGGCATTTTTTCTCTTTCCCACTGTAACAGCAATAGGATAAAATCTGGATTAGTATTGTTAGATGAGAACATCCTCTTTATTAACCTGTTATCCTTTAGACAGTTTTCAGGAGAGACGCTTTTAAACAGTTGTGCAACTATAGAGGTATAAAGCTCAAGGTTGGTAAAGTGAATAAAACAAAATGCACAAAAATAACACAGAAAACCATAGAAAAAGAGGAGTTGAAATTAAAGTTTCCCTGCTTTTGTTTGGTTTTGAGTTGTAAAATTGTAAAAATTCCTTAATAAATCCAGAAACAGAACAGAAAGTGTTGTTGGCGTGTTTTTTTTGTTTCTTTCTCACTGTAACAGCAATAGAATAAAATCTGGATTACTATTGTTAGATGAGAACATCCTCTTTATTAACCTGTTATCCTTTAGACAGTTTTCAGGAGAGACGCATTTAACCAGTAGTGCAAATATACAGATATAAAGTTTTAGGGATGGTAAAGTGAATACAACAAAATGCACACAAATAACAGAAAAACATAGAAAAACAGGACTTGAAATTTAAGTTTTCCATCCTAAATGTTTGGGTTTTGGGTTGTAAAATCATAAAGAATTCCTTGATAAATCCAGAAACAGAACAGAAAGTGTTGCTGGTGTGTTTTTTTTGTTTCTTTCCCACTGTAACAGCAATAGGATAAAATCTGGATTAGTATTGTTAGATGAGAACGGCCTCTTTATTAACCCATTATTCTTTAGACAGTTTTCAGGAGATACTCTTTTAAACAGTAGTGCAAATGTACAGATATTGAGGCTTAAGGCTGGTAAAATAAATACAGGAATACAGTTCTTCATAGGTCACAGTTGTAGAGGGAATTAAAGTGGGTTAAGTTCTGCTGCCATTGTGTTTCAAATAAGTGTAACTTTCAACTTTCTTTCAGTTTCTCAGCTTTTTTACTACTAAATAACAGCAATGAAATTTATTATATTAACACTAATAGTTTGGCAATAGTTGTTGGTGGAGTGATGCATGCAAAAATGAGATAAAGTAGGAAGGACAGAAAAACAGGACTTGAAATTTTAGTTGTTCAACTTTTGTTTGGGTTTTGGGTTGTAAAATCTTAAAAAATGTATTAATAAATCCAGAAACAGAACAGAAAGTGTTGTTTCTTTCCCACTGTAACAGCAATAGGATAAAATCTGGATTAGTATTGTTAGATGAGAACGGCCTCTTTATTAACCCATTATCCTTTAGACAGTTTTCAGGAGATACACTTTTAAACAGTGGTGCAAATATATAGATATTGAGGCTTAAGGCTGGTAAAGTGAATAATGTAAGTGCATACAGTTCTTAATAGGTCAAAATTGTAGAGGGAATTAAATGTGGTCAAGTTCTGCTGCTAATAAGTTTTAAATAAGTTAAATTAATGTTTTAAGTTCATATAAGGGTAAAATCGCTCACTTTCAACATCTGATGTGTGTTTTATGCTCTACTGTAAATACAATGAGCCACATTTTTTATTTATTTCAACAAAATGTACAAAAATAACACACACAAAAGATATGCCTATTAGTTTTTTTCACAACTCTACCACAGAGTTAATGATTACTGCTAAATAACAGCAATGAAAGGAATGATTTTATTTTAACACTAATAGTTTGGTAATAGTCGTTGGTGGAGTGATGCATGCAAAAATGAGATAAAGTAGAAAGGATAGAAAAACAGGACTTTAAATGAAGGTTTTCCAACTTTTGTTTGGATTTTGGGTTGTAAAATATTTTCTTTCCCACTGTAACAGCATTAGGATAAAATCTGGATTAGTATTGTTAAATGAGAACGGCCTCATTATTAACCCATTATCCTTTTAATGATTTTCAGGAGATGCGCTTTTAAAAAGTAGTGCAAATATATAGATATGAAGTTTTAGGGATGGTAAAGTTAATACAACAAAATGTACAAAAATAACAAAGAAAAACTTAGAAGAACAGGACTTGAAATTGAAGTTTCCCAACTTCTGTTTGGATTTTGGGTTGTAAAATTGTGAAGAACTCCTTGATAAATCCAGAAACAGAACAGAAAGTGTTGTTGGCGTGTTTTTTTTTGTTTCTTTCCCACTGTAACAGCAATAGGATAAAATCTGGATTAGTATTGTTAGATGAGAACGGCCTCTTTATTAACCCATTATCCTTTAGACAGTTTTCAGGAGATACTCTTTTAGTGGCGTGTCTTTGTTTAAGCCGTGGGCCGGGCTATAAGAGGCAGTCAGCTGAATGCATATGGCCAGTGTCAGGCGTAATTAGCTCTGACAGCAGCATTTAGTGGTTGTAATTCAAATCTAATTCAGAACATCTTAACCTTCAGTCTGTCAGAGGCTTGAAATGTGCTGGAGCAGCTTTGGTCCCAATCACGGCCTTGTGTGGCAGCACGCTGATGTGTCAACAAGCGTGGTTAGAAAAACAGCTCTCCTCAACCATAGAAAACTCATTTACAGTACGCATGGCGGGAGAAGAAAGCCTCGGCCAGCCAGTCACGGCCGGGGTTAGAGGCATTGGGCTTGTAATTGGCCGATGCTGTTTAAAGTCACAGAAGAGTAAGGTAAATAGAAGAAAATCTGCTTCAGATTTAGACGCTGCCAGTGTGATTGCCTTTAATGCTGGATCTCCTCGCGCCGGCCTGCAGTATCAGCTGGATTTGTGAGCTGGATTTTCTGCTTTGCGGGGAAAAAAAGAAAACCGCCAACAGAAATGAAACCAGAACAGACAGCCCATCGCCAAATCCACCAGTTTCTGAGAGCAGAGAACTTCAACAGGAACAGAAAATGACCATCCATTACCTATAATGACCTTATTAGTCTCCAAACTATAAATTATGATGATGGATTTTACTAAAAACTTTTATTTTTGAGCAAACTCATATTTTTATCAAATCATTGGACATTTAGAAAGAAAAGCTGAATGTAAACTGATCTGTAAAAACAACACAAAAAATACTGCATTTGATCTTAAAGCCTATGAAGATCAATAAATCCTTTATAACATCTTGTAAGATCTCATATATTGGCTATAACCAAATAATAGAATTGTAATGTACAGCTCTGGAAATAATTAACAGACCACTTCAGTTTCTGAATCAGTTTCTCTGATTTTGATATTTATAGGTTTGTGTTTGAGTAAAACGAACATTTTTGTTTTATTCTATAAACTACGAACAACATTTCTCCCAAATTCCAAATAAAAATATTGTCATTTAGAGCATTTATTTACAGAAAATTTGGAAAAACGCCTGAAATAACACAAAAAAAAGATTCAGAGCTTTCAGACCTCAAATAATTTCAGACCGCAAAGAAAACAAGTTCATATTCATAAAGTTTTAAGAGTTCAAAAATCAATATTCGGTGGAATAAACCTGGTTTTTAATCACTGTTTTTTTATGCATCTTGGCATCATGTTCTCCTCCTCCACCAGTCTTACACACTGCTTTTGGATAAATTAATGCCAAAAAATCTGGTGCAAAAAATCAAGCAATTTAGTTTGATTTGATGGTTTGTGATCATCTATCTTCCTATATATATATATATATATATATATGCTGTTGGCTATACTATTCATATACTCTTCATGCTAATATCAGAACTGTATCTTATCTGTATCGACTAAAATCATTAAGAAATAAATTGTGATATTTTATCATTTTTAAATCTGTCCGTGTGGATTAGTGCAGAGTGAGAGACGTGTGATAATACTATTAAAAGAATGTTTAAAGATAAGGTGATAAGTGCTTATAAAGATAATTATGATAATAGTGCTTATAAGTGCTTATGAGAATTGAACTACTATTAGTGATGGGAGGCTCTGATATGTTGATTAACACTAACATACTTCTGTATTATTTATATGTATGACTTGACTATATAAGATGATTATATGATTTAAAAAGGGTAGTCAAAATAAGCGGTAGCTTCAGACTATACCTTTTTTGGTCATTATCAGCTTTAAAACTGAGAATTTTTTGATTACTGATTCTCATTATTATTACCATTTTTTTTCTTTTTTCTCATTTCTTTTCTTCTTCTTTTTGTGTGTGAAAGTACTGTATCTGTGCACTTTTATATTTTTTATTACTGTTATTATTGTCACTCTGTATAAAAGTGTTTAACTTTGATGAACTGAAATAAACTAAAATTATTGATATCAGAATTGCTTTGTATTGACCAAAATTGAGAAAATAAATTGTGATATTTTATAAATTGTGATACCTTTGAGCATATTGTTCAGCCCTATTTGCGTGTATTATTCCCTCACTTCTTGCGGAGGCTCTGTCCGTGTCGATTAGTGCAGAGTGAGAGACGTGTGATAATACTATTAAAAGAATGTTTAAAGATAAGGTGACAAACACTTATAAATATGAGGAATTAACTACTATTAATGATGGGAGGCTCTGATATGTTGATTAACACTAACATACTTCTGTATTATTTATGATTAGAGTTTTGAAACTGAGAATTTTTGATTACTGATTCTCATTATTATTATCATCTTTTTTTTTTTTTTTTAAACATTTTCTTGTTTTTGAGTGTGACAGTGTGTGTGCACTTGATATTTTTCATTACTGTTATTATTGTCAGTCTGTATAAAAGTGTTTAACTGAAATAAACTAAACTAAACTAAAAACTAAAACTACTGACATCAGAATTGCTTTGTATCGACTAAAATTAGAAATAAATGTTGATATTTTATAAACTGTGATATCTTTGAGCATATTGTTCAGCCCTATTTGTGTGTATTATTCCCTCACTTCTTGTGGAGGCTCTGTCCGTGTGGATTAGCTCAGAGTGAGAGACGTGTGATAATAACTGTCGTATCTGCTGCCAGGAGCGCCGCACACTTTAATGGGACAAATAAGCTACCAGAGGATTTTTCATGTAATTGTCTTTACAGTGCAAACAGTAAGCTCACAGTGCTGGGGGGCCGTAGGGGGCCGGAGGGTGCCAGAGGGGCCGAGCTCTCTGACTGCAGCCATTTAACTCAGCGTATTTTCCTTACTCACATGCTATAACACTTGTGCTAAGTGACGGATGATTGATGATGGTGAGCCGAGTGGCTTTTGGAGCCTCTAAGTGCTCTGAAAACAAATTAAAGCTTTCATCATGGTAACGTGTCAATTACGAGATTTGGTAATTGCCATCGTTCTATCAAATTATTTGTGTGTCTAAATAATTCTGAGAAATTAAACTATTAATCATCCAGGAGGGGAGCTGGCAGAGGAGCACGTATTGTGGCCGCCAGAAGACGCCCGCCCCCCTCTACAATACACTTAGCGGCGTTTATAGCTTATTCGCTGAAATAGTTTTAATTGCTTAATTGCAGCGTCGCCGGCACTTCAGCGCGGCACTGTGGAAGTTAGCCATGATGTGGAATTATCAAAAGTAAAACCAAATGTTCTCCTGGACCTGTGCATTTATATTATCCATAATTACACTGCTCACTGTTTTATACACACGTCTTATTGATTCCTTTCACTAAATTATACACATACAGATTGGAAATATAGGAAACATATTTAAATACCTGCTTTTAATACAGATGTTCTAAAGTTCAAAAAAATCTTTTTTTTCAGTACAAGAAAAAGTTAATTAAAGTAAAGTTAATTAAAAAACTCTATAAATATAATATATTATTTATATGATATATAAATATTCTAAATTTCTCATGTTAATCACAGAAAATAATAATGAATTAACACCGTTTATACCATATCAGCCCAACATCATTTTAATCCAACACTAAGTAAAAAGACTTAGAGCATTATTAATAGTGTAATAATACAATATGGTAAAAAGGTCTTTATCTACAGTATATTGTAGTACATATATCAATATCATGCAGTACTAGTAAAGAAAAAATATTTATATATAAATTATTTATAATATCAATACTATATGCATTATTAAATCATTACTATCATTTATTTTTTATATTTTTAAAAATGTGATCACACACACAAACACACAGATGTAACATTTCCTATATATACATACAAATATATACATACGCACACATATACACATATGTGTAAGTGTAACAATAAAACAATTTAACTTTTCAAAGACTAATTTCATTAGTTTTTTCTAAAATAGTGTTTAAATTCATTTTTGAAATAATATTATATTAAGATATAATAAAAAAATATTGCAATGTATTTTGCACTAGAATCAGTTATTTTTAATTCTTATATATTTTGTGCGTTTGTTTTTACATATTTATATATATTTATATAGCTTAATTTATATTTTTTATAGTATTTTCCATACATATTTTTACACACACACACACATTTATATGTATATAAAAATGTATGTATGATATAATTTGTTTTTTTTTATTTATATGTGTGTGTGTAAGTCTGTGTAACAATTTAACAATGTATCATTCCCTAGATTTATTACATTTATTTTGTATTTATTTAAAATAGTTTTTAAAATAATTCGGATACAATATAGAAATTGTCTACTTCATAATATGTGTATATGGACGTTTTCTTCATATAACAGATGTGTTCATATAATAAAACGCATCTGTATTTTTTTTTATTTTATTCCATCTGTATAACAATAATAAAACAATGTGCTCTGCATTAAACATCAGCTGTTATCTAAACAGATCTGTAGCTCTTTATTCTGTGTTCAGTTTAAATGAAGAATCGGTGGGTTTGAGCTCAGGGCTCTTGGTGGATCTGCTTGTCGGGGATGATGTGGTGGTGGAGGTGGTGCTGGGGGTGGTTTAGAGGACTCTGGGTTTGGGTAAAGGCCTTCACGCACATGGAGGAACGCTGAAATGTGAAAGGAGGGAGAGAGAGAGAGCGAGAGAGCGGCGTCTGCTCACACACTGCTTGCTCTTTGTTATTAAGCAGGTCCAACTAAAACACAAAGGGATAGTGTGTTTAGTATGAGTAATGCATTAACCTGCTCGGGAAAGAGTTCACGTTGGAAGTATGGGCTCGGACAGCTGAAGATTTATGGCGATGGCTGCAGAAATTATGCTTTTTTTCCCCCCATAGGCACTTTAATTATGTAATCATTCCCAGCTGTTTTTCATTTGGGCCGGGTCGTTAATTAGGGCTAAGGGTCCGCAGTTCAAGTGCTCTGACTCCTGCGATAAGTCGAGAATTGTCCGGGGGCTCGGAGGCTCGGGATGATTAGCCAAATCCGCAGCAAAACTCATTTGTTATTCGGGTTTTGGTGGGGAGCCTCCTGCCGGGCCTGCCGTTTCCTCGCAGCGCTTATCTCCCCACCCATCAGCTACAGCGGTCCTGCAGTATGAAGCACTGATACGTGTGTTTGCTTTGCCTATTAGGCCCAAATGCAGGGTAAACAGATAAGCGCAGAGACCGAGCACCTGATAATCTTAATTAATCTCTCCATCTCGGGTTATGGGATACCTTTAGCGGAACGGCAGGGGGCAGGGGGGCATTAGGGAAGAAGTATGGGGGCAGGAGGGGACGCGGGGGCAGGGAGGCAGGGAGGCACGGGGCCTGGGCCGTCTAATTGCAGGATTGAGATTCAAGTCAAGGCTGAGGAGCTGTTAGAGCTGTTAGCGCTGTTACCGATGGCTGCTTCAGTCAGACTTCAGGCTAAATGCAGGTAGACGCTAAGCTAAGAAAGAGAATTTTGGATTTTAGTTCAGTGGTTTTGTAATTTCTCTCATGTAAAATTAAAGAGAACACTTCAGTTTCCGAATCAGTCTCTCTGATTTTGCCATTTATAAGTATATGTTTGAGTAAAATTAATGAAAAGTAAAATGTTTTACTCTATAAACTACAGACAACATTTCTCCCAAATTCCAAATAAAAATATGGTCATTTGATGAGAAATGAGAAATGGCTGAAATTACAAAAAAAGGTAGCAGAGCTTTCAGACCTCAAATAATGCAAAGCAAATGCATCCTGTCATCATGCTCTCCTCCACCAGTCTTACACACTGCTTTTGGATAACTTTATGCAACGTTTAATGGCTTGTGATCATATCATCCATCTTTTTTTAGATTATATTCCAATTTTTCAGTTTTTCAATTAGATAAAATTAAGTGGTATTAAGTGGTATCCTATTTTTTTCCAGAGCTGTGTATGTATATATATTCAGTTAAAATGTGAAACTCATATATTATATAGATGTATTAAACACACAGAGTGATCTATTTTAAGCGTTTATTTATTTTATTGTTGATGATTATGGATTACAGCCAATAAGAACCCGAAAAAAATCAGTGTCTCAGAAAATAAGAATATTATAGATTAGACCAATTGTTACTTTTGGCAGTGTGGGCAGTGTGCCAAGTCCTGCTGGAAAATGAAATCCACATCTCCATAAAAGTCGTTAGTAGAGTGAAGCATGAAGTCTTGGAGTCTTTGGACTTGATATAACACAGTGGACCAACACATACGATTCAGGTTATATAATTTGTGATATACAATTCTGAATATACAGTTACTGATATACGATTCAGACTACACGATTTGAGATATGCAATGATGGGCATACGATTTAGGTTATTCAATTGAAGATATATAGTTCTGGAGATACAATTTCAGATGTTTGATTTAGGTTATCTTATTCAAGATATACAATTCTGGATACACAATTATGGATATAAAATTCCAGTTATACAATAAGAAATATACAGGTTTGTATATACAATTATGGACATATAATTCTGGTTATACAATTTGAGATGTACAATTCTGGATATACAATTGCTGATAGTTAGTTTTGGTACAACATTTTGCGATGTTTAGTCATTGATTAACAATTCTAACACAAAATAAAACAAGGAATAAAACCTGTGTCATTTGGTGCTTCCTAAGAACATTTTCCTGCATTAAGAAGAATATGTGGTCATTTTATTACTACTATCAAAAAATAAAACAGTTAATAAAAATATACAGCAACTGTAAGGGAAGAGGGCAGTCTGTAGAATTAGCTCCAAATTTGTTTAAAATAAAGATGTGTAGTTTAAAATATAGAATGCACTAGAAATAGATAAAACTGTATGTACATTAAAGCCATAAGCCTTTTTTAATCAGCTACATTTTTGACGGCATTCATAAGGCTATATAACCCCTACGCAAGCCTTTCGTGACACCTGAAATAAACAGGTTAAAGACTAATGACAGCTGACACATGTTGGTATAGGCTTTAGAAATGTTAGTGCAGTTTTATGTCAGTTGTCATGAATGGCTTGTGTAGGTGTCGTGCAGCTTTACGAACGCTGCCTTTTAGTGGTGTTACTGAATACTGTACCATTTCCAGACACCAGACATACAGACATTACTACATACAAGAGCTGCGTATACAAAACAAACAGCATATATACTGAGATCATTATGTTTTTATGGTCATTTTCATGGTCAGATATACTTATAAAGCTCTATTTTTCATTAGCATTTACGCGCCTTTACTTAGAATGGCTTTCACATAACCATAGGCCTTTAATAGTCAGACTCTCACTCTTATTTAATCCCTTGGTCCTACCACTTAGGATAGGGGAAGTGTTGGGAAGGGCTACATGTTGCTTTAAAGTGAGATTTTTCAGAGAAACACTCCAAACAGAGGACTACGGGAATCACTAGCAAGATGTTGCAGCACAAGCAACCAAAGAAACCCACAAATTTGAGTATTTTCCTTGTTAAAAATGACAAAATTAACTATATTGCCATAGTTTAATGTGTAGTTTCAATACTTAACACTTTCAATAGCTAACACGTTCCACCTTCAGTGGTGCAACAGGTGGCTGAGGTTAATAAAAGCTAATTTCAGCTTCCCATCACAGAGGAATTAAACAATGGACAATAATAATGAATTGAAATGAAGATATATAATTTGATATTCTGCTTAGATTATCATATATGTGGGAAAACACTGCACAGTGGATCAACACCAGCAGATGACATGTCTCTCCAAACCATCACTGATTGGTGGAAACTTCACTCTAGACCTCAAGCAGTTTGGACTGTGTGTATATGTTGAATTATATGACCTAAATTGTATGTCCATAATTTTATATATCAAATTATATAACCTAAAGCCTATGTCTATAATTGTATATACAGAATTATATTTCAGGAATTATAAAACCTAAATTGTATGTCCATAATTGTATATCTGAGGTGTACATCTGTAATTGTATATCTCAAAATGTATAACCTAAATCATATTTCTGTAATTGTATATCCAGAATTTTGTATCTTGAACCATACAACCTGAATCGTATGTCTGTAATTGTATATCTCAATTTTTTTTAAACTTAAATGTGTAGTTGGATATCCAAAATTGTGTATCCTGTTGTAAAAAGAAAACAAAAACAAATATTAAAATTGTATATCTGTTATTGCTAGATTGAATATACAATATACAAATATAATCAAGAGGAAGATGGATGATCACAAGCCATCAAACCAAACTGAACTGCTTGAATTTTTACACCAGGAGTAAAGCAGCATAAAGTTATCCAATAGCAGTGTGTAAGACTGGTGGAGGAGAACATGATGCCAAGATGCATGAAAACTGTGATTAAAAACCAGGATTATTCCACCAAATATTGATTTCTGAACTTTTAAAACTTTATGAATATGAACTTGTTTTCTTTGCATTATTTGAGGTCTGAAAGCTCTGCATCATTTGTTTTTGTTATGTCAGCCATTTCTCATTTTCTGCAAATAAATGCTCTAAATGAGAATATTTTTATTTGGAATTTGGCAGAAATGTTGTCTGTAGTTTATAGAATAAAACAACAATGTTCATTTTACTCAAATATAAACCTATAAATAGCAAAATCAGAGAAACTGATTCAGAAACTGAAGTGATCTCTTCATTTATTCCAGAGCTGTATGTTTTTAATGTTTTAATGTTAGTTATGGTTTGTTAGCTGCACTTTAACAGTACGCAGTGAGCTTTAACTGTGGGACTGAGGTTCAGGTTAATGGTCTGAGAGCCGTTAGTGATGACTGAGAGCAGGACGTGCTGAGTAAAGGCTGGTGACACGAGTCGGGGAAAGGGCTTTATCAGCGCAGCCGGTTGGAAATGGTCAAGAAAAACACTTCTGACAGGTTAGAGGGAAAAATGTTCCCATAATGACTTTATTATACATACAGTTTTTAATATAGTTGATGTATTTCTGGTGTCTGGAAATCGCAGCATATTTTGACTGTCCTTTCTTTCTCCCTCTCGGCATTTTTGCTCGATTGCAACATAAACGTGTGCGTTATGTCTGTCAGCGGCGATTATGAATTTAGTACATTTCTAGTCTGGTTAGAGACCGTCAAAACATTTTCCGCGTTGCTGGCTAATTCCCTGAAAAATGGCTATAGATTAAGAGCAGTGCTGTTCGGTAAACAGCTCGCCAATTTGTTTTCTGAGATGTATTCTGAGCAAACATCACAAATTCACTGCAAATTGCCTCTGGGGAGGGTGAGCGGGGGACTCAATACATCACCCTGCATTAGACCAGTACTTCCCCTAACGGCCGAGTACTGAGACGACTTACAGACCACTGAATTAAAGAGGATACAGTGCATGAGCGAGAATGCAGCGTGTGTTATTTCATGTATGTATGTGTATATATAGAGTGTGCGTGCATTACGCTCATTTATATTACATATACAGCTTAGAGAGCACTTAAAAATGATGAGTTTCTTTGATTTTACCAAATTGAAAACCTCTGGAATGTAATCAAGATGAAGATGGATGATCACAAGCCATTAAACGTTGCATAAAGTTATCCAAAAGCAGTGTGTAAGACTAGTGGAGGAGAACATGATGCCAAGATGCATGATTAAAACTGTGATTAAAAACCAGGATTATTCCACCAAATATTGATTTCTGAACTCTTAAAACTTTATGAATATGAACTTGTTTTCTTTGCATTATTTGAGGACTCTCTTTGAGGATCTTTCTATTAGTTTACAGTTTAAAAATATATTTTAAGTTTAAAGAAGCTCTACATAAGTTTTTATACTTTTTTATTCTAGAACTGTATATGCTAGAAGTTGTTTATACTTTATATTCATTGTATACATGATGTGTTTAGTAATGTATAACTGAAAACATATATATCTGTAGCTGCATATCTAGAGTCAAAATGCATTAGTAGTGACTGATCCTTAAACACAACTATTTAAATGCTATTAATAAACTGATTAAACTGGACTAATGCTTTGCCATAATAACAATGTACAGTTGGGTCAGTGTTCTTTTCCTTGATATTGCTAAAAAAATGTATATTAAACGCGATAAGATATGCGATAATATATTGTCATAATGCCTCTATTGCTTTTTGATAGGATCATCACCTGTTCCTGAGCAAGACCCACATATAAATATAAATATAAATCATGCTTAGTTGTACTGTACGGCTACAAGAGCTCACATACACCAGACCAGCCTGTTCTGATCTCTACAGGTAAAAACCAGCATTATAAAGAAGAGAAACACGGAGGAAAAGACATTTACACCCCTCTCTCCAGATTCCGGTAGTTATGGGAAATAGATCTGCGCTGGGCTGAGTGCTGGCGTTTTCTCAGCAGCCAGGCTGTAATAACCCTGACAGTAAGAGTGGACATGTCCTCTCTGCATCCTGCACATTCTCTCATACAGGACACATGTGAATAAAATCTTTACAGCATTTGAGTCTCATTCAGTTTAACAGCAGCGCTGCTGTAAAGCCGGTGATTCATATAGGACAGATCTAAGACCCTGAGCAGGGCCAAAATCATCCACATATTTTACCTGTATGAAAATAACATTTAATTTCTTTCTTTTCTATTCTTTTGTACCAAAATTGTTAACTCGGTAAAAAATGTGAATTGGGGAAATTGTATATTCAGAAAGTTTAGATTTAGAAAGAAATCTACATCTAAAGGTGCATATCCAGAATTATTATTAAAAATTCTAAATACAAAATTATACATCCCCAGAATCTCTTATCCAGAATTGCATATCATAAAGTATAATTCCAAAATGATATATATGGAACTGCAAATCTAGAGCTGTACATACATAACTATACATTGAAAATTATACACCCAGAATTTTATATCCAGAATTGTCTATCGTAACTTCTACATCCAAAATTACATATCTGGAATTGCATGTCCAGAATTGTACATCATAAATTCTACATCCAAAATTATATATCCAAAATCTCATATCTGGAATTGTATATAATAAAGTCTATATCCAAAATTAAACATCCAGAATCTCATATCCATAAGTATATATTATAAATTCTACATCCATAATTACTTATACAGAATTGTATATAATAAATTCTGCATACAACATTACATATCCAAAATTGTATATCATAAATTCTACATAATGTATCATATATCCAGAGTTGCATATTTAGAATTGTAAATAAATAATTCTACTTTCAAAATGATATATCTGGAATTATATATCCTGAATTGTAAAGCAATAATTCTAAATTCAAAATGACATGTCCAGAATTGTATATCATAAATTCTACATCCAAAATTATATATCCAGAGTCTCATATCCGGAATTGTATATAATAAATTCTATATCCAAAATTATATATCCAGAATCTCATATCCAAAATGATATATTATAAATTCTACATTCATAATTACATATCCAGAATTGCATATCCAGAATTGTGTATCATACAATCTACATCCAAAATTATATATCCGGATTTGCATATCCAGAATTATTTATCAAAATGTCTAACTCCAAAATGATATATCCAGAATCTCATATCCGGAATTGTATATAATAAATTATATATCCAAAATTATATATCCAGAATCATTTATCAAAATTCTACATTCAAAATGACATTTTCAGAATTTCATATCCAGAATTGTTTTACAAATTTCTACACACAAAATGATATATACAGAATTGCATATCCAGAATTCTATATTAATTACATGCAAATGATATATCTGGAATCTCATATCCAGAACGGAGAACTAAAAATTCTACATTTAAAATTATGTAGCCAGAATCTCATATCTACAATTGTATATCATAAATGCTACATACAATTCTACATATTTCTACATATCCTGAATTATTTATCAAAATTCTACATTCAAAATGATATATCCAGAATATCAACAATTATTCCACAGTTAGTTCCGACCCTGTAATGTGATTGGCTGAGAGGTGTCCTATGAGTGCCGTTATCAGCTGGTAATGCACTGTAACCGAAGCTCTCTGGAAATTGTATTTCCAGACTTGAATTTAAAAAAAATTCTACATCCAACATTGTATATTGAGAAATATATATATAAAAATTATACATCCAAAATTGTATATATGGAACTGCATATCCAGAATTGCATACTCTGAATTCAAAAATATCAAAAATACTTACTAAATTTTTGGAACTGTATATCCAAATAAACACTCTTTAGAAGGTGTGTCTAAACTTTTGACTGGTACTGTATATCTAGAATTATATATCTGGAGTTATAAATCAAATCTAAATCAGAGAGGATATGTAGGAGAGAACTCGGACTGTGCAGAAAACTCGGAACGCAGCCAAAATCATCCACACATTTTCCCAGCGTATGGAAATGATCTCGGGTTCGAATGACTTGCAGCGTCCTTGAACCCAACAGGAGGAGGAAGGCTAATCTGGTTAAACTAAAACTGAACCTCAGAGTAAACCTGACCTGACTGACTGTGACGGCATTCAGCCTCTTAAACTCTGACTTTTATTACATCTTAAGGAATATTATTCACTTATTACATGTAAAACAATACAAACTGGCTGAGTTTTCCCTAAATCACAGGAGTGAGGAGAGCGAGTCTGGAAGCGCTCATGGTTCTGTGGTTCACATGGTGTTTATGCTTTATTTTTTTGGCAGGTTTAAGTACGTACACTCTTAAAACTGAAGGATTCTTTGGAGCAGAACCATAAAAATGCTACTTGTGGTGCGAAGCCGTGGTTCTCAACCCGGTTCTCCTCACCAGTGGTTCTCAAAAGAGTTACTTAGGGATCTCCAGATGTTACAGATTTTTTCCCTGTCCTTATGGTTTGCAGTTTGTGTTGGAACAAAGGTCTGGACCAACTGAGGTTCTAGACTTGTATTCTATTTTGGGTTCTGATGTAAAAACTCTGTAAGTTTAAAAAATAACATTTTGTACTTTTATTTATTGTAATTGTACATTGGAGGACAATTGTGCTCTTTCGGGGCTCCAGCAGCTGATGGCAAACTGCATAACCGGGATTCTAACCAGTGATCTCACGATCAAAGTGGCAGCGCTTTAGACTGCTGGATGACTCTCCACCCCATATAATTGTATACTGTTAGTTGTATTTCAAGAACTGTAAATATCAGGAATTCTTTTTCTTGAAGTTTGTAGAATTGTTTTCTAGAACATCTGATATCTGAAATTGTATTTCCATTATTGTATATCTGAAAAAGTATACTTGGATTTGTATATCTGGAATTGTATCCCCAGTAATATATAGCCAGAATGTTATATCCAATATGGTATATAAAGAAATGTACATAAAATAATTGTACATCCAAAAGTGTGTATACAGAATTGTATATCCAGGATGGTATATAAAAAAAAGTTATATCAAACAATTAACATAAAATGTTATATATACACACACACACACACACACACAATATTGTATAAAATTGTATATCCAAAATTATATACCCAAAGTGGAGTTATGTATCATAACTAAATTTTGGGAGTGACCCACACCCTCACTCCTCCCACTTCCTTCCCTATTTAAACAGTCACTTCCTCTCTACCTGCTCATTGAACAAACCTCGCACCCACCTCCTCCCCATCTTCCTCCTTCTTTAATTTTATTCTCTTCTCATGTTTCTCTTCATGTGAGGGGGGGCTTCGGCTTTACGCTTTACAGCGAAGCTGCCCCGAACTCCACCCCAAATACTCTGAGTTCACTCCCACTCTTTTCTTCTTCTCTGCCCAGTGAAGGGCATGTGTCAATACTAGCAAAATGATATATCTATGTGATATATGATATATATATATATATATATATATATATATATATATATATATATATATATATATATATGAATTTGTAAATACAGAAATGTGTGCCCAATATTATATATTGAGAGTTGACTATCCAGTATGGTGTATACAGATATGCATGATTATCTTTTATCCAGAATTTTACACCCAGAATTGTAATCACAAAATTATATATTCAAAACGGTATAATTGAAAATGTATACCCAGAACTAGAACTGTATATCTGAAATTGTATATCCAGTATTGCAGAACTAGGACTATATATCTGAAACGGTATATCCAGTGGCAGAAGTAGCACTGTCTATCTCAAAGTGTATAACTGGAATTGTTTATCCAGCTCAGTGAAAAATAAAGTGAATAAGCACATTAAGATATCAAGAATTGTATATCCAATATGGTATATAAATAAATCTACATCCAAAAGTATATATATGGAATTGTATATATCGAATTATATATCCAAAATTATACATTCATAATCATGTCTGGAATTGTATATCATATCAGTATTGTATATCAAGGTTGTATATCAAGAATTCTACCTCCTGTATATCCAGAAATGCATATATATGAAATTGTAATTACAGATGTGTGTGCCCAGTATCATATATGGAGAGTTGCAGTAGGACTGTCTATCTCAAAGTGTATAACTGGAATTGTTTATCCAGCTCAGTGTAAAATAAAGTGAATAAGCACATTAAGATTCACCAAACAAGAGTTAACTAGTACAAACCACCCTATTAACTATGTAAATGAGCTACTTTAGTGCTTGGGTAAATACAAGGTCATGGCTCCGGTCAGGGGGTCGTTTCATTAGAGTCACAGAGGAGTGTTTTTTTAGTCCTGATGATTCCTCCAGCTTTGTTCCTCTGTGTTTTTTTTCTCCTGCTAGCTTTGTGCCTTGCTCTGCTCTCTCTCAAATAAAAATACCCTGCGAAAAAAAAAAATAATGCGAAAAGAAAAAATGTACTCAGGGAGCTGGGCTCTTGATTTTTACAAAACCCAGGCCCAAGCGCTAAAAGTTAAGAGAAATACCCCTGATACTTCATTTTACGAGGGGTTTGAAGTCCCTCATTGTATAATAATATATAATACCTGCTTCGGTCGTCTGCGCTGAAGCCATGACCGTGACCCAGGCAATTACAGACAGGCATCAAGTCTGCGTACGGAGTCCAAGCCTGTCTCAAATCCTCTGACAGTGCGTATTATTCCACTGTCAGAGCTGCACAGCAACCACAGGGCTTAGGCCAAAGCCTATAACTTGCTAATTCTCGACTTTCCGAAGCTACAGTGCCTTATAAATCTAATCAGGAGAAACACTTTTAGCTCTGAAGTGCAGTAGTTTACCCTGTCACACTCTGAAACTCAGCGTTCACGCCGTTTCCCCTCGGATTTAGCGAGAGGTGATGAATTTGGACTCCTGACACTCTCTGACAGTCTCTCTACAGGTTTCCTGTTAGCGTGTATGTTTGCTAATTCTGTGAACACTGTTGGTTTAGCTGAGAAAATTGCTGCTCTCTGGGGCAGATTTGGCTCACTGCACTTTAAAAGACCCAGAATTAGATCTGATCATTAGGATTCAGTGAGAAAAGAGCTATTCAGCTATTTATTACAAGGCGTCTGAAGGTGTCTGAAGGTGTCCTGTAAAATTTGGACACCTTTAGTTGTGTAAGTTGTGGGGTGGGACCTCTATAAGCACCATCATGAGCTTTAGTGTTTTTATCTGGAACTGAATATCCAGTATTGTATAACTGTAAATATAAATCTGAAATTGTGTATCCAGTACGGTATGTCCAGAACTTTGTTTTCTTTGTTACTGTCTCAGAAAATTAGAATATTATATAAGACCAATTGGTACTTTTTGTCGCAGTGTGGGCAGTGTGCCAAGTCCTGCTGGAAAATGAAATCCACATCTCCATAAAAGTTGTCAGTAGCAGAGGGAAGCTGTAAGATATGAAGTGCTGTAAGATTTTGTGGGAAAACAAAACTGCACTGACTTTAGACTTGATAATAAAACACAGTGGATCAACACCAGCAGATGACATGTCTCTCCAAACCATCACTGATTGGTGGAAACTTCACACTAGACCTCGAGCAGTTTGGACTGTGTGTCTCTCCACTCTTCCTCCAGACTCTGCTCCCTTGATTTCCTTTAAATGAAATGTAAAATTTACTGATGATCAGTGATGGTTTGGAGAGACATGTCATCTGCTGGTGTTGATCCACTGTGCTATATTTCATTTTCCAGCAGGACTTGGCACACTGCCCACACTGCCAAAAGTACCAATTGGTCTTATATAATATTCAAATTTTCTGAGACACTGATTTTTGTTTTTTTATTGGCTGTAATCCATAATCACCAACAATAAAATAAATAAACGTTTAAAATATATCATTCTGTGTATAATAAATCTATATAATATATGGGTTTTACATGCTGAACTGAATTATTAAAAATAAGATGCACTATACATTATTAAAAGTTTTGGTGTTAAGATGGAAACATGTGATGTACTTCTTTATCGATCTACAGCCCTACAGTTTGAAGACAATCTGCAGATTCTTCAGACTCATCATTACATCATATCCTTTACAAAAATGATTCTTTATAAAAACCAAAAGTTGTTATTTTATATCACTCATAGAACCATTTTCAAGGACCTTCACGTTTGCATTTTCACGTTTGATCGATTCTGGGCTCGTCTGGAGGATGAGAGGGACTTTTTTCTGAGCTGTGTTTTGATTATGTAATGACCGCCACTCTATTTGTCTCTTTTCTGTGTAAATAATTTCTGTTTGCTGTTGTTTTTCTATTTTACTCAGATTTAAAAAAACACATACGATGAGGAACAGCAGCAGGAGCTCCTCAAATAAAGTGCTGTTCTAATTTTTGTTTATCTTCCGATTATCTTCCCATCATATCCTTTACAAAAATGTCTCTTTTTGAAACCAAAAGTGGTTCTTTTATGGCATCACTCAAAGACTCAAAGAACGCTTTCAAGTTCCTTCATTTTCATTTTTTCAAAAGTGAAGAAGGAAAAAACCCTGAGTCTTCCCATTTGATCCGAAGGGACAGGTTCAGCCAATCGAAGGCCCTGTGGTCTGGCCATTCTCCATCAGCGTTCGTCTCTACCCTTCATGTCTTTACGTCTTTTTCTTTGGGCTCTAACCCGAGCAGGAACTTGTAATGGTTTTATAGGGTTCAGCAGCTGTTTACGGGCTGCTGCTGCCAGAGCCCATATATTTTTATGACATGTCAGAATCTTCTAGGCCGCGTAACTCGCAGACGAAGAGAGTACGAACAGTAATCGCCTTCCTCCGTCAAGAAACGCCCGTGTTACAGGGCTTTTATGGCACCTGTTATCAATCTGGAACATGGCAGCACTGCTGCTCTTGTTTCCGTGGTGCGAACAAATGAAGACATTATTGATTTTTCCTGTTTCTTTTCTCTTTTTTTTGTTTCCCCTCAAACCGCCATTGTTCGTTTCACCTCCTCTCCTGACCTGCTGTGATCCAAACAATACCAAATACAATGACAAGTCAGAATGCAAATAGTACGGGTATCCTCTCCCTGGAGTCCTGAAGGTCCGGCCGGCGACTCGGTGGGAGTTTTGCAACCCCCAGGATGAAGAACCACAGGCATGCTAACTGCAACTAAATATTTGAGTTTTTCGGGTAAAGCCAGAGTTTCGCAAAAGAGCTGTGGTGTTAAGGTCAGCTTGACTGGGGGAGAGTGTATACAGTGTGTTCAAACTGTATTTAGCAACCATGTTTGTGGTCGCCGTGCTTTTCCAACGAGACATTTTTGTACACTTAATGCAGTGCTCCGGGATCAGTCCGCTAAAGAACATTGGCAGAACTTTGAACCACAAAACCTTGAGATTTCCGGTTATTGTCCAGCTCTTCACTGCTTACGGGTGGTGGTGTTCTTTTCCAAAATCTGCGATTCGGAGACGCTAATCCGCTGTGAAGTACCGTGAAACGCTGTGAAGTGCCGGCTGGCTCTGCTGGAGGAGTCTGTACAGAGCTCTCAGGTGTGTGTCGATGCTCCATTGAGTTTATACAGAACACAGAGGACGCAGAGACTCATTTCCTGGTGTTTGAGGTAAAAGGGATCAATCTGCTGTGTCTGTACTGTACAGTTAATCACATTCTGATCTGTTTCTCTATATTTAGTAAAAAAAATTGCTTTGGTACATACAGTAATTACTGAAACATTAGTAAGTGAGCTCATTTCTGCCCTGTTTGAACACGGCTCTACTTTTTAAACATCATTTTTCTATAAATTTGTCTTTAATCTGTCCACTTTTATACTGTAAATATAAATAAGATTGACAGCATATTTTAAACTTTGAATAAATATAAAGATTTAAACATAACTTCTGCATATTGTAAAGGTATGTATTACACGTTTTTAAAGTGTATATATAACATTTACACAATTTTTGTGATTTAATTATAACTTTGAATATAACTGAACATCCTCTTAAAATATACTTTTCTATAAATGAATGCTAAGATTGTATTGATGACATTTACTCAACATTTGTCCTGTAAATCTAACTTTTGCCCATTTTTATACTGTATAAATAAAATTTACTCAATGTTTGACCAATAAATATAACCCATTTTTAGATTGTACATTTTACATTTGGATTTTTTAAAGATAAAGTTTTGTAAAAGATTTTTATCAGTTTTAAACCTAAATGTTTGCACAAATGTTGAGCTGTAAATACTACTTTTGCACTATTTTTTGCACACTGCATACTGAAATGATATAGATTTTTTGTACATTTTTGTACATTATAATCATTTTCGGACATCTGTTGTACAGTAAAATAAGGTTTTACACATTCTATCTTACTGCAAAAGTAACTATATTATATTAATTATATCGTCACTGTCCAAAGAAAAATTAGTGAAAGTTTCTCAATTCCTGTAGATTTTTAGTTTACTACATAATTTGAACATAAACTGTCCCTTACACTGTGTTAAATATTCTTGATTAGAAATAGAAATAGAAAATCTACAGAATGACCTAAAATAAACTCTTTTTACCATAAACCAATACATTTCCATGATTTTCTCATGACTTTTCCATGTTCTCAAGGCAATTTTTTTTTCATGACCATACAATTTTTAAAACATCAGTGCAGCTTTGGAAAACAAAACCAAAAATCAACTAAAACTATAATCTAAAACTAAAACTATATGTGCAGACGCATTTTGTTAGTTAAAAATAGATTTCCTTCATTGATAAATGAAGACAAATATTTGTAGACCAAATTTTCATGACTTTACCAAAAATTTGTATTTATTTATTTAAATTTTTCCAAAACTTATCCAGGCCTTATCCAAATTTCATGACTTTTCCAGGTTTTTCATGATCATATGAACCTCAGTGGAAGTTAAGAAGGTTTGGTAACACTTTATAATAACTTTCATTAATATATTTTAACTAATGATCAGTAGATGTGAACAAAGCAGTAGTTCATCAGGATTTGAAAATTAACAAATGCTCACACATGAGACTTATTTATCAGCATGGATATTCATATTAAAAATTGTATCAAATTATAAGCTCATCAGAATTTGAACATTAATAAATCGCTAGTAAATACGAATTTTGGGTAAATGTTTATCAATTGCAGTTCATGTTGCCAATGAGTTCATTAGGGCTGTGAATCTTTGGGAATCCCACAATTCGATTCAGAATTGATTTTTAGGGTCACGATACGTTTTTTTCTGATTCTTTTTAAATTGGTTGGATTTCTTTTTCTTCATCCTCCATACGTTAGGGGCGCAACAACAAACACCATAAGACGACACTACACGCCCCTCTGTAGCCTAAAAGAGAGAGACAGTAAGAGCAAAAACTTTCCCTGTCCTGTTGCTGCTGTCTCGCAACACTCACCTACTGTCCTGCAGAGCTCACCTACTGTCTCACGGAGCTTTTTAACTGTCTCACTGAGCTTTTTAACTGTCTCACGGAGCTTTTTAACTGTCTCACGGAGCTTTTTAACTGTCTCACAGGGCTTTTTAACTGTCTCACGGAGCTTTTTAACTGTCTCACGGAGCTTTTTAACTGTCTCACAGAGCTTTTTAACTGTCTCACAGCGGCTTTTTAACGGTCTCGTAGAGCTTTTTAACTGTCTCGCAGGGCTTTTTAACTGTCTCGCAGAGCTTTTTAACTGTCTCGCAGAGCTTTTTAACTGTCTCGTAGCGCTTTTTAACTGTCTTGCAGAGCATTTTAACTGTCTCGTAGAGCTTTTTAACTGTCTCAGTGCTTTTTAACTGTCTCTTAGAGCTTTTTAACTGTCTCACGGAGCTTTTTAACTGTCTCACGGAGCTTTTTAACTGTCTCACAGGGCTTTTTAACTGTTTCACGGAGCTTTTTAACTGTCTCACGGAGCTTTTTAACTGTCTCACAGAGCTTTTTAACTGTCTCACGGAGCTTTTTAACTGTCTCACAGAGCTTTTTAACTGTCTCTTAGAGCTTTTTAACTGTCTCAGTGCTTTTTAACTGTCTCTTAGAGCTTTTTAACTGTCTCACGGAGCTTTTTAACTGTCTCACGGAGCTTTTTAACTGTCTCACAGGGCTTTTTAACTGTTTCACGGAGCTTTTTAACTGTCTCACGGAGCTTTTTAACTGTCTCACAGGGCTTTTTAACTGTTTCACGGAGCTTTTTAACTGTTTCACGGAGCTTTTTAACTGTCTCACAGCGGCTTTTTAACGGTCTCGTAGAGCTTTTTAACTGTCTCGCAGGGCTTTTTAACTGTCTCACAGCGGCTTTTTAGCGGTCTCGTAGAGCTTTTTACTGTCCTGCGGAGCTCAGCTACTGTCTCACGGAGCTTTTTAACTTTCTCACAGGGCTTTTTAACTGTCTCACGGAGCTTTTTAACTGTCTCACGGAGCTTTTTAACTGTCTCACAGGGCTTTTTAACTGTTTCACGGAGCTTTTTAACTGTCTCACAGCGGCTTTTTAACGGTCTCACAGGGCTTTTTAACTGTCTCACAGGGCTTTTTAACTGTCTCACTGAGCTTTTTAACTGTCTCACAGGGCTTTTTAACTGTCTCACGGAGCTTTTTAACTGTCTCACAGGGCTTTTTAACTGTTTCACGGAGCTTTTTAACTGTCTCACAGGGCTTTTTAACTGTCTCGTAGAGCTTTTTAACTGTCTCGTAGAGCTTTTTAACTGTCTCGCAGGGCTTTTTAACTGTCTCTTAGAGCTTTTTAACTGTCTCGTAGAGCTTTTTAACTGTCTCACAGGGCTTTTTAACTGTCTTACAGGGCTTTTTAACTGTCTCGTAGAGCTTTTTAACTGTCTCGCAGGGCTTTTTAACTGTCTCACGGAGCTTTTTAACTGTTTCACTGAGCTTTTTAACTGTCTCACATTGGCTTTTTAACTGTCTCGTAGAGCTTTTTAACTGTCTCTTAGAGCTTTTTAACTGTCTCGTAGAGCTTTTTAACTGTCTCACAGGGCTTTTTAACTGTCTTACAGGGCTTTTTAACTGTCTCGTAGAGCTTTTTAACTGTCTCGCAGGGCTTTTTAACTGTCTCACGGAGCTTTTTAACTGTTTCACTGAGCTTTTTAACTGTCTCACATTGGCTTTTTAACTGTCTCGTAGAGCTTTTTAACTGTCTCGCAGGGCTTTTTAACTGTCTCGCAGAGCTTTTTAACTGTCTCACAGGGCTTTTTAACTGTCTTACAGGGCTTTTTAACTGTCTCGTAGAGCTTTTTAACTGTCTCGCAGGGCTTTTTAACTGTCTCACGGAGCTTTTTAACTGTTTCACTGAGCTTTTTAACTGTCTCACATTGGCTTTTTAACTGTCTCGTAGAGCTTTTTAACTGTCTCGCAGGGCTTTTTAACTGTCTCGCAGAGCTTTTTAACTGTCTCGTAGAGCTTTTTAACTGTCTCGTAGAGCTTTTTAACTGTCTTGCAGAGCATTTTAACTGTCTCGTAGAGCTTTTTAACTGTCTCACAGTGCTTTTTAACTGTCTCACAGGGCTTTTTAACTGTCTCGTAGAGCTTTTTAACTGTCTCACAGGGCTTTTTAACTGTCTTACAGGGCTTTTTAACTGTCTCATAGAGCTTTTTAACTGTCTCGCAGGGCTTTTTAACTGTCTCGTAGAGCTTTTTAACTGTCTCACAGTGCTTTTTAACTGTCTCGTAGAGCTTTTTAACTGTCTCACAGTGCTTTTTAACTGTCTCGTAGAGCTTTTTAACTGTCTCGTAGAGCTTTTTAACTGTCTTGCAGAGCATTTTAACTGTCTCTTAGAGCTTTTTAACTGTCTCACAGAGCATTTTAACTGTCTCACAGCGGCTTTTTAACTGTCTCGTAGAGCTTTTTAACTGTCTTGCAGAGCTTTTTAACTGTCTCGTAGAGCTTTTTAACTGTCTCGTAGAGCTTTTTAACTGTCTTGCAGAGCATTTTAACTGTCTCTTAGAGCTTTTTAACTGTCTCACAGAGCATTTTAACTGTTCATTAGTATTTACAAATGTGATAGCAACTTTTTAGTTTTTTACAATGTAAAAAATATCAGTTATTAATCATTAGATTATAGTATATTAATGAAAGTTATTAATGAAAGTGTTACCGAAGGTTTTATCCCTCTCCTGTAAAGTTGCTGTTTTTGAGATAATCTGTTTGTTACTTTTGTTAAAGTGCACTTTATATACTGTCAGGATAAAATTACATTTTCTGCACTGAAACATTTGCTGGTATAACTGGCAGCTGACTGCTATTGCTGCTGTCATACTGCATCCATATGTTTTGCAGCTGAGAGTAAGCAGATTGTGCTGTGTTATGCTGTACACTTGTGTAGGTATATCTATAGTGACATCAGCCTTCAGCTGAACTCAACAGACAACAGGATGACGCAAAAACTTGTAGTAACTTGTAGTAGAAGTTTGTTTGCAGGTGCTGAAGCCTCCGGTGTGCTGTGAGTCGACTGGGAAGCAGATATTATTGCCTTAAGCAGACGACAGACATCACCTAGCAATCTATACTCATTTAAATTTAGCTTTTAATCTGTAAAAATCAATTTTACACATTTTTTGGATTGTAAATTAAACGTTTGTACACTTTTTTAACTGTAAATATATATAGAACCCTATTTAATTGACCTACAGGCAAGTCAACCGCGCACCGTGCAGCTTGATTTAGGGTGTCAGTGTGTCTTTGCTATCGTAATGACGGGAAAAGTACACCTTGTGCAAAACTTGCAAAAGGCATGTACTAATTATCTAAATTAATCATGGGTGTGGTTAATTTTGGGCCTAATGTGTAATAAACCAATCAGAGTGTCACTTGCTCATCATTCCCTTTAAGAGTCAGGTGAACTGACTGTGGCGGATTGCTATTTTAATGGCGCAGCTACCTGGACGTGTCCAACACTTTGTCCAACACTTTTCAGCAGAGGAAACTGATCAGTTATTTTACGGGAACAGCAACGTTATTTTATTTAGTAATCTATTTATTGTTGATGTAAAAGTTGGGTTTGTGCACTGCTGTGTCCATGTGTGTGTAACAAGCAGGGTGTGTATGTACATTGCTAAAATAGCAATGAACACCTGACTGTTGACTGTTGTCAGGGTTGTATTCAGTCAGTGGTGCACCTGTGTTTTTTGTTTCCAAGATAGCAATACACCAGAAATTTACCTGAACACACCTGATTTCCAGCACTGTTGCTATTTAAACAATGCAGGCAGAAGATGTAAAAAATAGACTGTTTGAGGCCTAATATATCACATTTTTATGCTGCATTGATAACATTTTCACAGGTTTTGGCTGTACGGAGAGCATCTACATGTTGTATATTGTCAGGATAATGTTTTTTTTTAATTTTTCAAGCACAGGCCATTTTACCTTATTTGTTGTATTTCTGTTAGTTATTTTGCTAAAGTCTGTACATTTCCAAAAAACTATTAAACACATTTTATATAATTTTACAGATAAAATGACACTCACTGCACTGAAACATTTTCTGATATAATTGGCAACTGACTGCTTTTGCTGCTCTCATACTGAATCCACATGTTTTGCAGCTGAGAATAAGCAGATTGTGCTGTTATGCTGTTCTCTTGTAGATACATGTGTAATAACAACAGCCTTCAGCTGAATAGAACAGACAACAGGATGACGCAAAAAAGAGAGAAAAAACTCGTAATAACTTGTAACAGAGGTCAGTGGGCAGGTGCATTATTCAGGATTTATGTTCTTTTCTAAAAAAACTTAATTAACTGTACAGTCCTGGTGCAGGCGAAAGACATCAGCTAGAAATACTGCCTGTAAATGTAAATTATTGACATTTTTTTATTGGTAAAAATCATTTAACACAATTCTTGCTTACTGTGAGTTTTGCACAACTTTTATATACTTCTTTTAGTATGTTATATGTATATATATATATATATATATATATATATATATATATATATATATATATATATATATATGTGTGTGTGCGTGTGAATGGATTGCTGTGAAACCTTTGCTGCTGTCATACTGCATATGTATGTTTTGCCAGGTTGTACTGTCTGTGTTCAGTGCTGAGAATTTAGCAGACAACCAGATGATGCAAAAAAAAATTGTAATAGAAATCAGTGGGCAGGTGCAGTATTTGGGATCTGTGTTCTTTTCTAACCCGTTGCAGGTGAAAGACGCAATATTATTTTGCACAGTTTTTGGAACATAAAGATGTTGTTTTTTTGGGCACTGCACGTTTTGCACATTTACTTATACTGTGAAAATAACTTTTATATACTTCTTTTTTTTTATCTTATCATCTACATATATTTGTGAAGCTTTTGCTGCTGTCATACTGCATATGTTTGTTTTGCACCTGAGAAGAAGCAGATTGTGCTGTGTTCAGTTCTGTGAATTAAAAGGCAAAACTTGTAATAACTTCTAACAGAAGTCAGTGGGCAGGTGCAGTATTTGGGATGTGTTTTTTTCTAAGCACAGGGAAAAATTACAGCAATTATTGCCTGTGCTAATTGACCATACAGTCTCGACACAGGCGACAGACATTAGCTAGAAACATTGTCTGTAAATATAACTTATGTCCATTTTTTTATTTGTAAAAATATTTTTTCACAATTCTTGGACACTTTGAGTTTTGCAATACGTATACTATAACAATAACGTTTATATACTTCTTTTTGTAACTTATCATCTCTCTCTCTCTCTCTCTCTCTATATATATATATATATATATATATATATATATACATTGTTTTGTTTTTTGTGGAACTTTTTGGTGTAAAACTTGTGCTGCTGTCATACTGCATATGTATATTTTGCTATTAAATATAACCAGGTTGTACTGTCTGTGTTTAGTGCTGAAAATCTAACAGACAACCAGATAACGCCAAAAAAAACTTGTAATAACTTGTAATAGAAGTCAGTGGGCAGGTGCAGTATTTAGGATGTGTTCCTATGCAGGAGAAAGACATTAGCTAACAATATTGACTGTAAATGAAACTTGCTAAGATTTGTGGATTTGTACAAATTATTTAGCACAATTCTTGGAACATAAAGAAACCTTTTTTTTTTTTTTACGTTTTTTGGACACTGCGAGTTTTGCACATTAACTTATACAGTAACAATTACTTTTTATATATTTTTGTAACTTATCATCTATATAAACATATATTTGAGACACTTTTTTGGTGTGAAACTTGTGCTGCTGTCATACTGCATATGTTTATGTTGCTATTGAAAATAACCAGGTTGTTCTGTCTGTGTTCAGTGCTGTGAATTTAACAGACAACCAGATGACGCAAAAAAAACTTGTAATAACTTGTAATATAAGTCAGTGGGCAGGTGCAGTATTTGGGATCTGTGGTCTTTTCTAAGCACAGGGAAAAAGCTCAGTAATTATTGCCTGTGCTAATCGACTGTACAGTCCTGGTGCGGAACATATTGACTGTAAATGTAATTTACTGAAATTTTTTTATTTGAAAAATAATTTTGCACACTTTTTTGGAAAGTAAACATAACTTTTTTCTGTTTTTTGAACATTGCGAGTTTTGCACATTTAATTTTGAAAATATATTTTATATTCCTTATATTTTCACATATGAATGTGAAACTTTTCTGGAATTTTGGGAACGCAGCGTCTCCGTCCGCACCTCCACCTTCACCTCCTCTGGAAGCCAAAATCAAGCGCTCCCTTCTGCGCTTATCCCGTCCCCTCCCATCCCTGTCCTACTGATTTGTAAGTAAATCACGGCTGTCAGTATAGTAGCAACACTGATTAAAGTTCAGGGGTTTAATAGATCATTTTAAATAACCCCAAATTACTCCCCTCTCCCCTGTCGATCCACCTGGACCCCTGCCCTGGGTGCATGGCTGTTTTCAAGCAGCGCAGCTCCGGCCGTATCCAAGCTCGCGGTTCCTGCCTATTCCCAGAGGGTCCCGCGCTGCAGGCCTACAGCAACATTCTCAGCTGTATTTAATCTGCTCTGAGACAAGCTGGCTATGAGAAAATGCGAGAGAAAAAGGCGCACCAGTGGAGACATGGAAAATCCTGGACAGTTGGTGAGCTTTGTTCACTTGGTGAGCTGGAGCACGTCCCGAATCGGGCCCCCTCAGCTCCCCTGGCGATGCGAGTCCGTTCCAATTAATCGTGTTTAACCATTCTAATCACACTTTAGCACATTAATCCTATTTTCAATCCAAAACACATCTGAAACGGGCAGCATGTGGAGGCTTTTTTCCCTTTTCCCCCTCTCCCTCTCTTTTTTTTATTGCCACCGCGAATCAGATGAAACCCAGAGACCTGGGGCCCTAGTCGAGCGTGCACTCCCATTGAACTCGGACTTCATAAAACATGGGACCACACTTTTTTTAAGGTGGAATTTATTGCAATGCGATGATCCCGTGACGGAAAAAAATGAATCCCCGAAGAATCTCTCGAAATTGTCTGTGATAAAAGGGCAGTTAGGAGGGATATTATGAGACGAGGATCAGGGGCTTCTGCCGACTACGCCAATGTATCGCTATTTACAGTGCTGCTATTGAACATGACATGAAATATATAATATATACAGACAGTTACTGTATCTTCGTTATCCTCAGTTGCGCCTCCAAAGTTAAACAGACATCTCTTGTTGCTTGTAGTTAAACCAGTAGAACGTAAGTCTGATCGTAGCCTAGTTTAAAGGTAAACCTTCACAAACTTGTTAAAATATTTTTTTAACGTTCAAGTTACGAGTTATTTAAAAACTAACTGAATTGTTTTACTAGAAGTAAACTATGTGATTCAACCTATCATTAAGTTATAACATTATTACATTATATTACACTGCACACTGTTACCATTCGTTTACATTATCTGTGACTAAATTACCATAAAAAAAACTTTAATACACTGCCTGGTCAAAAAGGTTCACCACCTGGATTTAACTAAGCAAAAAAAAAAAATAAGAGCCTCCCATTGGATGATTACTGCATGCGTGATTATACTTCAACTCGCAACAAGTTATTTAACACTATGTAACTGATGCAGGGAGTAGCTTCTTATTTGTTAAAAAACCATGTGGAAAGACTTATCCTGTTTTAGAAGGGTCAAAAAGATCTAAAAACTGTCCAATGCTTTATTGTTAAACAGTTGAAGGATAGTGGTGAAACATTCTCTTCCAGGAAGGAATGAGGTGATCTTGAATGATGCTGATCGGAAATCACTTCAATGTGTGGTGAACTAAATCAAATGGTAGAAAAACAACACTAGATCTCATGGATATGATGTATAATAGGGAAAGTAAGAGCTTTCCCACATTCACAATGCAAAATGTATTGGAACTAAACAGCTTATCACTGAGGCTAACAGGTAAAAACAGCTTCAGTTTGTTAGGGAGCATAAATATTGGACAACCATCATGCCTAGTGTCTGCCATAGAGGCCTGTAGTTTACAATAGCTCATGCATGTGGATTAATTACTGAATAATACGCCTATGGTTCAATAGATTAAGGGGGTCTTAAAGTGCTTTTCCACCGCCGTGGAACTGGCACATTCTGGTTCGAGAACCTAATTTTGAACCGGTTCGATGCATTTTCACCAACATAAGTAGGTTCTGGAATCAGGAATGTTTGTTCACAGTGGGAACTGGAGAATACTACATTCTACAGCACAAACCAGGACAAAATTAGGGCTACAACTAATGATTATTTTGGTAGATGGCTAATCTGATGATTATTTTCCGATTAGTTTCTGCCATGTCCTCCATCTCTAAAAACAATAGATTTAAAGGCATTTAAATTCTAGATGTTGTTTAAACGTGGAAAGTACTGATATTTAGTGAGTAAATACGTAATCTGATGTGTTTGAGACTAGTACTTCTCCAGCCCAGAGGGTTGTTGAACCCAATTGCAGAACAGTTGATCTTTAAGCAGATAAACCCAAGAAGAAAGGAATAGATACATAAATAAACACATTGCTTCTCACATGGGATCGAAACCATGTCGTCAGGGTTGCGCTCTAATATACTACCGCTGCCCCGGCTAGTGAATTGGGACATGGCAGTGAAAAAAACACCCTTATAAGGAGATAGGGAGCCCAAGAAGGGGCGGAAAAACGAGAACGGGCGGAAACTAAAGTCACCCCGAGCGCAACAGAGAGACAGGGGAGAAATGTAAACAAAAGCTCACCAGAGAAGCATTTTATTAATATATTTTTTTTAATTATTGTTTATTATAGTTCAAACAACCTCACAGGCTAGTTGTTAAGAACCTCTAGTTTAGGACAGACTTTACGTCCAAACCTACGATACAATTTACGTCCAGCTGGTGCAACAGGCTGCTGGTCTGTAAACCCTGTTACAGCAATTCATCTGTTAATAAGGAATAAGAAATATATAAGTTCTCATTTTTCTCATGTTTTCTCTGCAAACATCCGAACCAAAGGTTTCCATCTTTGATATTCCATCCTCTGCAGTGTCATAAAAAGCAGTAAAAAAGAAACAAAGGTCTTTTTTCTTGCGAGCAGCTTTTTGTGCTGGCTCGAGCGAAGTGTCGGCTTCACCCTCGGGCTCCTCCAGAGAGATTATACGCCCCGGATTGAGAGGTGCTTAAATTTTACGAGCAGGAGTATAATAAATAACCCTGCGTTGTTAATTAAGGGCTGAAAAGCAAACAGGGAATCAAAACACTGCCTTAATTACCGCGTTAGAAAAAACAACAGGCGTATAGTGAGGTAGTAAATGTTGCATTGGTAGCCCAGAGAGAGAGGAGGAGGAGGAGGAGGAGGAGTAGGGCGATGGGGGGATATATAGTTCACTGACGTCAGTGTTAGTGCAGGGTAATGATGTAACTATAAAGAGGTGTAAATGGAGGAGTGTTTCCAGTTTAACGTCTCTTTAATCTCATTTCACTCTCCGTTCGTGTCTTTCTCTAACTCGTCTGTCCTCAGTGCACTTTTTAACGGATTGTGGTGTCTAGAACTGCAGCAGGAGATCCAGTATCATGTCCCATGACTTTTGCCATGTCTAATAAAAGCTAAAAAATGCTGTAAAAACCTGTGGGATATGTGTGTGGGGTCTACTGAATAGAATGTGGATGTGAATAATAGATTTCTGCCAGAGTTGATTGTGTCTACACATGGACAGTTCCAGCCAGAAGTCGCCGGTTATGATCATTACCACCCACTGCACTGCACTTTCCACTGTGGGTGGTAATATTAGCGTTCTATAATGTATTTCCGGTACACACTTATTACTGTAAATGGAGGATGGATACAAGATAGCACCTCACAACCTATACAGGTGCAGGTGTTTCCAAGCTGTCCCCTAAGATAATGTCCATGTAAGACTTTAGCAACTGCTACCACTTCTATATGAAACTTAACACTGTAGAATAGTTACTATGCAAAACATGGACATGTAATTTTTACACTAATAACACTAATTATTCAAATGTCATATGTTACTCTACAACATGTGTAATAATGCCCTGCTAAGTGCAGTTTAGTCACTGACCTAGTCTTAGAGTATCTGTAAAAAGCCAAACCCACTGGAGATCCTATGTAAACCTATAGTTATGTACACACAGAGGTGGGTAGTCCAGGTCCAGAAAGTAAAAATCCACAACGGGTTTTATTGACTGAGCCTCAGTGGAGCCGCCCAGGCAGTTGGAACAAAACACTGGGGTGGATTTTTACTTTTAACTAGTATATACAGAACTGTTTAAACATACACCTACCTATCTCAATTGTACTTTACTGGTGGTGTTTTTCCTCCATAGACAAATTCTATTCATTTGTTCCTTAGCTCTGAATTACTGGGTAAAGCATATATAAAACACTGATGTGTTATTCGCACAAATAACACAGGAACGAACTGCATGCTGTTTCTAGAGCTGTTAGCTCCTATCTGACGAGACGTGTTGCTGCCCGGTTTCATCTCTGTCTGTGGGCAGTCCTGAGCTGAGGTGGGCGTGGCCATGAATACTAATTCACGGGTTGACGTTGACCCGGTGCTTTTCCTGATCGACTCTTTTTTTAATTATTTTCTTTTTTACTAGCTACTGCAGACAATGGAGGCTGAGGAAGAGTTTCATCATGTGCAGCATCATATACAACTACTGTATTTCACAAAGAACAAGAAAAAAAGTTTTTTTAGCAGAAGTACACCTTTAAAAAAGATAAAATCCTTAAATAAAGTTATTGCGTTCTGATTTAGCAGTATTAATATACTCAGACAGAGACATACTAAACCTTTTAAACTACAGAAAGGCTGTGATTAAGCTCTGTTCACTGGTTTCCATGCTGGAGCTGTATGGAGTACGGAGTGTGTGGTTATGAAACGCTGGTGACCTGTCTCCACTCGAGCTCTGACTTATGAAGTGACGGGCTTCTGGAGGCCGAGTCTGCTTAGACAAGCCTTTTTCCAGCTGGTGAAAGTGGTTCCTCACAGAAGCTCTTTTAGAGATGTAGGAGACCTCAGAGAGAGAGCAACAGGCCTCTGATGTGTTTAAAACTATAATTCCATGTGATATCTAAATATAAATACACCGCACCACTCTGACTTACCCTTCTTGTGGCTCTGCTGCAGAAGCCTGAGTGAAGAAATAGGCAGATTTCATTTCTTCAGCAGTAGGTGGCTGACGGGCAGGACTCTTGGACGAGTCTGGATGGAGGAACGGTGTCTAGGTTTACATTATTAAAGCTGGCGTATCTCAAAAACAGTAACTCACGCTCTTAAAACATAGAAGCTGTATTTTCTTACAGCACTTTCTCCTTTACTTAAAGAAAGACATAGGCTGTGTCCCAATTGCATACTAATTACTAATACTAACTAGTTTTCGACTATGTAGTAGGGGTTTGTCATATCGTATCGTATGCAATAATATTGGCAAAATTTCTGATATGTTAAAAAAACAATCGTTTGCAACATTGCAATTATTTTAAAAGCCATCTGTTTTGTGCTTACTTTGGCATTTACTGTATTGACTTTTAATGTTTTAATTGTTTGTTTGCACTAAATATGCAGTACTTTAGCTTCAGGGAAGATTTCTGTTCTTACATTACCTTATGTTTCTTTTTAATTTTATTACATTATTTTTATTTTATACAAAATCAGTCAATACATCAGTCTTGGTAAATTATTGTTTAAAGATTTTAGTTTTGTTTCTACTAAATATATGAAACAAATGACCCAATTTAACCAATCTTTATGCAAATTGTCAATATTATGGCTTGCAAAGCTCAAAACATGCAAAAGTCATGTACAAATTATCTTAATTAAGCATGGGTGTGGTTTATTTTGGGTGTAACGTGAAATAAACCAATCAGAGTGTCTCTTACTCATCATTTCCTTTAAGAGCCAGGTGAGCTCTGACTTTGGTGGATTGCTATTTTAATGGCGCAGCTAAGTGGACATGTCTAACGCTTCTCAGCAGAGGATACTGACCTGCTTGTTCACGCTGTGAAGGAGCTCCAGCAGCTAATTTACAGGAACAGCAATGTTATTGTATTCTTTATTCTGTTGATTGTTGATGAAAAAGTTGGGTTTGTGCACTGCTGCCTGCCCTTGTGTCACTGGGGTGTATGCACGTTGCCAAAATAGCAATGATTAGTCAAATAGATCTGACTGTGGACATCTGTTTAGGTTCATTTCAGACAGGGCTCCTAGTAAGAAGTAAAAAAGTAAGAAAAAAGTAAAAAACATCCATCGTGAAAATAACATCCAGCCTGTGTGAATGTTTCCTATAATATACTTTGTAATTTTTGTTTAATATAGGTACGTCAAACTATCAAAATGTACTGTACAATTGGTCTAAGAATCTAAATGTTAAGCTCTACTCACCAGTAGAAAGTATAAATGGAGGAAATAACAAAAAAGTAATAGTAACTAATCAAATAATTAAGCAAATAATCGGCAGATTAGTTCACTACTAAAAGAGTCATTAGATGTAGCCCTAGACAGTGATGCACTCATGTTTTCCATTGCCAAGACAGCAATACACCAGAAATTCCAGATCACCACACCAATTGTGTAGATATGTTCACAAGCACTGTTGCTATTTGAACAACGTGGTAATATACTGTTAGCGGGTGTAAGATAGCAATGAGCATCCTCACACACCTTGCGCAGGGTGTAAGATAAGGTTCTTTGTCTGGACACTCAAATCAGATTACCAATTGTCTTTTGCACCACTTACAACACAACAAACAATAAACTTGTCAAATATAGAATGAAGAAAATGCAAGAATCCAACAGCATGACTTACTGAGTTACTGACATCTATGTTGTCACCACAACAACCAGTTTTGAAGGGTTTGTGATGATCAGACAGGCAAATCCAATCTGATCACTTGCAAATAACAGTGTGGACAGTCATCTCAACAGATCAGACTAGACAAAATGATAGTCAAATGAATCTTTAGGAAGCCACATGTAACGGCAGACAGAGCAGGGCGACGCTTGCCCAGTAAAATGAACAGACTGGTTTATTTACAGGTTGATAACCAGATATTACAGATACAGAAGCCAAGCAAACAATAATCTCACCGAAGACCGAAACCGTAGTAGTGTAAACAGTCCGTGTTCGAAACCAAAAGACAGTCCAACCAAACGTCAAATCCACAAGGGGCAAAACAAGAGACATAAACCGATAAACCAGAAAGTAGGGTCGTAACGAGAAGGCACTAGAAGAGCACATGAGAAACGCTTAGTATGCAACCAAAGTCGACAATACCTCGCAAAGATAGTTTACATAATGCAGACTTAAATACAAAATACATGATGAGCAAAACCCGGAACTTCCTCAGAACACAGGTGAATCTGAGCGTCGGAGCGTAACGTGATTGGGCGAAGGAGAGCAACTGACGGTGACATCATAAATCATGGGATTCTGGGAAATAGAGTCCGGAGGTGTGGGAAGAGATTCAGGCGGCGTGACAGCACAGGTGTTTTTTTCTATTGCATCTTTTGAAGGATACTTATTTTTTAGAGCATTTCTAAAAGTATTTTAGTTTAAGTGAATTTACCAAGGTGGTGGATTATATGGCATTTTTTGTAATGCATGCTGGGTATTGTAGTGAGAGATTGACAGAATGACTGACTAAAACAAAAAATGGTTCAAAATCCTGATTGCTATTTTGTACAGAATATTATCCATCATGACTGTACAAGAGCATTACAACAACTGTATATAAACAGTCTATGTCCATACCATTTTACCAAAGCACTTTCATTTTTTACATAATGTGGATCTGGCAGTTGGTCTTTATATTTTAACAGAATTTCATAATGAACGGACCAATAGAAATGCTATAAAATGACTTGGAATAAAATATTTTACCAATGACTTTCATTTAAAGTTAAGAAGGTTTTTTCTGCCTCCTGTAAAATTGCCATTTTGGAGATTATGGGTGGTTTTGTCCAACAGTGGCCATATGCAGACAGTCTTTGTGAATATTTGTTCTGGAAGCTGAAGAATAAGACATCAGTAGAAGATTAGGCTTCTGAAGGCGGTGGTTGTGGTCCGAGTCCAGTTCCAACTTTCAGTCACTAAAGATGCTTTCGTACAGGGAGGAATTCTTTGAAGCCACATTAAATGCAGTCTTTAGTACACACCATATTTCAGTGCTACCATAATTTTATGTTTTACATCATAGATATTGCAGGCATGTGAGGATTAGAAGCAAATCTGTAGTTGAGATGTTGAGTATGACTGTGTTTTCTCATCCACTGTGGACCAACACTGCAGTTAAATGATATGTATTTTTGTTGTACACATGCCTGGCCTATAAAGAGGGCTCTTTTTGTGGATTAAACCTATTTTGGCTTCATATTTAGAATGTGAGGCACATGTCCTTTGTAAAAATGGAAAAAATAAGTTATATATATATACTGTATGTACAGAATGTACAGCTCTGGAAAAGATTAAGATACCTCTTCAGTTTCTGAATCAGTTTGTCTGATTTTGCTATTTATCATCAATAAATTTTGGCACAGTGTGAGGGACAGTTTGTCTGTTCAAATTATTTAAATTGTCAAAAATGGAGATAAGTGTTTTTCATAGAAAAGTGACGATATTCATGAAGTTTTAAGAGTTCAGAAATCAATATTTGGTAGAATAACCCTGGTTTTTAGTCACAGTTTTTGTGCATCTTGGCATCATGTTCTCCTCCACCAGTCTTACACACTGCTTTTAAACAACTTTATGCCTTTACTCCTGGTGCAAAAATTTGGTTTGTTGGCTTGTGATCATCCCTCGGCCTCTTGATTATATTCCAAAGGTTTTTAAATTGGTAAAATCAATTTTTTTTTTTGCAAATAAATGCTCTAAATGGAATTTGGGAGAAATGTTGTCTGTAGTTTATAGAATAAAACAACAATGTTCATTTTACTCAAACATAAACCTATAAATAGCAAAATCAGAGAAACTGATTCAGAAACTGAAGTGCTCTCTTATTTTTTTCCAGAGCTTTATATGTACTAAAGACATATTATATCTGTCCAGTATCATTTATTTTACTTTAATTCTGGATATATGGAGATATTTGGAGTGCATTACTAGTATCATGACATTCTGGATCATTGACTCTTACTGTTACAAATCTGATAAAATTATTTAATCTTTTTTTTCTTAATATCTCAGTTAGGGGTGTGCCATATCATATCGTATGCAATAAATCAATAAATTTAATTATCGTTTTGTTGCAGTAGTGTATTCTTGAAATACCTTTTTTTTTTAATTCAGTGTTTTTTTTTTCATATCACTATCGCAAAATTACCATGAAATATCGCAATATTATTTTAGAGCTATATCGCCCACCCCTAACCCCTAACACTGCAGTTAAATGATATACACTTCAGTTGTACACATGCCTGAGCTATACAGACGGCTCTTTTTGCAGATCGCTGCTCTGCAGAAACAATCCCCAAACTACAGAGCTGTACTGTAAATTCAAGTTTCTAAATAACTCCAAATGTCTTGTGTTTTTCAGCGCATGATGTAAAACACTCTGCGTTTTCTCAAGCCGGCCTAAATGGAACACGAGAAGGCCAAAGTAGAAAAAAAGGCACGATATTTCCCCACTCAGCAGGAACGCGGAAAAAATAGAGGTATATTAACTTTACACATGCTTACAGAATGACTCTTTGTTCCCCCTTTTCCCTCTCAGCCACCACTTAGAAAGTGAAAAATAAATATGTTGGCAACAGTGGGAGGAACGCTACGAGGCCGAGGAGCGGGCGAGCTGCGGAGGTGCTCCCGGGAATGGTGTTAGTAAGTAGGCCGCAAGTGTGAGCAATCAGTGGAAATTATACGCTTTACGGGGATTTGATACAAAGTATTAAGACGGTCTGGCATGTTTGGCAGCTCAGATCATGGAGAATTAGATTGAGGGAGATGATGTGCACCACAAGCGCTGCTTTTGTCGGCTCTGTCGACTTCGCATACTTTCCGACTGTTTGGCGAGATGAATTGGATCCTGGTGGATTTGTGGAACAGGATAAATACAGGCGTAGAGCTGCTCTCAGACGCTGAGAGGTAGGTGGGACGGTATGGAAACTTTTATTCTGAACCATGTGACCCGAAAGACACTCAGCTGAACCTGCTATTTTTCTTGTATCCTACTAATCAGACATCGTAGAGCAGGGGTCACTAATAGGCGGACCCAAGCCGATAAACTACAGAGAAGGATTTAATTTCGACAGCGTTCATTTAAAGCGTCAGAACGTTTCTTGTCTTTACGGTATTTGTGCTTTGTGGTGCAGTAACCTCACAGATCACCAAACGCTCTCCTCTGCCAATCAGATCTGTGCAAACCGCTGCCCCGGATGGTGAATTGGGACGCGGCCAGGAAAAAAAACGTCTTTATAAAGCGATAGGGAGTCCGAGAACTGGCGGAAAAAACTACCAAGTCTGAACACATAGTGTAGTAACTTAAAAGTGTTAAACTCTGTGAAAAAGTGTTTAGATACTCTTATCTGGGGAATTTGGGAAAAATGTTATTCGTAGTTTATAGTAGTTTATTCATTTTACTCAAACATAAACCTATTAAGAGAAAAATCTGAGAAACTGATTCAGAAACTCTCTTCACTTTTTTCCAGAGCTGTATATCTACTAGAGACAGATTACACCTATCTAGTATCATTTATTTTACTTTAATCCTGGATATATGGAGATACTTTAGTATCATGACATTCTGGATCATTGACTTCATTGAAATATCATGATATTATTTTAGGGCCATATCGCCCACCCCTAATTGTTGCACAGAGTTTTGTATGAAATCCAAACACTGCAAATCTAAACTATGCTGAGACACAAAATTAGGCGTATTATATTGATAGTGACCCATAAACGTCCAGAGCAGCTCACATGGAGGTAGAAGTATCAGACAGCACTGTCTGTGGTGTTTAGCATGTGGGAAGCTACAGGATCGTTCACTCTACCATCAACTCGCTCTCGGCTGAAGCGCAGAGAGCTCAGCACCGTGCAATCAAGTCTAAATTTCAGGCTCGGTTTACTGTGGCGTCTCACGTGCGCCGCTATAAAGCGTGACCTATAGGAAAGCATTACAGAGATCTTGATATGACTCTTTCAATTTAAGAAGCAGAGCTGCATGTCCTTTCTATAAAACCTGTAAACTGAGCCATATCAATATCAGTAGTTCAGTTCTACTAGTTTTCCATTGTTAAATTGAACCTCTTCTTTGCATTGAAGTGAATCAATTGAATCAACTCATATTCCTTGGAGAACAGAACCAATTAACATACATAAACTGTCCTAATCAGACTTTGAGGTCAACTGTGCTGGGTATGAAGTCATATTAGACCCCTACTCGGCTTTATGTTTACATCATATATTTAGTTTCTAGCTGTTTTCCATTTCCTGTATCCGGTAAATTGAATCTCTTCTTCGCATTGAAGCGACTCAATTAAATCAACTCAAAATTAACACACATAAACTGTCCTATTTAGGAGATTTTTGGTTGTATGTGATGGATATGAGCTCTATCTGACTTCAATTATACAATCTGTAGCAAATTTGTTTTGTGAAAAAAATGTTAAAAACAAGCCATGTTAGTTTACAGCTATTCGTATTTTCTGTATCTAATAAATCACACGTTTTTTTTGCTCATATACTTTGGAGAAAAGTACAAATTAACACACAAACTGTCCTGACTGTCCTCTTTTTTACAATGAGAATTTACATTTTTGGACAAAATAAGATACACAGTATTGGTTTCTAGTCATTTTCCTCGTTTCCTAAAATGAAAAATTGTATCTCTTCATCCAGCTGAAGTGACTCCATTGAAATCAACTCATATTTGTACCGTGCAGCCTGATTTAGGGCCTGTCAGTGTGTCTTTGCTGTCGTAATGACGGGAAAAGTAGACCTTGCATGTCTTGAGATGCAAAAAAGGCATGTACTAATTCTCTTAATTAATCATGGGAGTGGTTAATTTTGGGCGTAATGTTAAATAAACTAATCAGTGTCTCACTTGTGCAGCTAACTGGTCGTGTCCAACTCTCTTCAGCAGAGGAAACTGACCTGCTCGTTCATTCTGTTGCGTCGTAATGTGTGTAAAATGTCAAATTGAGCCATATTGGTTTCTAGCTGGTCTTCACTGATCCACATTCTGCTCTCTCTGCTCTCACATTCTCTCTCGCTTTCGCTCCATCACAAATTAACAATGCTTCTACAATATAATTACACAATTCCACAATTTTTATAGTTGACATTATCGATTATGCAGACTAATCGGCAACTGGTAGTTGTAAAAAACTAGTAGATAACAAAAAAAGCAGGTTTATTACCAATTTATTAAATGATTACTATAGTATATTTTCATCTCCTCAAGCATATCTGCTAAATAGATAAAAAACTTAAAACAACATACTCTTAAAAATAAAGCTTATTAAAATAATTTTTTGGTAATGCCAAAGAAAGACCCACTACTTTAGACTTAACAACTGACAAAAGTATTTGGACACCTGTTCATTTATTGTTTCCTTTGGAATTAAGGGTATTAAAAAGAATTTACCCCACTTCTGTTATAGTAGTTGTTCTCTACTGTCCAGGAAAAAGTATTTTTACTAGATTTCTACTGAAGCACTGCTGTGAGGATTTGATTGCATTCAGTGATGTTGAATGAGATGACTCAACTCCCCAACCATTTCATCATCCATTTCAAAAGTATTAGACAGAGCTCAATCCATCACTCCAGAGAACACAGTTCCTACACTGCTCCATATCTCAAAATACTGGGGGCTTTATTCCCCTAAAGCCCACGCCTGGCATTAGGCATGGTGCCAACAGGTTAATGCTGATGTACTATGGAGGATTGTGGCTTCATTACTTCATCACTTCAAGCTCAAACATACACTGTTGACCTAACTGAGACCCAACAGCCGTAACAAACGTTAGTTCGAAATGACTGAACCACTAAACCAACCCAAAACGATTGAAATCAGTTACCATTATAACTCTAATTCTGAGTCAACCCAAGATTGACCCCATGCCGGTACTCTGAATGCCTGTACAGTCTGCATCTTTTTTTTTTTATTTATAAAAAAACTGGAACAAACGTTCAGTAAATAATCTATTCAGCAGTGTATCCCAATTCCTTCCTCATTGCGAGCGAACGCCAGTGTGTATTTAGCATTAGCCTTGCACAAATTGGTGGTAATGTAAAATAACAGACATAGCAAATCAGCAAATACAGTAACCAGGAACACATGTAATAAGAACGAAAAACAAATTAAGGGCTATGGCACCAGGAACCCCATTTAATTTCCAATCTCCATATACGTCTTCTCTATCAATATAATCTAATCTGTTGGACACCCAGCCAAGAGTAATATTCACCAAGAAAAGAAATTGCATATTTAGATAGACAGGCAGCTGCGTTCATACGCTACGCCGAAAAGCGAGGGAAAAAAAAAAAAACACACACACACACACAAAACATTTGGAAAGCTTTTATTCATCACAGAAGAGGCGTATTAGACTCTTATGTCGGTAATGCGATGCAGCCAGGGGCCGACAGCTCAGAGGCATTTGTGAGCGAATGCTGCAGAGGGCATTATAGTGGGCTCTTTCAGAAACGAGGTGCGTCTGATACGCAGCTCCACGCTGGGGAAAAATAAAAAAACGCTCACCAAACATCAGGTACTGCTTTTACTTTTCCATCGCTGCGTTTTTTGACATATGGCCGAGTTAAAACGTTCTGATATTGTGAGGCTATTTGCCCGTCAGGGATATTTTTCACGTGTCTGTTTGAAAAGTATTTGCTGTCCCATTACACGTTACGCTGTTATGAATGCTCTCAGTGTCAGCTGGATGCAGGGCGGCGGAGATGGATGAATCTGCTGGCCTTTTGGGTGATAAAACGGTCGAGGAAAAGGCCAGAACTGCAGAAAACATGGCAGCGCTTCAGACGACTTATAAAAAAATTATATATATTTATGATGTTTTCACATACTGTACATGCCATTCTGTAATTACTGTAATGTATATATATATATATGTGTATACATGTAAAACGAATGTGTTTATATGTCTGTATCAAAGCTGTCAACACTAACACGTTATGTTTTTTTATGCAAATTAATCACTTTACAAAATTAGCAGGTTTATTTAATGATAAAGCAATGCCTACTGTTGAGTTCAGAAGGTAGTAACCTTTTATTTATGCTGAAGTTTATGCTTTCTTTCCCTCACTCTTTCTCGTTTCTCTTTTTAAAGCTGTTAAGTGTGGAATATGGAGCTAGACAAGCGTTTATTTTCTCCATCAAAACTCAGTAAATTACAATATTCTATTTTAAAAAGCATTAAAACTACCCTGAGATATTATAATACAGGTGTAAATCACACTACAACATTATTACTGTCCCCTTCCCAAAAATACAGTTAAGCACCTGCATTTAAATCCTTGATTTAGTCACAAAATATTGTTGTGATTAATACACATCTCTTTTTAAGTGTTTCTAAACTGATTCTTTAATTCACATTTGAATACCCATTATCAAAGAAAAATACTGATGAAATATGTGATTTTGATTAATCTCAGAATTCTATTGTGATTAATTTGATCTATATATATTATTTATAATATATATTATATTTTATGCCTCACTACTTAATTTTAGATTGTCATTAACCTCATTTAAGCTCAGCAGGTTAATAGGAGAATGTTAGAAGTGATGTGGAGAAGAAGGATGATGATTTTTACTCACTCAGAGAAGAAGGTCAGTTTGACTCTCGTGGACTCCAGGTTATGGATGGATGTGACTGTCACACTATCGCTGGGTTTTGAATTCACCATGTCCTGTACACACATAACCAAACAAACATACATTTATGTATATTTATTCATATTTAAACACAAGTTATCACTGATATCACACAGAAAACCTTCTCCAAAATCATAACTTTCAATAGAAGATTTTAAGTCTAGGCCCAGCTTTAAGAACTAATCGATTAAATTTATAAAAATCGATTATTAAATTAGTTGGCAACTAATTTAATAATTAATTAATTGGGCCTACATTACTAAACAGTTTTATTGAAAATTGCTACAGTAGTCAAAATAGAAAAATGGACAAAAATTCAATTTTACATTAACTTTAACCTAAATTAAATTGAGAAAAATAGCATTTTTATGTACTAATAGTGTTGAACATGTCGCATTTTTATGTTTTTTTTTTTTCCCAATATGTTACAATCAGGAAAGAAGTAGTAATTATGGTTTATAATGTGCAGAAATGTACAGTATAGCTTTGGGCAACATGACTAAATTTTTATTTAAATTCACAGGAAAAGGGAAAAACTTTCAATGTAGATATCTTTTATTCCAAGTTATTTTAGAGCATTCCTATTGGTCATCATGTAATTCTAATCTAACACCAGCATTATTCACCTGTAACCATCCTATACAATCAGAATCCTACCCAAATGTTCCTATACACACACACACACATACACACACAGATTGGACAGATACTTATCTATATTACTTTATTCCTCTCTTTCTCTACCTCTTTTCTATCTATTTATATCCACACACAAAACAAACGCTTATTTATCTCTTCATTGTTTTTTTATAGCTGTTCAGCTTTCTCTGTTGTAGTTTTTTGCTATATTTTGTCTTTTTCTCTTTTTTTTATCTGTCTCTATTTTTTTTGCCTGTTAATTTGCTTATATTTACTGTCTCTCTCTGTCGTATGCAGAAATAAAAAGTAAATCCATATTTATTTGTCATTTGGATGAAACTTGAAAATACTGTTTTATTCAATGCGTGTATCAGGTCAATATACTCATTTCTATTAAGTAAGGTATTAAAGTAAACCTATTTTATAAGTATGGTTTCTTGAATGAACAGATCTTTTATTCAGGGTGTAATTTCTCATATACAGGATAAAGAACTGGAGCGCATTAGTTCAGTGTGGTTCTCTGTCAGGTAAGATGAATTGAGGTGTTATGTTGGAGGACGTTTGCCTGCATTACAGATTCACATGCGCTGTCTGGGTTCACTGCAAGGTGACGAGACTTCCTGAGTGGAGAGAATGAATTCACTTTGCTTTTCTATTTTACAATTATAATTCTGCCCAACATCTGCCCCGTCCGGGGGCTACTGGTCATCAGACACGGCTGATTAGTAAGGACGTTACAGCATTTAAAGATATTTCAGAATATATATAATTATTATAATATTGTAATCTGAGGTTTTCAAAAAGGAACACACACACACCCACACACACACACATACATAAATATAGAGCTCTGGAAAAATTAGAGAGCACAAGCCATCAAACCAAACTGAACTGCTTGAATTTTTGCACCAGGAGTAAAGCAGCATAAAGTTATCCAAAAGCAGTGTGTAAGACTGGTGGAGGAGAGCATGATGCCAAGATGCATAAAAACTGTGATTAAAAAAACAGGGTTATTCCACCAAATATTGACTTCTGAACTTTATGAATATGAACTTGTTTTCTTTGCATTATTTGAGGTCTGAAAGCTCTGCATCTTTTTTTGTTATTTCAGTCATTTCTCATTTTCTGTAAATAAATGCTCTAAATGTCGATATTTTTATTTGGAATTTGGGAGAAATGTTGTTTGTAGTTTATATAAATAAAACAACAATGTTCATTTTACTCAAACATAAACCTATAAATAGCAAAATCAGAGAAACTGATTCAGAAGCTGAAGTGCTCTCTTAATTTTTTTAATTGCATATTTTATTAAATAAAAATATTCCTCACAGTTAATCATTTAATGTTGAATCTATAAATCAGGAGGTGTGGAGTGGGGACAGTCATTTAGTTGATATTTTTGGTATAAATAAAATAAAATAAAATATACATCAAATATTAATAGTGAAAAAATATTATACCCTGTTCAGCTCACATGTTTTATTAATTTAAAGCAAGTTACAAATCTTCTACATGAAACTAAACTAAAATGTCAATTTTGTCATGATTTCCATTTTTTGTTCAATTAAACGAACTGGAAAATAATCTTTATGTAATTTACTATTACATTTGCACGTCACATTTTATACCTTTATCATCATGTAGACATGATGACAAAATGTACATTAAATTTGAATCCAAAGAAAGATCAAATCTTTTAATGTTAATAGTTACACTTAAGTTACATTAAAACATTTCTATTGGTTCACTATGAAATTTTGACCTAATATAAAGACTAACGCAGAAAATGAGAAATGGCTGAAGTAATGTAAAGAAAACAAGTTCATATTCATAAAGATTTAGGAGTTTAGAAATCAATATTTGGTGGAATAACCCTGGTTTTTAATCACAGTTTTTATGCATCTTGTCATCATGCTCTCCTCCACCAGTCTTACACACTGCTTTTGGATAACTTTATGCTGCTTTACTCCTGGTGCAAAAAATTCAAGCAGTTCAGTTTGGTGGTTTGATGGCTTGTGATCATCCATCTTCCTCTTGATTATATTCCAGAGGTTTTCAATATACAGGAGCTGTATACAGGGAGTTATTCTGTGTTCTGGAAGTACTAACCATATGTAAAAAAGGATATCATGATAAAATTGATCACAATACCGACAGAATTGCCCACCCCTATTGATCAGTGCCAGGTTATGGCTTTAGTTTTTTTTCTTCAGGGCAGAGATTTGTAGATTTGTCTCTGCAGTCAAACGAGGGCAGGAACATTATTAGCACTGGGGGCAAACGACACGCCGGGCCGTATTGTAAGTGATCCTAATCCCCTGTTCTAACCACTCGTATTCCTCTTTTTTCCTCTGAAACCCTTCCAGTCTTTCTTCAGAGGGGGATCCGCAGACCAGAGTGTTGGTGCGAAGAAGATTTCCAGATCCGAGTGGCTGGAATAACAGGACGGGGGGGCCGGGGACCACCCGTAAGGATCAGATAAGAGTGTGGAAAGCCTGGCCCGAATCAGCCTGGCACTGGAAATTACAGTGATGTTTTCAGGGGGGAAAATGTTCTCCTTCTCTGTTTTTTTCTCCCTCTCTCTTTCGCTCTTTCACCCTCTCTCTCCCCATAACCACACTGTTCCCAGTAATAGATTTCAGGAGGCGTTTTTGCCCCTCGTCTGTGATTGTTTATTATTGTTCCAAATGACAGACTGCAGAGTTGGAGAGAGGGAGGGCATTGAAAACAATCATCGTCAAACTCGAGTATGCCGACTGTCACTCGCGAGGAAAGGCTTTTCGGAAAGGTGAGCGAGAGCTCAAGATTTATGGCGTCTTAAAAGACAGTTTAAAAAGGCAGTTTATAGATTGAACAGTGCTTTTTTTCCGTCTTTTCTTTGAAGCGGGCCGAGCTCCGAGCTCTGGAGCCTCCAGTGCTTACTTACACAAGTGTAGCGAGTGAGCACCGGCTGCAGGTGAGCGAGGAACTCACAAGCAGGTCCTTTCTTCCTTCACACGGCAGTTCACACAAGAGTTCAACTCACTTCTGTTACACTAATAAGCATTTTTAGCTTTCTCACCCAACCAGAGTTCGATCAACAACCACATAAATACGTAAGCGTCCTATTTCCTCCCACTGATAATACTGACTTTTTCTTAAATCTGTCATAGATAAATAGATAGATAGATAGATAGATAGATAGATAGATAGATAGATAGATAGATAGATAGATAGATAGATAGTACACAGAAGTTACAAATGTAAGTGATCTGTATCTGTGTGTAATGTGAACGAATCGGTCCCTGAAACGCCTCACATGCGAACATTGATACGTGTATAAATGATACGTGAGTAAACAGCTGGTCTGAAGTTTATGTTCAGGCCGAGGAGGTGAAAAAAGTCCAGGTGGTTTGCTTTTGCTGTTTTTTTTTGCAGCTATAGCTGCACAGCTGCACCAAGAGATTCAGTGTGGGTGCGAGAGAGATAGAAGCACGTAGCGCTAATGCTAATGCGTAAAAGCATAAAAAAGATGCATGAATTTAGATTTGACCGTTCAGATTCATGTCGCATGTCCATGGATCAGATACGTATTCAATTTAGGACCACATATGAAAGTGTCACGTCTGGTGCTGTAGGCGCTTCCTGTCCTTCCACACTTAACTCACAGGGTACAGAGGTAGTCAACAGCAATGAGCAAATAATACCAGCAAACAGATACCTGGAGGCTAAGACCATACTAGATTGGTGAGGTAGTCCAGAGCCAGCATTAGAGATAAATCCAAAAATCGGAAACGTTAAACAGTTCAGGTTATACACGAAGCCAAGGTCAGCCAAGGGCATACACGAAAAAACAATCACATCGAATAACGCTTTGTAATGTGGGTAAAAACCAGGCAATATGCGACACAGGTGTGTGTGTGAGCTGTCCTTTTATACTGCACAAATTAGAACTCAGGACTTCCTGGACGGGGCAGGTGAGGTGTCATGTGATCGACAGTGTGTGTGATGTCAGCGGGTGGTGCATTCTGGGTATTGTATTTGTCTAGCTGAGAACCTCCATTGGAGTTAAGTGTGGAAGGACAGGAAGCGCCTACAGCACCAGACATGACGGATTTGGCACATTCACACAGCAATGAAAAAATCAGATCTGAGTTACATTGAGAAAAAAAATCAGATTTGAAACACTCTCACTGCCCACTGACTTTATGTTTATTGGGGTTTATTCTAAATTTAGGGTCAGTTTCCCAGATAGGGTTTAAACTATGTTCTCTTTCTAATGAAAAGGAAAATCTCCATTCCTACACAACACACTACACTCTAATGAAACAGTTTAGGTTTAATTTAGTCCAGACTGTGTTCCTAGTCTCCTTTCACACCTGCTGTTTTAATTCAGAACAAATTAGGTAGGTGTGAAAGTGCTGTCAGACACATTAGTGAGCTAAAGGAAGGCAGGCCTGTCCCTCTGAGCTGAGTACAGATGTAACACCCCAGACTGAAACGGAGAAAAGCCCCCTAATTAGCTTAATGCTTAAAGATGTTTGTCGGCCTGATCACCCCATTGTAGCGGCACCCAGCAGAGCCTCTACTGGACTCCAGCGGAGAGATTAACCGAGTCAGATGGACTTAGTTTAGGGCCGCAGCCCACAGAGTAAAGTCAGGCTTCTGAGGGGGACAGTTTTACTGGGAATCCCCATAAGGGTTTCATTCTCACATGCTGGACTCAATCTGCAGCCTGGCCAACCCATTTAAACACATACACACACACACACACACACACACAACAAACACACACTCCGAGCTATTGTTTCAGAAGCAAAATATTCCTTAATATAATTTAAAAAACTATGCTTTCAACTCTTTATGTTACCCTGAGAATATAAACTGGGAATTAGGAAATAGTATTAGCCATTAATGTATTTATATATATAGTATATATAAATATATATATATGAATAAGTGTAGGAAAGACTAGGGCCAGACAGGGATTAAACCTAGTCTTGAAGTACACAACATTTTAAAAGGAGATTTAGTCTAGGATTAGGGATAATCTCTGTTTGATAAACTGAGCCATATTATGTTATATAGAGTTAATTACAGGTAGACACTCTCACTGACCACTAACTTTATGTTTATTTGGGAATATTTTAATCAATGAAGTTTTAGAAAGTTAAACGCTCCCTGTCTACTAATTGTATACCTGTTTGTATTTTTTTTTATGTTATATAGAGTTAATTTCATTTAGATACTCTCACTGGCCACTTACTTTATTATTGTTTATTTGGGTTTAGTATTCTAATGTTATATAGAGTCAATTACAGGTAGACAATCTTACTGACCACTGATTTTATGATTATTTGGGTTTAGTATTCTAATGTTATATAGAGTTAACTGCGGGTAGACACTCTCACTAAACACTGACTTTATTTGGGTTTAGTATTACAGTGTAATATAGGGTTAATTACTGGTAGACACTCTTACTGATCACTGATTTTATGATTTTTTGGGTTTAGTATTCTAATGTTATATAGAGTTATTTACAAGTAGACACTCTCACTGACCACTGACTTTATTTTTATTTGGGTTTATTCTAATGTTATGTAGAGTTAATTACAGGTAGACACTCTCACTGACCACTGACTTTATTCATTTTTATTTGGGTTTATTCTAATATTATATAGAGTTAATTACAGGTAGATACTCTCACTGATCACTGACGTTAGTTATGTTTATTTGGGTTCAGTACTCTAATGTTATATAGAGTTAATTACAGACAGACACTCTCACTGACCACTGAATTTAGTTATGTTTATTTAGGTTTAGTATTCTAATGTTATATAGAGTTAATTACAGGTAGACTCTCTCACTGACTTCATGTTTATTTGTGTTTATGTATTCTAAGGTTATATAGAGTTAATTACAGGTAGACACTCTCTCTGATCACTGATTTTATTATTGTTTATTTGGGTTTATTATTCTAATGTTATATAGAGTTAATTACAGGTAGACACTCTCTCTGATCACTGATTTTATTATTGTTTATTTGGGTTTATTATTCTAATGTTATATAGAGTTAATTACAGGTAGGCACTCTCACTGATCACTGACTTTATGTTTATTTGGGTTTAACATTCTAATGTTATATATAGTTAATTACAGGTAGACACTCTCTCTGATCACTGACTTTATGTTTATTTGGGTTTATTCTAATGTTAGCAATTTGAATATGAGCTAATTACAGGTAGACTGATTTACGCATACTGTCACAGAAGGCATTATCACCCACAGTGGGCAGAACAGTAGGTGGTAATGATTGTGAATGCAAATTAACATGCAACCCTGGCAGAATTCACATCCCTGCACACATCCTGCAGGTCAGTACAGCTTTCTTTAGGTTACAGAGGGTATGGCAAAAGTCACGGTACACTGTCCCATTACGTTCAGCATTTCAATGTATGTACAGAACTGTGTTAAAAGTAGGGATGTGTTTAAAATTTTTTTTTTTTGATTCTAATCGATCTTCATTTATGATCTGATATCGATCTATATGAACTCAAGAATTAGCTTATTTTCCCTGTATATGCGAACAGTTTTAATGTCTCGCGTTTCATCTTGCCAGAACATAGTTTATTGAGCACCGCCCTCTGGCTGGGGTGATCAGTTAACTGTGGGGGAGTTTCTGTGAAAATGTAAGTAATTTTCTCCTGTATTTCCACTCACTGCTGCATGTGGTTATCAAAATACTACATTTTACACAGTTTTTAATTGCTTTACAGTGTTGTTTTTGCCTGTACTTAATTTAAAGTAAGACCTGACCAGTTGAAGCTACCGTTAGCTTAGTGGGTTAGCTGATTTACCGGTTAAACAATCCACGTTAGCCTTATTTCTGAGTACCAAACGCAGCTGGCTAAGTATGCTAAGCTAAACCCTACTGGTGTGCAGCAGCGTCAGGCAGGTGTGTAAAAGGTTTAACTGTTAGACGGAATAACTGAAGATTATGGAAGCCCATTTCCGCCACCTGAAGAAAAAAAAACGTCCTCAACTAAGTCATAATTATGGGATAGTAAGTCATAATTATGAGATAGTAAGTCATAATTATGAGATAAAAAAGTCATAATTATGAGATAGTAAGTCATATTTATGAGATAAAGTCATCTCATAATTATGACTTTCTATCTCATAATTATGACTTTCTATCTCATAATTATGACTTAGTATCTCATAATTATGACTTACTATCTCATAATTAAGACTTACTATCTCATAATTATGACTTACTATCCCATAATTATGACTTTTCTATCTCATAATTATGACTTACTATCTCATAATTATGACTTACTATCCCATAATTATGACTTTTCTATCTCATAATTATGACTTAGTTGAGGACGTTTTTTTTTCTTCAGGTGGCGGAAATGGGCTTCCATAGAAGATTAACCTGTAACTGAGTGATTTAATGTGTAAATAGTGTAATTATGATCCTGTTCTCTATGAAGTGCTGTTACTAATTCAGTTTATTTTGTCCACAGGGATGAACACCATTACCGGCCGGAGAAGAGGCTCTTATAAAGGGGGAGATTAACTCCAGCTGTTTTTTCCTTTGAATTTAATAAAGTTTTTGCTTGTTGTGTTTTTAATTTAATTTTGCTTATTATAGTATCACATCTGAACTAGAGGGTTTGGGTAAATTTCACACTTTTATTCGCAAATAAAAAAGAAATGTATGAAGCATGTTATGTTTTTTCGTATGTTTTTTTACATAACTAAAATGTCAGTATATATGTTCATAAAGCGTTGTTAAAAAAAACGATGGCTTCCGAAGCCTCATTAATGTTTTAGAAGCACGTTATGTTTTACCCACACATCGTTCCAAACCTGTATAGAGATGTGAAGCACGGTGTCACAATTAACTAAGCTACATTAAATGATATAAAAAATATATATACTGTTGTGTTAAGTATAATATAATATAATATAAACATTAAAAACAATTTTTATATTTTTAATAATGTAAATTTGAGTGTTCCTTGTATAATTACATTACATTACATTTCATATTCAAAATAACATTTTCATAGTAATTTATAGTAATTTCCTTAAATTAATTTATATTGAATCTAATTGCGACCTAAAGAATCAGAATCAAATCGAACAGGGAAATCAGTGGGATACCCACCCCTAATTAAAAGCTTGACAGAAACAAATGAATATGTGAAAATTGATTGTAAATCTAAAGGTTAAATCAGTTTGTTATTTCTGGACGTCAGTAACTCTCACTAAATGAAGTAACTTGATGTAATTTCTTTTCTGAGCGATGGAGTGCAACCTGAGCTGCTGACTTCAGCAACAATTGAATTTTCAAAGCAGCCCCACTCGTCAGCTGAACGTAGACGAGGTCTCCTTAGCTAAATGCAGAAAACCTATCCAGCGTCTCCTTCCTAACGCTCAGCAAACGCTCACATTTCCCTGCTGATTTAATAGAAATGGAACAGGATGGATTTGGGGATATTTCATTAATCTTCCTTTCCTTTCACTGCGGAGGAAATGAAACCAAACACAGTTCAAAACTATTGTGCTCTGACCTGCCAGCCGTCCTCCACTGTCTCCGTCAGGTAGTGCTCAATTAGTCACACACATTCCACTGCACTGTCACAGACTGGAGCTGCTGCTGCCACTGCTGCTGCCACTGCTCCTACCACTGCTGCTGCCACGGTAGCTCTGATATCCAGGTACTGCAGGTGCAAATACTGTCAGCACATTCCACACACACACATACACACGCACACAGAGGACATTTTTTAAGTATATGGGTAACAAAACAGAACAACACATCCCACTTATAAAGTATGACCATGCTGGTAAATATTTATGATTTTCTACATTGTAAATGTACCAGTAAATATATTAAAGTTTTTTATGTAGAAAATAAACTAAATAAAAAAAAACATTTAATGAATGTTTATGCTACTAAGCTTCATTGAAAAAGTGTCTCAATTTATATATATATATATATATATATATATATATATATATATATATATATATATATGGATTTTAATCATATTTTTACCATAATAGTACCATTCCAATAATCAATTTACCTTAATAGTGCAATCTTAGGCACACAATTAGCTAGCCAGCCTAGCTAGTTAGCTACCTCAACAGTGCTGATTTTGTCTTAAATTACTAGCACTTAGCTAGCTGCGTTTATGCTACTAAGCTAGCTAGTTAGTGCTTAGCTAAGTTATCTTAAATTACAACACTAAGATAGTTAGTTGGCATTTGGTTGAACTAAGTTAGCTCCGTTTATGCTACTAACTAGCTAGCGATTAGCTATGTTAGCTCTGTTTATGTCAACTACTAAGATAGCTTGTTAGCGATTAGCTAGGTTAGCTCTGTTTATGTTAACTACTAAGCTAGCTTGTTAGCGGTTAGCTATGTCAGCTCTGTTTATGTTAACTACTAAGATAGCTTGTTAGCGATTAGCTAGGTTAGCTCTGTTTATGTTAACTACTAAGGTAGCTTGTTAGCGATTATCTAGGCTAGCTCTGTTCATGTTAACTACTAAGCTAGCTTGTTAACGACTAGCTAGGCTAGCTCTGTTTATGTAAACTACTAAGCTAGCTTGATAGCGATTAGCTAGGTTAGCTCTGTTTATGTTAACTACTTAGCTAGCTTGTTAGCGATTAGCTATGTTAGCTCTGTTTAAGTTAACTATTAAGCTAGCTTGTTAGCGATTAGCTAGACTTGCTCTGTTTATGTTAACTACTAAGCTAGCTTGTTAGCGATTTATGTAAGCTTTATGTAAGCTTTATGTAAGCGATTTAGGTTAGCTCTGTTTATGTAAACTACTAAGCTAGCTTGTTAGACCTTAGCTAAATTAGCTTCATTTATTCTACTAAGATAGCCTGATGGTGCTTATCTAAGTTAGTTAGCTCTGTTTGTGTTACTAAGCTAGCTAGTTAGTGATTAGCTTAGCCAAGGTAGCTCTGTTTACACTACTAGCTAGTTAGCACTTAGCTTAGCTAAATTAGCTCTGTTTGTGTTACTAAGCTTGCAAGTTAGTGCTTAGCTTAGCTAAGTTAGCTCTGACTGTGTTACTAAGCTAGCTAGTTAGTGCTTAGCTTAGCTAAATTAGCTCCGTTTATGCTACTAAGCTAGCTAGTTAGCGCTTAGCTAAGTTGGCTCTGTTTATGTTACTAAGCTAGCTAGTTATAGTTTAGCTATGTTAGCTAGTCCTGTGCAGCTGGTATCTCTCAGCTGGGATTCAAGAGACAGTTTGTGTAGCTGTTAGTAAACTGATACTGGGTGAGACAATGATACAGAAAGCTTAATTATTTGTAATTTATATGAGCAGAGTGTAAAAGTTATTTTTATACCTGTTGTTTTCCATATCTCACTGCTGAATCTCTCACTGCCCTGCACAAAGCAGCACCTAAACAGCTCCTTATTAATTTAGTGTGAAAAGTCTCTAATAAACACTCAGTTACTCAGTTACAATTAAATGCAGCAGGGTTTTTTTAGTCTCAGTGATGTCACTGGGGTCAAAGGTTACAATCCTGGTTACTTTCTTAAAGAAGCATTTATCCCCAAAAAACAAGGTGGGCAGGAAATTCATGGAGACAGTTAAATATATAGAAAATTCAAGCATCCAAATGAATAACCCTTAAATATGAATATTAAAACTGATGCCAATTTGAAAATTGAATCAGGTAAATCCAGTGAGCAGCCCATTCATATATATATTTTTAATTGTTGGCGCACAACTCAATATTTTAAGGTTAAAATTACAATGTAACACAAATAACACAACAACAATTTCCTAACTTATATTTTTACATTCTGTTCTAGAAATCTGGAGCCGGTTGCATCAGTTGTGCATAAGATTAAACGTAGGTTAGATGTAACGTAAGTGTTTAATTAATAGTATATAGATAGCAGCAAGTAGCTACTAAATATTTACACCTTAACCTACCTATGTCGGTGTACGCTGTAAATAAACCAATGAAAACCACTTACCATTATACCATTATATTTTATATATTAAAGGCATAATTACTGATTTTTTTCATAATGAATACACGTTTGTGGTTCTTAATTCATCTTACAATGTACTCAGGTCGTAAAGATAATAATCAATTCAATTATTACTTTTTGTTTTTTAACAAAGTTGAAAAGATTATCTCCTATCCGAGGACAAATATAGTAGGCAATAGGCCAGCATATAATTATTATTCCGCTACGGCACTTTTATTCTAATTAATTTAGTTAATTTTTCTTCTTTTAAATATATTGTTTTAATCGTGTTTGAATCATGTAATTAATTATTCATGGTTTTATTCTTATTTTATTTTTCTTTCCATTTTTATTGTTATTCTTTTACATATATTTTTTTTATTTTACCTATTTGTAAAGCACTTTGAGTGAATGTTACGTATGAAAGGTGCTATATAAATAAACTTGTCTTAAATTAATGAAAATAAAAATATATATTTTTAAAAGAATAATACATGTTTACGAAGTACTCCCTGATTATAACCTGGATTGATTTTATTTATTAAAATGTAATTAATTTCCAACAGAACTAGCACTTTTCTTAGTGGGACATGTATTATCCAAAAAAAAAATTAAGAATCAGTGAATTAACACATTTTAACTACATTTTCATCGAGTGCCAGATTTTGCAAAAATTGAGCATGCTGCCGCATAGCTTGATATAACAGGGTGGACGAGTGCATGACAGGAAATAAAAATAGAAAATCAAAAAGTGATTAAGCTTAAATACTTGATTTACTTGAAAAACTATGTAGTTTGAAGTCTTTTAATATGAATAATAGAAAAAATAATAAAAAGATTAAAAAAACTGTGATTAACAACTCTGAACTGCTCAATAGCCTTATACTAGTGATGTGAACATAACACACTGTGCCACAACAAATACTAAACATTTGGGCTTTTTCCGTTTTTTTTTTTTTTCTTATTTTATTTGAATGTGAAATGCAGCTCGTTTTGATTGAATTACTTCATGATAAAATCTAGGAGAGTCGAGAGCCAATAGAAACACACAGAGAGCAGTCTAATTCAATAGATTGTAGTTTGGGGCTGTTTAGGGGTTTCCTGCTTCTCCACGCATTGTTTATAACAGCACAGCTCTTTAGTCATGCACTTTCGGCCTCAGTTCCCATGATTCAGAAAACATTGCGGCTCCAATCACAAATAAATGAGTATGCTAATAAACAAAAAGGTGCAATATTGTGAGGTCAAAATATTAGGAAGTGGATCCTTATTTAGGACAGTAGTTACATAGAAGAACCACCACAACTTTTAGAACTCTTTAAATGCATGGGAATAGTTGCTTGCTTGTTTAAATGACTCTTCATATACAAGGAACCCATTTATATGTTCTTAAATATTTCTTTATTAAAGTCTTAAGTTGTTCTATGTAGAATCATGACAAAGATTTTGGATACAATACAGTCCCATCCAAAGGTATTGGAAAGACCAACCTCTTTATTTCTACTGTAGACTTACATTTGAATTTGTCACTAAAAGATGAATATAGGACATTTTAGCATTTATTTCCAAGTTTTGGTCTACCTGTTCAACATCTGTTTCTTAGTACACCAGTGACGACTTTCTTCTTCAGGACATTACACACGGTTATTCTGGTAAGCGCAAGGACATGCCCAATTTACAGTTCTGGAAAAAAATTAAGAGACCACTTCAGTTTCGGAATCGGTTTCTTTGATTTTGCAAATTCCAAAAAAATATATATAAATTTTTTAAGAGCTTTTATTTCAAGGATTCAAGGAGATTTTATTGTCATTCGCATCACATGTGGTACATGAGAAATTGTGATCTCACGATCCAGTTTTACACCCAAAGAGCTGTTATTAAATTTTTGTTATTAAAGCTGTTATTAAATTTCTTATTTGCGGAAAATAAGAAATGGTTGAAATAAAAAAAATATGCAGAGCTTCTCAAATAATGCAAAGAAAACAAGTTCATATTCATAAAGTTTTAAGAGTTCAGAAATCAAAATTTGGTGGTAAGAATGACAGTGTGTGCATGTAGAGAAAAACCATCAGTTCAGACTCCTCAACTGCAAAAAATGGAAAGCACTAAAAACCCTACTACCTCACTGGACTCTATTGCACACTGCAAAATAGAGGTAATTACTACCTCACTGGTCTTTTTTTGCACACTTTTTGCACACTGCATAATTTGCACACTGTCTTGTTATTTATTATTCTTTGTCTGTATGGTGTTGTATTGTCTGTCTGCACTTTTGTACTGTTGCACTATTGTTCTGTTTACACTGTGTTTATGTGCACCATGGTCCCTGGAGGAACATTGTTTCGTTTCACTGTGTACTCTGTATATAACTGAAATGACAATAAAAAACCACTTTGACTTTGACTTGACTTGACTTTGGAATAACCCTGGTTTTTAATCACAGTTTTCATGCCTCTTGGCATCATGTTCTCCTCCACCAGTCTTACACACTGCTTTTGGATAACTTCATGCCTTTACTCCTGGTGCAAAAAATCAAGCAGTTCAGTTTGGTTTGGTATATTTCAGAGGTTTTCAATTTGGTAAAATCAAAGAAACTCATAATTTTTAAAAACTCTCTTATTTTTGTTGGATTTAGAAATTGTTGAATGACCCAAATATACAGTACACTGACTTGGACAAATCATAGCATGACCTCATCAAACATGAGTAATGAAGTGAGTGAGAGTCGAGCAGACGAATGGAGTTATGGAGTCTATTAGAGATGACTGCCCGACTGCAGACTCTGTAGGAGGAAAAGAACGAGGTGCAGCTCCGGGGCAGAACGTGCACGGTTCTAATAGTCAGGGGTGATATTAATATGTGTTTCCAGGATTATTGAATTACATTTATGATGCATTTCCTGAGAATACACAACATTTGTGCAGATCTGGAGCAAATCCGCCGCCTCCGCGTTCCAGTTACGGCTAATGAGGGTAATTATAGCATAGCTTAACTGTAATACTGTATTGATTGTCAGGCTCCTGCTGTGTCATGTAGCTCCAACAAAAGGAGCGTTGAGCCCCGGCGAAGGCCCTGCTGGGCCCCGGGGCCCGGAGCGCATGCACTGGTGCTTCAATAGGGGTTAATACTCAAGCGTATAAAGACGGGATTAGGGCCTAGCTTACACAACGAGGAAGAAAATTGAATGTTTTGTGGAAAATATGCGGCTAATTCCGTCCTGTCATCAGTGGATATTAAAGATTATTAGTTGGCACGTTCAGCTATTTGTAAATGACAATGGCAGCAGTGTCTAATTCATCCTTAATTTCCAGCGGCAGGAGAACCGGGGCCGGGGGCTCGTGAAAGACCGGCTATCATGTTATAGTAAAGCCCTGTAACCTCATTATGGTTTTATGTATTTTCTGTTTGCTTAAAGTTTTAGGGATGTTTGCTTTGAGAATCCCTATAATAGGATTTTTAAATCTCTGAACAGGATTTGTTAATGTTATTAAAGCCATACTTTATTAAAGCCCTAATTTAACCCATTTTCCTTTTTCCTTTAAATAATAACATGCTGCTACAAACTCTTATATGATGATGAAGACACACTAACTACCAGGGCTGTTAAAGCCTGTTGCAATTTATGCAACACAGAGAAAAGCTTTAGTGGTTAAAAAGGACGACACTGATACGTATTTACATTCAGCTTTGGATAGAGCATGATTTGAGTCACTATTTCTTATTGAAAAAGTTGTTTCATTTAACACAAATTAAGTGTGCCTACTTTGCTAGTTGGCGGAATGTGTATGTTTGGCTTATTAAGCAAAGAAAAAAAAACAATACAAGCCACTGTGTTATTTAATTTGATGTATTTTTTAGTGGTTGGTGAGGTGGTGCAGTGGATAACACCACCACCTTTACATCACAATGTTTCTGTCATCAACTGCTGTGGTTTTCCTTGGTTTACCTGTTCGACAACTGTTACTTAGTACACCAGTGATGACTTTCTTCTTTAGGACATACAGTCAAACAGTTATTCTGGTTATGAACAATATTTGTGCTCTGGTGGTTCTGATTGGTTTTTCATCTTCTCTTAGCTTCACAGTTGCTTGTTTTTACCCATCTACTCTCATAGCTCTCTGTTTTCATCTTACTGGTTACTCCTCTAACTATAAATGCGCAGTCTGCACAGATAAAACTCAAATTTCAAACTAAGTGTTCAGACATTCAGCACTGTTTATTGTTTGAATAATTAATGCATCAGGCCACACCTGTTTATCTGGATCCTTTAGAAAAGTAGAGAGTGTATCCTTTAGTACTGCCAATAGAATAGGACTTTCTAGAACAGATTAACATACTGGACACTGACACACTAAATCTCATGGGACATGGGATTAGTATTAGGCCCCATGGCCAAAGCAGAATTAACCTTTTAAAAATACCTTTGGAAGAAACAATGAATCAAAAGGCGTCCCAATACTTTTGGCTATATAGTAAAACTGTAGTTTGAGTTTCTATTTAAATAAAATTCTTTAAAATAAGTGACATTGTATTTGTTTGCAGGAACAATTACATCATACTATCAGTTGACATACTATTAAGGAAAAAAAAAAAAAAAATATATATATATATTAAATACAGTTTTGTGATCCATTGCTGATACAGATGTGCAAATGGACACACACACACACTCACAGTTGGTCTAAATAGATTCTTTATACGTTTAGTGTATTTGTCATTTGTTTAAAGCCTTCTATATTCTTACTTTTATGTTCAATTTAATGACTGTATCTCGTATTATTGTTTTTAATAGGGGTTTTTACTTTGCGCTTTATGCCTGTTTTGCTTGGTATGTAAAGTGCCTTTGTTAATCTTGAAATGTGCTATATAAATAAAACGTATAATTTTTAGATGGCCATTTCAGAAACATATTTTAAACTGCTAAATAAAAAAAATTCTGACTAAATAATGCACAAAAAAACTTGATTTTTAGACTTGTTATGGCTACTGCATCTGCGCAGATCTCCATAGCCAAACTAGCACACTGACTCTCTTTCACTTTCCACATAAGCAGCAAGCTGATTGGCTGTTTTTGCTGAAGGGTCGGACTTTGACCAGGAATGTACAGGGGTTAGACAATGAAACTGAAACACCTGGTTTTAGAGCACAATAATTTACTGTGGTGACGGACAGTTCTGGTGGAAACTGGAGAGTTGAGGTGCACATTTAATTCTGCGTGATTTGATCAGCCGTGGTTATATGGAGTTTTTTGGATACAATCCGGGTTAGCACCCGAACATCCCTTTCAGACAGCTTCCTCTTACAGCGTCCACAGTTAATCCTGTTGGATGTGGTTGGTCCTTCTTGGTGGTATGCTGACATTACCCTGGATATCGTGGCTCTTGATGCATCACAAAGACTTGCTGTCTTGGTCACAGATGCTCCAGCAAGATGTGCACCAACAATTTGTCCTCTTTTGAACTCTGCTATGTCAGCCATAATGTTGTGTGCATTGCAATATTTAGAGCAGAACTGTGCTCTTACCCTGATAATTGAACCTTCACACTCTACTCTTACTGGTGCAATGTGCAATTAATGAAGATTGATCCAATTTAGCCATGAAACCTCCAACACTAAAATGACAGGAGTTTCAGTTTCATTGTCCAACCCCTGTATATCATGATTAGTGTTACGAGAAATCCAATTCATACAGTGATCAGTGGCCTGTCTTCTCATTAATAAGCTCTTTGGTATAATGTCTGATTATTAAAGAAGGATAAACTCTTTTTTGAATACTTTCAGAAAAACAATGAATGCAGGTGTCCCAATATATTTGGCTAAACATTGTAACTATTGAAATAATATTCTATAAAATGAATACCTTTTTTATTTTTGTGCTAATGTACTAACATGAGGAGTACTACTGAGAAAAATGAGCGAGAAATGTACAGTCTGATAATCCAGGCCTACAGTAAAGAATGAAAATGAGAGTGTATCTGATACACACAGACCGAAACCTCTCCTCTGGTGGTATCAGCGGGTGCAGGGTGTTTGGCACCTGTGGGGGATTACTGCGGACCACCGTCAGCACAGCACTGAGCTAAGCTCACGGATTGGGTTACTGCAGAAGGCTGTGCAGCACAGATCAACCCAGGTGCTCTCTATAGCACTCTATAGGCCCCAGTATCAAACAACGTGACTCTATACTAGCCTTTCCATTTCACTAATCGTTTACATCATCACATCATCACACCATGCATACAGTCATATATACAATACCAGTCAGGCACCTTAAATTTATTTATTTTTTTTTTCATTATCATTTCAATCCTTTCAGGCCGGAATTATCTGTAGTGATGGAAGAAAAATGTAAGAAAGCTGTTTTTTCATCTCAAATATCCTACCATAAAATCTATATTGCATTGAAACCCTGTGTGTTTAATCTTCTAGACATAATATTGATCTTTTTGTTTTAGAAATAATCCCTAAACAGTAAAAAACAGGATTAAAATGGTTCTAAATCGCATTAAATTAGTAAAGATTTGCTGTTACTTTGCCTCAATGGCTCTGGTACGTCTGTCTTTTCTGTTTCATTGGTTTATAAACTTGTTCATAGATGGATGGATGGATGGATGGATGGATGGATGGATGGATGGATGGATGGATGGATGGATGGATGGATGGATGGATGGATGGATGGATGGATGGATGGATGGATGGATGGATGGATGGATGGATGGATGGATAGATAGATAGATAGATAGATAGATAGATAGATACTTTATTTATCCCGAAGGAAATTTAGGCATCCAGCAGCAACAACACAATTCAATAAGAAAACAGATTCACACATAAATTAAAACACAGAAGAATAGAGAAAAAAAAATATATATATATATACATATATATAAAAGGCTATATATATATTGGCTGGTTCCTGGTCTATTCTGATGGACAACAGCTCTTAAATAGAGTTATTTGCAACAAAAAAAATAAAATTAACAAAATATATGATGTCCATTGTAAAGATTGCAAGATCTGAACGGGTTAAAATGTTCTGCATTGTAGATTAATACTAAAAACATCCAAACTATGAAGAAAAAATATGGAATTATTTAGTTAACAAAAAAAGTGTTAAACATATGATTCTTTAAAGTAGCTCCTCTTGCTCAGATTAGACAGTTCTGAACATCTCTGCTGGATTTTCTCAGTCAGTTTTATGATGTAGAGTCACCTGGAATTCAGGCTTTCAGTTAACAGCTGTGCTGAACTCATCAAGAGTTAATTACTTGAATTTCTTGTCTCTTAATAAAGTGTTTGAGAGCATCAGTTAAAGTAAAGTAGTGAAGAGGTAGAGTTACAGGTATACAGTGAATAGTGAATATTTGAGTAATGTTCTAATCCATATAATGAGAAGGTTATCCTTCCAGGTTACGATGAAACTGGCTCATATCAGGACCCCCCAGGAAAGGAAGAGCAAGAGTTCCCTCTGTTGCACAGGATAAGTACACTGCAAAAAACGATTCTTGAGCCCAGTAAACTTTGCTCATTAATATGAGAAGATTTTACCTAAAATTATACTTTTTGAACTATGCTTAATTAAAACAGTATGTACAACCCAATATTTTGTGTGTTTATTTTGTTTAGAAATTTGGAGAAATATTGCATGAATATTTGAGTAAAATCAACATGATTTGAGCCCAGTGATGTTTGCTCATTATAATGAGAAGATTTTACCTAAAATTATACTTTTCGAACTTTGCTTAATTACAAAAATAAGTACAACCCAATAGTTTTAGTGTGTATTATGTTAAGATTTTGTTACGCCTAACTAAATATTTTAAGGCTGCTTGGGAGACCACGAGGCACTGATACAAGTACTTATCTCCACTGATGAAGAACTTTTGGAAGGCAGCGAGCATGGACTGCATGGGTAAGAGCACAGTGACTGATTATTTTTGAGATATTTACAGTTGTGAGTTATCTGTGTAGTTTAAGTTGGTTTTAGAAACACGGTGCTATAGTGAACTGTGTTGGCCTGCAGCTATAGGCAAGCATCAAACCGAAAGAAAGGGCAAATGTAGCTAGCTAGCACGTAGGCTAACCACCCGGGTGGCTATTCCGGCACTGGGCGCGTACAAACCGGGCTGGGCCGTCATGCTAACACCGCATTAGCGACCCCGGTGAGTAGACCAGAGTCGGTCTAGCTGGCTTAATCAACTTATTTTTAGCGTGCCGTAATGCTAACACCGCGTTAGCGTGCTGTAATGCTAACACCGCGTTAGCGTGCTGTAATGCTAACTAACACAGCGTTAGCGTGCTATAATGCTTACACCGCGTTAGCGTGCACCGCATTAGAGACCCCGGTGAGTAACGCCAGACCAGAGTCGGTCTAGCTGGCTAATCAAAGTATTGTTCGCGTGCTATAAGGCTAACGCATGTTAGCTACAATGATTGGCCACTTCAACCCCTTTTTTACATTCTCCTTTTCACTGAGCAGCTTGGTGCACTTAGTTCTATAATTATCAGTGTTGGGAATAACAGCGTTATAAGTAACGGCGTTAGGTAACGACGTCATTTTGTCAGTAACGGGATAAAATAATTAATTACTTTTCCTGTCGTTACAACGCCGTTGACGTTACTGGTGATTAAAAGCAGTGCGTTACTATATAATGATATAATAACAGTAATTCGAGCGGACCCCTGCCCAGGCTAGTGAGTAGTAACAGGTGTTTCACCATGAACTGTGACCTATAGAGATCTGTGACTCCAGGTCTAAACAGGTGACAGTTCTCGGTGTAACACCTGTTGAACTTGACACGCTCTTAACACGCCCTGGCCCGACGGCGGGCCAGATAAATATAATAATTAATATCTGGCTGTGTTTATGAATAATTACAGGCTCAATATATCAATGACAGCCTGCTGACTCTCAGGATTACGGAGCTGCAAACCGTTTTACTGTCGGATGTACGGTTCCTGAATAAGAGTGCGTTAGACGGTTCGGTCTGTGAACACGCTCTTTGATCCGCCTGGGGTTACTACAGGACACCCTTCACACGCAAACAGAGAATATCAGCGCGTACCTCAGAGTCCGGGCTTCAGAACCCCTCCAAACATCACAACATCCATCAGTCCAGTCTCCAGTAATCCTCATATCCGAGCACTGCTTTTAGAAAAAAATATTATCAACTTTAACGGTTTATTTTAGGAGTTTCTCTTTGTTCTACAGCGATAAACTGCGCATGCGCGTTTCCATGGGCTTCAGCCTGAGAAAAAAGAGGTCTGGGCTCAGCCAATCAGGTGGCGAGTTATGCGGGACAGAGGTGGTAGCCAATCAGAGCCAGTGTTTTTACACGTGTGCCGAAGCACACCTGTGACACTCTCTGTAACTGTTTACTTTTTGCTTTTGCTTTTTTTTTATAAAAAAAAAAATGTTTTTTTAAAGGATTTTATTCTGCTCTATTCTGATGTGCAATAAATATAAAAAGTTATGTACAAACACCTTTCTGATCTACTTATTTCAACTGACTGTAAAAATGCTTTTTTTCAGTAATTGGCCTGCAGGTTAGGGAGACAAAGGGATAAAATATTATTTTTGTTTCTACACTGTTTTACAGAGTTTTTGCAGATGAGCATAAAACACATGTATTTCTATAATTACAGACTGTTTGTTAAAAAAATAAATGGAGTTCATTTGAAATGGTCTAAGACTTTTTTTAACTGCTTTTAAATATTTAATGTTCAGCTGCTCAACCTGCTGTCTTGCTCATGTTCATCTTACAATATTAAGTTAAGTTAATATTAAGTTTATTCACTGGACAAAGACATTTTTTTATGTGAAGGCGTAAAGTGATTTTTTTTTTGTACTGTCAGTATTAAGACTTTTTGAAAAAAGGACAAAAAAACTTTTCTTAGTTTTATTTAAGAATATGGTGCAACATTTTTGCAAACGTATTATTAAGTATTGCCAGTTTAAGATTTTTGTTAAAAATGAGTAAAAAAATATTTGTTGGTTCTACGTAAAAATATGGTGCAACATTTTTGCAACCTTATTATTAAGTAATGTCAGTTTAAGATTTTAGTTAAAAATGACTAAAAAATATTTGTTGGTTCTACGTAAAAATATGGTGCAACATTTTTGCAACCTTATTTTTAAGTAATTTCACTGTAATTTTTTTTGTAAAAATGACGAAAAATGTTTCTATGGGTTTACGTAAAAACATAGTGCAACATTTTTGCAAGCAAATTATTAAGTAATATCAGTTTAATATTTTAATTAAAAGTTATCAAAAAAGATTTGTGGGTAACACTTAAAAACAAGCTTGCAAAAACGTTGCACTATATTTTTAAGTAAAACCAGCACATCATTTTTTACAGTGTATTTTGTATTTTGGTTTGTTTAACACTTTTAAGTTACTACATGATTCCTTATGTGTTACTTCATAGTCTGAATCAAATACAATATAATATTCCTTTTTCCAATATTTTGCGTTATTCACATCAATTTTACGGCAGGATAAAAAAAGATAACAGAATGATTAAAATAAATAAAATAAAATAAATATTGTATCTAAAAAATTCCACTCCCGAATGATTCACAGTCACATACACACAAAAAGGATATGATTTAAACACAAAATCTTTACACCAGGTCTTCACAAAGAGCCTGAGCTCTCTTATGCCCTCTTATGGCAAACATTTAACAGACTTTTAACAGTAGCTGTCCATGGTATTGTGTCCATCCTACACACTAAAAAACAGAGGTAGGATAAAAGTACTTTCTTGTACTGAAAGGTAGACTTTTTACAATTGTACCCTCAATGGTATAATATTGGTCTTTAGAGGGACAGATGCGTCCTGACAGCAGGAAGTACAGATTTGTACCATTGAACCAGCCAAAAGGTAGATTCTGTATTTTGTATTCTATATCACTGTACTAATAAACAATATATATATTTACTATACATTTTTTATTTGAAAGCCAGACAATTTTGAATCATTAAGTTTGTGACACATATTCAGTTGATAATAATGTTTATAATCTTTATCATCTTTACCATGGGTACATAAAAAAAGACTTTCACTGAAAAGTACTCTCAATATACTTCAAGGGTCTCAGCTCAAGGAAGTGTTGCAAACTGTTGCAATCTATCTATATGCTTGTCTTTCTGTTCATCCGACTGCTGATCCATCCATCCATCCATCCATGCATCCATCCATCCATGCATCTATCTATCTATATGCTTGTCAGTCTGTTCATCCGCCTGCTGATCCAACCATCCATCTATCTGTCTGTACATCAGTTTGTTTGTCTTTTGTATATCTCTCTGTCTTTCTTTCCATCTGTCTGTATTTCTATCTGTCTATCTATCTACCTATACACCTACCTATACATCTATCCACCCTCTGATCCATCTATCCATCCATCCATGTGTGTACATCTGTCTGTCTGTTCATCCACCTGCAGATCCTTTCATCCATTTATGCATCCATCAATGTGTCTGTACATCTATCTATCTATCTATCTATCTATCTATCTATCTATCTATCTATCTATCTATCTATCTATCTATCTATCTATCTATCTATCTATCTATCTATCTATCTATCTATCTATCTATCTATCTATCTATCTATCTATCTTTACCATGGGTACAAAAAAGACTTTCACAGAAAAGTACTCTCAATATACCTGTATATACGGTACAGCCCCAGCATCAAGCTTTATTAAACTCTTTTAAATACAAATCTGTACTTATTTTGCTTAGTGTGTAAGTGTAAAAAACTAAACAACCAGAACTGTAAACAAGTTCAAAAACACCAGAAACCAAATCTAATCTGACTCTCAATCGAAGCAGAAGTTTACATTTTAAAACAGGAGGGTCCGTCTGTGCTGATATCTCTCAAATAAAACTATCATCCAATATTAGAGCAGCGTAATAACACACGCGTCAGGCCTGCCCAGTTCTACAGAGAGAAGTTACAGAGAGAAAAGAGAGGAAATGAGGGAAATTAGCATGAGGCCAGACGTTAAGAGGCCTGAGTTAAGGCTGTAAGAGGCTACATTCAATTCATTTGTGTCAGGCTCGGCCTCGGCTCCTCTGATGGAATGATTTTAGGTTCTATTATGATTCTGCCAGGTCCCTCAGCCATTTGGAGATTCTTGTGATCCCTCGATGCTCCTTTCAATGCCAGGCTGACACCCTGATATGGAAGTGGCTGGCTGGCTGTGGATGGGGTATATTTTACTCTAAAATGCATGAATTGTGACTGGCCTTGACACATGGTCATATAACAGCTCTCCCGGCACTTCACTCTCACTGATGCGTCCACAAGAGTAGCTGCTTTTAATCAGTAATTACTGGGACTGCTCTGATGGCGCTGTGCCCGGTGATTGATAACCATAACCAGGCTCTTTTATGCCAGCTGACACGTCCTCCGGATAGATTCTTGGGGAAGTTTCCTGAGAGAAGTAAACAAAACCGTTTAAGTAGAAAATGGCCGAGGATGGTCAAATTGCAGGGTTTGGGATGATATTCTGAAAGCTGATGTGTTTTTCTGCTATAAGCGCTGCACACTCAAAAAAAAAAAAAAAAAAGACAACACCTTACTTATCGAGAGGACACAGAGATCCCTACACTGATTCTGATGCTGTTTAGTGGTGTCCACTGTAATGTGTGCAACTGTAATCTAAAAAAAGCACATGATTAATCCAGTAAAACTGTATCAGACACATAGTATGATGTAAAACATAAAGTTCATGAATCTATTGACCAGAAACTGTATATTTTAAAGGGAGATTCAAGGGTCTCAGCCCAAGAAAGTGTTGCAATCTGTTGCAATCTATCTGTATGCTTGTCTGTCTGTTCATCCGCCTGCTGATCCATCCATTCATCCATCCATTCATCCATCCATCCATGCATCTATCTATCTTTATGCTTGTCTGTTTATCCACCTTTTGATCTATCTATTAATCTATCTGTCTGTACATCTGTTTGTCTGTCTTTTCATTTGTATATCTCTCCGTCTTTCTTTTCATCTGTCTGTATTTCTATCTATCTATCTATCTATCTATCTATCTATCTATCTATCTATCTATCTATCTATCTATCTATCTATCTATCTATCTATCTATCTATCTACCTATACGTCTGTCTGTTCATCCACCTGCAGATCCATTCATCCATTTATCCATCCATCAATGTGTCTGTCTATCTATCTATCTATCTATCTATCTATCTATCTATCTATCTATCTATCTATCTATCTATCTATCTGTTCAATCTCTCCTTTCATCCATCAATGTTTGTGTATATGTTTGTCTGTCTTTCCATTTATCTGTATTTTCCATTTACCAATCAATTAGAGTGTCCGTCTGTCTGTTTCTTTCTATCTATCTATCTATCTATCTATCTATCTATCTATCTATCTATCTATCTATCTATCTATCTATCTATCTGTTCAATTATCCGCTGATCTCTCCTTTCATCCATAAATGTTTGTGTATATCTGTTTGTCTGTCTTTCCATTTATCCGCCTTTTCCATTTACCCATCAATTAGAGTCTCCGTCTGTCTGTTTCTATCTATCTATCTATCTATCTATCTATCTATCTATCTATCTATCTATCTATCTATCTATCTATCCGTCTGTTCATGCACCCGCTAATCAATGCATCCATCTATTCATCCATCCATGTGTGTCTGCCCATCTATCCTTGCCTAAGCTCTGTATAAATGCTTGATTTGCACTAAATCTGGCAACCAGGCAGGCCAAGGATGATGAGAGGCAACACATGTGACTGCAGGACAGCCTGTATACTGTATATCTCTGAGCTGTTAGTGTAGTATCTCTCTTATCACTCTCTTATCACTACGGCATTCCCAGGTCATGTGTTTATTATATACAAACTTACAGTACACTGCACCAACCAGTGGAGCGTTTACCAGTATACTGCTGAGAGTAATGATGTTTACTAATGTGCTCAGGTGTTTAAAGCCTTAAAACCCCTGTACAGTGCTGTATATTTAAGGAAAATGTAAACTTTTACACTGTTTTGACAAAATAATGATATTCTGTAAGGATTTGAAGGAGTTCAGTTCCCACAGTTGTTCACTGTTTAGAAGGCACAGTTCACTTTCCATCTGAATAAAACACAGTGTCAAAATTAAGTTACGGATTTCTCTTATAACATCAGCAGTATTCCGATGGAAAACTCACGTACTGTAAACTTTGATCCTCTCTGATTGTGAGACAATTGAAAATAAGCTTTTGCAAAGGGAAAAAAGGTGAGGTAATCTGTTGTAAAACGGTCGCCAGGCTGGGAAAGTGTGGAATATGATTATGGTAAAGGGTTTTTTGCATAAATAAATGGTTTGGAGCTGTCGTTCCAGTGTGTGTTTGGCACATGCTCATACACAGGAGCTCTACTTCCATACAGTGAATACATAAGGGGTAATATAATGTTTATGACAGATCTCTTTGGTGTGTGTGTGTGTGTGTTAAACTGCTGCGCTGTGTTTCTGTACTGTTACACTCTGTCACAGTCTGTGGGGTCTTACAAAAGGCACAGTGTGTATGGAGCGTGCGCCGGCCACATGACGGCTCAGACATGAACAATAAATATGAATGGTGCGGCGGCTCCACTCTGAAGTGATAGATTAGATTCAGTGTTTTTAATCCAGCGCCTGGCTCCCTTCTCCACCCCGGCCCTGCTGAAATACACAGGAAATAAACACACACTGCAGTCTGGCACCGGCCACTGCGCCGTCTAGCACTCAGCACACACACACATACACACACACACACACACACACACACACACTCTGCTTTCATGCCGCACCGTCATGTACCTTGTCCATTCACACTACTGTAAAGTGTATGTTTAAAACATATTCAGATAATACTGCCATTGTGTCTCCATGGGTCTCTCTATCTATCTATCTATCTATCTATCTATCTATCTATCTATCTATCTATCTATCTATCTATCTATCTATCGCTCTGTTCATCCATTAATCTATTATTGGCCTTTCTATCTATCTGTTCATCTGTCAATATGTATTTCTATCTATCTATTTGATTGTCTCCCCTGCCTATCCATCAGTCTATCAGTCATGTAATAGCTATGGTCTATCTATCTGTCTGTCTTTCTGTTTTTATTGGCCTTTTATCTATCTGTTCACCTTTCAGTATGTATTTCTATCCATCTATCTGTCTATCTATCTATCTCACTTTCTTTCTATCCATTTGTCTGTCTGTCTTTCATGTAATAGTTATGATCTATCTATCTATCTATCTATCTATCTATCTATCTATCTATCTATCTATCTATCTATCTATCTATCTATCTATCTATCTATCTATCTGTTCATCTGTCTGTATATATTTCTATCTGTTTGTCTGTCTAACTGTCTAACCATCTGTCTATCTGTCAGGTAATAGCTAAGGTTTATCTATCAGTCTGCCTATCTGTTTATCTGTCTTACTGTCTTTCTATCCATTTGTCTGTCTGTCAGGTAATAGCTATCTATCTATCTATCTATCTATCTATCTATCTATCTATCTATCTATCTATCTATCTATCTATCTATCTATCTATCTATCTATCTGTGTCTGTCACTCTGTTCATCCATTTTTCCATTATTGGCCCTTCTATCTATTTCTTCATTTGTCTGTATGTATTTCTATCTATCTATTTGTCTGTCTCACTGTCTATCTATCCACCTGTCTGTCTGTCTATCTGTCAGGTAATAGATATGGTCTATCTGTCTGTCTATCCACAGTTTGTGTTGAAGATGGTGGAGGCTCCTGTAGAGATAAAGTAAAGGCTTGTTCTCTTTGTTCTGCTGGTTCTGACTCTGTTCCTCTGTTCTGTGGTTTGTTTATGCCGGTTAGAGAAGTGGTTACATTACAAAGTCCTCTTTGATTTGCTGTATTAAGAAAGATTTTACAGATCAGGGCTCTGATATACGTGTTGTGCCGTAAAGATGTCGGGCTGTACGGCCTCCATTGTAGCGGCCTGTCTCTGCCTGTCGACAGGGCCACCATTTACGCCGCCTGATTGACAGCAGCTATTCAGGCCGTAAGTGGCGCCTTCACACCTCTTTGGCGGCTTTTAATTTCAGATGGCTTCCTCATTTTGGCAATCCTTTTTACCCTCTCCTTTCACGGCCACATTAAAGTTGAGCGATATATATATAAAAAAGAGGAAATAATAATACTAGGTGCCATTTTTTCTTGAATTACAGGGAGCCAGGCCCAAAGTGCACGCATAAAAGGAGGAAATGTTTACATATCAAAAGGCTACAGGCCAATCTGTGTCAAAATCACACGTGAAGTTAAGCAGGGCGAGCCATTTACTTCAGAAACAGTCATCAGAGAGGAATTCTGTCCCGTATACACTCATGCATTTTGCATATGTGTTTGACATGCAGTGAATGATATGACATGCTAGTAATTCCTATTGGCTTGGTAAGACTTAAAGCTTGAGCGTAATTCAGAAAAGCAAACTCTTTAAGAATGGCTAAGCATACTCTACAGGGGGTTAAATGATGAGGAATGGTTCAAATGTTTTAAATAACAGGCGCAGGTTCAAGAATATAGAGAATAAGAAAAAATAAAATCTAATATGCTGATTTAAAATCAATGCAGACTCTTTTTTCCACATTACTAACATAAAAAGTCTATACAGTATATGTGATATTCATATTGAGATTGCAGATATATTTCAAATTGCATGTATATATATATATATATATATATATATATATATATATATATATATATATATATATATATATATATATACATAACTATCATATGTTAAATATGTAGATCATACATATAGTACATTTTGATTGGTAGTTATATGCACATTATTCATATATAGTAAGTACAGTATAAGACAATATCAATTATAGTACATATATATTTAAAATGTTCTGTGTTTTCAACAAAGAATGTTAAGAAGTTTTTATTTTTTTACCTTTGTACATATTTGTTTTTTGTTAGACAGTTTTGAATATATGAATTACACATTTGTGTATATATATATATATATATATATATATATATATATATATATATATATATATATATATATATATATATATATATATATATATATATCAAATAAGTAGGCATATATGTCATATGCAATTAAATATGTGACAAAAGTAGGTTGGAGATAAGGGATAAAAAATTCCATATGTTGTTATATGCTACTTATGTTGTTATATATACTTAAAATATATATACTGACATAAGGTATATAAATTTTTTGCATGGATGTAAAGGCGAAGGCTGTATCCACAATAGGAAATCAGGTGTAATACTATACAATCTAATACAAATATAAATGTTTAGTTACTATTTATTTCTATTTTATAAGCATGCACTTCTACTCTGCTCGAATCAGTATTTGACCTGACAGTTTGTACAGCAAGTGTTAAATGTAAATGTTTTATTTTCAATGATTAAAATCCAAATGGAAGGCTAATAATTGTTTGTATATTATTGTTGACCTGACCCCATTTCTAAGTATGATATATTAGAGATATATTGCATTTTGAAGCAGGAGCCTCTATAGGCCAGCATATAGAGTATAAGCTACCTAACTGATCTCATAATGGGATTCATCCATTTCATCCAATGCATTACTTTTCAGTTTAGAGTCATTTCTGTCTTATAGCCCTTTATTACTGTTGTTACGCTTTTGTGTGACACTTTAATAATGCTGCAAATTTTCTCTCTCTATGGGAACATTTTGCATTACAGCAAATAAATCCGTTCCCGAGAACAACAAATTCAGCACCTCATCAACCCTCAATTACCGCGCGCATATCCGTGAGGTTTACACTGAAGCTGATATTGTGCTTTAAATGGAATTGAAATAGCGGCACTGGCGCTAACTTAATTTCATCAGCCCCTGATTTTAATGAGTCAATTCGGGGCGTTTTGGAGCGCGTGATAATGGGCGTTTATCTGATCGCAGCGTGTCGTCGCGGCTCGGTGCGTATTGGAGGTGTTTAGCGTTCATTTCCTCCCCGCTGATGGAGCTGAAGCACCTCCATCATCTCCTCGGCGTGATCACCCACCACCAGAGCAGCGCGCGCGGCCGTGCCAGACCCGCCGCCCCGCAAATAACGCGCTCCATTAGGACACTTAAGATAACGCCCTTCATAATGCAGAGGAATCCAGCCCCGTAAACGCGCGCGTGCTGCCGCGTGCGCCGGGGGTCAACAGAAGAAATCTGCATCATCAGTGTTTTCAGATTTACACAGCACTTAGCACCTCGCTGAGTCCATTATAGAGGCTTCAGGAGCGGCCTTTACACTCGGAAATGATCTCGTTATCCTCGAGATAATAAACAAAACAAAAAGCATTAGTATTACTTCTCTCTTCACAGTCAGTACACTATAATATTACATTATCATAGGTGTAGGTAAAGGTGAAGGTTATAGGTAATAGCAGAGTAATCTCGTTATAAATATATCAATGTATATATCATTTTATTAACATATTTGTAAAAGGATAAGTTTTATAAATACTTATTCACAAATATATATATATATATATAGTTGCTACACACTAAAAGAAAAGTACACACTTGTACTTAAAAGAGTACAAAGCTTGTCGCTGGGGCTGTACCTTATTTTGATGTACAATAGAGTACCGATCATACAGATTATGAATCTTATAAACATTATCATCAACTGAATATGTGTATTTTGGATGGTAAATGGTGTAAATCTGTACTTGCTGCTTTCAAGACTTTGTACTTCATATAAAACACATCTGACCCTCTAAAGACAAATATTATACCTTTGAGGTTTTAATTATGAAAAATGTTCCTTTGAGTACAAGAAAAGTACTCATTGTTTTTAGTGTGTATAAGTATTTATGTATTAACAAAGAAAAAAAAATCTAAACAGTAATATCCTCTATAAATATATGGACGTGCAGATTTGTATTCTTGAAAACGGGCACATTTGACTGTATATCTATTTGAAACAAAAAAGTATATCTTTATTGTTTGCTTTATATTGACTGATCTACGTTTTTGTTTCTTTTTACATATATACTTTAATTATATATATATATATATATATATATATATATATATATATATATATATATATACTTTAATTAATTAGTAAGTAGACATATACTGTAGAGTATCTACAGTAAAGATCTCCAAATAAACATACCCCCCGAAATCTGTCTGCTATCTATTTATTTATGTATCGAGCTTTCCATTTATGCACACACGACACCTTAGTAAGTAACGAACATACGTAAATATGTTGGACTATAAAATTAAAAGGATAATAAAAACTAAACCATCAGCGCCAAATAAATCCGTATTACCCGATTAAAAATAGATTTTTAACTTAAACCATTTTAATCTTGTTCAAAGAAAAAATGCTTTTGTAAATTATTGTGATCACCTGTAATAAAAAATAAAAATTCGCACAGATTAATCCATAATCGCAGATCTGCATTATTAATCTGAGACCGATTTTGAACCCCACGGATTATTTTAATGAAATTAGCGGTGAATACACACAGATCCGCGCGCTAAAGCCGGAGCAGCCCGGGAGGAGATGGGGAAGTGATGGGAAGTGGCGCAGCTGATGCGGAGGAAAAAAGGAGGGGAAGAAAAAGCTCGAGCCTTCAGTGACGTCATAAAAAACTTCAGGCCGGTATAAAACCCAGGAGGAACTTCTCAGGGGCTCGTGAGAGACTGTTCTTCTTGCTGTACCGCAGAGCTCCGGAGGTCCTGTTCACTACTTTTTTCAACCGCTATGAGGAGAGTCATTGACCGCCGCGCGGATATTTAATCGGACTCTTTGGACCGGTATAAGTGGGCCGACCCCTCGCCCTCTCTCTCCCCCAGCTCTGAGCTCTTTTCCCCGGCTTGTCCTGCCTGTGATGCCCGCGGGGATGTTTAGTATCGACAGTATTCTGGCGGGGAGACCCAGCTGTAAGGACCCCGCACTGCTCCACCGCAGCGCACCGCTGGTCTTCTCCAACCTGACGGACTCGCTGTACTCCGCAGCCGACTATAACGGACTCTACTCGCCTACCGGAGCCGCAGCCCCGAGCCTGCAGCCGGTCAGCGGGGCCCGGCTCGGTTACAACGGCTACTGCTACGGGCAGCTACACGTACAGGGACCGAGTGGCCCAGCGTGCTGTAGCGCCATGCCCACCCAGTGCCCGTGCATTCCCACAGGTAGGTTCATGCAACATCCATCAGTCTGATTTTAGATATGCATGTTCTTAATGTCGCGCGCGCGCAAAAAAAATAAATAATAATTAATTGTATAAATTTGAAAGTTATTTAGAAATGTAAAAAAATACTAGAAATATGAAAAAGACTAGATTGAAACAGAAATGCCTCAAAATGACCCGGAATTAAATCTTTTTACGCTAACAATTATTGAAATATTTTTTTTTTAAGATTTTGGATTTTTCAATTCAATTCAACTCAAATTTTATTTGTCACATACATAGTAAATCACAGTACGACCTGCAGTGAAATGCATGGAACGACAGTCTGCTCACAGAACATTACTAAAGCTGAATTAAACTTTAAACTTTTAAACTGCAATTTCAAAGTGCAAAAATGTAAATGTGCAAAATGTCATGGTAAAAAGAATAAGTTACTTAGATTTACAATGCAAAAACCTGCAATCAACAAAACATATGAACAAAGGTAATTTAAACAAAATAAATATGTTTGTCTATTGAAACAGTGGTTTAAATTATGTATTAACCTAATGTAATACATTCATAAAATACCGTAAATACTAAAACACTACAAAGTTAAAGAGTAACTTTATTATAAAGTTGTTTGTGTCATTTCTATTTTAATTTGAAATATACGTAAATTCTTCTTATTTTTCACTTTAAAACACGCCGAAATGCGCCTTCCTGTTCTCTTGTCCGTTTCTTTACTTAACGTATTTTGCACTAGAACGAAACTCTTGAAATTATTTCTACTGTATAAAACAAATAGCCTAATAAACATGCAGATGTGCACCCTTAATATGAGTGCCCTAAAAGGCACAAGCACACACGCGTACATATATATGAAATCACGCAAATAACACGTTGAAAAAATTGTCAACTTATTTAATATTTATACTAATTATTTAATATACATTGCATGATGAATACAGAAAATAGCTTTTAATGAAACAAAAACTTTGTCGAGTATTGCCAATTCAAACACAAGTGATATTGTTTATAATACATTATTTCTTTATTTATTTCTTTACATTATTATACATTATATATATAAAAACTAACCGCTAAATGCTATGTCATATGCATAATTTTTATTATAATAAATCACTTATGCTATTTTTAATGATGGTTATTATTTCTATCTCCTATTTACCTTTCTATGTAGTTCACCGTCCAATTAACATTCTGTAGGGGCAACATACATGTAATACTGAATAATGTATTCTACGCATAACATTGATCAAACTTACAAAGAACCACAGACAGCACTTTTATTACTGTAATTTCTGTTTTTTTTTATTAATCTTTGTCTTTATCGCAATGCCTATTACACAAAAAAATGTGTAAAACTTTTTTTCTCTGAGGCAAATCTGTCACGTCAAGTGTGTATATATATAGGATTTTTTTAAAGACTTCACTAATTTTAGAGAAAGGTGTATTAATAATGCAATCACATACTTTTTTATATAATATATTTACATTTATATTTTACATTTATGGCATACTGCATACGCTGTTTAGTTAAATGTAATCTTTCAGCCCGTGTTAAGAGTCTCCAGTCGTAAACAGAAGAGCCAGATTTAAAGAGACACCAAACAGAGATAAGACATTAAGTCATTACAATAACAATGCATTTAATTAGTGCAAGAGACCACGAACAATAAGAGCCCACAGCTAAAGGGTTGGCTATCAGGTTGGAGTGGATTATAGACATGTAGGCCCGTGTAAGGCATTTATTAGGCGTTTAAAAATCATTTTTTCAGCAGAAATAAAATACATTTTAACGTTGTCATTGGAAAATATTTGATTTTAAGTGATTTTTGAGCATTTCTTTTCAGGCCATTCATCATGACTTTTGAACACCTTGTAAAGAACAACTGTCAGATTCGCTTTTAGTGGAATGAAAAATCTGAAAAAATTAAACTCTTAAAATTTATGGTTTGCGCGAGAGAAACGCTTTAGCCCTTTCAGACCCTGTGTGCATTGCAATGGACAACATCTCTCTTTTTCTGTGTATTCTTGCACACAGATTGAGACCTGTTGTGCACCAGAACAGACATATATCAGTCAGTCAAACAGCTGTTTAGCCCCACCTACTGCATTGGACAAATTAAAGTCTGCCGACATGAAGTAAAGCATGAAAGCATCCCAGCAAATGAGGCAGAGTAAACACTGTTTATAAATTTAGAGAGATTGTGAGATTAAAAAGAAAAGTTGCAATGAACGTAAAACTACAAATAATGTATTTGACTGTTATTTATTTATTCATTTATTATTTTATTTATTTATTTATTTGTTGAACCTTTTTGAGTGCCCTATAGACAGAAAGTGCATTGTTATATAATTTTCATCACTGGAACATAAATCATGTCTAAAAACGCCTTAAGAAACAGTCTAAATGAACCCAGAGCGACCAGGTTATTACGTAACTGTGCATTACCATTGCAGATGCTGTGTGTTGAGCAGTAAGTTCCACCTGAGCAGGCGCATTAGAACAAAAAAGTCTTATAAATGTATTTTTGTGTGTATTTTTTTAATATTGCACTTGGTTTGCTGTTTGTATTGCGTACGCTATCCTTGGCAACCCAATGACTTACTTTGCGAGTTTGCACAACGAGGGGATGATTTTCACAGGATAATTTACAGGATATTGTTAAATATAATCTACAAAAGTATTTTTTTAAAGAAAAGTATTAACTCTATATAGGCATTGCCAAAATAAATAATTCTGCAAAGTCTCTCTGTCTCTCGCTAATCCTCTTCTTATTTGACATGTTATTACATGCGCTTTTTACTTAAAATTAACTTTTTATTCACAGTTTATCTCTACTTTGTGTTTGAGTTTAGTAAATGCTCGGAAATGCTCCAGCTTTTTTTCACGTCCACTGCATGTTAAAATTATTTTAGTGAGTGTTCTTTTTCTGTTTTATACTAAGCAAATAGCGTTCGTTGATCACTAGATTTGTAGATTATAAATAAAGATAATGATGATAAAAAAACAAGAAGAAGAGAGATAAAACGATATATTCTATTCCAGTGTATATTATGTAATGTATATTCTATATTTTTAGCAGTTTACCTTTACAATGGGTTCGAGTTTATTAAATACTCGAAAATCGATGGAAATTAAAAGAAGAAGAAGAGAGATAAAACGATATATTCTATTCCAGTCTTTCCTTGGCTTTTTTCAGCATGTTCTCAGTATGGTTCCTGTTCTGTATTTAAAGGCTACGACAGCAGCGGATCGGTGCTGATGTCTCCAGTGCCCCATCAGATGGTGTCCTACCTGAACATGGGCTCGCTCTCGCGCACGGACCTCCACCTGCTCAGCCAGCTGCAGTGCAGGCGCAAGCGGCGCCACCGCACCATCTTCACGGACGAACAGCTGGACGCCCTGGAGCGGCTCTTTCAGGAGACCAAATACCCGGATGTAGGGGCACGAGAGCAGCTAGCACGGAAGGTGCACCTGCGCGAGGAGAAGGTCGAGGTGAGTGTGTGGATTATATTTGTGTTCATATTTCTGTTTTGTTTTAAAGCACAATCAGACAAAAAAAATGCAAAAGGCGCACAAATAATTATTAGCAATTATGCCATGCTCTAGTGTCATAAACTTTATTATTATTATTATTATTATTATTATTATTATTATTATTATTATTATTATTATTAATAAACCATACGGCAAGCAGATATATTGCAATATATCGATTGCAAATATTTAACATATATTTAAATATATTTAATTATTTTCTCCCACACTTACACACTATACGTCCAAACGTTTGTGCACGCCTCTTCAATTGAAAGCATTCAGGTCCTTTAGCTTGCACGCATTGCTGACACAAATGTGCAAATGCACACAGAGATACAGCTTGTCTAGTCCATGTAGAGAATTAATGCCAAAAGCTTAAGACGCTCTGGAGGAGATGGGCATGAGCCTATTGGCTCCATCCAATACTTTTGAGAAAAACTGGGGATGAGGTGGGGTAATCCAACATCCAAAACCTCCCCAACATTTATCTTGTCATTGAAAGCAATCAAATTCTCACAGAAATGCTCAACAACCTAGTCGAAAGCCTTTAAATAAACAGTAGAGGTCCCAGTTCCAATCCTTTTTTCCAGATATTTGTTACGTATTGACATACTGTATATTACAAATATTATTTAAATATTTAAATGTGGAACGTATATATTATCCATAGCATTTATTTATTTAACAAACACAGAAACTTATAGAAACTCGAAAAAAACGTTGTGAAAAACGATTTTCTACGGGAAAACAAAGAATAAAAGTTAAAGTATGTGTGTATATCTAAGCGTTCACCTACCATAAATATATTACTTATTAAACTGTATAAATTCAGTTTTTGTGAAGTGAAATTCCAGTCCTTTTTTCAAATATTTATTACGTATTGACATATATTGGCAAATATTATTTAAATATTTAAATGTGGAACGTAAATTTTAGCCATAACATTTATTTATTTAATTAATTAACAATATTTGACATAACTCGTCAAAAAAAGTTGTAAAAAAACGGCACATTTATACGGGAACCAAAGAATAGAAGTCAAAGTAATATTTATATATCTGAGCTTTTACCTACCTTGTATGTATTACATATTAAACTGTATAAATGCCTTATATAATATTAAAAATAATGTATAGATTCCCAGCTGGCATTTCAATGTTGAACCAACGTTGAATCAACATTAATGTTATGGTTGAATCAACGTTGGATTTTGTGTTGATTTTTTAAATTTGATATGGCAACTTTAATAAACCATAACTTACTGAAATTAGAAAGTCCGATACTTAAAAGTGTTAACAAAAGTGTTACCCACCACTGATTCAACATCTGAATTTAAAAACACTAAAACAGTAAAACTATTAGAACATGAACATAATGATAAATTAAAAAGCAGT